>NC_135712.1:84740721-85450096 GCF_964656455.1 Halichoerus grypus
CATGGATTTGGACAAATTTTTAATGACATATATCCACCATTATAGAATCATACAGAGCAGTTTCACTGGTCTAAACATTCTGTGCTCTGCCTATTCATCCCTCCCCTGGCCAACCTCTGATAACCACTGATTTTTTTACTGTCTCTATAGTTTTAGCTTTCCCAGAATGTCATACAGTTGGAATCATACAGTCTGTAGTCTCTTCACTGGCTTCTTTCACTTAATAATATGCATTTAAGGTTCTTCCGTGTCTTTTTATGATTTAATAGATTATTTATTTTTAGCATTGAATAATATTCCATTGTTTAATGTACCACAGTTTATTCATCCATTCACCTACTGAAAGACATCTTGGTTGCTTCCAAGTTTTAGCTATTATGAAAAAAACCTACTACTATCATCTGAGTATAGGTTTTTGTGTGGACTTGTTTTTACCTACTTGGGATAAATACCAAGGAACACAATTGCTGAATCATATGATAAGAGTATGTTTAGTTTTGTAACAAGCTGCCAAACTGCCTCCCAAGTGGCTATCCCATTTTGATTTCCCACTAGGAGTGAATGAGAGAGTTCCTGTTGTTCCACATCCCTGTCAGCATTTAATGTCGTCAGTGTTCTGGATTGGGGCCATTCTAATAGGTGTGTAGTGATAGCTCATTGTTGCAATTTATATTTTCTTGATGGCATATCATGTGGAGGATTTTTTCATATTCTTATTTTCTAGATATCTTTTTCGGAGAGGTGTCACCCATTTTTTAAATCATTTTTTTGTTTTCATATTTTTGAGTTTTAAGAATTCTTCATATGTTTTAGATCATTGTCCTGTATCAGATGTGTCTTTTACAAATATTTTCTCCCAGTCTGTGGCTTTACTTTTCATTCTCTTGACAGAAATTTTTAATTTTAATGAAGTCCAAATTATCAATTCTTTCTTTTATAAATTGTGCCTTTGATGTGGTCCCTAAAAATTCATTGCCAAACCTGCGGTCATCTAGATTTTTTGTATGTTATTTTCTAGGAGTTTTACAGTTTTATGTGTTAAATTTATTTCTGTGATCCATTTTGAGTTAATTTTTTGAAGGGTATAAGGTCTGTGTCTAGAGTAACTTTTTTTCCACATGTGGATGTCCAGTTGTCCCAGCACCATTTGTTGAAAAGACTATCTTTGCTCCATTGTGTTGCTTTTGCTCCTTTGTCAAAAATCAGTTGGCTGTATTTTTGTGGTCTATTTCTGAGTTCTCTGGTCTGTTCTATTGATCTATTTGTTTATTCTTTCACCAATACCACATGGTCTTGATTACTGTTTCTTTATAGTCAGATAGTGTCAGTCTTCCAACTTTGTTTTTCTCCTTTAATATTGTGTTGACTATCTGGGTCTTTGCCTTTCCATGTAGACTTTAGAATCAGTTTGTCAATATCCATAAAATAACTTGCTGGGATTTTTATTGGGATTATGTTGAATCTTAGATCAAGTTGGGGATAACTGGCATCCTGATAATATTGTCTTCCTGTCCATGAACAAAATAAGTCCTCATTTATTAGTTCTTATTTGATTTTTTTTCTTCAGAGTTTTGTAGTTTTCTTCATATAGATCTTGTACATATTTTATTGGATTTATACCTGAATATTTCATTTTGGGGGATGCTAAGGTAAATTATATTGTGTTTTTAATTAAAAATTCCATTTGTTTATTGCTGGTATATGGGAAAGTGCTTGACTTGTGTCTTACAACTTTGCTATATCACTTATTAGCTACCTTTGCTTATAGCTGAGAAAGAGAATTCTAAAAGAGACTGTAGAGAAGTGGTATAATTTCATCCTCAAATGTTTGGTAGAATTCACCAGTAATCTACTTGGTGCTTTCTGTTTTGAAGAGTGATTAATTATTGATTCCATTTCCTTAATAGATAATGGCCTATTCATATTGTCTATTTCTTCTTGTGTGAGTTTTGGCAGATAATGTCTTTCAAGAAATTGGTGCATTTCATCGAGGTTGTCAAACTTGTGGGCATAGAGTTGCTCATAGTATTCCTTGATTATCCTTTTAATGTCCATGGGATCTGTAGTGATATTCTCTCTTTCATTTCTGATTTTAGTAGTTTGTATCCTTTCTCATTTTTTCTTGGTCAGCCTTACTCCAGGCTTATCAATTTTATCAATCTTTTGAAAGAACCAGCTTTTGGTTTCATTGATTTTCTCTATTGACTTCCCATTTTCAGTTTCATTGATTTCTGCTCTAATTTTTATTATTTATTTTCTTCTGTTTTGGATTTAATTTTTCCTCTTTTTGTAGTTTCCTAAGGTGGAAACTTAGATTACTAATTTTAGATCTCTTTTCTTTTCTAATATATGCAGTGCCATAAATTTTCCTCTAAGCACTGCTTCCACTACATCCCACAAATTTTGAGAAGTTGAGTTTTTATTTTTATTTGTTCAAAATATTTAAAAATTTTTCTTGATATTTCTTCTTTGTTCATGTGTTATTTAGAAGTATATTGTTTAACCTCCAATTATTTTAGGGGTTTCCAGCTATCTTTCTGTTATTGATTTCTAGTTTAATTCTATCATGGTCTGAGAGCAGACATTCTATGATTCCTAGTCTTTTAAATTTGTTAAAGTGTGTTTTATGGCACAGAATGTGGTCTCTCTTGGTGAATGTTACATGTAGACTTAAGAAGAATGTGTATTCTGATGTTGTTGGATAAAGTAGTTTATAGATATTGATAATATCCAGTTGATTGATGATGCTGAGTTCAATTATGTCCTTCCTAATTTCCTGCCTGCTAGATCTGACCATTTCTGATACAGGGTTGTTAAAGTCTCCAACTATAATGGTAATTCACCTATTTATGCTTGCAGTTCTGTCAGTCAGTTTTTGCCTCATGTATTTTGATACTCTGTTGTTAGGCATATACACTTTAAGGATTATGTGTTATTGAAGAATGGACCCCTTTGTCGTTATGTAATGCCCTTCTTTGTCACTGATAGCTCTCTTTGGTCTTAAGTCCACTCTGTCTGAAATTAATATGGCTACTCCTGCTTTCTTGTGATTAGTGTTAGCATAGTACACCTTTCTCCATCCATTACTTTTAATATATATGTGTTTTTATATTAAAGTGAATTTCTTGTAAACAACATGTACTTGAGTGTTGTTTTTTGGATCCCCTCCAACAATCTCTGTCTTTTAACTCAGTGTATTTGGACTATTGATGTTCAAAGTGATTATTGATCTAAATTAATATCTACTATATTTGTTACTATTTTCTATTTTTTTGTCCTTGTTCTTTGCTCTTATTTTTATCTTCATCTCTTTTTTTCTGCTATTTGTAGTTTTAATTGAGTATTTTGGGGGATTCTATTTTCTGTCCTTTCTAAGTACATCAGCTATACTTCTTAACTTTGTTTAGTCATTGCCCTAGAGTTTGCAATATACATTTACAGCTGACCTACGTCCACTTTCAAATAACATTATGCCACTTCACTGGTAGTGCTAGTACGTATTATAACAATATAATCCTAATTCCTCCTTCCTGTCCCTGGTCACGGCAGTCAGTCATTTCATTTATACATAAGCATGTATATACACATCAGCATACATAATCAAATACATTGTTGGTATTGTTATTTTGAACAAAGTGTTATATATTAGATCAATTAAGAAAAAGAAACATAAAAGTTTTAATTTTATCTTCATTTATTCCTTCTCCAGTACTTGTCTTTTTTTTTGTATATATCTGAGTTTCTAGCCTATATCATTTTAATTCTCTCTAAACAACTTCTTTTAACATTTATTGTAAAGCAGATCTATTGGCCACAAATTCCCTCAGTTTTTGTTTGTCCAATAAAATGTTTAATTTTTTTTCACTTTTGAAGGATAATTTTACAGAGTACAGAATTCTAGGTTGGTGATTTTTTAACCTCAACATTTTAAATATTTTGCTCCACTTTCTTTTTCCTTGCATGGTTTCTGAGGAGAAGTCAGATGTAATTCTTATCCTTTTTCCTCTGTAAGTAAGGTGTTTCTCTTCCTGTCTGGCTTCTTTCAGGAAGTTTCTTTATCTTTGATTTCCTGCATTTTTAGATATGATATGCCTAAGTGTAGTTTTGTTTTGTTTTGGTTTGGTTTCTTTCTTTGTTTATTTGTTTTGTATTTATCCTGCTTGTTGTTCTTGGACCTTCCTGGATCTGTGATTTGGTGTATGACATTTATTTGGGGGAAAATTCTCAGTCATTATTATTTCAAATATTGCTTTTATTCCTTTCTCTCTTTTTCCTCCTTCTGATATTCCCATTACACATGTTATGCCTTTTGTAATTGTCTCACAGTTCTTAGGTATTATATTCTGGCTTTTTAGTCTTTTTTTTTTCTGTTTTCTTTTCAATTTTGATGGTTTCTATTGATATATCCTCAAACTTAGAATTCTTTCCTCACTGGTGTCCAGTTTGCTGATAAGCCCATCAAAAGCATTCTTCATTTCTGTCACAGTGTTTTTGATCTCTAGAATTTCTTTTTGATTCTGTCTTATAATGTCCATTTCTCTACTTATTTTTTTTAAGGACTTTATTTAAGAGCACACAAGCAGGGGGAGAGGCAGGTGTGGGGGGGAGAAGTAGGCTCCCTGCTGAGCAGAGAGCCCAACGCAGGGCTTGATCCCAGGACCCTGGGATCATGACCTGAGCTGAAGGCAGATGCTTAACTGACTGAACCACCCAGGCACCCCCATCTCTCTACTTATTTTGCCCATTTATTCTTGCATGCTGTCCACTTCATCCATTAGAGTTCTTATTATATTACCTGTAGTTGTTTTAAATTCTCAGTCTGATAATTCCAACATGGCTTCTATATTTGACTCTGGTTCTGATGCTTGCTGTGTCCTTTCAAACATGCTTTGCCTTTTAGTATGCCTTGTAATGTTATCTTGATATGCATGCATGGTATACTGAGTAAAAGGAACTGTTCTAAATAGGCCTTTAGTAATGTGGTGATAAGGTGTAGAGGAGGAACAGTGCTATGACTTGGTCTTGGTCTTTTGGTGAACCTATGTTTCTGGACCATGAACTTACCAATGCTTCTCAGGTCTCCCCTCCCCCTTAGATGGGACATATGGCTAAACAGGGCTGAAGATGGGTATTTCCCTTCTCAAAGGTCAGTTAGGCTCTAATAAAATCCTAGCAGGTTAAGCTCTGGTTAAATAGATTCTCTTGAGGGCTGACCTTGTTAAGAAGAACAGAATGCTCCGATGTATTTTTAAATGGCTTCTTTCCCCTCCTCTGCTGGTTGAGTCCCCAAAGGCAAAACTCACAAAAGTATGAAGCCCTTTACCTCCCATGATTAGGTCTCTGTGGAGCATTTGACTCTCAGATCTGTCCGCACTGAGCCTCCAGCAATTCATCAATTATATTTCAGGTTTTTCTTACCCTGGCACTGGTTCCCATGGAGGTTTTTGCTTCAGTAAGTTGTGATTCTCTGTATCTGCCTTTCTGTCTCTCCAGTTTTGGGGCAGTGGTTTGCCCTGTGACCTTACCTCTCTTAAGGATCTAAGAGTTTTCAGTTTGTTCAGGTTTTCACTTGTTAGAGTGGAGTGGCAATTTCCAAGTCCTTATGTGCCAGATCAGAAACCAGAAGTCAGCAGTAGTATTTTAAATTCCAAATCTATTCCACCCATTTTTCTCATTCTGCATTTCAGGTTTTTTTTTTTTTTTAAGGAAATGAACATTTTGCCCTTTGAAGAAGGGCAAATGCCCTTTTTTGTTTTTTAATTTTTATTTTATTATGTTATGTTAGTCACCATACAAAACATCATTAGTTTTTGATGTAGTGATCCATGATTCATTGTTTTCGTATAACACCCAGTGCTCCATGCAGTATGTGCCTCCTTAATACCCATCACTGGGCTAACCCATCCCCCCACCCCCCTCCCCTCTAAAACCCTCAGATTGTTTCTCAGAGTCCATAGCCTCTCATGGTTCATCTCTCCCTCCAATTTCCCCCTCTTCATTTTTCCCTTCCTTCTCCTAATGTCCTCCATGCTATTCCTTATGTTCCACAAATAAGTGAAACCATATGATAACTGACTTTCTCTGCTTGACTTATTTCACTTAGCATAATTTCCTCCAGTCCCATCCATGTTGATGTAAAAGTTGGGTGTTCATCCTTTCTGATGGCTGAGTAATATTCCATTGTATATATGGACCACTTCTTTATCCATTCAACTGTTGAAGGGCATCTCAGCAAATGCCCTTTTTTGTACCATTTGCTAGATTCATTCCTCTGTATGTAACATCATCTCCCTGCCCTTTTGCTTGCTTTTCATATTCTTTGTCAAAATTTTTCTTAGAAAAGTCTCTGTTATCAATGGTTGAGTAGCATAGAAGAACCAGAAACCATCAGAACGAAGAGTGAGTTTAAAGATCACTTAGTAGAACTACACTCGGATGCTTAAAACTCTTCTATAACGTTACTGACAAGCTGACACCAACTGCTTGCACATGCTAGTGGTGTAGAACTCACCATCACCTATTACCAGTCTATTGAACAAGCACAGTTCATGGAATACAATCAAAATACAACTTTTTACTTCCCATTGTCACTTTAAAATATACTTGGTGGGAGAATCTTTCTCCAGCATCTAAATAGAAACCTGGCAGAACCCATGATGCTTCTGGTCACTCATAGTTAATATGCAGTGCAAAAGTCTTTTTAAGTCACATTCTTAATTTTTTTTTTTTTTTTTAAAGATTTTTTTATTTATTTATTTGAGAGAGAGAGAATGAGAGAGCAAGCACATGAGAGGGGTAGGGTCAGAGGGAGAAGCAGACTCCCTGCCGAGCAGGGAGCCCGATGCGGGACTCGATCCAGGGACTCCAGGATCATGACCTGAGCCGAAGGCAGTCGCTTAACCAACTGAGCCACCCAGGCGCCCCACATTCTTAATTTATAATTAAATATTCAATTCAATATGTTTGTTGACACTTTAGTCCTTTTACAAGGTACAAATCTCTTTCTACCCTACCTATTCCAGCAAAGCCCTCTAGTAGGGGTGATCTGCCCCTTTCTTCCTGGCCTACCTAACTAATCTTGGTCTTAGACCCTTCGGGAGTTGGGGTTCAGGAAGAGAGAGGGGAAAAGGGAGTAGAAAATTCTCACTTCACAGAATTACCATAAAACTACTGAAATCAAATTTTAGAGCTCTTAATTTGCAAAGGCCCCTTCCAAGGCCTACTAGCTAATTTTGTATTTGTGATGCTTTCCCCTTTTTCTCAAAGGGAGCTTCTCAAATTCTGTGTTTAGTACCTCATAAAACCTGGATCTGCCCATTTGTCTCAAGTACTGCCTTAAGTCCATGGTCCATGGTTCTGATTAATGATTAAACCTGTTAACTCCTGAGTAGATAGAGTTGGTAGTTCTTCAGAGGCTCTCCTGCTGGGCCCCTCTGAGATGACTCTCAAGATGCCAGAAGTTTCACCCTTTGGCTGGTTGCTCTTCCTCCCTCTTCAATTTCTGATTTTCCAGTGATCTTCCCTAACCAAACCCTGTACTGGACTACTCTCACTCTCCAGCAGAAGTCCTCTGAAGCAGAATATTATAGCAAGTTCCACATATGTTCTCTGGGCTTCTTGTACCTTTGACCCACCATTAGAGAAAGGGCATATTCATTCAACATAAAGCATCTCTTTTCTCACTATCCCCTAAAACTACCCCTCCAAAAGGTATTCACATCCTAACCCTCAGAAGTTACCTTATATGGCAAAAATGACTTGGCAGATATGATTAAGTTAAGAATTTTTTTTTTTTTTTAAAGATTTTATTTATTTATTTGACAGAGAGAGAGAGACAGCGAGAGCAGGAACACAAGCAGGGGGAGTGGGAGAGGGAGAAGCAGGCTTCCCGCCGAGCAGGGAGCCCGATGTGGGACTCGATCCCAGGACCCTGGGATCATGACCTGAGCCGAAGGCAGACGC
This sequence comes from Halichoerus grypus, assembly GCF_964656455.1. Taxonomy (NCBI): domain Eukaryota; kingdom Metazoa; phylum Chordata; class Mammalia; order Carnivora; family Phocidae; genus Halichoerus; species Halichoerus grypus. The sequence continues at coordinate 84,748,684 of NC_135712.1, forward strand.
TTAACGACTGAGCCACCCAGGCGCCCTAAGTTAAGAATTTTGAGATGAAGATATTATCATGGATTAATCAAGTAGGCCCTAAATGTAATCACCGGTGTTATAAGAGAAAGACAGAAGGAGATTTGCCTACAGAGGAGAAGGTAATGTGATGATAAACACAGAGATTGGAGTGATTTTCTTTGAAGATGAGGGAAAGGGCCACCATCTAAGAAATGTAGGTGGCTACCAGAAGCTGGAAAAGGCCAAGTAATGGATTCTCCCTCCAGAGCTTCTGGAAGGAAACTACTCTGTCAGTACTTTGACTTTAGCTTAATGAGTCTGATTTCAGGCTTCTGACCTCCGGAATTATAGTAGCATACATTTATGCTGTTTTAAGCCACTAAGTTTGTGGTTATTTTTTAGAGCAGAGTTAAGAAACTAATAAACCCTTCAAATAGTTGAGGAGCTTGTTGAGACCCTTGATGCAGAAGTAAGGTTGTCCAGAAGGGTTGGGGCTCCTGTTTAAAGATATTTAAGCAAAGAGCAGTGGCCCTTCCACTTAATATAACTTAAATAAATATTCTAAAAATGGTTCCTTATGTTTTGTTGTTGTCATTTGTTTTTTTGTTGTTTCTTTTTCTATTTGGGTTTTTGTTCTTTGTTTTTTGAGGTATGTTATCCCGACTAAGGCCTACCAATTATATTTTATCAACTCAAATGTTCACTCTGCCTGGTTTTGGGGACCTTTGCCAGCTCTAGGAAAATAAAAATAAAGGCAAACAAAAATACCGATAGCACCAGTACATGGGTCTACTGCTGTAGACTGCTCCAAAGTTCTTTTAACTGAAATTTACTTCTTTTGTTCTAAGAAGTTCAGCAGACTGCATTACTGCCTTCTGCCGAAGAGCTTTAAATAATCCCTGCCCCGCACTATTTTTGGTATCCAGGACAATAGATTATTATAGGCAAAAGAGAAAATTCAGGGCAGTACTCCAAAAATAGGCCTTCTTATTTTTGAAATGAATTATCTCTTACTTGGTCCCAGGGTATCTTGCAGGGACAAAAAAAAAAAAAAAAATTACCCAAGGGAGCAAAGCAAGGACCTCAACGGTATTTTGCAGTAGCAAGTTCGGGTTGATTCTGTTTTGTTCATTCTTTAAGTTTGATCAATTTCCTGTGTTCATTTGCATAACTACATTTTACCATGTTCCTCCAATAACTGGATACTCTGGCAATTGCAACTTAGTGCTCTTATATATAGCTTTATTTTCTTAGCAAAGCACAGAATGCTAAGAAAACTTCAAGCAGCAGCATCTGTGCTCTCTGCCTTGCTATAGAAATTATATTATTCGTGTTTTAATAGATGTATGAATTTATATACATATTATTATACCATTTGCAAACAAAGATACAGCAGCGACATAACAACTCCATAGTAAACCAGTGTTATGCTAGGGCGCCTGGGTGGCTCAGTTGGTTAAGCGACTGCCTTCGGCTCAGGTCATGATCCTGGAGTCCCGGGATCGAGTCCCGCGTCGGGCTCCCTGCTCGGCGGGGAGTCTGCTTCTCCCTCTGACCCTCCTCCCTCTCATGCTCTCTGTCTCTCATTCTCTCTCTCTCAAATAAATAAATAAAATCTTTAAAAAAAAAAAAAAAAAACCAGTGTTATGCTAAACACTTTTGTTGGTGTCTCTAATTATTCTATATATAGACAACTTAACATTTCTTTCACTATTTCTCAGAAGAACAAAAGCAACTGAATTCACATCAGCCTGCATTTGTGGGGAACATACAGTACTACCAGATGACATGCTGGACACTGGTTACAAAAGTGGCATGTGCCTGTTCCCTTTTAGGAGCTCACAGACAGGAAGGTGATACAAACATGCAAAAAAAAAAAAATTCCAAATGTGAGAATAGCGTAAGTACATATGCAAAGATGACACAGATGAGGAAGCAATCACTTCTCTTTGGGAGAAGTAAGGAGAAGCTACAGTGAAGAAGTAATATTTGATCTGGGCCCAGGGTGTTTGTTTTGTAGAGTGTTTTGTTTTGTTTTACAAGGCCAAGAATTTAATGGGGAAATATATTTCAGAAGCAGCTAACAAAAGGAACATAGGCAGTAGACTATACAAATGCTCAGGGTATTGGGGGGAAATCATGTGCCTCAACAGAGATATAGACACTGCCTACACTTTAAGCCCCCCAGGAATAAATGCCAAAGGTAAGCTAGGCAGAGTGCAAGGGAGCTTCTAGTTCACAATTACCCACTTCCTTGGCTCAAGTGCATAGATAAACCTGGGCAGACAGGCAGAAACATCAACTCTTCATCTTCCAGTACTTCATCTTCAGGCCAGTTCCCTGTTTTCTTGTGCAGTGAGGTGGAAAGGAGAGATGCAATAGATAGAAGAAAGAAAATTGGGCCGAAAATCGAAAGACTTAGATGTAGTCTAAGTTTCTACCTACTAGTGATTGGATTTTCTGTTTTGACCTTCCCTGAATTTTAGTAGCAATATCTGTAGAATGGAAATAACTGCCCTGCCTGCCTTATCAGGTGATTGTACACATCAGTCATAAGGATGAGCAGTCCGTTCTGAAATCTCATTAGGTATTAGTTTCTTTACATGCATCACCTCTAATTCTTACAACAACCTGTGAAGTGAGGCTTATTAATCTCATTTTTCAAATGATGAAAGAGAAGTAAGATTCTTTTTCAGCTTTATTGAGACATAATTGACATATAATACTGTGTAAGTTTAAGGTGCATAACATGTTGATTAGATACACTTAGATATTGCAAAAACAATTACCACCATAGTGTCAACTAATACCTCTGTCGTGTCACATAATTACCATTTGTATGTGTGTGGTAAGAACATTTAGGATCTATTCCCTTGGCAACTTTCAAGTATATAACATAGTATTGTTAACTATAATCTTTATGTTGTACGTTAGATCCCCAGAAACTTATGCATCTTATAACTGGAAGTTTGTATTCTTTGACCAGTATATTCCCTTTTCCCCCACCCTCCCATCCCCTGATAACCACCATTCTATTTTCTGTGTCTGTAAGTTTGGCTTTTTTAGATTTACTGATACCATAGAGTGTTTGTCCTCTGTCTGACTCATTTCACTTAACATAATGCCGTAAACTAAAATTAAACTGCTTACCTACTTTCCTCTCCAGGTTTTTCATGACCTGTATTATTTTTTTTAATTGAAGAATAGTTAACATGCAATATGTTTTAGTTTCAGGTGTACAACATAGCAATTTGACATTTATATACATTTTGCAATTCTCACCATAAGTGTAGTTACCATCTGTCACCATACAACATTATTAGAGTATTATTGACTGTATTCTCTATGCTGCGCTTCCCATGACTTATTTGTTTTATAACTGAAAGTCTGTACCTCTCAATCCCCTTTACCTATTTTGCCCATCCTTCCCACTCTCCTCTCCTCTGGCAACCACCAGGTTGTTCTCTGTATTTATGAGTATGTTTCTGTTTTTGTTTGTTTTGTTTTTTAGATTCCACATATAAGTAAAACCATATGGTATTTGTCTGTGTCTGATTTATTTCACTTAGCATAATACCCTCGAGGTCCACTCATGTTGTTGTAAATGGCAGGATTTCCTCCTTTCTTGTGGCTGAATAGTATTCCATTATATATATATATAACACACACTACATCTTCTTTATCCATTCATTTACAGGCACATGGGTTGTTTCTATATCTTGACTATTGTGAATAATGCTTCAGTGAACATGGGAAAGTAGATATCTCCTCAATATCCTTTGTATATCATTTCCTTTAGTTGAATACCCAGAAATGGAATTGATAGGTCATACAGTTTTTTGAGGAAACTCCATACTGTTTTCCATAGTGGCTGCACCAATTTACATTCCTACTGACAGTGCATCAGTGTTCTGCATTCTCTACATCCTTGCCAATACTTGTTATTTCTTGTCTTTTTGATAATAGCCATTTAACAGGTGTGAGGTGGTATCTCATTGTGGTTTGGATTTATATTTTCCTGATTATTAGTGATGTTGATCATCTTCTCACATACCTGTTGGCTATTTGTATGTCTATTTAGTTCCTCTGCCCATTTTTTAATTGGATTGTTTGTTTTTTCTATGGAGTTATATGTTCTTTATATATTATGAATATTACCCCATATCAGATATATGACTTGCCTTCAGCTTTGTTCTTCTTTTTTTAAACTTTATTGAGGAATAATTGAAAAATATAACTGTATGTATTTAAAGTATAAAACATGATAATTTGATAAACATGGTAGAATGATTATCAAGATCCAGATAAGTCACACATCCATCACCTCATAGTTAACATAATTAACTCTTTTTGTGTGTGTGGTGAGAATGCTTAAGATCTCTTTCAAGTGTACAATACTGTATACTATAGTCAGTATGCTGTACATTGGATCCCCCGAACATATTCTTAAATGTACCCTGTGACCTATATCACCCCATTTCCCCTTACCCCACCCCCTGCAAACCAGCATTATATTCTCTGTTTCTATGAAATTGGCTTCAAAAAAAAAAAAAAGATTCAACATATCCCAATCAAAATTGCAATGGCATTTTTCACAGACAGAAAAAACTATCATAAAATGTGTAGGAATCCCTAGAAAGAAGAGCAAAGCTAGAAGCATCACACTATCTGATTTCAAGCTTGGCCATGGGCACTTGAGAAGAATGTGTTTTCTGCTGGTGTTTGAAGGAACGTTCTGTAAATGTCTTTATGATGGTCCAAGATGCCCCTTTGTTCTTAGTGGCACCCAGTAGCTGAGAGTATGCCAAGATCCATCAACATCCCAGAGGGGAAGATTGCAGTTAACACTTAGATGCAGGCTGCTTGGAAGTCGACCCTTTGGCAGCAGCTGGTAAACTAAGTAGTTAGACCACTTCCATGTAGAAAATGGGAGGTGGGCATTTTTGCCTGCTCCCTCTGCTCTAGGCCCAAGTATATAGCCATGGGGGAAGGGGGCGTTTCTGAGCCTTTAAGAACTTTGCTTCAGTTCTGTGGGACTGCTGAATGCAAGCCCCACTGGCTATCAAAACCAGGCAATCTGGGGGCCTATCCCTCAGAAGGCAGTCATAAAAACTAGTGTGCCTGACCTTTGTATAAACTCTTTCCAGGGAGATACTAGTGACTTGGATTAGGCTAGTGGGAAAGGGCAGAAGGGAATCTCCCAGCTATCTGGGGAGAATCTCTGTTAACCCTAGGTGTGTGTTAAATTAGAAGACTGACCCTCAGGCAGCAGCTTTTAAGTATGCAAATAGACCTCTTTCTGGGAAATTCTGAGAGCCAAGCATTGTTGCCTGTTCCCTTTGCACTGAGCCCTGGATGGGTAGCCAGTTAAGGAGTGATTCTTTGGTGGATGGAACTAGAAGGTATTATGCTAAGTGAAATAAGGCAGTCAGAGAAAGACAAATACCATATGATTTCACTCATATGTGGAATTTAAGGAACAAAACAGAGGAACATAAGGGAGTGGAAGGAAAAATAAAATAAGATGAAAAAAAGAGGGAACAAATCATAAGACACACTTAACTATAGGAAAGAAAATGAGGGTTGCTGGAGGAGAGGTGGGAGGGAGGACGGGGTAATTGAGTGACGGGCATTAAGGAGGGCACTTGAAGTAATGAGCACTGGGTGTTGTATGCAACTGATGAATCACTAAATTGTACCTCTGAAACTAATCATACTGTGTATGTTAATTAAATTGAATTTAAATTAAAAAAATTTTTAATGAACATTTCTTTAAGAAAATAAAAAAAATGAATGCTTCTTTGTTTGCTACAATCCTGTGGGACTCTTGAATGGAAGACCCATTGGCAATGGAAGCAAGGCAGTCTAGGGACCTGTCCCTGGGGAGCTAAAGTGCAGATGTGTGTACAAGCTCCTTCCAGGGAGATACTAGTGACTTGAAATGGCCTGTTTTGATGTGGGTATTTTCTTGTTCAAAGAGTAGGAGTCACTCAGTTTCTGAATTTCTTACAAAAGGAATTGCTTCATGTATAGTTGTACATTTGGAGGAGGAGAGGAGTTCAGGAACCTTCTATGTCATCATCTTTGAAGACAACCTTGTTGGTTCACAAGCTCTTTGGGGACTTCCCAGGTGCAATCTGAAACTGGCCCCAGACATAGATGGCAGAGAGAGACTGAAGAAAGAGGCAAGCCACTCCAGATTGACAAGTGACAGGTTTAATAAGCAAGGGAACTTACATATAAGGCTTGTCTTGAAAGGCCACAAGATTAGTAGATCTCTGCACCCACCCACCAAATCTTTAAAGTTTATGGAGAGGCCTTACTTGGGTTCAGTCACATATACCATCCAGATGGTTTGAGCACTACATCACTATCTCAAGGCTATGTCCTGGGGACAGCATCTGGAAGCAGGGCAGGCAAGCAGAACCCCTATTTCAAGGAGAGGGGAAGGAGTGAGGAGCCTTCAGTTCCCAGGTCCAGCTCAGGCAGCAGCCAACAGTCACATCCAATCAATGACCTCCCCCAATACACCTCAAGAAATAAAGGCCACACACCCTAGAAAGTGATGAGTTTGAATCAGGACTTAATCAGATTGGTTCCAAAGTGGATATCTGTGGGAAACAGAATGCCACAACAACCACTGGTGCGTGTTCACTCAGACTCCGAAATCTCTGAGAAAACTCGAGATTGCAGGGTTAAAAATAACCCAAAAGGATCAGAGTGAGATGCCCTTGGGATGTGTGTGGTCAGTTCTAAAGTACGCAGCAGAAGATGTTTTGTAGATAGGAAGCCAGCTGTAAACAGCACACTGTGCACTCCCCTCTTTGTTCCCTTGTCCTGTAAACAGCACACTGGGCACTCCCCTCTTTGTTCCTTTATTCTGTTTTAAAGATTCTTATGTGCTTGACTAATTCTGTATACATGGAGGAATGTGCCTTACTACACCCCTGTTGTAGAAGGTATATAAGAGTATGGAAAATAAACCTCGGCACCTCCGGCTGTTTGCTCGGGGTCCCCTGTGCCTCCCTATACTGTCGTCTCTTTTTCTCAGTTCCTTCGCCGCCCCAGGTCCCCGACTCTCTGAGGTCGACAGATATCCATTTCTTCTTACTCATTGATGATCAAGTGAGATAAAGTGTTCTGTGGAAGGAACCAGGCTCCAAAGGTAGGTTTTGTGATGGTTGCCTAATTGATTACTGAGATTGTTCAGAGATTCTGCAAACACATTGAGAGTTTAAAATTGTCACATGAAATTATCAATAGAAAACAAAACTATTATGTAGCCATAAGTATTTTGTCATACTGTACCCTGGGCTATAACCTTTGGTACAAACTTTTCATTTCTGCTTTGTTCACCACATGTTAAGTGTGATTGAATGTGAGGAACGTAATCTAGATTACCTAGTGGGAGTCCATAACATTGGTGAGAGTCCAAAAGAGTTTGATAGTAGGTACATGGCAATCACTAACAGTGAGTGACCCAGTGAGGAAGTCATTTCCTTTTCATTTTTCTTCCAATATATTTGGACTACATGAAAGAGGATATCTTATTTTCATGCTGTTATTCTTTAACATCTATCTAACACTTGATAGTTTTCTTTTTATCAAAATGAGGTCTGATTCAGGCTCAGATATTTTACTAGGAAACTTTATCTAGCTAATGTATTTTTTTTAATAAGATAGCTCTGTTTTTGTTTATTTTTACAGTCATTATTTATGGCATCTAATTCTAGTTTTCTACTTATGGCAGTGACATGTCATTTCCTTTTATAATAAAAGTATTTGAATAAAATAAAAGTAAGTCAATTTAAAGAAAATATTACATGAATAATAGCTCACATGGTATTCAGATGTGGCAAAAATTATCAAGGTGGTTCATAAATGACTGAAGTTTGTGAAATTATGGTCTATTTTAACCCCCTCGATTTACAAATAGCAGTAAAGTGAAAGGCCAGCTATGGACAAAAAATTGAACTGAACACTTATCTTCAGTCCTTGTTGTCTCCATTATACCAACCTCCCTCCCCAAGTTCTGAAGATCTTTTCTTCCTTCCCACTCTTTTCTAATACTTTCTTATTCTATTAGCCAACTATTTCTTTTACTGAAATTTAGATGACACTTGTTTCTATTGTATTCAATTCACAGTGTTGGCAGGTACATCTTAACTGGGTTGTCAAGAAGCTTTTCCATCACTTAAACACATAAAAGTCTACATCCAACTGAAATCCACATGTTCATAGCTGAAGATATTTTTATTTTACTAATAAAGGATATAAAAGTTTATATAATATTAATTTTGTATATTGGCAAGTTTAAAAGAAACCTTATCCTTGACTTTAAAGAGTTCAACTAAGTTGGGAAGATTCATTATCAACCATCAAGAGTGGTGGCAGCCTGATGTAAATGCTGTTACCATAAATGCAGTTCAGTTCAATCATTATTTATTAAATGCCAACTATTTGCCAGTCACTGTGCTCAGCATTATAGATACAAGATAAATTTTAAATCCTAATAGCTATAATTCACTGGGCACATTTGATTTATTATACCATTTATATCTTACAACAGCCCTCTGAGATAAAAGACTGTTATCTCTATTTTATAGATGGAGGAACAGAGGTTCACAGAGTTTAGGTACCTCATCCAGTGGCACATAGCTAGCAAGTACCAGGATCAGAGTTTTAATCTGGTAGAGGCTAATTTTCACATTCTTATGTTATACTATTTTGATCTCAGAGTCCCAAACTCTAGTAGCTTATAATTTAGCAAGATATATATATCTTATATTAACTAGCTAGTTCGTTAGCTTCTTCATTGCAGAAACTATATATATCTATATCTATACTATCTATGTAGTTTATATATATATAGTTTATATATACACCATCTATATATATACCATCTATCTATAGTTTCTGCAATAAAGAAGCTAACAAATTACTTGGAAAAGAAAAAAGCTTGAAATATAAAAATGAAGAATAGCAATTTAGAATATTCCAAATGCCGGAGAATATAATTCCCATATACATGACCAGTGTTCAAAACTGCATTGAAGGTGAACACATTGGAGGCATTCTCTTGCCTTAACTGGAAAGGAAGTCTAGGATTCAAAGAGGAAAAGATGATTTGGAAAGGTGTTTAAGGTAGATAAATGGAAATGTGCAAAGGAATAGAAGCTTAGAAGAGAGGAGCCAGAGAATGGTAAACTGTCTGATATAGTTAGAGCAGAGAGTATGCATTGATAAGCAGAAGGAAAAGTGTAGAAAGATTGACTAGGGCCAGGTCATGAAGAGCTTCCATGCCAGGCTTTAGGCTTTATTCTAGAGGCAAGGGTTCCATTGAAGGGTCTTGATCAGGGGAAATGTGTAAGAATTGTGCTTTAAGAAAATCCTCTTTCAAGAGTATCCAGGTTAAGTCAGGATAGAGAGGACTGAGGCTGCAGCCATGGACCTACAATAGCTTGATGATGAAGGCTTATACTGAGTGGTAGCCATGGAACCAAAAGGATAGCTTTAACAGCTTAGTAACCACACAGATTATATATCCAAGCCCCCCCACCCCCCACCCAGGTTCTGGATTTCTAGGTCTTCTCTTTAGAAAAAGGCCATGATAAGGAGATTGAGGAGGAGATGAGAGGAATACAGCCTCACTGAGGCAGGGATACCAGAGGGAAGAAACTAAAAATATCGTAAGATGTATTTCTGGACTAAGTCAGACAGCAATGCAGGTGACACTAAAAACACACTTCAGGAAACTAGCAGAAGGGGCTGGTGAAAATCCTTGTGATTAGACAAATCCATATATGTATGAACTACAGTAAGAGGAATATATATATAAGGCAAACAGTGATTGTTCTGTCACTTTCTGAAGGCCCTACTGAAGCTAAGACTAAGGAAAAACATTATTTCAGATCTTTGGAATTCTGCCTCAGCAAGGTATGACCTGGAGTGTGTTTACTGCATATTCACAGGGAAGTATTATGTGGTTTGAAATGACTGCCTATTTTGACATGTAACTGCTATGTAGTAATTTGCAGTCATGTATATTTTGTGTTTGTCTTATTATATGACTGTCCATTTATGAAGCATAATTAGGACCTGGTAAGCTATAAATAAGGCAGAGTTTACTTTCTGGTAAATTCTTTAATGTGACTGATTACCCTTGGCACAAAACTACAGTTTTGCATGAGCTTCTTAAATAAAAACTGCATAACAATCTTTCCATCTGTCAAAGTTGCATAATTAAAGGCATCAGCAGCGCATAGAATTAGCACTTCAGGTTTTGTTCACAGGTTTGGACAGCATCCATCATCATTTTGACAGATGGAATTGTTTTTTCTTTATTTCTCCATTTTTCTCTCGTTTCTGCGGCTACATAAGTCCCTATTGAGAGCCCCTTGGAAGACTAAGAAACATGGACCTGGGATAATTGACTGCAGGCAGGATCCGTTAGCTTGCTTCATTATTTATCACCAGATATAAGCTGAGAGTCTGTACACCATTAGAAAGGGGATCAATCTGCACTCTTATCCCCTTGACACAGGTACATGAGGACACCTGACATTCTCTAAGATGGAAAGAGGAAAAGGTGACTTCTTTGCTTCTTGGTGACATTTTCTGAGCACCTGCAATATACTCAACTATTGGAGTTACTACAAGAATTACAGATCAGTCATCACTTTCACCTGCATAGGCTAGCCCTGATTTTCACATTAAATAATAATGATGATAATAATAATAATAGCCAATATTATTATTATAATGAGTGCCACATCATAGGTACACTCCTCAACTGTTTTCTTATTTTAGAGATGAAGAAACTGAGACAAAGACAGCTAAAATCTTACCCAAAGTCACATACTTAGTAACAGAAACAAAGTTTGACTCTCTACTCAGAATAGTCTACCTAAATAAAATAATGTGGCTAAGTAGTTGGCAGAGTGATTTACTTCTCCATACATAGGAAGATGTCTATAAGAAAAAGAGAATAGAAAATTAATTAATCCATTATTCAACTCGAGGTGGAAATACAGGCAATCCTCAAATCAGTAGAGGATTGTGTTCTAAAAATGTATTTGTAAATTTGCTGTTTGGCATTTTTTCATGAAATGATATGATGTCTGGGATTTGTTTCAAAGCAATCAGGGTGAGGAGGATAAAATAAGGTTGGTCATGAGTTGATAATTGTTGAAACCGGGTTGATGGGTACATGAGGGTTTATAATACTATTCTCTCTATATTTGTATATGTTTTAAATTTTTCATAATAAAAAAGGAACTGATAAAAGCAGCTTCATTATGGAGAAATATACAAACACATATATGGAAATGCATACAATGGAACATTCCACATAAAATTCCTAAGAACCTTTGTTACATTGGTAAACACATATACAATCTGTTTCAAATTGTAAGAACTCACTCAGATGGCTATCATATTGTAATGGTTTGAGGAGTAAAATAGTTTCTATAATTTCCCTTTTCATCTCTAAGAATCCATAAATATCTGCTAGGTGCTATTAGACTCAGTTCTTCAAAGAAACAGAATGAACATTTTATTTATAAAATATTTATATAATACATAGATATATAGATAGATACCGATGTACAGATACATACAAAGAAATTTATTATAAGGAATTGGCTTACACAGTTATGGAGGTTGAGAAGTCCAAGTATCATAGTCAGCAAGCTGGATTCTAGAGAAAGACAATGGTGTCAATTCCAGCCCAAGTCCAAGTCTGAAGGCAGAAAACTGATGTCCTAGCTTGAAGACAGTCTGTCAGACACAGCAAATTTTCTCTTACTCTATCTTTTATTCTATCCAGGCCCTCAGTGGATTGGATGATACCCATCCACATTGGGGAGAGCCATCTGCTTTACTCATTCTACCAATTTAAATATTAATCTCATCCACAAATAGCCTCACAGACACACCCAGAATAACGTTTCAACCAAATATCAGGGCACCCCATGGCCCAGTCAAGTTGACACGTAAAATTAATCCTCATAGTGCTTAATAAATTATAATACAGTCAGAGGTGAAAACATCAGAAAGAAGCAGGCAAACCAGCTACCTAATGAAACTCCAGACCCCTCAGTTAATCCATGATCCCAAGCAATTTAATAGACCTGCTGGTATCATGTTCGTAAAATCCATGTTAAAAACCCCTAAATGGAAAGTTGTTGACTCACTGCACATCAGCTATATCTGAGATGTCTCTATTGGCAGGTAATTGGTTTTCCTTACAGTCACAACTACTTCCTCTTTTTTTCCCACCCTCTCCTCCTCCCTCCCTCCCTTCCTTCCTTCCTTCCATCCATCCTTCTTTCTAGCCTTCATTCCTTCCTTCCAGAAAAATTTATTGATCAAAGGCTGTGTATCAGTGCTAGGTCCTAGGAATATAGCAGTGAATTACAGACATGAATCAGTTTTACAATATCTATGTAAAAGAGGTTTAGAAGTAAAAACTGGTTGAAATGAGGGCAGAAAACTTGTTTTGAGTCTTTTTTGCACACTTGACTCAGCACTGATAAAATTCCAATTATTTATATCAAATAAACATAGGGAGATAATAGAGGAGGGATAGCCACCTTCCACATCCTTTGGTGCTACCACTAGTTCTGTCCTTTATCAAGATCTTAAAATCCATTAAGGAAGATAGACAATAAACAAATCAGTATATCATTGCCAGTTGTGATAAATGCTATGGAGAAAAATATAGTATGTTCAAAAGCTTAATTTAGATTGGGATGTCTTTTCCTTTGAGAAAGAGACATTTAAGCTGAGTTTTGAATGAGGCTATATTAGTTTGCTAGGGCTGCCACAACAAAATACCATAGACTGGGTGGTTTAAACAACAAAAATTAGGGCGCCTGGGTGGCTCAGTTGGTTAAGCGACTGCCTTCGGCTCAGGTCATGATCCTGGAGTCCCTGGATCGAGTCCCGCATCGGGCTCCCTGCTCGGCAGGGAGCCTGCTTCTCCCTATGACCCTCACCCCTCTCATGTGCTCTCTCTCTCTCTCATTCTCTCTGTCTCAAATAAATAAATAAAATCTTTAAAAAAAAAAAATAAATAAATAAAAATAAAAAAATAAACAACAAAAATTAATTTTCTCACAGCTCTGGAGTTTAGGTATCAGTAGGTTTGTTTTCTCCTAAGGCCTTGTTCCTTGGCTTGCAATGGCTGCCTTCTCACTGTGTTGTCACATGGTCACTCCTTGATCTGTATCCTAACTTTTTCTTCTTAAAAGGACACCAGTCATATTGGATGGGGGCCCACCCATATGATCTCATTTTACCTTAATTACCTCTTTAAAGGCTCTATCTCAAAATATAGTCATATTCTAAGTACTAGAGGTTAGGACTTCAAAATATGAGTTTTGGGAGGACACAATTCAGCCCCTAACAGGGGCCATCCAGGAAAAAGGGAATGGAAATGGAATAGGAAAATACATTGTAGATTTGGCGACAAAGCATAAGGAAGCTCCTAACTTCTCCTAACTGCTGATAACTTCTATTTTCTTTAGGATTTCTTAGGCAATGTCATTAACAGAAAATGGCCACGATGGGAGAGGAGGAAGGGTCAGAGAAGAAGAGAAAAGTTATGATCTGCTAGTTACTATGGATGGGTGATCAAGATTATTAGAAGAACAGATTTCTGGGCAGTGTCAAGGACACAATTGAGGGAAATGAACAATGTAAGTTTGCCTGGGGATGTAGTTTTTCTCTTCCATCTACTTAGCTGCTTTGGTGAAGGCTCAGCAGAGATGAATGATGGATTCATTCAGGATGGGGTTTTTGTCAGGGAGATGTGATTGAAGAGGGACTAGTAGTGGTATTGGGCAGTGGAATTCAAGCTAGATAATCATGGGCGGGGGAAGGAAGGTAGGAATGATGGATGTAAAGGAAGTGGAGAAATCAATGAATTAGAGGTAGGAAATTTTTTTAGTGATTTCGTATTTACTAGGCTATTGGATACCTAGAAACACCTGCTTTTCATAGACAATAAGCTCTAATGGACCCTGGTGCCATCTCCACTATAGAAGTGGACATATTTACCCAGAAAGATTATGCCACTTCAAACCCCTTAATCCAGAGGCTGAAAAGCATCCCCATTATCTTCCCAAATAGTATCCATAGGAAAATTCTAATCACTTTCCTATGTTGGTGAATCAATGATTCCTAGATCCAGTTTCCTACCTCCACCCTGCTCTTTGTGCCCCATTGCTTTAAAATGGCATCCAAAAGAGCTCTGAAAGACTACCTTCAGTTACCATAGATTTGAGAAAGCAGAGGTTGGTGCTGAGAAACCTTGTTCATGCTAAGTACGACTATAGATCTAAATGTCAAATGCTAACAGAAATTCACCAAGATCTGCTTTTAAAAAATGATGGAATTCATTATTTTCAGAATTTTGGTTACTCATTATTTAAAGTTTCTGGTTTCTCTCTGCATTATACAGTAAACAAATGCAAAATTTATTTTGCACAAGTATGTCAAGTAATGCTTTGTGACCAAACCAAACAGACTTGATTTAATGGCTATAGGGATGAGCCCAGTCCCAATTTATGACTCATAGTATCATAATATATGTGCAAATGTAAGTGGGACATTAGGTGATCCAGATACCGTGACAATGCCCTAAGATCAGATTAATTCCTCTACACCCCCCTTTTTAATATATGGTGCTAAGGACAACTAGACAAAACTCCAGGGAGGGAGCATGAAATAAAAAGCTGGGCAACCTCCTCAAGGCTGTGTGCATAAAATCAGCACTTAGCAGCTCACCTTCAGACAGATATAGCAAAAGAATATCAGTTTGTGGCTTGCCTACTATGTATCAGGTCCTTTTACATCCATTATTCTCTTAATATTAACAACACTGCAAAATAAATTTTTGCTGATTAGGAAACTAAGCTCAACCAGGATAAATGACTTGCCCAAAATCATATGCCCCGTAAACAGTAAGCCATTGTTCCAACTTAGGCTTGTTTGGTTCTTAAAGCTCTTTTCCCCTACCTTTACCTGCTCCCACCCTATGCTTTGAGAATAGCCCTTTCCCTGCTTTCATACCTGCTCTTCTGCCTGCCCTATGATGAACTGCATCTCCTTCAAGGCTGTTCATATTCCTCATACCTTTTTTTCACCTGGATAAAAATATTGGAAGGGGCAGGAGATAGCACATGTTCAAAATTGTCCACTTGGCCCCCATTGTTTCTCTTGAGAAAATGGCCTGTTGAAGTAGATAATACTCAATTAATTCATTTTGTTAATGGTGGCTCCACCAGTTCCATTGCAAAAGAAAAAAGAAAAAAGACACGAGGAACTGACAGATTGGCTAATAATTCTGCATATTAATTTATTTGAGTCTCATTTATTTTATTATAACAATAAATCCAAAATGTTTGACTCATTGTGATCATTTTTAAATATTTAGCAATGAATAAGATAATATACACTAAAAACTGTGGGGTGTTTGTAGGAAAAGTAGTGAACAAAATTTGGTAATAGATTAGCTAACATCCAACCTCTGCTGGTTCTTACAAGGCCTTCCTACTAAAAGTATGGCAGTTTTAGCATCCCCTGGAAGCTCATGAGAAATTCAGAATCTCAGGTCCCACCCCAGACCTCCTGAATCAGAATCTGCAATTTTAACAAGATTCCTACCTTGTACATATATAAAGTTTAAGAAGTACTGTTACAACATACTTTTAATAGCCAATAAACACATGAGTGTACATGGAATCAGTCTTGCTGGAGTACTTTTTGAAATAGTAGAAAGAGTAAGAGTTAGGTGTTAGACAGACTGGTGTCAACACTAGTTTTGTGACTTTGGGCAAGTTATTTAAATGTATATAAGTCTGGGAGTCTTTATAAAGATAAGAAAAGGTCAAATGGGGCAGAGTGGCAAACAAGAGGAACACCAATGCAAAAGCAACAGGAAGGAGAAATGGATTTTGATATAGGATCTGCTAGAATGAAGAATTAGAGAGCAAATTTTGAAGAATACTCTTTCACCTGTTACTGGAAATGTATACCTATAAAATGTGGTTGACAATTAGGAACTAGATGTGAGAAATTTTGACTTTGGTTTTACTATGCTTATTACCTTTTAGCAGTGTACATTTTGAATAAATAGTCATATACTATAGAAAAGCAAAAGAAATGATAAAACAGAGGTGACTTAAGGATAGACAATCAATTTAATGGAAAAGTTCTTATAAGCAAAACAAAAAAAAGTCTTACAAAAATATATCTGCATAAAATATTTTTCACCATTACTCTTGTGATCAAATGAATTGAGTTTTTTTTTTCTGTAACCAAAGTCTATAAGTCTTTAAAATGTCTTTAAAATCTGGTTTGCTAAATTCACTTTTTTTTTAAGTAGGCTTCACGCCCAGCATGGAGCGCAACGCAGGGCTTGAACTCATGGCCCTGAGATCAAGACCTGAGCTGAGATCCAGTCAGACACTTAACTGACTGAGCCACCTAGGCACCCCCCCAGTTTGCTAAATTCTAATGATTTTTAAAAAATTTTACCAGGAATATTATCTTTTTCTCTTCAGAATAATGGTTTAATCAAAACATCTCTAATTTCTTTGATTTATTGATGATTCTAAAAATGAGGAAATGAAGCAGAGGTTCATTTATTTCAGCATTGATTGGATAGAACAAAAAGTAAAAAATTATATTGGAGACAGTGTTCAAAAATTTCCCAGACAGATAATTTTTTCAAGATTCTCTTGCCAAAATATAGATGCTGCTAGTGTTTCTTTGAATAATAGCATTGCAGCAAGTATTATCAAGGCAGTGCTTATTTTAAAAGAGAAATCAAGACTCATATTAATAAATAATAAAATAGTCTTCCCACTGTATCTGACACTGTCTTTGCCCTCCTTTTTATTGGAATATCTTGCATAAATGCATTGCTTAGAGTTCCAAGCATAGCTAAATAGATGACTCCAGTATATCATGAAAAAAAAAGTCTTACCACTATTTGATGTTTATTGGGACAAAAATACAATAATATGCAATGTTTTTAATTGGAGAAGTTCGATTGAGTCAGCCTAGATACTGGCACGAGGATTGTTGTTTTTCTCACCAATGAAATGAAACCTAATATATTTCAACAGACCAGCGACAATCCTGTGCACAAAAATTTTAAAATAAAATTCCAGTACACAACACTGGCACCTACACACATAAAGAAAAACAACAAAACAACTTTGTGTGACTTAAGGCATTTTGAGATTTTCAAAAGCTTCATTCTAATTTTAGCAAATCATCATACTTTCTTTACTTGCTGAAAAAAGCTAGAATAGAAAAATGATATGAATAAAAATGTTATATCAAAAACTGGGGAAATCAGGGCAAGATTTATAGCACATATTTCAAAGAAAGTAGAGATTATAGAAATCTAAAACAATGCATAATTCATGACAAATCTTGGCATATTTGAAATGTCCTTGAATATTAATTGGATACCCAGATAGAAGAAGTTTTCTATAAATTCTGCCCTATGATGAACCGATGGAAAACTTTTTATATTTGTATAATAATTCAGAAGTGCCTTTACAAAGAGAAAGCTGTTTGTTGGGAGATATTCTAATATAAAGTATGTGCTTCTATTTAAAGACTGAACTGAAAAGTTGGGAGTACCTCATAAGAATAACTTCTGAATCACGGGTACATTTTTTATCATTGAGAAAAGGGGGAAAGGTTGTATCTCGATGATTGCAAAATTGTTGATAGAGGGCTTAAAATTGTCTTAACAACAAATGCCATCGTTTATGATTTAATCATATCCACAACACAGATGCACCAGTTGCATTGCCCCACAAAATCTGTGGACCAAAAGCAATCTCGCTTAGAAGGCTGCTCCAGTCTTCAAATCTCTATGTGCTCACCAAGTATTTTGAGATGGAGTTGCACCATAGCCTAAAAAAATACATCAAGTTTAATAAGCTCTACAGGCAAGTAGTAGTTAATGATCCAAATTATGCAAATGAAAAACTATAGCCAGAAAGTTGCATATGGCAATGAAAAATATTTTCAGAAAGGGCAGGTATCTGGAAATATAACTTGTGTAATAATGGACCGTATATCTTTTGGTAATTATATTATAGACCTGTTAACATCTAAGTAGCATATGTTGAGAAATGATTTAGATGAAAGTGATTGTTTGCAGAAAACAGAAGAAGATTTAGACAGTTGTGTAGGCTTAAGATTGAATTGTGTAAGGCAGAATAATTACTACTAACTAATGTTTATTAGATATTGCTGTTTTCCCTTAAAATAGTAAAGAAACCTCTGTTATAATAAATTGTTCCAGGTATTCATATAAGTCAAAGTAAATCAAATTCTCTCCAAAATAAAATTTCTGATTATGAAGACTGAGATCAAATAGCGATCCCCTATGTCATCACAGACATTGCCACGTCTTTCATGATCCTGGCCATATCAGTTTTCCAGGGCTACTAACGAAGTGACTTACAACAACAGAAATGTGTTCTCTCTCAGGCTAGAAGTATGAAAGCAAGGTGTCAGCAGGACCATGATCTCTCTGAAGGCTCTAGGGGAGAATCCTTCTTTGATTCCCCTAGCTTCTGGTGGTTGTTGGCATTCATTGACTTGTGAATGCATCACTCCAATCTCTGTCTCTGTCTTCATATGGTTTCTCTGTTCCTGAATCCAAATTTCCCTCTTCTTTTTCTTAGATACCAGTCAATAGATTAGAGCCCAATCTAATTCCAGTATGACCTTATCTTGACTCGATCATATCTTTATGACTTTATTTCCAAATAAAGTCACATTTTGAGGTCCCAGGTTTAGAACTTCAACATATCTTTTTGGGGGACACAATTTAATCCATAATACTAGTGTAGTGTTAAGTAGTCTAGGAATACTTTATTTCCAAATAAAGTCACATTTTGAGGTCCCAGGTTTAGAACTTCAACATATCTTTTTGGGGGACACAATTTAATCCATAATACTAGTGTAGTGTTAAGTAGTCTAGGAATAGTCATTATTCATTCATTTATAAATATGTATTGAATATCTTTTATGTCAAGCACTGTTATAAACAAAGTAGATCAGGGCAACTGGGTGGCTCAGTTGGTTAAGCGACTGCCTTCGGCTCAGGTCATGATCCTGGAGTCCCTGGATCGAGTCCTGCATCGGGCTCCCTGCTCGGCGGGGAGTCTCCTTCGCCCTCTGACCCTCCTCCCTCTCATGTGTTCTCTCTCTCTCATTCTCTCTCTCTCAAATAAATAAATAAAATCTAAAAAAAACCCCAAAAAACAAAAAACAAAGTAGATCAAATCTTTGCCCTTAAAGAGTTTATGGTCTGCATTCAACCATATCCTATAGCTGTATATACTTTAAAATTTAAAATTATATGTAGTTTATAATTTAGCAAAATTCTTTAATCTACATTGCTATGATCAATCTTCAGCATGCCTTGCCATATATGCCCAATAAATATTAATAGCTACTTTTTTTTTTCTTGCAAGGGAAAACTGAGGCTTAGAGAGGTTAAAACTTGTCCAAAACTGCCCATCTGGTAAAAGCAAAGTTGGAGCCAGAACTGAGGTCAAAATGTATTGGCATATAAAATGCTGGAAGGCATCCACTTGCCTTTTATAAATAATAACAAAAAGCATTACTACATATTAGAGTATTTTACAGTGCATCATATAGGCATATGATTTAAAAATAAAGGACAATAGCTCACAAAGCAAAATGTATTCATTAATTTTGACAAATTTATTTTTGATTATTCATGATACTCCAGCAAACATTCTGTGGTATATTTTCAAAAAATCAGTAACACCTTAGTTGTGGTAAGAGGGTGTTATAGAATTTCACTGAGGAGTAAAGTGAAGCTAGATTTTAATATGAATTCATAGAATCATAGTTACATTGGAATTTCAGTTTTAAAAATGATGAATCTTAAAACTCATGTCATTCCATCCCACATCCCCTCCACAACAAATATCTAGAAAGAAAATCATGGCAGTGAAGAATTTAAAGATGTGAGCATGGTGTAGTCATTCCCTATAATTAATTTAGGTGATGGGTGATATTTTATATATCCTAAACTGTAATGAGTGGTAAAAATATGCCAACTTTTGATGAACCATCATCTTACCTAATGAGGTAGTAGTGGTGGCGGTGCGTATAGTGAGGCGGTGGATAAGCCCAGATTCTATCCCACAATTGCATGTGGTGTGTTTCAGTCTTTCAGACTTGTTTTTGGCACACTCACTTATGAGAAATGCTTTAGCAGATACATGATTCTTAGCCCCCTACAACAAAGCTGCTGCCAGTGCTGAAACCAACATTAGGAAACAGAGAAGAAAGCATTCAAAACTGAAACCAAGGTGATAAAGACATAGACTCAAAATCTACCATAAGGCAGATGACAAATGGAAGCATATACTCCTGTAACAAGTCTCTGCCTTACACAGTAAAAATAATGTTGTGTTAGTGACTCAATAATAAGGGTGGGGCCGAGAAAGAACTAGAAAGAAACAAAATTCTGGGAAGATAGATTGCTGCTCATGGACGAACAGAACACATCCTGATTAATTTAAAGAAAAAAAGACATTAATGTTTTTAAAACATTAAAAAAAAACATTAAATGTTTTAATGACAGTGGGTCTTTGAATCATCTGCATGTACAAGTCTTCTTATTCTCCCAGTAATGAAAGATCTCCATATGAACAAGTTAGCTACTTTGGGAATATGCATTTGTATCTTGCAACATGGATTCTTTTTTCATTCTCTTAAAAACAACAAGAGAGGTGTTTTCTTATGAATAATTCATCATCTACTGTAGTCTCTGAGGTCATTTTTGTTACTCATGCAGAGAGCCAGTCATTCCCCCACATTGTAGTTGTGTGTCATTAGCTGGATCCTCTCATGCTTCTCACTCATGCCAAGGGCATAAAATCTTTTTTAATTTTATGCCCTCATTCCTCATATCTGCAAATCCCTTAGCATGGCTTTTCTATTGGTGTTTACCTACCCATAATCCATTTCCCCTTCTGGTAACAGCCTTGAGCATATCCCTTAAACTTTTTGCTCCTTTCCCTTTCTCAGAGGAAGATACTCTAGAAGTGGGAAAATGAAGCAGACCTAGCCAATCACAGCCCTCAGAGCTCCTAGAATCAGTGATTTTTCACAGAAGGGGATATGGCTGAAGTCAGGCCAAAGAGAGCTGGCTCTGGGACCTTTGCTGGAATTTGGGGGAATGGAAAGCTTTCTTTCTACAGGAGTTCCTAACCCAATAGGGTATTGCCTGTGGCTGCTGGTGCCATTCTCATGCCTGAAAATAAGTCCAGTTAGAGAAAAGTAGAGGCAAGAGATGAAGAAAGAAATATTTCTGAAGTTAATCTTTAAGCACCTGGATTCAGCTGTGCCTGGAAAAGACATCTCCCCTGGACTTTTCAGTTACTTTGGATAATAAATTCCCTTCATGCTTAATCTAGATTAAGTCGGTTTTCTATTGGATTCAGCCAAAAGATTTCTGAGTACTCAAGCATTTAGGACCCAACACAGTTAGCCTCAAGTTCCATAACTCTTTGCTCCAAAACTAGGTACCATCTGCCGTTTCCTTTCCTCAGCCCCGGTCCTACCATGCTATCAGAATCATATTGATCTGGGTGGGAAAAGGGGAGGTATTATTTAGAAAGATAATTTATTAAAAAGATAGTTCATATTTGTCCTAAAAATATCAATCAAAATAATTGTGTATGAGGCAAAAAGTACAAGACATCTGGTCATCTCCCTCCTCACTTCATCCCACTTCAACTTGCTCTTATCTAGACATTTGAAGTTCAAATATAAACGTGTATCTTGTGAATATGTTGGGTGTTGGACAAGGGATATAAATTTAAAAGCGTGAAAACAGCAATTAAACACAGGAGGTATATCCACATTTACTAGTGTCATAATATTACAAAGTTTTAAAAATAGACACAACTTTCATATAAATAGTATGATCCTGCCTTAACAATCACCACAAAGCAGCCTCTTCCATAAACCCCCTCTCACCCCTCAGAGAGAATTTGAGACATTATGTTCTCTTTTCCTGCAATTCTTTACTTGTTTATTTACTTAATTGTGCTTCACATTGCAGATAGCTGCCTACACCTATTTTACTTTTCTCTGGATGGTAAGCACTTTGAAGGCAAGGAATGAGTTTGACTCATCTTTGTAATTCCAGGATTTAGTTCGGTGGTTAATTTATGTTTTTAGGTGAATTAATGAGTGAGTGGATGATAAATAAGTGGTAAGAGATCTCTTTGATAAGTATTCTCTTAGGTTGAATTTAAAAAATGGCTCTGCAGACATTCTCCTATATTTTAATTTAAGGACATTCTTTCAGAGTTCCTCTTATACTAGCAGAAAACAGACAAGTGATGAGCAGGCTTTAGTTCCAGTTCTTTTGGGAGAGCAAGCACTCATCTGAGTTTATCTCATCCTTTCACTACGGAACAATGACAAGAAGGGGGAAAAAATCAGCTAAGATTCAAATACGATATCCCCTGGAATTCTTGATATGGACTTCAATTAGTTAACTAGATCTTTTAACCTGGACCCTGTGGTGTTCTAACCTTGATCCTGTGCCCCAGCTAGTAAAGAGCTCTTGGCTTGTCCTGGGACTGAATCTCTACCTAGTAACTTATATCTCATTTCCCCCTCTTCATTCCCTCTTAAGTTTTCTAAGGTTTGGAATTGGAACCTGAGTTTCAGATCTAAGGATGGGGACAGTTCAGGGGCCACAGATTTTTACCTGCTCGCTCTGACTTCCAACTGTTGTTAGTTCCTGGATCCCCATCACCCTAGCTCTGTAAGTTCTTGTTTAATCTTCTAAAAAACTTACTGCCATATTGCACTGTCAACTACTCTAATTTGTCCTCCACCTTATAAGGGAGGAGATGT
Organism: Halichoerus grypus; assembly: GCF_964656455.1. Taxonomy (NCBI): domain Eukaryota; kingdom Metazoa; phylum Chordata; class Mammalia; order Carnivora; family Phocidae; genus Halichoerus; species Halichoerus grypus. The sequence continues at coordinate 84,771,634 of NC_135712.1, forward strand.
AGCAAAATGGGTAAATAATCAATGTTAGAGTGAAGCCTACATCCAAATCCCAGTTTTGCTGCCTAACAGCTGTGTGATCTTCAGTGAGTTACTTAATTTTTCTGTACCCGCATTTCCTGTAAAATGGGATTTATAATTATATGTACCTTATAGATCCTATAAGGGGTGTTTTTAGTGCCACCTTCCATCTGCATTTATTTTTCCCTTGTGCCAGTTAGTTGCCTTTTAGCTCTCATCTTCATCTCGTCCTTTTCATGATACTCCAGCAAACATTCTCTGTGCTCTTCCCAATATCATAGTTAGCAAGAAATCTACAAGGTTTCTAGGCCCTCTTGCCAAACATCTTTGGTAACCTTGTGCAAAATGGCTGGGAAGTTGGGAGGAAGAGAGAGCTATTGTTTTTTTGCTTCTGGTGGTGCATCCAGCAGCAGCAGCCGTCAGTTCTGGGTTACAAGAGAATCTATGGCAGTTTCAGGAGTATTTAGCAGGACTGCAGACTCAGCAGATGTTGCTTCGTCTTAATGATGGCAGCAATGGTCATGCCCACAGCATATCTGTTATCATTTCCCAAAAGTTAAGAACATGACACTTACGCAAATATAGGATGAACATTATCAAATATTTTATTCAGTTTAGTCATTAATCAGATAATCAGCAAGATGGTAGGGCTGGTACAAAAGAGAGAATCAGAAAATGGAGAGTTATGTAGTTAGTCACACAAAGGATAATTAAATGAATTTTCTAATAGATACAAAATGCCTACAAGGCAATAAACTACATCCCTCAGTGTTATCTTTGCAACTGGACAGGAATTATTTGCATGCTTATCAGATAAAAATCTACAAATTAACATGTAACATGTATCTTCACTAAGTCTAGACAAAGTACTTTCTAAATATCCTTGGGTGAATCTGTTAAAAAGTCTCCTCATAAGATAGTGAAAAAAATACATGCTGCCCAATTTTTTCCCTCACTTCCAAATTTTTGGAAAATGGTTTTGAACAAAAGAAAGAAAAAAAAAAGAAAAAATTGGTGCTCCTGTTATGCAAACAAAACTTCAGGACAAAGCCACCTTCCCCTATCCACCTATAACCAGATTGTTACCCAGAAAACTCTTCAAATAGATAATCTGGAGTCATCGCTGCTTAAATGAGATATGGAGTATTAGTGTATACTTATTTGGTGTGTGGTCAATAATAAGTGAGTGTATTAATGGTTGCCACTCTTATTTTTTTTAAAGCAAAAAAGGGTATTTATTGGCTCACATAACTGAAAAGTCCATAGGGATATACTAGCTTCAGCCATGGTTGGATCCAGGGCACAAACATTGTCATCAGGACTCAAGTTTCTCCATCATTTGGCTCTGCCCTGGCTTCATTCTCTGGCTCATTTGATATGGCGGGCCCTGTTAGTTTGAGCTTTTCATACTACAGAGCCAAGCAACCTCAGTAAATAGAGCTTCTGAGCTTCTCCTCCACAGTTCAGTAAAACTCCTAGGGCCGAGTATCACTGTACCAACTTGGATCACATGACCATTCCAGAACCAATCATTATGGTGAAAGAGATGGACTATGCTGATTGATCAGGTCTGAATTACATGTCCACCCATGAAGCTTAAAGTTAGACCAGACTGTCTGAACCATGTGGACTGAAGATAGAGAAAAGTGGTTCCAAGATCACAGAGTTATTACAAAGAGTTGGAATGGATGCTGGTCAATCAAAAACAACTGATGTCAATATGACCAGATACTGAAAAAGTTTAGTCTCTGTTCAGTAACAGCTGGCATTTGGCCACTGTTATTTTTTTCTTATACATGAATAATCAATTAGAATTTAGAGCTGTTTCTCCCATCTCTCCTTCACTGTAATGGTTAACTCTATTTTTAGGACCTGGTCCCTCTTAGGCTGTCCAGTTTATTCTAGTTAGTCATGCCATGTCCTGGAATATCACATGAATGAACACAACAGTAACTGGTAACTTTTCTTAAGTAGTTAGATTGGCACAGAAAGAATCACGGTCTCATTCATTTTGTCATTTTGCTGAGTCTTTAGGAAATGCAACTGTAAGATCAGTACCAGATGGAGGAACTATGGCTAGGATTGTATTGTGCATTTGCCCAGAGACAATTGTCTTCTCAGTTGGCCATGCTGCTCCATCTTCTAACTACATTTGTATGGCACTGGTACTAGCTCCATAATATCTATCAAAGTATGGGTACAGAGAGTACAGCATCTGGAACACATTCTTGTTTGCCTAATAAGGAAGGGTCATTAACTTTGGATTGAAAAGATTCAAAATACTTTTGAAAAACTCTTAACCCATGGTTCTATATTTAATTCAGGAGGACTGACTCAATGTGGACATGAAGAAATGTATTAAGTGATAAGAAACAACTCAACTCTCTGAAGTGAATTAGAGAATGTCGGCCATTCTTCTCTAACAGTTTATTTCAGGGCATTTAAAGTCATCAGCACTTTACTTTTAGTCTGACTCTAATAGTTTTTTAGACCCTTTGCCTCTTATCAGTCAGCCCCCATGGCTGAGGACACTTAGTCACTATCTGAGGCTCTGATGTTTGTATATATGACCTTCAGTCCTGGATTTGACCAGTCCCATTCCTAATCAGGCATATAATTCAATGAACCAAAGATTTCCAGTTGGGGAGCTTAGCACTAGATTTGCTTGATGTTGATTTCACTTTGATGCATAACCGTGTTTCTAGCACACACAGCAATACCAGCAACTAAACCTCAACTTTTGCTGCCTGCTTGATTACTGACTTCTATAAGGATAAGAGAATTCTGCCTTGCTTCTCAGAATTTGAGATTTGCCCCTCAACCTAGTCCTATTGCTAGCTGGTTCCCTCTCTGTATGGACAAACTTGCTGGAATTCAACTATTTTCTTGGGTCTGTGCTAGAAAACTGTGGTCATTCCTCCCCTGCCTATGGTAAAAAAAAAAAAAAAGACCCTTATAAGATCTTCCCTGCTTGTTTTCTGGACCATTCTTCTTTTTTTTTAAATTTTATTTTATTATGTTATGTTAATCACCATACATTACATCATTAGTTTTTGATGTAGTGTTCCATGATTCATTGTTTGCGTATAACACCCAGTGCTCCATTCAATACATGCCCTCTCCAATATCCATCACCAGGCTAACCCATCCCCTCAGTTTGTTTCTCAGAGTCCATAGTCTCTCATGGTTCGTCTCCCCCTCTGATTTCCCCCACTTCCTTTTTCCCTTCCTACTATCTTCTCTCTCTCTCTTTTTTTTTTTAACATATAATGTATTATTTGTTTCAGAGGTACAGGTCTGTGATTCATCAGTCTTACACAATTCACAGCACTCAGCATAGCACATACCCTCCCCAATGTCTACCACCCAGCCACCACATCCCTCCCACCCCCCACCACTGCAGCAACACTCAGTTTGTTTCCTGAGATTAAGAATTCCTCCTATCAGTGAGACCATATGATACATGTCTTTCTCTGATTGACTTATTTCACTTAGCATAATACCCTCTAGTTCCATCCATGTCGTTGCAAATGGCAAGATTTCAATTTTTTTTGATGGCTGCATAATATTCCATGGTAAATATATACCACCTCTTCTTTATCCATTCATCTGTTGATGGACATCTGGGCTCTTTCCATAGTTTGGCTACTGTGGACATTGCTGCTATAAACATTGGGGTGCACATACCCCTTCGGATCACTACATTTGTATCTTTGGGGTAAATACCCAGTAGTGCAATTGCTGGCTCATACGGTAGCTCTATTTTCAACTTTTTGAGGAACCTCCATACTGTTTTCCACAGTGGCTGCCCCAGCTTGCATTCCCACCAACAGTGTAGCAGGGTTCCCCTTTCTCCTCATCCTTGCCAACATCTGTCGTTTCCTGACTTGTTAATTTTAGCCATTCTGACTGGTGTGAGGTGGTATCTCATTGAGGTTTTGATTTGGATTTCCCTGATGCCGAGCGATGTTGAGCACTTTTTCATGTGTCTGTTGGCCATTTGGATGTCTTCTTTGGAAAAATGTCTGTTCATGTCTTCTGCCCATTTCTTGATTGGATTATTTGTTCTTTGGGTGTTAGGTTTGATAAGTTCTTTATAGATTTTGGATACTAGCCCTTTATCTGATACGTCATTTGCAAATATCTTCTCCCATTCTGTCAGTTGTCTTTTGGTTTTGTCGACTGTTTCCTTTGCTGTGGAAAAGCTTTTTATCTTGATGAAGTCCCAATAGTTCATTTTTGCCCTTGCTTCCCTTGCGTTTGGTGATGTTTCTAGGAAGAAGTTGCTGCAGCTGAGGTCGAAGAGGTTGCTGCCTGTGTTCTCCTTTAGGATTTTGATGGACTTCTGTCTTCACATTTAGGTCTTTCATCCATTTTGAGTCTATTTTTGGGTGTGGTGTAAGGAAATGGTCCCGTTTCATTCTTCTGCATGTGGCTGTCCAATTTTCCCAACACCATTTGTTGAAGAGACTTTTTCCACTGGACATTCTTTCCTACTTTGTTGAAGATTGGTTGACCATAGAGTTGAGGGTCCATTTCTGGGCTCTCTATTCTGTTCCATTGATCTATGTGTCTGTTTTTATGCCATTGATCTATGTTTCTGTTTTTATGCCAGTACCATACTGTCTTGATGATGACAGCTTTGTAATAGAGCTTGAAGTCCGGGATTGTGATGCCACCAGCTTTGCTTTTCTTTGCTTTTTCAACATTCCTCTGGCTATTTGGAGTCTTTTCTGGTTCCACACAAATTTTAGGATTATTTGTTCCATTTCTTTGAAAAAAGTGGATGGTGTTTTGATAGGATTGCATTTAATGTGTAGATTGCTCTAGGTAGCATTGACATCTTCACAATATTTGTTCTTCCAATCCATGAGCATGGAACGTTTTTCCATTTCTTTGTGTCTTCCTCAATTTCTTTCATGAGTATTTTATAGTTTTCTGAGTACAGATTCTTTGTCTCTTTGGTTAGATTTATTCCTAGGTATCTTATGGTTTTGGGTGCAATTGTAAATGGGATCCACTCCTTAATTTCTCTTTCTTCTGTCTTGTTGTTGGTGTATAGGAATGCCACTGACTTCTGTGCCTTGATTTTATATCCTGCCACTTTACTGAATTCTGTATGAGTTCTAGCAGTTGTGGGGTGGAGTCTTTTGGGGTTTTCCACATAAAGTATCATATCATCTGCAAAGAGTGAGATTTTGACTTCTTCTTTGCCATACGGTGCCTTTTATTTCTTTTTGTTGTCTGATTGCTGAGGCTAGGACTTCTAGTACTATGTTGAATAGCAGTGGTGATAGTGGACATCCCTGCCATGTTCCTGACCTTAGGGGGAAAGCTCTCAGTTTTTCCCCATTGAGAATGATATTCGCTGTGGGTTTTTCATAGATGGCTTTTGTGTTATTGAGGTATGTACCCTCTATCCCTACACTGTGAAGAGTTTTAATCAAGAAAGGATGCTGTACTTTGTCAAATGCTTTTTCTGCATCTATTGAGAGGATCATATGGTTCTTGTTCCTTTTATTAATGTATTACATCACATTGATTGATGTGCAGATGTTGAACTAACGTTGCAGCCCAGGAGTAAATCCCACTTGATCATGGTGAATAATCCTTTTAATGTACTGTTGGATCCTATTGGTTAGTATTTTGGTGAGAATTTTTGCATCCATGTTCATCAGGGATATTGGTCTGTAATTCTCCTTTTTGATGGGGTCTTTATCTGATTTGGGGATCAAGGTGATGCTGGCCTCATAAAATGAGTTTGGAAGTTTTCCTTCCATTTCTATTTTTTGGAACAGTTTCAGAACAATAGGTATTAATTCTTCTTTAAATGTTTGGTAGAATTCCCCTGGGAAGCCATCTGGCCCTGGGCTTTTGTTTGTTGGGAGATTTTTGATTACTACTTCATTTTCCTTAGTGGTTATAGGTCTGTTCAGGTTTTCTGTTTCTTCCTGGTTCAGTTTTGGTAGTTTATATGTCTCTAGGAATGCATCCATTTCTTCCAGATTATCTAATTTGCTGTCATAGAGTTGCTTATAATATGTTCTTATAATTTTTGTATTTCTTTGGTGTTGGTTGTGATCTCTCCTCTTTTTCATGATTTTATTTATTTGGGTCATTTTTCTTTTTGATAGGTCTGGCCAAGGGTTTATCAATCTTGTTAATTCTTTCAAAGAACCAGTTCCTAGTTTCGTTGATCTGTTCTACTGTTCTTTTGGTTTCTATTTCATTGATATCTGCTCTGATCTTTATTATTTCTCTTCTCCTGCTGGGTTTAGGCTTTATTTGCTGTTCTTTCTCCAGCTCCTTTAGATGTAGGGTTAGGTTGTGTATTTGAGACCTGTCTTGTTTCTTGAGAAAGGCTTGTATTGCTGTATACTTTCCTCTTAGGACCGCCTTTGCTGCATCCCAAAGATTTTGAACAGTTGTGTTTTCATTTTCATTTGTTTCCATGAATTTTTTTAATTCTTCTTCAATTTTCTGGTTGACCCATTCATTCTTAGTAGGATGCTCTTTAGTTTCCATGTATTTGAGTTCTTTCCAACTTTCCTCTTGTGATTGAGTTCTAGTTTCAAAGCATTGTGGTCTGAAAACATGCAGGGAATGATCCCAATCTTTTGGTACTGGTTGAGACCTGATTTGTGACCCAGTATGTGATCTATTCTGGAGAATGTTCCATGTACACCTGAGAAGAATGTGTATTCTGTTGCTTTGGGATGGAATGTTCTGCATATACCTGTGAAGTCCATTTGGTCCAGTGTGTCATTTAAAGTCTTTATTTCCTTGTTGATCTTTTGCTTAGATGATCTGTCCATTTCAGTGAGGGGGGAGTTAAAGTCCCCTACTATTATTGTATTGTTGTCAATGTGTTTCTTTGCTTTTGTTATTAATTGCCTTATGTAATTGGCTGCTCCCATGTTAGGGGCATAGATATTTACAATTGTTAGATCTTCTTGTTGGATAGACACTTTTAAGTATGATACAGTGTCCTTCCTCATCTCTTATTATAGTCTTTGGTTTAAAATCTAATTTGTCTGATATAAGGATTGCCACCCCAGCTTTCTTTTGATGTCCATTAGCATGGTAAATTGTTTTCCAACCCCTCACTTTCATTCTGGAGGTGTCTTTGGGTCTAAAATGAGTCTCTTGCAGACAGCATATCAAGGGATTGTGGTTTTTTTAATCCAATCTGATAGCCTGTGTCTTTTGATTGGGGCATTTAGCCCATTTACATTCAGGGTAACTAAGATATGAATTTAGTGCCATTATATTGCCTGTAAGGTGACTGTTACTGTATATTGTCTCTGTTCCTTTCTGATCTGTTACTTTTAGGCTTTCTCTTTGCTTAGAGGACCCCTTTCAATATTTCTTCTAGGGCTGGTTTCATGTTTGCAAATTCTTTTAGTTTTTGTTTGTCCTGGAAGCTTTTTATCTTTCCTTCTATTTTCAATGACAGCCTAGCTGGATATAGTATTCTTGGCTGCGTATTTTTCTCGTTTAGTGCTCTGAATATATCATGCCAGTCCTTTCTGACCTGCCAGGTCTCTGTGGATAGGTCTGTTGCCAATCTAATGTTTTTACCATTGTAGGTTACAGACCTCTTCTCCCCAGCTGCTTTCAGGATTTTCTCTTTGTCTCTGAGACTTGTAAGTTTTACTATTAGATGTTCGAGCGTTGACCTATTTTTATTGATTTTGAGGGGGTTCTCTGTGCCTCCTGGATTTTGATGCCTGTTTCCTTCCCCAAATTAGAGAAGTTCTCTGCTGTAATTTGCTCCAATATACCTTCTGCCCCTCTCTCTTTCTTCTTCTTCTGGGTTCCCAAGTATTCTAATTTTGTCTTATGGTATCACTTCTCTCTCAAATTCTGCCCTCGTGATCCAGTAGTTGTTTATCTCTCTTTTTCTCAGCTTCTTTATTCTCCATCATTTGGTCTCTATATCACTGATTCTCTCTTCTGCCTCATTTATCCTAGCAGTTAGAGCCTCCATTTTTGATTGCACCTCATTAATAGCCTTTTTGATTTTGACTTGGTTAGGTTTTAGTTCTTTTATTTCTCCAGAAAGGGTTTCTTTAGTATCTTCCATGCTTTTTTCAAGCCCAGCTAGTATCTTTATAATCATGATTCTGAACTCTAGTTCCAACATCTTACTAATGTCTGTGTTGATTAGGTCCCTGGCAGTCACTACTGCCTCTTGTTCTTTTTTTTTTGAGGTGAATTTTCCATCTTCTCATTTTGTCCAGAGGAGAATAGATGAATGAGAGAACAAAATGCTAACAGGGTAACAATGACCCCAGAAAAATATACACTAAACAAATCAGAAGAGACCTGAAACTGGGGGAAAAGAAAGGGAAAGAAAGAAAAAGGAAGAAAAAAAAGAATATGATCAAATATGATCAGGCTGGTGAATAGATCAGTGCCACACACTAGATTTTGGGCATATTTTGGTCTGTTAGAAGACACTGCCTCCCAAATTTTAAAGAAAGAAAAACTTATATATGTACAAAAATAAGGGTAAATATGATGAAGGGATGGAATATGACTGTAATGATGAAAATTATAAAAGATTTTATAAAAGGAATTGATAAGAAGTTGGTTGAAAAAAGAAAGAAGAGAAATTAAAAAAAAAAAAGGGAGAGATTGTGATTAGGCAGGAGACTAGAACAAAGCCATACACTTTTGGGTATATTTTGGTCTGTTAGAAGAACCTGTATCCCAAAATTTTAAAGAGAGAACAACTTACATATATACCAAAAATAAGGTTAACTACAATGAAGGGATAGAATATGACTCTAAAAATGAAAAATAAAAAAGATTTTTAATAAAGGGATTGATAAGATGTTGGTTGAAAAAGGGAAAAAGAAAAATTCAAAAAAAATAGAAAAAAAAGAGAATTAAAAAAAATTAACTTTGAAAGACTAAAGAATCAGGGGAAAAAAGCCATGAATTCTATGTGCAGTATTCCCCTAGCACTGGAGTTCTGCCGTTCTCATTGGTCGGTAAACTTGGTCTTGGCTGGCTGTTCTTGCTGATCTTCTGGGGGAGGGGCCTGTTGCAGTAATTCTCAAATGTCTTTGCCTGAGGTGGAATTGCCCCCCCCTTGCCAGGTCCGGGCTAAGTAATCTGCTCGGGTTTGCTCTTGGTAGCTTTTGTTTCCTATAAGCTTTCCGTACAGCTTTGGAGGACCAAAGTGAAAATGGCGGTCTCCCAATCTCTGCCCTGAGGAGCCGAGAGCTCGGGTCCCCACTCCTCAGTGAACCTCCAGAGAAAAGCAATCAATCACTCCTGTCTCCCTGGTCTCCAGCCATCCTCCGTGCTCACCCGGCCTGTGACCGAGCATTTCTATCTCTGGCACACAAACCCGTTTGGAGTCTCCAAACCCAGCAGATTCCTGGGGTGCGCTCCTGCACCACTCCTCCCAGGGGAGGAAGGGGAGTCTCCCCGGATCTGCTGCTTGTTGGGTCCCTGCTGGAGGAGCAGTGGCCCGACTGTGCTGTGGATCACAGTTTATGGCAACCCCGATCTGAGAGTCCACTCCTCGACTCCATCTTTGCAGCTGGCTTCCCTGCTCCGATACCTGGGAGCTCTGCCACACTCAAGCACCCCTGGTCTTTCTGTGACCCTGAGGGTCCTGAGACCACACTGTCCCTGCAAGGGTTCCATCCTCCTGCTTAGCCACTGGAGCGACATCCTTCAGTGGAGCAGACTTCTAAAAGTTCCGATTTTGTGTTCCACTGCTCTATCATCACTTGCCGGTAGCCCGCTGACAGAGGTTCCCTCCCCCCTCCTCGGTCTATCTTCCCATACATCGCCTTGAATTCACTTCTCTGCACGTCCTACCTTCCAGAAAGCAGTCACTTTTCTGTTCAGAGAGTTGCTGCTATTCTTTTCTTCGATCTCCAGTTGAGTTCATAGGTGTTCAGAATGGTTTGATCCCTATCTAGTTGAATTCCTGAGACCAGACGAAATTTAGGTGTCCTACTCCTCCGCCATCTTGCTCCACCTCTTCTGGACCATTCTTATTTGCAACTTACTAGTGACCATCCTTTGCCTGCCAAAGGATTTCCATGCTTGTTATTTTGACCAACCCTGAAGCATCTCTGTGGTTACTCACTGACTCTGATCCCTTTTTGTTCTCTTGCATGAACTCTACTTAGACATTGATGATTTCCATAGGGAGAAGAAGAGTAATAGTGATTGTTTGTACACAGTTTTTGGTGTATAGAATCCTTAAATATGGGTTACCTAGGTAACATAAATGAATGATCCAAGCTAAATAAGGAGTTGAAAAGTTGTAAACATATTCTAATATTCTCTGATAATCCTTGAGTAAGATTTTTCTGTCTTGTATTCTTATACTCATCAACATTTTTGTTCAGAGGAAATTTTATTTTTTAATCAGTCATTCAACATAGCAACCTTTTAAAATTGATCTGTTAGGTTTATGCAGTATCATATCAACCATCAATATAGTTTAGTTGCCATATTTTGACAAAAACTCTCTGTATATGGGTGTATTGTAGGCCCTATATGGGTGTATTAATGAATTTTGACTGGTTGAATTTGTTTCAATTTGACTTCCTTGTAAAGTCTGATAGGCTTGTACATTTATAAGAGTACAGATTACACTTGTAGAGAGAGGTAATACTGTACAGTTTTAGGTCTAATATTAGACTCATAGTCTAACAGTGTCTTTATACTTGGGGCCCTAAAGTAGTTTTTTATTTTTCTTCCAAGTAACCCCTAAATGCCCTGGATCTGGAGGGATCAGCCCATAACTGCTCACCTCAAGCTTAAAATACCTTTGCCATTTCATATTTTATCTACAAAAATAATATGAGTTTTGCTTTATAATCCATAAGATAACTATGTACAATCAGATAACCATAGTTAAAATAGATTTACTCAGAATTTAGGAATAACAGAGCTTAGGTATGGGATTTTTCCTGGGGAAGAAAGGATGTTCTCACTCTCTATTATACTGAAAGATTGCTAGAGCATGAAGTAGGGAGCCAGATATTAAATGAAATAAAACTCTGTCCCTTTTCAACACTCAGAACTTAAAGCTGTCCATAGATAGGGACACCTAATATGAATTAGCACATTTCTGCTGGGAATCAGTGGTAACAGATGCTTAATACAGTTTCATGGTCACTAAATTATCTCAATATGCTAAACTTTATAAGAGGAGCCAAATTGAATAAGGATTAAAAAAATTTCCCAAAGAACCAATGAGCCCTTTTTGGTTTTGAAGTTCAAAACTATTTAAAAAAAAAAAAATCCTTGTTGGATTAGGATAGTCCCAACACAGATCTGCTGGTTGGGAAGCCTACCAAAGGCACTGTTATCCAAGGGTAAGTTACCGTGAAGAAAAAGGAAGGTAGACTGGGCCTAGACATTTTTGGGAAAAGATTGGTTTCAGCACTACCTTTGGCTGAAACTTGAAAGCTTGTCCAGATTTATCTGCCAGGCATGGAGTCATGTTTTGGGGAGCAATGGCTGAACTTAGAAGCATAAACTAAGAGAGCAGTAACAGCAGTAACCTTGGGAGCCAAGTATGAGACACCATTGGACCCTGTGCCAGCAAGGATGTCACTGTGCCTGGACAAGCACCTGTGAGATTAGGGTTCCACAACAACATGCATGGCAGTCTCCAAACCAATGGTGCTAGCAGATTAATTGGATTTTCAGTTTTTCTTTGTTTGGCATTTTAAGAAGGAACTAATCCCTACAGACAGAGTAGGCCCTGGAGTTCTTAAATGAGTCAGAGGAAGGATGCAGAACATAAATAATTAACTTGAACTGTATTTATACTGTAAGCTGATAGAGCAGATCCTGTCAGTTACTTGTGGAAGACCTGCATAAACTCCAGTTATGGGACACAAGCTGCCCATAACCACATGCCAGTCTGGAAGGGAGATGGAACATGCGTGGAGAGAGATCAAAGGCTAAAGCCCTGGACTCAGAGAAGAACCTGGGAATTCTTGGAAAAATCAGTGTAGAAGAGTAGAGTAGTACCCCTCTCCTGAATCCAGAGCAAGAGAGGGCATCAAGAGCAAACAGGGCATCAATAGAGTGCAAGGTTGCTGAAGCAGTTGGCTCAGGGAGACAGACTGACAGAAAGCAGCTGCACTGAACATCTATGCTAAGGCCTGGCAACAGCAGCTGCACAGAGGTGGCCAGCTTCTTAGAGATCCAGCCTCCAGGGCCATGTTTGTGTTGTCCTCCATCCTCAAGAAAGAATATCTGAGATCTGCAGCAACCAGTGAAGGGTTGGAGCAGACAGGACACACCCTATGAATGTCAGTGAGCCCCCTTGGAATTCTTGAACATATCAGACGAGCCACTAGAAAAACCCGGGCATCTTGATAGAGTGGATCTCAGAGTTGTCATACTCTAAGGTAAATAAATCTAGACATTCCAGTGATACATGCTTATTTAGTATGAAATGTCTTCATCTAAAGAGTCTACTACTAAAGAGCAAAAATTCAGCTGAGTAATTTAAAAGATCAAGTTGGCTTTATTAGACAGTTCATGAATTGGGCATCATCCCATCTAGCAAATAAAAAGGAGTTCCAAGGAGCTATACAAAATGGAAGGTTTTTAAAGGCACAGCGAGAGCAGAGAGAAGGAAATTATTAGCAATGAATGCATTGTCTCAGGGAACGTCACCCTCTTAAGGGGTATGGAAAGGGCCTATTAGTGGATTACTCACCTCCTACCATTGATCAGGCAATTTCAGTTTGGCTGGTTAAAGGTCACATTTTTGGGGGTTGGGGTAGAAACCGCAATTAAGTTAGGTATTAAGTCTCAGTTTGCTGATATGGGGCCTTAACATATATGACTCCATTTTGGGCTTGTGGTTTTCTTTTTTAACAATTCCCCTGTTTTAATCAGACTTTCGGCTTAACTGAGAAATGTGATCAAAAGGTATTAGTGCAACTCTCAGCTACTGTTCTGTAGTCTCACTGCTTCTGTGAAATTTGGTTGGACTTCTGTGTGATATTAACAGGCCATGACTACAGGTTCACATCCTCTTTGTTCCTTTTTTGATGTTCCAGTCTTAGGATGATCATTTACTTGGTGGTTAGCAGCTGCGAATATGCATTTAAAACTTTTGAGAGAACATAGCACTTCAGGGAGATTATTATGATTATACGCAAGATAATTCTCAATGTTCTGAGTGCACTTCAGAGCTATGGTTCCCAACCTTCCCTGATGATTGAGGGTGATAGAGATAGTGATAATTTCAAGAGGTTAGTAAGATATTCATTAATGCTTGTCTGATCTGCCCAGTGAAGTGGTTGTCTCAATACTGGAAATTATGGAAGGTGTATACCCCGAGTGGGAAACCCATTTTCTAACAGTTTCTTTGCCACTATTTGGGCATCAGCTTTGTGGCAGGGGAAGGCTTCAACCCTTCTGGAAAACATACATATAATAACAAGAACATATTGATAATCCATACCCAGGGGCAATTGAGTGAAGACCAGCGGCAGTTGTTCAGAGGGTCCTTAGGGAGGAACCTGGGGACAAAAATAGTTTCTCCAGGATTATGGTCAGACCTTGATGGTAAACTTTGCAATTTTACATGTCTCCCTGCTGCTGTTTATTTATAATTTGAATCATCCTAAATGTACCATGATGGGTGAAGGAATGTGAAAACCAAAAAATGGGGTTTGCCAGGGAGCCAGGAAGACCAAGTGGCCATCTTGGGTTTCCAAGATGTGTTGTATTTATAACCACTGTTTGCCTCATTTTATTTCTCTGATTTTGGAACAAACTCTTGCCATGTCGCAAGGACATCAGGATGGCAAAAGTCTGGTAACAAGAAGTCATTTTTTGTAGAAGCGGAAAGGACTTCATCCACATGTGCCACAACGTTTACAGATGCTGTTGCTACTGCCTTTACATGACAGTCAGCCAGAGCATTTCCCTGATACTCAGGGTCAGTCTTTATGGTGTAAGCGTCAGTTTTGATGACAGCAGTTTCAGAAGGTAAGAGAATAGCAAGAAGGTCATTTATTTGTCTATTATGGATTAGGGTCCCAGTGGATATAAGAAAACCCCTTTGTCTCCATAACATTCCAAAATCATGGATGGCCCCAAAGGCATATTAGCTGTCAGTACAAATAGTACCAATTTGCAACTGGCATGTTCTGGTAAGGGCAAGGAGCTCTGTTCGTTGGGCTGATTTAGTTTGTGGGAGATTTCCCCTCTCAAGGAACTCAGATTGGATGGTAACAGTATAATCAGCCTGGAAATTCCCTTTTTCATTTTTACAGTATGACCCATTAACAAACAAAATTAGATCAGGATCAGTCAAAGTCATAAATCAGAATGTGGTGTCATGAAATGGGATGTCATGGGGCTCACCTTCATCAGTCAGGGGTGGTAATATGGCAGAATTAAGAACATCGCATCGTTTAAGATGTAGATTATGTGGTGAAAGCAGGAGGATCTCATATGAGGTTAGTCTATTCTCAGAGAAATGTTGAGTTAATTCAGGGTTAAGAGGACTTTGGACAGTGTGTGGAATTTTCAAATAAATGTCACTTTCTAAGGTTAGAACCACTGAGGCTTTGCAGCTGTGGCTGTAGCCTCAAGGCAGGTCAGATATGCACAAGCAGCAAAATCAAGTTGTACACTATAATAGGCAACATACCTATGTTTATTGCCGCATTCTTGCGGCATTATTCTTTATTGCATGAATCATTCTTTACTGCATGAGCTTTCCCAGGGCTTTGTTATCCTGTTCATGTACAAATAAGGTGAAGTGTTGTGAATGGTTAGGTAGCCCTAGGGCAGGTAGCTTTTGTAGCACTTGTTTTAGTCTTAGGGAAGAGACTTGAAGACTGAAATTTTAGTAAATTCACTACGTGGGGAAACAGAGAAAAATTAGGAACCAATGGTCTGCAATAGCCAGTTATGTTTAGAAATCCACAAAGCTGTTACTTAATTGTGGGCCTAGGAAATTCCTGAATTAGCTTAATTCTTTTTGGAGATAGCTGGACTCCTTCAGCACTTAGATTATGACCTAGGTAATGAACAATGTCCAAAGATAATTATAATTTCTCTTTAGATACTTTATGTCCTTTTTCAGCTAACCATTGTAGCAAATAAATGGAATCTTTTATGGACCCCTTTTTGGTAACTGAGCACAGCAAGAGATCATCCATGTATTGTAAATGGGTTGATTTCCCAGGGAATTGGAGAGTACTTAAATCTTGGTGGAGCACTTGGGAGAAATAAGAAGGATCCTCAGTGAAACCCTTCAGGCATAACTGTCCAGGATATTTTGTTGATTATAAAGGCAAATAGGTATTGGCTGTTGGGATCTACAGGGATGCTGAAAATGGCTGAACAAAGGTCTACAGCAGTGAACCATTTGAGTGGGACTTGTGGTGGGACTTGTGAAAACGGATGTTCATGTTTGGAACAGCTGGGAAATGAGGAGTAACTATCTTGATGATAGCTCTTAAGTCTTTGACAAATCACTATCCCCTCCTATTTGTTTTTCAGAATGGTAAGATCTGTATGTTACAGGGGCTGGTACGGGGAATGAGTAACCCCTGGGTGATTAGGTCTTCTATTATTGGTAGGAGGCCTTGTATGACCTCAGGCTTTAATGGATATTGAAGCAATTTAGTAAGAGGTTTAGTCACATCTGTCTGAATTCTTACAGGCTCTGCATTTTTTATTCTCCCAATATCAGTATTGGAAGGATCCATGGATTTTGGGACACCTCAGTTAAATTAGGGAACTTTTGTTGAAATTCTTCTTCTATTTCAAGGACGGGAAACACTAAGATGAGGTCTGCATTGGAGGTAAAATGTACTAGCTCTTTTAATTTAGAAAGGAAATCTCTACTTAATAGATTGGAGCTGTATCACATAGCCAAGAGAATGTTTTCCAGTAAAAGGTCCCAAAGTCATTTGTACTGGTTAAGATAGAAATTCTCTCTGAACTTTATTAGATACCCCCACCATGGAAGCCTTTCTACCCCAAGGGATTTGTTGTCTTATGAAAGTGGGGTTTCAAGTAGAAAGTTCAGCCCTAGTGTCTACTGGAATTTGGCAAGGTTTTCCATTAATTTTAATTTTAGTCTCCCTTTGGCTGTTTAAGGGTAGTAGTTTACCAGAGACCTTAGAGCTCTACCAGTTTTAGGAGGGGCTTATGTAGGAGCCTTTCCTTGGGAGCCTCAACTGAATGTTAAGGAATTTGTATAGGACCTTTGTGGACAATTTTTTCTCCAGTGCACCAATTGATTACAATTGAGACATCAGCCTCTGGGTCAGCTTTTTGATGTTGGAACCCTGCAGGGGAAGGGGTTTGCAGTGGGAGGCCCAGGTGCTATTTGAAGTCTTTGGCCCTGGAGCTGTTATAGCTATAAGGCCGTTAGTCTGGCAGTCCTTTGTTTATGATCTTGGTCCAAAGCCCTTTCAAAATATTCTGCTATGGTCCCAAGTTCAGTCAGGCTGGTGGCATTTCATCCTATTTTCTGTCTTTTTAATAACCCACTAATCTCAGGAGATAATAGATTTACAATAGGGCAGCTAAAGCAGGTAGAGTGATTCCAGAATGCTGCAGGAAGAGGGCTTCCAAATGGGCTTTAAAGGCAGCCACAGATTCATCTTTCCTTTGTTTGCGTATGGAATAACAGACTGATCAGCAGGGGCAGAGAAGACTCTAGGAGCGGATTGTAAAAAGGCAGTTGCTATTTTGCAAGCCCTTTCTGGTCCAGGGTCTTACTTTTTTGGGGTTTTACTTATTTTATTACCTACATCCATTTTTGGGCCTCCAGGTCCTACTAACTTGTGCTCAAGCTGATAAAGATCTGGCAGCCTGGGGTCATAGGCACTGATAATGATTGTAAATTCTTCAAGAAACTTTTGGGGTTTCTCTCTAGGTTTAGGAAATTCTTTAGCTATTGTTCTTAGTTCAGTCTTTTACTGAGAGGTGAAAAGATATCTGAAGGGGTTCATTGCAACCTTGCATAGTTTTATTTTAAAAGGTAACTGTTTAATAGTCTCTTCAGAGTAGAAAGGTGGTTCAGATAGAGAATTAGTAAAACATGAGTACTTAGGTAAAGAAGGATAGAGGGGAGCAGTAGGAGTCACGTCAATCCTATTGTCTTTTGTTTTAACTACCTCTTGTGTCTTTAATTTTTCATTAGCCTTCTGTAATGAGTCTTTTAATGAAGCTATTTTAGAATCTTGAAGCCTTTTGGAAGCTTCTGCATACCAATTAAAATAGATATCCCATTCTATTTGTTTAATTTGGGAACCCTTACTTTCAAGTGCTCTTTTTGAATGAACAATCTTGTCTAATTGGAACATTCCCCATAATGGCTATTGTAATTCTAGATTATTTTCAGCAAATTTTGCCATTTTTGTAGATATTCACAGCTTCCAAGACCATAGTTTTTAGACATAAATAAGAAAGTGTGCTAGAAAGTGGTGTGCTTAAGTTTAGCACTTAAGGATCCCATTAGCTTAGTCTTTGGGTTTCTCAGAGCCAAGCTAAAACCTAAAAGGGATGTGCTTCTGGGTTGGGGATTGTACAACCAGTGTACCTGGTTACATGGAAGTTTTCCTGAGGTTGGTGGGTGACCTGGTGTCAATCTAACATGTTCCATGACCAACTTATTCTAACATGGCAATCTTTGAAGTAGGTGGTGTGTGCTCTAATAGCTTTTAAATGCTCAACCCATGCCCATCAATTTTTGCAGCTCT
Source organism: Halichoerus grypus (assembly GCF_964656455.1). NCBI lineage: Eukaryota > Metazoa > Chordata > Mammalia > Carnivora > Phocidae > Halichoerus > Halichoerus grypus. The sequence continues at coordinate 84,789,387 of NC_135712.1, forward strand.
TTGGCCTCTGAGATCCATACTAGCAATAGTCTTTATTCACACAAAACAAGACAAACGTGTACCTCAACATACTAGCAGTAACCAAAAGATGTCACTGTGAACTGAAAGGCCGTGCACACCACCAGCAATCCCCAGTGTGTACTAAACCAGCAAACGCCAGTAAATGAGGACTGTGGACTGGATCTGGGAAAAGGGATTCCAAACAACTGGGGAATTGTGGATGAAACCAAGGACTAGGGACTTGGGTTCTAGCTGGAACTGTGTCAGCTCAAGCTGACCCACTGAGCCCTGGACTAGAAAGCCAATTAGATCAGGAGCTCAACACAAAGAAAGCACAACTCAAACTCACCAATGAAATTTTTATCAGGAAATTCCAGTTTGGCTGGTTAAGGACACATTTCTGGAGTGGTTGAAATGACAGTTTAGGTTTTAAGTCTTGGTTGCTGATATGAGAGCCTTAACATAAGTGACTCCATTTTGGACCTGTGGTTTTCTTCTTAACAGTAGTAAAATTGACATTCCAGGAAGATACAGCCTGTGGTTTCAAGGAACCACTGTCACTTTGCAGTGAAACCTTAGGACCCAGATTGAAATACATGCTCCAGGTACAAAGTTAATAGCCTGAATTTAAATGAGATTACCGTAGCAGCTGCAGGTAATCTCATTTCTCTGAACTTTAATTTTCAACTATAAAATGGGAACAAGGTTGTTATCCTTTACATGCAATAAGTCATGTAAAGTTCTGAGTATAGTACCTATCAATATCATAACAGATAATTTTAGAATGTGAACTGCAATGGGTTATTTTTATCAATAGGTATAGCACATGACTTGTATCAGAAACTTGAATCATTGAAATCTTATATAATCAAAAAGTTGTTCCCAGGGAACCTTTCTATAAAATCAGTTTGTGATGAAACATAACCTCTTTCTGGAAGCAGTTTGTGTCAGAGACAATTTGTAAAAATCAATCACTGGGTGTTATATGCAAACAATGAATCACGGAACACTACATCAAAAACTAATGATGTAATGTGTGGTGATTAATATAACATAATAAAAAAAAAGAAAAAAAATGGGGAAAAAATTTAAAAAAAAATCATTGCCTTCTGATCATTGCACAAGGTAAAGACTTGCTTTGACTGCTAGTCAGTCCTAAAATGAGTGGCTGAGTGTATGAGGAATGCTATAGTGAGAATCTTGGTCTCTACTGCTCCGTCTCTTTCAGGCCAGAAAATGTTTAAATGTCCTTGACTCTCCTCTTTCCTGCACTGTTACCTCTGAGCTGTTAGTAAGGCTTTTTTTTTCCCCCTCTCTCCTTCAAAATACCTCTCGGACCATCTACTGTCAGTACTTTCCTGCCTGGCTCCCTACCCTACCCTCTGGAGACCCCCTCATGGCCACTTTATCCTCACTGTAGATATGAAGGCAATTTTGCCATTGGACTACAGGGATTTAAACAGCGTAAGTGAAACAGTTTAATGTTTTATTCTCAAGTGAGCCTGCACTGGTTCTAAATCCTAGAGGAATTGGAGGAACAAGCAGGAATCAAGGAACAAGCATGGAATAAAGGAAATAATATAGGACAAGACTTCCTCCCTCAAGCCCTCCAGGGCATGGAATCCAAACTTCAGTGCTAGTCTCTATGGTTGGGTCTCTACCCACCTGATTCTGGCTTTATTAAACTTTAAAATAAAATAAAATAAAATAATAAAATAGTCATTCACTGTTGAGCAGTATCTTTATGCTATGTGTGCTGTGAAAAGCACTATACATACATTACCTCATTTAATTCTGACAAGAACTCTAATGGACTAATTGTATTCTTACCCCATTTTAAGTTGGAAAAAAACCTAAGACTAAATAAAATAGATGTTACTTGCCCAAAGTCTCACAACTACAAAAAGGCCAAGTCAGGATTTCAACCCAAGTTAATTCAACTCCAAAGTCCAACTCTAGGTGTTGAATCTTCCTCATTTAATTCCATTTTGAGTTTGTTCTCTCCTCACTTTATGTCTAGATCCCTGCAAACAGCCTTGATAATTGAGGTCCCTGCTTTCCTCTCAACGTTCTCAAGCTATGTGCCAACTGTCCCCAGAAATGCTATAACCTCCTCCTGGCCTCCTGTGTGAGCACAGATCAATAAGGAAAGGATTAAAATCAATAAAAAGACTTGAACTTAGCATGCGCTTCATTCCTTTACATTCTTCAGTATCAGACCATTCAAGAGCACCAAACAGAACTGCTGCAATTCTCAGATACATTTTATATAGAATGGACAAGGAACAAATGACAGTTTTAAGAAATAATAAATCATTTCCCCCCATGAAATATATTCTTTATGAGAAGATTATTCCTAACACTGATTCTTTCAGTTGTTTCTTGTGCAATTAATTTATGCAATTTTACCAGCTGAAAGCACGGATAAGCAAAGCATGCTGATGCCAGATTTCCAGTGGAGATGACACAACAGAATCTGAGATCCACCACACCAGAAGGTTCAGAACCAAACATCAGTATTGCTTTTTCAAGCTTATAAAAAAGCATACAGCCTTGGGGTGCCTGGGTGGCTCCACCCTTAAGCGTCTGCCTTCAGCTCAGGTCATGATCCCAGGGTCCTGGGATCGAGCCCTGCATCAGGCTCCCTGCTCCGCAGGAAACCTGTTCTCCCTCTCCGACTCCCCCTGCTTGTGTTCCCTCTCTCGCTGTGTCTCTCTCTGTCAAATAAATAAATAAAATCTTAAAAAAAAAAAGCATACAGCTTCAGATAGTGAGCAAACTGTTCTGATTTTTTCCCCATGGCCTATTAAGGGTATAGGCTTATTTTTAGTAAACAGTCCCAAAGAGGCTTTTGAAGGAGTAAAAGTAACTAAAGAATAGTCATAGTAGAATTTGTGACTTTTCATTTCATCCAAACAAAACAAAACATCAACAAACTTTTAATATAACCACATCAACATTTTCTAAATTACAGAAGGTAAAAATATCACTCATAATTCTACTCCCTAATACAACTACTATGAATATCTTTATGTATTTCTTTTCATCATTTCATTATCTTTTTCCTGGTTGAAATAATGATGTCCATAAAGATGCAAGCAAGCAATTCATAGAAGAAGAAATATAAGTGGGCATTAAGTATGCTTCACTGGTAATCAGGAAAATTGAAATTAAAACAATGAAGCATTATTCACTGGCAAAAATTCAAAAGATTAAAAATATTCACTTTTGGATACAGGCACTGCTATATTCCATTTGTTGGAGTATATATTGGAAAAAGGTCGTGCGGGAGAAATTTGGCAGTATTTCCTAAAATTCTATTTTTGAAGTATCATCCTACAGAAATATCCACATACATGCATGAAAATATATGTGTAACAATGCTCATTGAATCATTGTTGGAAGAGTTAAAAAAACAGATACCATCTAAATCCGTATCAGGAGAAGAATTGTTAAATAAATTACAACATTTGATACTGGCAAAAATAGATGTTTAAAAATATGGCATATTGTTAATAATAGCAATGCCAGTTATGGAAAAGATTTCCAACACATATCATTCACTAATAAAAGCATGTTATAGAACAACAGATATAATATATTCTCATTATTTAAAAAATGACACATGGAAATGTATAGAAGGTAAAACAGGAAATGCATGAAAGTACTACCAATGATTACATCTAGAAACAAGAGTAAGATTAGAAACAGTAGAGTCATAAAGAGGTATTTTTTTGTAATTTTTTTGAATTTTCATGGTAAGATAATATACATGTATTGGAATATTTATAATGCAATTATATACCTGTATTTGTTTTGTAATTTTTTAAATGTTGGAATGAAGAAATTATAATATTCATATAATTTTAGATATGATCAGGTTCATTCGACACTATACTCAAACATTTTCTCTGCTTTTAATAACCATTATTTTAATAATGTTATGCTATTTTACATAGTAATTCCCCTATTGCTGTACTTTTACACTGTTATCAATTTTACACTATAGATAATGTTGCAATATATATTTTGGGGGGGACAGGGTTTTTAATTTTCTTCATTTTGAAATAAATTTCTATAATCCCCAGGATGGGATTACTTGGTGGAGGGTTGAGAATCCTACTGAATTGAAAAATCCTCTTGAAACCAAGAGCAAGACTCTATTGCTCTTGACCCTACTGCCAAGATCTATTGCTAAAGAGTCTCTACAAATAGCAAGGCTCTGTTTTATTTGGCTCAGTTTTTCCCTTTGTGCCTTTATCTAAGTGATTTGATCTTAAATTATAAGCAATTAATATTTCTACCATCTCAAATTTTGTGACTGAACCAAACCTCCAACACAGTAAAGTGAAGCAAGGTGGCAGGAAGGTGGCTTGTTTTTTATCATAATTTGCCAACATGAAGACTCAGACATCAGTAACTACTTGCTATTCCAGAAAGCATTCTCTGGTTGGTGAAGACAATGTTATAGAACATCTTTTCCCAGAAGGCAATAAAGTTGCTCAGCAAGAGTAGCCTTTTGCAGAAGAAAAACCTGATAAAGATTGAGTAGCCCCAGGAGAGCTGTGCTTTGTTTTTGGAACAAGGTGTATCTTGAATTATATGAATTCAATCTTGGTGAAAACCAACTGCATTCATGCAGCCAAAGACAAACATTTTCACCTGTTGTTATTTTCCCCTGATCCTGCAGTTTTCTGCGCACAGATCCACTTAGGAATTCTGCTGCTGCTACCACCATCCATTCACTTGTTCTGGGCCCTGGGCTGCCTTCTAGGAACAATATGTAGTTCTTCCTTAAACCTTCTGGAGAAAACGCCAGTGAAGTTTAGAGTAAATGCTTTAATTAAGTCACTAGCAAAATAATGCTAGTAGAATTAGAAAGGGTATAAACCCACAAATATATAATAATTAACAATTATATACAAGTCATTTGCAGAGTCCCTCATCAAAAAGTGAAATCTATTTCCCCTCCCCTTGAGAATAACCTTTGTGGCTGCCTAGGTTAACAAATGCAACAGAAGTGAAGTTGTATGATATCCAGAGCTATGTCATAGAAAGAAATATGGCCTTCTCTGCTCCCCATTCCCACCTACCCTTGATACTTACCCTTAGAACTCAGCCACGACATTGTGAGGAAGCATATCACTTTGGAGAGACCACGTGTGGATGTTCCAGCCTATACATTAGTCTCTGCTAAAGTCTTAGTCAATAGCCAGCATCAACTACCACAGATGCGAGCAAGCAAGCCTCACCTTGGTTCTCATCTGTGGGTAAAGTTGCCCCCCCCCTCTCCCCAGGGAGGGGGCATTAGACAATTTTTGGTTGTTACAACTAGAGAGGGAGTACTACTGGCATCTAGTGGGTAGAGGACCAGAATACTGGTAAACATTCTACAAATCCCAGTCCCCTTCAACAAAAATATCCAACCCACAATGTTAAGAATGCTAAAGTAGAGATACCCTGCTTTAGAAGACTTCAGCCTCCAGGCTTTGAGCCATGCCAGCTGATTCTAAGTGAAGCAGAGACAAGATGTCCCTGCCAAACTCTGCCTAAATTGCACTTTCATGAGGTGATTTGTTTTGCAGCAATGAATAATTGGAACACCATCAAATAAGTAGAAGAACTGAGTCCTGACCTCAGGTCTTTGTGACTCTGAAGCTCATGCACCTTCCTCTGCTATTTTGAAGGGACACAGCAACAACAAAAAAAAGAATAACAGCACTTTACCCAAAGTGTGACTAAGACTTGGGCACAGAAAAAGGAAAGATGACTATTACCAAGAAGAGAGCAAAGAAGTATTTCTCATTGGGTAATTGTCCTCCATGTTCCTAATCTCAAACTCAACACTAACTACTCTCTTCCATGGAAAAGCTGGGGAGAGAACTCTCACTTCCTCTTCACAAGTTTCTCATGAATATGCTTTTGAGGGTTTGTTTCTGTCTGTTGACCCCAAATACTCCTCCAGTAACTTCTAGCATCTAAGAGATTCTGAAGAGGCCCAACTTTCCCCTAGTAAACTGAAAAGACTACGTTTTTCACAACTACATTTTCCCTAAAAAGAATTGATCAGTCAGGATCTTTTCTCAAACCATATTACCCTCTACTTTGTCCATTAAAATCCTTTAAATAATCAACTGGTTTCCTAAGTACCTCACCACTTCAAAATGGGACAGCATCCCAATAATTCCACTCCTGCTATCTGTCTTAAGAAAACAATCTGTAATTTAGACAAAGATTTAGGAGCAAAACTATTCACTGCAAGATCATTTGTAAGAGTTAAAAGCTGGAGAAAAAAACTTTAAGGTCTGACAATAAGCTAATGGTAACATAAATTTGTTATATAAGTCTACAGCAAAATATCATATGAACATAAGTGAATTATTCTACTGTGGGCCCTGCTTCTAATCTTACTTGGTATACCTTCCCTGTGCAATTGATGTACTCCATGGCTACAATGACCATTCCTGTTTCTCAAGACTAGATCTCACTTCCAAGTTCAGGCCCACATATTTAAATTCCTACTGGACATCTCTGCATTGATGGTGTTCAAAGCCCATTATCTTTCTCCAAAATTTCCTGTCCTACATTCTCTATTAGAGTGATGACAACACCTTCTACCAGATCCCAAGCAAAAAACATGGGCAACATCTGTGATGAACCCATCCCTTTCCTGCAAGTCCCATATCTAGTTAATCCTAGATTCTTTCATTCTATTAAGTCTCTCCTAAATTTCTGTTGAATTAGTTTCACCTTTCTCACCCAATTACTATTATTCTACTCCAGATCACCATCATCTCTTAACCTGAACTCCTACAGTAGATTCTGAATGGATCCCATTTGCTCTTTTCTAATCTATTGTTTGTGCTACAACCAAAGTGATCCTTCTAAAACACAAACATGATCAATATCCCCTTGCTTAAAGCCCTTCACAACTCATCATTGTTTTAGGATAAAACTCAATTCCTTACTAGGTTTTTTTTTTTTTTTTTAAGATTTTATTTATTTATTTGAGAGAGAGAATGAGACAGAGAGAGCATGAGAGGGTCAGAGGGAGAAGCAGACTCCCTGCCGAGCAGGGAGCCCGATGTGGGACTCGATCCCGGGACTCCAGGATCATGACCTGAGCCGAAGGCAGTCGCTTAACCAACTGAGCCACCCAGGCGCCCTCCTTACTAGGTTTTGAAAGGCCATCCATAACCAGGTCCTTACTTATCTCTCCAGCCTCATCCCAGACCATTCTAACTCTCCAAATCTCTGAATTTTATGGTCCAACCAGCTATACCATTTGCAGTTTTGTGATATACTACATGCATACTTTTGGACCCTGCACATATACTGTATATCTAACTAAATCACTCTTCCTCTCATTCCTAATCCCAATTGTTACTAACCTGGCTAATGCCTGCTTTTCTCTCCTTTCAATTGCTGGAAACTGCCAACCTCTCTTACCTCTAGGTATTCTCATATGCCTTGCCTTGTTCATGGAATTCTTCCTCAACACAGACAGACACATTAATCTAATGTGGTAGCTATAAAAAGTGCCTCTCGGGGGCGCCTCGGTGGCACAGTCAGGTGTATCTAACTCTTGGTTTCGGCTCAGGTTGAGATCTCAGAGTCGTGGGATTCAGCCCACGCTCAGCTCAAAGTCTATTTGGGACTTTCCCTCCCTCTCCCTCTGCTCCTACCCCCCTGAAATAAATAAATAACTCTCTTAAAAAAAAAAAAAAAAGGTGCCTCTATGATCTTCTAGTGTGGAAAACAGATTGGGTTGGTAGCCACAGCTTCTTGGCTCTGAATCCAGGACTGCCTTCATACCAAGACCACACTTTCCACAGCTGTTCCAAGTCACTCACAGGCCCATTCCTGGGAGACATGAGATTCCCCTGACAAGTACCTTTGGCTTAAGGACTCTCCATCAGCCTTGCCAAACTGTCTTAGAATTGTTCTGTAGCCTGTGACATCTCTTCCTTCCCTATCTCCTTTAAAGAAATCAGACCTACATCATGGTCTGATGACTCTCCTAATCTCCTCAAAATTCTTTCCTATTATCGCATATAGGCATTCCCTGAGTAAATATCTGTATAATGAATGGTCCAGTCTTGGCACCTAATTCTTAGAGGACTAATACAAGTTGTACTGAGAGTGGTCCAAGAAAACAGATGGGAATTTGGGACTGGTTCACTCACTGCCTGATGGACATAGAGGACACACCCTATCTGTGGGGCATTCAGTTTCATGGATAATCCCTGGCAAAAAATAACAGCTCAATTGATAAATATTTCACTAGTGGTAGCCTGGTAAAATGCCTTGGTGGAGAGGAATGCTATTGTAACAATTCACTGGCTTTGAGTAATTTTCCTGGGACATGTACTGTATTATTCTGGCAAGGACCTCAGGAAATATGGCAGACTCACTGCTAGGATGGCCCTTAGACATCTGGAAAAAGTGATGGCCAGTGTCCAGTGACATGAAAATATCTGAGTTGTTCTGGCAGATGACAGAGAAAGGATTAAAAAGGCTGAAGGTAGCAAGCATGCTGAAGTAGATATGTTATAAAAGATCAGAAGACTAACAACAGACTAAGGAAGGGTGCTGAGGACACATTCATCAAGGCCATTAGGAATTTGCCACCGAGAGGGGCACCAGCATCACTAAGAATCCAGTGGTAACTGTCTTCTACAGGGCAGTGCTGATGGTAGAAAAAATAGTCACAGTGTTGGGCACTCTAATAGCCATAATGGTGATGGTTCCCCAAGGTAATAGAGGCCAGGTGGCCACAAGTAGCCAATTATTATTCATGACAAAAAGAATCATAGATTGCTGGTAATCAGTGGACCTTTTAATCTGGAAACTTAAATTTTCAATACTGGGACATTTTCTTTCATACATTATTTGATAATTTATTCCTGTCCACATTATCTGTTCTCTTTTTCTGTAACTCATTAATTCAACGGTTTTTCTTCCTAGATTGATCTTTGAAAAATCTTTTTTCTGTACTTCCATATATGTTTTATTGTGTTGTACTTTTAAAAAACTTTTCCTAAACTTTATCTTCCAACACTTTTACTGATTTGTTGTTGTTTTTCTGGTTCTTATTTTTTAGTTTCTAAGAGTACTTTCTTGGTCTGGTTGTTCTTTTTATATATTATCTTGTTATTATTTTATGGATGCAGTATCTTCTCTTAGTCTTCTGAGGATACAAAATATGGGAGAGGGAAGTGAACTTTTTTTTTTTTTTTTGGTCTTTGTTCCCTCTGAAGATTTTGTTTTGTGTTTGGTTTGGCCTCTCTATTTCAAGTTAGACATTTTGCTTAATTTTCTTGTAATCCATAGTGTACCATGCATATTTAAAAAAAGATTCCACAAATATGGTTGGAGCTTTTCTAGGGGAAGGAGGAGAAAAAAAATGAGCTTTTAAATTGGTAGGCTTCATTTCAGAGTGATCAGGCAGGAAGATAGCTTTTTAGATAGCAGAGCACAAATGTAACTGACATTTGAGCTTCTTAATTTCCCAAGAAAAGAATTCTCTTTTCTTCAGCTTTGGTAGGTAAATGCCTAGTTATTGTTATGGAAAGGGTGTTGGAGAAGACCCATGATTCAGGATCAGACCTCCCTTGATCCTTCTGTTTTAAGCCTTATGTTCCATCCACTGTGCCTGGACTTCATTTTATTTCATTCCAGGGTCACTCTCTGCAGGCACCTCAGTTACAGCTTCCTTCCCTTGCTGAGTTAGTTTTTATTCCTTCATTTGCTCTCTCTTCTCCAAAAATTTATCATGACTCATCTGCTTTTGTCTTCTTTCCTGATCCATTTATTTGTACTGGTAGTTCTATGCTTTTAAAAGATCTTTTTTACTGATATTTTAGAAGGGTTTCTATAGGGAGAGAAGATAAATGCATCTGTTCAATCACACTCCCATTTTTTTCTTCCTGGTTTAAATGCTACTTTTATCATACACTAAAATTGGCATGTAATTGGCAATATTTTAAGGCATTCTAATCTATTCTGCTGTGCTATCTAATTATGTAACAGTACCAGATTTCTAATTATCATGACTTTAAAATGTATTTTCATATCTGGCAGTATAATTCCTAATCATAACTCTTTTTTAAAATCTCAGAAATTTTCTTGGCTGTTCTCTCACTTTTTAGATTAACTTTAAAATCAAGTTGTAACAAATTTATAATTCAATTTGAGAAAATTGACTTTTTCTCTTAGTATCTCCACATTCAAGAACTTTGTATGAGTCCACTTATTCAGTAAAGTTTCATGTTTCTTTCATATCAATACTGATTAATTCCTAAATCTATTCTTAGGTATTTCATGTTTGCATTTTATTTTGAAAGGAAACTTTTAAATTGTATTTTCTAATGTATTTTTGCTGATACAATGAGAAACTACTGATTTTTTTAAAATTCATTTAATAATTTGAAATTTTACAGGTTGCTACATTTTTCTAATAGGTTTCCCCTGAGTCACTTACATTTTCTAGGTACATAGTCATATCATCTGGAAATAATGATAGTAGTTGTCTGGCTTTCAAGAATTATTTTTATTCATTTTCCTGCATTATTACACTAGCTTCCATTTGAAATATATATACACAAATAATAAAAAAGATCAAATGCCACTTTTATCACTTTGGTAACTATGTAGCCACTTACTTGTTTCATTGCATTAGTTAAAAGTATGTTATTACATAATGTTGGCAATCTAACAATGACAGAATATCTCTCTTAGAATTAATATTAATGGAAATGTGCTTAGAATGCCATCACTGTTGGTTTCTGCTTTAATCTTCTGGGGCCAGATTGCCTGGATTTGAATCAGTGGTGTGCTGGGGCCTGCTCAGACAGGCTCATAAAAACAAATTGTGTACATCTCCTTTCAATTCCACTCATAGTGTTGACTTATTGGTAGCTTGAAATTGATCATCGTGGGAGTACTTGCAGATACTACAAGTCAGGGACTTTTGGAGAGAGGGAGCAGGGAGAGTGAGGAGGAGAGCTGTTTGTGAAGCATTGCCAAGTTACTGGCACACCGCTAATTTGAATCCTTGTTCTGTTGCTTACTAGGTAACTCTTTGCAAATTATCTATCTATATACCTCATTTCCTCATCTGAGAGTGAGAAAAATACTAGCAACTCCCTCATAATTTGTTATGAAGATTAAAGGGATTAAAATACATAAAGCATTTAAAATAGTGTGAGGTACATTACAATCATTGTAATTTTTTTTCTAATTTATAATTTTTTATTGTATCCCTATTGTGCCCTTCTTTCTGGTCTCCTTAATCATGTTTTTCTGACTTGCATTGAAAATTTATTTCATTTACTTAATTCTTTCTTATTTAATAATAGCTTTAAGGACTATTAATTTCTCTCTGAATTCACTTTTGACCACATTCTGTATATTCCTTATATAGTTTTTCATTGTCATTTTATTTTACATAAACTTTGAGTTATAGATATTTTTCAAAGTAATATATGCACAGGGTTAAATAACAGAGTTCTGAAGGATCTATAAAAGAAAATTAACCAACTTACGCCTTATTATTGCCACTCAAATGTCACAAACTTGTGATAGCCATTTTAACCAATTTTGTTTTAATTCCTGTAGTGATAATCTATTTATCTCTAAATTAGATCAATGAACTTCTGTTTCAGGATTCACCTAATTTAGATATTATCTACTGGCTTCTTGTTTTGATAGAAAAGGAGTTAACACACTTCTGTCACTCCCTCTTTTCTCACCAGAATTATACCATTGTTTTCAATTTCCACTTTTGGTAACATTCTTAAACCACCACTTCTTTTCCCAGTAACAATATACACAACTTTTAACTAATCTCTTTATATGATAAGAACATTATCATTATCCCCCTTCTATTGCCTTTCCAAATCCCAAATGGTGTCAGCTTTACCTTAGCTTTTCCATTGTCATCATTTATAATATTTTTATTCTCTTCTCTAATCTTAGTTTTTCCATGATTTGACTATAAGCCGTTTATAAGAGTCTAAAAAGTTGAAACCAATACATAGTAATGACATTCTAATGACTGGGTACATTCTTCAGTTCTTCAACTTTAAACAGTTTTGTCAGGTCACCTGTGACATTCAAGAATATTCTTGGGCCAAGTTCATATTTGTTATTTTTGTTTACACTCTACTGAGTGACACAGTCATGCCACAATCTAGATGGCTGACTGTTTGGATTATGCCTTTCTTGTATAGTTTTCTTTTGTATGTTTTGCATTTGAATCTCTGCTTGCATTTGTCTGTGTGTTTTCATCATACAAAGTGTTCCTAAGCTCACCATCATAGTTTATGTTCCATCACATTCTAAGTCATTTTGTCCACCCCCCCGCCCCCCCACAAGCCCTTAGTCCTCTCATCTCTCCAATGTGGATTCAGAGGACACAGATAGAACTGCACTTCCCCTCATTGTTCCCTGGCCTCAGGTTTAGGTCATTCCCTTATTTCAACAGAATACATCCTCTTAAAAAATAAATCCTAAGAACAACACTATCTGAGTCCTTGCATATCATAAAATATTTTTATCCTGTGCTCACGCTTGATTGATAATATGACTAAGGAGAGTTTAGAATGAAAATTGCTTTTCCTCAGATACATGAAGGCATTTGCTCCATTGTTTCATAGCATCCAGCATTTCTGAGAAATATGACTTCAGTTAGATTCTCATTCTCCTGAAGATTATTTTTTGTTCTCTTTGGAATTTTTAGGCACTCCTCTTTATGCTTGATTTTCTAATACTTCACATGGATATGTCAAATTTGAATCTTTTACTCATCTATCTTGTCAACACTTGAATATTTTTCCTTCAGTTCTAGGAATTATAATTTTATATTTATAACTTATTTATATTTATAGTTTAATAACATTCTTTCCAGCTCTTCTCTGTCACCTCTTTTTGGATGATCTAGTAATTGTATATTGGACTGCTAGAACTGACCCTCTGTGTCTCTTATCCTTTTCCGTATATTTTTTATGCTTGTCTTTTTATTACACATTCTGTTTAAGTTCTTTAACTTTATTTTTCAAATCTTACATTATTTTTTTGAATGCAGTAATCATTTATTTACTTTTCAAGAGTTATCTTATTATTTGAGTTTGCCTTTCCTGTAGAAGACAGTATTTGTTTTATGCATGCATTGTAGTCTTGAACTTTTCTGAGATTAGTAATTGGAGTTTTCTTTTTGAAGTTCTTTTCTTTTTCCCTAATTTATTTCTGTTTTCTCTAGAGACAGCTTTTCCATTTTATTCTCTTGGTTTTTCTATCATGCTGCAGGCTTTCCTCAAATGTCTGGTGATCTTTGTATTCTCATTTATATTTAATAACCTATAAATGTAATTTGGATTTCCTCATTGATACAAAAATATTTGAATAATTTTTAATTGAAAGGGTTTTTTCTGTTGATGTTCTTTTGTTTTGTTGGATTTAAACTCTTCTAGCTAAATTACTATGTGATTCTACTGATGTCAGGAGCTATGACCTATACAGTTTTCACTCTTGAAGATAAATCAAGATGCAATTTGTGGCTTGTGTGATCAATTTTTAGAAATATTTCATGAATATTACACATACATACATATATGTATATTCAGCTTTAATAATACCATATTCAAAATATTTCAATCTTATTTAATTTTTGTCACTTTGATCTGTCAATGACTGAGAGGTTTCCACTAAATTCTCCCTCTACAACAGTACTAACAATGTTTTTTGTTTATTATCCATATATTCCATTTTTAATTGGTAAAAATGAAAAATCAAAAGTAGTATTTCAAAATCCATATACATACCACCCAGCATGAACATAAAATATTTGTTATATTTGCTACAGTTCTTTAAAAAACAAAAATAATGTTTTATTTAGTTAATTAAAACTAAATTAAATTTTATTTAGTGAAATAACATAAATAATATAAAGTTGAATTCTATTTGATCCTCAGCCAAGCCCATTCTCCCTTTCTCTTCAAAGATAACAAGAATGAATTTGTTATATACTTCTTCAGTCTATGTATCTATTTATTTACTACATAAATATGCAAATATGCATAAATACTACATAACATTTTTTTGTATTTCAAAATTTATCTCAATTATATTATACTTATGTTTCTTTCTGCAACTTTTTAAAAATTCAACATTATGTTTTAGAGACTTAATTTATTTATACATTTTTATTATTTTCAATGGTATTTTTCCTAGAATTGTCTTGCCAGTTCTTGGGTTTCTCCATTTCTAGGTAAATTTCTGAAACAAACTTTTATTGTTGGAATTTCATGAAATTTATAGATAAATAAGAAGAAAATTAACATGTTTGCAGGATTTAAAAATCCCACCTAGAACATGATATGTTTCATTATTGATTTACATTATTATAATTTAAGTGTGCCACTTAGAAGTATTAAATACCTAGATTTTGTTTTTCTCAATTTCAAGAGTCTATATTTTAATTTATGAGTTTATTCCTTGTGCATTTATTTTGATTGCACATACATTTGTGCTTGTTTCTACCAAACTGTTGCTGAATAAACTAAGCTGTATTAGTTCTTTTGTTCCCAAATAGTAGGCTGCCTTAAAATTACATCTGTAAATAGTTCCTTCAATAAACATGTATGAACGGAGCGGGAGACGAACCATGAGAGACTATGGACTCTGAAAAACAGAGGGTTCTAGAAGGGAGGGGGGTGGGAGGATGGGTTAGCCTGGTGATGGGTATTAAAGAGGGCACGTTCTGCATGGAGCACTGGGTGTTATACACAAACAATGAATCATGGAACACTACATCAAAAACTAATGATGTAATGTATGGTGATTAACATAACAATAAAAAAATTTTTTAAAAACGTGTATGAATGGCAAACTGTCTTAGTTTTTGAAGAAATTCTGTCTTCACCCTTGAACAACACTTTATCTGGTAGGTGTTCTCTGCACTTTGAAACTATTACATTGTCTTCAGGCATCTCTTGTTGTCGCCAAGAAGTCCACTTGTTATTGGTCTACTTGTTGCTCCTTGGGAGACTTTGTTTTTTCTCTGGTTGCTTTTAAGATTTTCTCTATATCTTTGATATTCTGCAGTTTCACCACAATGAGCTGACATAATTTGGAGTTTTTTTGCTTGTTTGTTCTCTGGGTTTTTTAAAATAAACTTTTAAAATTAAGATAGAATTGACATACTACATTGTATTAGTTTTAGGTATACAACATAATGTTTCAAGATATTTATATATTACAAAATGATCATCACAGTAAGTTTAGTTAACATTTATCATCATATTATATAGTACCTTTTTTTCTTATGATAAGAACTTCTGAGATTTATTCCCATAGTATGTTTCAAATATACAATACAGTATTGTTAACTATAGTCACCATGTTGTATGTTACATCTCCAGGACTTATTTATCTTATAACTGGATGTTTGTACTTGACCAGCTTCACCCATGTTATTACTTCTCCTGCCTGGTACTGACTGCATCTCTTCCATGTTAGGACTCAGACCTTTCTTTGACATTATCTCTGAATATTGCCTCTTCTTTGTTTTCTCCTTTTACAGTTCTCATTATTATATGTAAAACCGTTTAGTCTTATCCACCATGGCTTTAACTATATTTTGGTATTATCTGTTTCTCATAATCTTTTCCCAATAAATCACCTCTGTCTAATTTGGTGCATGATCTCCACAAACAGAAATTTTTAATTTTAATATAACCAACCAATCACTCTTAATAAATGGCTTTAAAAACCAGTGGCTTGGTCTGGTGAATTTTATTTAAGAATTACTTTCTGCCTGTTTCTCCTATCATCTTCTATCAATGTTATAGCTTTATATTTTACATTCAGATTTTTAATTGATCTGGCCTTATCTGTGTATGGTTTTGAAATACGTTTTCTAATTCTTCTTTGATTTACTACTATTCGGTTTTTCTACATCTTAGACCTATTTTAATAATTTATAGTTTTCCAGAATTTATTCATCTTGCAAAACTAGAACTTTATACCCATTTAACAACATTTTCCTTATCCTCTAGCCCCCAGTAACCACCATTCTGTTCTCTGCTTCTAAGAGTTTGACTATTTTAGATACCTCAGGTAAGGGAAATCATACAGTATTTGTCCTTCTGACACTGTCTTATTTCACCTAACACAATGTCTTCCAGATTCATCTATGTTGTCACAAATGGAAGGATTTCCTTCTTTTCAAAGACTGAATAATATTCCATATATATATATATATTCCACATATATATGTGTACCACATTTTCTTTATTTACTCATCTGTCAATGAACATTTGAGTTGTTTCCATATCTTGGCTATTGTGAGTAGTGCTACTTTGATTATGGAGGGGTACAGATATCTCTTTAAGACCCTGATTTCAATTCTTTTGTTTTTTTTTTTTGTTTTTTGTTTTTTTAAAGATTTTATTTTTTTATTTATTTGAGACAGAGAGAATGAGAGAGAGAGAGCACATGAGAGGGGGGGAGGGTCAGAGGGAGAAGCAGACTCCCTGCTGAGCAGGGAGCCCGATGCGGGACTCGATCCAGGGACTCCAGGATCATGACCTGAGCCGAAGGCAGTCGCTTAACCAACTGAGCCACCCAGGCGCCCTCAATTCTTTTGGATATATAGTTGGAAGTGAAATTTGGCAGCTCATTTGGCAGTTATATTTAAAAATTTTTAAGGAATTTCCACAATTTTCCATAATGGCTGCACCATTTTACATTCCCACCAACAGTGCATGAGAATTCCAATTTCTCTGCATCCTCACCAAGACTTGTTATCTTTTTGTTTTTTGATAATAGCCATCCTAAAAGCTATGAGGTGATTATCTCATTATGATTTTGATTTGCATTTTTTGTTGATTAGTGATGTTAAGCAATTTTTCCTTAAAATAAAAGAAATAATTTAATTTTTTTCTTTCCTACAAACCATCATTTGAGATTTTCAATTTGAGTAGTATAAAGTTGTATATAATTTCTATAATTTGAATTACCTTCTTACCTATTTTGTATACACTTTTACTTATAATTTTTGTATGTTTCTTTCTTTTAAATTATATTTGTGAGAGAAATAGTTTGTTTTTTATTCCTCTCTTTTGTTTTTGTTTTCCAAAGGCTTGACTCTTAAGTTGATTTATCAGTTTGACTGTATTTCAATTTCAAACTTCTTTTTTATAACCATGATTTATAATTCTGTTTTACAAGTCATTTATTTTTTGTTATATCATTTTTATTTGTTTATTTTATACTGGTTTGGTTTTGGTTTTTCAAAACATATTGAGTAGAATATTTGGCTCAATAATTTATTTCTTTCTCTAACTCTGAAAGTATTTAGAGGTAAAGATTTACCTCTGAATAAAGTTTTAGCTCTACCTAATATTTTTAAATGTTGGGTTCTCATTTCCATTACTTTAAAATAGTCTTTAACCTTTGAATAAGATGGGTATTTGAACAAATGTGTCTAAATTTCCCACTCCCGGAAAGCTCCTACTGAGAGACATACAGATCATAAAATTTATGAAAAACCAGTATCAAAGACAGAAATCTCGGATGAAAAAGAATTATATACTGGAAACATTGAGAAATTATTTTGTGATAGTGTATCAGCATATTAAAGCTGACTCTAACACATGACCGGTGTGATGAGGTTTGTGATTCAAAGGTAAATTTAAAATCCTATAAGAGCAAATGTAACAGATTACTGGATGTTGCCTTTAGGTTCTTCTGCTGGAGGTGAATGTTTGAATTCATTATTGGAAGCTAGAGCTTTCTGGCTTTGGAACCAACATTTGGTGGACCTTCAGATTAATATGGACCTCTTTTGGAAAGGGGATGTTGAGAAAATGAAAAGCTAACTTCTATGTTTATGGTGTACATACTAACGTGTTCAGTCAGTTCAGGTGATGGCTCCAGTGTAGGTGTGGTGGGGATAAATATTTGTTTTCTCTTCTTCCTGACCCTGAGATAGACCTGGAGGCCTACATTTAAAGTAGTAGGGGCAGTGGTAATGATTTCACAATGTAAACATATATCAAATCATCACATTGTCACATTATATAATTTTATTTGTCAATTTTATCTCAATACAGCTGGGAAAAATTAAAGATGAAATAAAGAGGCAGGGACGTAATTGAGAGCATTTCCATCCTTGGGAGGTAAGCTGACCCATCCTATATGAGGCGTAATAGGGGCTAAGGAATGAGTCACAAAATAAACAATAACAATTACTATTTATTTTTTTAAATATGCTAACCAGTGTTCTAACTACTATCTCCTGAGTGCTACCTTAGCCAATGAATTATAGAAATACTCAAATTTGCTAACCATTTTGAATTTTTTGTTTAACTTATTTAACAAACATTCATATAGCACTTACTAAGTGCCAGGCACTGGGCTGAGCACTTTATAAACAATTCATGTGATTTTCATGATGGCAGTATTATTTTTCTGAGAAACTGAGAAAACAGACAGAGCAAGATTAAATAACTTGCCCAAGATCACAAACTAGTAAATGATGGAGACAAAATTTTAACCCAGTCTGGCTACAGAGGCTACACTTTTAAGCAGTGCACTATGCTATGTATTAATTTTTCACACAGTAACTCTTTTGTTAAATACTATAGCCAGGTATTAGTTGTGCTTTTAGGATTTAAAAGAATGGCATGGGCACACATCTTGAGAAAAATATCAAGAGAAAGCTACACTAGCACGGACAAAACAACGGAAGTGCCTAAGGACAAAATGGCAAGAGAAATGGATTAGAAAGGCCAGAGTAGTGATCTATAATAGCACAAAGTGGTAGGTGATAATTGATAGCAAAGCTATGAGAAATTCAAATACCAATAAATACTAGTAGAGAATGCAATGAGAGTCCAGGCTTCTTAGAGTTATATTGGTTGGACCTTGAACATTTTAACTAATAATTAAAGAACTAAGGAACATCTTTATTACATTTAGGCTCACCTAAAAATCTTTTTAAAGGAAAAAAAGAGAGATGATATCTCTGCAGTCCTAAGGGGTAAATGACATGAATTAAAATTTATCCACTAAGCTATCATTGACAAATGAACATAAATGTAGGATAGTTTCAAATACTCAGGAACTCATAAAACATGTCTGAAAAATCCAAGACAATCCAGACACAATCCGGCCATCTTAAAGATGAATCAACAAATTAACTCACAAAAGGTGAAGACACAATAAGAAAAAGAAAACTGTCAGGAAGTTCTGAATCCACTTAAACATAGCCTTAAGTATGGCTACAAAACTAATCATTACAATTCTTGAGTTTAAATTCCATAATGTAAAAATCATAATGTTTTTAATGTAATAGTATAGAATGAAATAAATATTTATGCAATGAAAAATCTGAAGAAAATGTCAATAAAAATGGGTTGAGGGAGGACCTGAGAAGGGAAAATGGTGAAAGAGAGAGCTAATGTAAAAGGAGGAATGTCTTTGACAGAAAGTCAAACAAAAGATAAAATTTCATTTCTGAAGTTGATACATTGAAAAATATTTTTTAATCACATTCATGAAGATACAAAAGCCATTTTAAGTGGAGATTTCAGAAACATAGATGATATTTTTATTAAGGCAAATGTGTACCAACTTTTAAAAATTGAACATTGAGAAATTGATTCTAGAAGAGGTTGAATTTTTTTCTTTCAGCACTTTAAATATGTCATCCCATTGTGTTATAGCTTACAGGGTTTTTAATAAGTCTGTTGTAATTACTTTGTTCTGTTATGTGTAATATATTGTTCCCCCTCCCCCCCTCCTTTGGCTACTTTCAAGATTTTCTCTTTATCTTTGGATTTAGCAGTTTGAATATTATATGCCTATATATAGGCAGATATATGAGTTTTGTTTGGTTTGTATTTACCCAGTTTGGGGCTCTCTGAGTTATTGGATCTCTGAATCTTTCATTATTTTGGAAAATTCTTAACTGTTATCTCCTTTAATATTTCTCCCATAATCCATTCTCTCTCTATTCTCCTCCTGAAATTAAAATTGTACACATTTTAGACCTTTTGATATTGTCCCACATCTTTCAATGTTATGTGCTGTTTTTAGGAAATTTTTATTTTATAACTTTCATTATCCTGGGGTGCCTGGGTGGCTCAGTTGTTAAGCATCTGCCTTCGGCTCAGGTCATGATCCCAGGGCCCTGGGATCAAGCCCCGCATCAGGCTCCCTGCTCTGCAGAAAGCCTGCTTCTTGCTCTCCCACTACCCCTGCTTGTGTTCCCTCTCTTGCTGTCTCTCTCTCTGTCAAAATAAATAAATAAAATCTTTAAAAAAATTTTTTTTATTATCCTATCTTCCACATACACTGATTCTTTCTTTGGCTTAGTAGAGTCTGCCTGTTAAAGGCTTTCCTCATCTCTGTGATTGCATTTTTATTTCTAGCATGTCCATTTCACTCTAATAGTTTCTGTTTTTCTGCTGAAATTCCCATCTGTTCCTGAATATTGCCTACTTTCTACACTAGACCCTTTAACATATGAACATATTTTAAATTTCCTATCTAATAATTTCAACTTTTGGGTCTTCTCTGAGTCTGGTTTGGTTGATTCATTTATATCTTGATACTAGTTTTTTTTTTAATCTTGCTTTTTTTGTGTAATGTGATTTTTTTTATTATGTGTAGGAGAGTAGCATCTAAGATAAATAATATTTATACCTCTTCTGCTACTAGATGATTACTGTGAGTGGTTGAGTAAATCTTGTCAAGAGTTGTGCTAGGTTTGGGTTTTGTTGTTGCTGCTATTAACTTTAGTTCATCACCAATTGAAATTCTCTAGCATTACCTAGTATTTAGGTTGGGGGGATAGGGTACCTGTCAGTTTTTCTTAATAATTTTGCTCTGCCCTTATTCTGACTTTTGCTCTGTACCTGTGCTTTTGAGGGGGTCCCTCTGCATGCTCTAGCTTTGTTCCCAGTAGAGACAGCTGTTACTTAGTACTTGGTTCTTGCCTACTGGTGGTTAGTGGAAAGAGTGTTATTTTTTTGTCTTAGTCTTGCCTGTCTTAAGTAGGTCTTGGATCCCTGGGTTTGTGAGATGTGGCTTCTCCAGTGGTCTCAACCCTCCTCTCCCACTGAAGCCAAATTCTGCTTTTTATATTCAGGGTCTTTAGCAATATGCTAAAAATCTTAGCTGCATTCTTCTTGTCTGCTTAAATTGTGCCTGGCATATCTTCCTCTTGTGCTCTGCCAAAAGAGAACCAGTATTCATGCCCCATCTACTTGGAGGTACCAGTTGTTCCTTAGATTTCAGACTGCTGGCTTGACCTAAGATGACAGTTTTCTAGCCAGTTCAAGGAAAGTTAGGATTTTATGGTTTATTTGGCTTTTCTTTGTTGTTGTAGTTGTTGTTGTTGTTGTTGTTGTTGTTGTTGTTGTTGTTATAGTGGAACAGTACTCTAGTTTTCTATGTCCAAGGCAGAAGCAGAACATTTTGCTACTCTTCCTTGTGGTTCTTCTGTTTCAATATTTCCTTCTGTTGCCCTTATATCTTCCTTGATATTTATATTGTTTCCTTCCTTTTTTGGTTTAATGTTTTAATAGATATCTTGTTTTATTCTTTTAATGTACTTGTTCTCAATCGAGGTGTACTACCCTTAGGGAGGGCATTTTGAAAATTTGTTGGGATAGTTTTGTTTGTCCCAATGATTCAAAGGGACTATTGCTCTTTAATGGGTAGATAATAGATACTCAATGCTAGCCATCCTGCATAATGAAAGGAAGTTCCACATATTAAAGAATTTTCTCATGCCACACAATTTTAAACATCCCACTGGACATGTAAGTAAAAACAATAGCAGTTTTAGAACATATATTTATTTCATACAGAAACACAATTTTAAAAATAATTTGTATTAAATACTGAATTTTATAGAGTACGACTACTTTCTTTGGTACTTGACCAAATTCTGGTCACTATTTTGGAAATCACTTCTCCAGTGGCAATGTTGTTTATAAAGTTTAAGTCACCAGTACAACCTACCTCTATCAGTCTACCTTTCTAGCTTTGGCATTCAGTTATTCTATGTAGAGTTATGGACATCTAACTACTTCATTTATGTCTTCTAGTATTGTCTACACGAGCATGTACATATTAGAATAATTATTTGTTTTGAAGCCACTGAGATTATGGGATTGCTTGTTACACAACATGATCTAGCAAAGCTAACACATACAACTTAATTCCCTAGCACAATTTATGTTTCTTGGAGGAAAGTTGTGAGTCAACTCTCTGTCTCTATCAGTCCTGTTCCACTTACATGCTAGTAGTAGAACATTGCTAAAGCGTCTAGAATGTGAATGACACCATTCCTCATTTCTAGAACTGCTATAGATATATCTCTGGTTTTTTACTATTCACTGGATTGTTCCCACAGGAATCTTTACAGGGCGGGATGTCTTATGCTACCTTCCCCAACTGAATGCAGAAGGCTTCCATATTCAATGGTACTAGTTACCTTGGTTCACAATGATTCAATCCCAGACTCCTCTGTAAAAACTCAAAACAAAGAGAAGGAAGGTAATAGAAACCTAAAATTTCCATTTCCTATGAACAGAGGAAGGATAAAGAGATGGAAACAAGAGATAAAAAAAGACCCCTGAAAAGACAAAATTGGTACTTTATGAGGCCTCCCTGGTTTATTCATCCCAAACCCATTTTTTAAATGTAGCTTGTTACTGAAAATAAAGCCCCATTCAGAGAAGCTGAAAGAAATTCACATACTCTGGGAAAGCAGATGGTCTTTTATTCATAAAATTCTATCACTTCAGGATATTATAAAAGTTTTAAATAAGTGGAGGCCATAAAATATACTGTATTTCAACCTGAAAGAAGACATTTTTTAAATGTCAATTCATTAACTACTGTGCACAATAGTCAATGAATATGGATAAGTTGTTTTGACTTCAAACTGCTAGAAAAAGGACATTGGTCGTTTTTCCAGTTTAGAGTATTTCTTTTTCTCTTGAGTGGCAAGGCAAAGGACAGATGACTGAAATGGGTTGACTACAATTAAGAAATAAAAGAATAAAAGTGACAGGTGGATTTATTATTTTCAGGTATTTAACATTTTTTAGACATTTGTGTATGACATTTGACATGGTAATAGTGTTCTCAGACTGTCTGAAAAGGAAAAAAGTGGAGTGAAAACTATAAGTAAGAAAGTAGAGAATGAGGGGAGGGGGAAAGGGAGGAAGAAGGGAGAGAAGGGAGAGGGTAGGAAAGAAAGAAGAAAAGAGAAGGGAGGGAAAAGAGGAAAAGAGTAGACAAGAAAAGTAAATAAGGAAGCAGGGCAATTATTTGCCAAACAAGCTTATTCAAAGTCTTATGACAACTATCTTTTCTCATTATAAAGAGGTTGCTCCACAATGTCCACAATAGCCAAACTGTGGAAGGAGCTGGATGTCCATCTACAGATGAAGGGATAAAGAAGATGTGGTATATATATACAGTGGAATATTACTCAGCCATCAGAAAGGATGAATACTTACCATTTACATTGACATGGATGGAACTGGAGGGTATTATGCTGAGCAAAATAAGTCAATCAGGAAAGACAATTATCATATGGTTTCACTCATATGTGGAATATAAGAAACAGTACAGAGGATTATAGGAGAAGGGAGGGAAAACTGAATGGGAAGTCATCAGAGAGGGAGAAAAACCATGAGAGATTCTGGACTCTGTGAAACAAACTGAGGGTTGCTGGAGGGGAGGTGGGTGGGGGGATGGGGTAACTGGGTGGTGGGCATTCAGGAGGGCATGTGATGTCATGAGCACTGGGTGTTATATGAACTGATGCATTATTGAACACTACATCTGAAACTAATTATGTGTTATGTTGGCTAATTGAATTTAAATTAAAAAAAATAGGTTGCTCCAAAAGCATCTGAAAATGTTATTTTATTAAATGTTACTGTTACTTTTAGAAGTAGTGCTAGTGTATAATAGAAGTCAGAATTCTTATGTGGTGACTGAAATGGCTTAAATGGAAACAGTATAAATTGAAAATGTATGATACAATGCCTAACAATCATAGCTGACAATCATCATGTGATGAAAATCTTGTTTCTAAGTACCTTGAATTTTTAAATTTTTTAAAAAGATTTTATTTATTCACTTGAGACACAGAGATAGAGAGAGAGAGAGCATAAGCAGGGAGAGAGGCAGAGGGAGAAGGAGAAGCAGGCTCCCCACTGAGCCAGGAGCCCAATGTGGGGCTCAATCCCAGGACCCCGGGATCATGACCTGAGCCAAAGGCAGACGCTCAACCATCTGAGCCACCCAGGCACCCCTGAATTTTAAATTTTAATATGGAAATATACAGTTACACATAAAATTTTATTTCAAATTTGATCATTGGTAAATTATGTCTTTTGTGTTTTATTCTATGCCAAGACTCAATTCTTAACTCAAAGAGTACTAGAGTGTTTTCAATTAGATCCACAGTATAAGGTCATGATATGGAGGCATTTGGATGGATATTCTTTGGAAGAAATGACAGAAGACCTTCTAGGGCCATTGTCTCTGTTTAACTTCTGGTCCTCCAGTATCAGTCTCTCCTTGTCTTCTTGCTTTTCCACATCTTGGAGATCCAGTTATTGGTCAGTGCAATATGGGGGACAAATGACTTGTCTCTTTAGCTGATAGCTCTTCAGCATGAGTGGAATTGTACTCAAGGAACTGGTATTAAAGAACCACACTTTAGAAGCCTTATCTCCATGCGCATCTGATAGAGACTGTGAGATCCTAGACCTTGAGCCTGAGCCTAACGCCATAATGGAATGAGACTTTTTTGGGTCATGGGAAGGAGTTAGTGTATTTTGCATGCAGAGGAAACAATTTATGACAATAGTGCAGACTGTGATAAAGATGAAGGTAAATTCTTTGACACTCCTCCCATTGAGAGGCAGAGGGTTGGGAAGTACAGGGGTGTCTGTAGCTACTTCCTTTGAATCTGGGCTGAACTGTGACTGCTTTGACCAATAGAATGTAGTGGAACTGATGCTATGTCACTTCCAGGATTAGCCTTTATAACACCCAGCACTTTCTTCTTCCTTTTTTTGGGAGTCCTGAGCCACTCTGCAAGAGATCTGATTACTCTGAGGGGACCGTGGTGTGAGGAGGCCCACACTAGCCATGTGGAGAGGCTATGTCAAGAGTGAAAGAGAGATGCCTGGCCAACCCTCAGTAATTTTAGTTCTCTGCTCCACAAAATCATGACATATAATATTTTTAATTTGTTGATTAAAGCCGTTAAATTTGGGGGTAGTTTGTTTTATATTAATAGATAATTGAAACACTAGGTGAAAGCATCTTTTTTGCTTCTGTGTTCTGCTTTCTACCTACCTGGAATGGGGACACAAGACTTACAGATCTAAGAAAGCTTTGGAGATTATGAGACAAAAAACAAATACATGCCTACCTATTAAAGATAGAAAGAGTTTGGGTCCTTGTTGACACTGTTGAGCCATCCATACCAGCCAGCTCTAGACTGGCTCTTCTGGAGACAAATAACACCCAATCTGCTTAAGCCAATAGTATTTTGATGTTCTGTTATTTGCCACTGAATACATTCAAAGCTGATACAACTATCAACAAATATCTGTTGATTGGTTGACTGAATCCCTTGTTTCCCAGGCTCATCTTTTCTAAAAGTTTACCTCCAACAAGGTAGTCTCTTTGGGATTTATGGTTGGTACCTAAAGAGCACACTTGGTGCTTCTTTCAGAGACACTCAACTGTGGTCAGTCTCCACTCATTGTGTTAGTTAGAAAAGTGGCAGAGTTTTGTTGTTGTTGTTGTTGTTGTTGTTGTTTCTAAGCAAGCCCTGAATCTTCAGTCCTAAGTGTGTGACTCTAAGAGTTGGGGTCATTCTACATTAAAATACCTTCTATTTTTGCCTCAGTTTTAAGTTAGAATGCGATCCCTCTGAATGAGGTGGACATTTAGCAAGTCAGAAATTCCTGTTACCCTTAATCTCTGGCTTTTAAGCTCTTCTATTTAGTATGTTTTTTTCTCAGCAAACATGAAAAAAGAAATCATAGAGAATAAAATAAAGACTCTACATGTGATCATCTCTCCTAATTTTCGGACACTGATGTCTGTGATAAAGTAATTAGGGGAAAAAAAGGAGCAATCACATCAGTCATACCAGAGAACATCTCAGGACTGACTTACTAAAATATGTCCCCTTTCCTTCATTCAAATCCTATGTGGGTGGGGGACTGTTAGCAGAGTGAGTTGTAAAAAATGTTCTGGTTTCTTTTGCCTAAAATTTAATCTCTCACAGCATGAAGGAAGAGGGGGCTTTGAAGTGTAAGGGCAGACAGAGCACAAGAATTATAGTTGGCCAGGGGTGGGGTCAAACTTCTGGCTTTGTTTTTTAGTAGGCTGTATAATCCTGAGAAAGTCCTTTCAAACTCAGTTTCCTCTCCTGTCAGTGTCCATAATCAGGTCTCAGAGAGCAGGCTCGTTATGAAGATTGAATGAGGCAGTATATATACAAATATATACATAGTCTCTCTATATCTATCTATAGCTAGAGAGAGAGAGACAGACAGACAGACAGACACTCTAGAACGTGGGACATAGAGAAGAAATGATAACTGCTGACTCTGCTATAAAAGGAAGTGATGTACTTAAAACTTAGCCCCCATGATTGCACCTACAATATTCTCTTTTTTAAAATGAGTTTTGGGAATTATCATAAATAAATTATTTAATGCTTTAAAAACCAATGTTCTGGGCGCCTGGGTGGCTCAGTTGGTTAAGCGACTGCCTTCGGCTCAGGTCATGATCCTGGAGTCCCGGGATCGAGTCCCGCCTTGGGCTCCCTGCTCAGCGGGGAGTCTGCTTCTCCCTCTGACTATCCCCCCTCTCATGCTCTCTCTCTATCTCATTCTCTCTCTCAAATAAATAAATAAAATCTTAAAAAAAAAATAAAATAAAATAAAAACCAATGTTCTGCCTTTAAAAATAAAATAAAATAATTATAAACCAATGAGAAACAATGCTAAAACACTAAGGTGCCTATATTTGGTGCAGTTTACATCTCAAGTCTTTTATATGGAAGTATTGGAAGAAGTAAAACTACCCCTTTGGAAATATTGTATCAGGCAAAAGCTAAGAGTTGCCAAATATGGAGTTGAAGATTAACTAAGTGGCAAAGTGAAATAAAGCAGTAAACCAAAAACTACGTATGGTACATCAACAAATAAAACATAAAGAATATCTAGTGAATCTTGATGGCTAAAGTGATTTAAATTTTTTTTTAAAGATTTTATTTATTTGCGAGAGAGAGAATGAGAGACAGAGAGCATGAGAGGGAGGAGGGTCAGAGGGAGAAGCAGACTCCCCGCTGAGTGGGGAGCCCCATATGGGACTCAGTCCTGGGACTCCAAGATCATGACCTGGGCTGAAGGCAGTCGCCCAACCAACTGAGCCACCCAGGCACCCGATGGCTAAAGTGATTTAGTAACCATTGTGACTTCTTCAGTTTCTCCAGTATATAGTCTCTGAATATTTGTACTTTCTATTTTATGAAAAGTAGCACATCCTCTTGAACTGTACTTTTCCATGGAGTAAAATCAACTGTAGATCCTACATTTAATAATAGACTGCAGGAGACCCTCTAAGAAGACTTTTTGTTCTATAACTTAATATTTATTTGAACCTTTTCACCTATATGATAAGCTAAAGATTTTCTACTTAGTTCAAAGAAAATTCTACACAGTTCACAGAAATTACCTTTACAAAGATAGCCCACTCCTGTTAAATGATCTTATAAGACCTAATGATTTGCTTTAGAATCCAAGTCTGCATCACAGTATCACAGTTGGAACGTTTGTCTCTTATAATGACAAGTTCTGCTTATGTATGCCTTTTAGAAAAAGGAGATGGGGGGGGCTTTATTCCTCATGTTTTTCAAGAGTAGAAAAATGAGCAACAAATAGGACACTTTCAAGATAATTGTCTCTTTTCATTAGTTTAAAGTGACTTTTTGAGAGATTATCTTTACAAATAACAGTTGACAAAAAGCACAATAATTTGCACATATTAGACATGAACTGTATAAAATTCCTTTTGGAAGAAAGGTTTTTATATATGAAAATCCAGGCAAAAATGTACTTAAAATATGAGAGTTCACTGATTGATTCCTCCTTATTTTGCTGGGTTGAAAGGCTTTATGTAGCTACATTATTCAAGTAAGTGATTTTTGTAATGGTGTTACAGTTTAAGTTAAATCAGTTTAAGTAAAGAGGCTTCAGGAGAAGTCTTCTAGTGGAACAAGAACATCTTTGCCATTTGAAATCATTACAGTACACAATTACAGGAACCCAAAAGTAACAAAACACCCTATAGAAACTCAAAGGAAAAAAAACATCAAAATTAAACCATTACTTTTTGATACCTCATTTACATAACAGTCAAGGGAAAGAGAGCTAGCTTTTGCTCCTTTATAGAGGTCTTCAAGCCTTCAAACGTCACTTAAAAAAGAAAAATTAAAAACAGAAAAAAGAAAACCCCAGTATTGAACATGTGCTATGTGCAGTCAGTTGTAGATGAAGTGGGAAGAATAAAGGAAACCATCCTTGATCTTGAGAGCTACCAGTTTTATGACAGGTGCAGTTTGCTCTTGCTTTCCCTAGGTAAGAGCAAGAATAACAATTATTTACAGTTTTCTGTTTCATGATCCTATCAAATCTCTAATTAAGAACAAAGAAAATAATAAAGACTTCCTGGAGTGAAACTTTCAAACTGTAGCCCAGCATCAGCCTCTCCCCATCTTCAAGAGATCTTTAAAGGTCAGCTTTCTCTAGAACATGGTAGCAGAGTGGAGATATGGCCCCTGTCAAATGGCTCCTGAGCCATTCGTCAGCAGTTGCCTCTCCAGGCCAGTGCTCCTTTCCAACTCAATGTCAGCAACTCTTGGACCATGGACAACTGGCTGTAATCATGGGATGAACTGCTGTTGTTGTTGCTCTAACTTAAGTTTTAAAAAGTGTTTCAAATAGGACTATGCCTAAGACTCACTCCCAGTCAGTCAACTAACTCAGGATCACTGGGGTAGGCTGTCAGCATGGGTAGGTTCTTAAAACTGCTCAGGTGTTTCCAGTGGCACCCTGGGTTGTGAAGGACCACCTACAAGAACTCCATAGAGGGTAGGCCAGAGTGTGCATGTGACAGTCCAGGTGAATTTTGGAATTACAGGCCTGACACAAGAATCCCAGATGGGTTTGGCACTTAGGATTTGGATTTAGGATTTGGTCCTCTTTATTTTATTTTATTTTATTTTATTTTATTTTATTTTATTTTATTTTATTGTGTTATGTTAATCACCATACTTTACATCATTAGTTTTTGATGTAGTGTTCCATGATTCATGGTTTGCATATAACACCCAGTCCTCCATTCAGTATATGCCCTCTTTAATACCCATCACCAGGCTAACCCATCCCCCCACACCCCTCCCCTCTAGAACCTTCAGTTTGTTTCTCAGAGTCCATAGTCTCTCATGGTTCGTCTCCCCCTCCGATTTCCACCCCCCTTCATTTTTCCCTTCCTGCTATCTTCTTCTTTTTTTTGTTGTTAACATATAATGTATTATTTGTTTCAGAGGTGCAGGTCTGTGATTCAACAGTCTTACACAATTCACCAGTGCTCTGTTCTGCCCCTTTTATTCCAGTTATAGTACTGTTTTTCAGAGTATAGCGTTTGCCCAGAATAATCACTCAACAGTGCAGACATACACACATGATCCTCATGGACAATGATTTTTTAAAATGATACAGCTTAAATTTATATTCAAGAAGAGAAACAGTTTTCCTAAATTTGACAAAATCTGTGGAAATTGTTCTACAATAGGAGAGATCAGTATACATTATTATGCCGAGTTGCACAGATACCTAAAAAAAAAAAAAAACAAAGCTGATGAGGCACATTATAGAGTCCTGCCAAACAACAGAATCGTCCTGATGGCAACTGTGAGTCACACACAAATAGAAGCTTTAAAAGTGAAGGATTTTGCTTCATGGGCATGAGCCCTACCCCCTCCAGTCTCTGTAGGTAGTAAAGGAATATTAACAGTTTTTTTATTTTTTCTGTCCATAACCCTTAAGGGCTGGAGGTGAACTGGTACTTCTATGCAAATCACATTACTACATTTGTACCTTCTAATACAGATTATGGAGATCATTCTCAAATATCCACAAAATTGTAGAATACAAAGGGTGAAAGGAGGTAGCTTCTCACTGTGTTCATTCAGATCAGAATCTGTTAGAGGCACCCTTTATGTCCATCAGGCCTTCAAGGAGGAAGTCAGCTGTAGTCTATTACCTTTCACAAAAGAATTTACATAATATAATGTATTGGGCTAATTTACATAAGACTTTTGAAGAGTGCATTTACAGGAATTGACTAAAATTAACACAAGTCTAGAGAGTTCACCTATAGCTTAAGTGAACAAGTGAGATTGCTCATAGCAATAAATTGTGCAAGATTTGTGGCTATTGCAAACCTCACAACTAAATGTTTCTTCTCTAAGAGATTTCTTTTAACTATATAGTTAAACAGTTGAATATCACAGAGCTTCTTGTTCTTCTTCCTTTAAATATGGAAAAAATAGAAACTGTGATCATGATAACAAGAAACAAGATGAATAGAAATTATATAAAAATTTGCTGCAATTACCTATTCTCTATCTCTTCATTCATTGTACTTTTATGGTTCCTAGAATGTTAATATTTGTTATCCTTCCCTTCTTTATCTTACTACAAAGGACAGTAAAGAGTTCTGGAATTTTCAAAGAGTTATTTTTTTGTCAACAAGATTATTTTCTCCAAGGGTTTTTCATCAAATGCCATTTATGACCTATAAGTTATTTAATTTTAACCAAGATTAATTTCAGTCTTGAGCTTATGATTTTGACTCCAAAATAGAAGATTATTGAATAGCAGCTAAGTAAAAGCAAAGTATATAGAGTGGCTAATAGCAAACATAAAATATTCCTCAGGTGGAAATTTTAAAATGTCTTCTGGGCAAGTATCTTTTGGACAATTTTGGTGTTAATCTATAACAAAATCTTTAACAAAAGAAGTTAAGCATTTTTTACTGAAGAAATTCTCAGAGCTTTCCATATGGTTATGTGCACTATGACTCTGAGAGAAAAATACAGTACACAGCCCTTCTCAAACTTACCTGTTTAAAAATACCTATTTTCTTTTCTTAGAGAATCTTCCTTGAGTAGTTTTCTGGATAGCAAACATAGAGAAATCATGGATTACTTTGCTATTCAAATGTGGTCAATAGACCAGCAGAATGGGATCACCTTCTATATTAGAAAGGCTGACTCTCAGGCAAAACCCAGACCTACTGAACTAGCATCTTCAAGATTCCCAGGGTGATGACACTTTGCATATGCAAGTTTGAGAACCCTTGAGTTAGAGGGTAATTCTGTGTCCAAGGTGAAAAATACTTATGTTTAGATAAGCATACTGCATAGTCATCTTTCTGCAATGTAAGTGAAGGGGATCAGAATATGCCACCCCATAATATGCCAATTTAACATAAGGATTATTTTTAGCTGAAGGCAATTGAAAATCAACAGATGCCCTCTCTATGTGCCTGAAAGCAGGGCATAAATTTTCCTTTGAAGAAGATGCCCACCTCCCATACCAGGTAGAGAAGAGACACTCTTATCGTCTTAGATGGGGAGTTGACACCAAGATGAGTTTGCATAAATAAACCTTACTAAAATAGCCCTTATCTTTCATTAGTTCCCCCATATATTTCCTAGTCATTTTCCCATAATTTATTGTCCCTGGATGCCCCAAACCCTCTTGTCTTTGTTAAAAGGGTATATAAGCCCAGAGTCTACTTCTTTGAGTTTTACTTCTTCCCTGTGAACTCCTGTGCACATGAATATTAACAAAAATTGTGTTTTTTTTCTCCTTTAATCAATTGTTAGTTTAATTTGCATGCCTCCAGTTACTACTGAATATAAGAAGGTAGAGGAAAAGTTTTTCCTACCCAACATAAACAGGAATTGTTTTGCACAGATATATCCCAAGCACCCAAAACAGTATCTGTGGAACATCATAGGTATTCAATAAACGTCTGTGGATGTAATGGTTTATTATTCTATCCAACTGATTAGTTATGCATTATATGCTCCTCATAGTATTTAGTCTTAATGGAACATTATCTAGATTTGATGCCTCGAGGGCTTGGATGTAGATTTAAGAAGATATGGTGGTCTTTCCAGGAGGCATCACTAGAGAATAACTTTCAGCCTCCCAGATAGACTTAAATTTATTGCATACATTATTAAGGATTTTTTTTACACCTGGCTGTGGGAAAATAATAAATATAGATCCTGTAGGTCATGAAAGTGAGATTTCCTGCAAGTGTTTTATATCATTCTAATACCTAGAGTGACTATATTTCAGCAACTTTTCTCTCCAAGTTCTTCAAGATCAATTTCTTTTTACTCTATGAGGTTGTCTTTCTGAAACGATTTCTTTGGTGTATGACCTTCACTCTGGGCCTCTTTCTTTCTCCCTTCTTTGATTCTCAGAATCACATTCCTATAGATTGAAAGCCTTAAACTGCCACATGATTTCTAATGTGAATGTGATTTGCAATTAAGCTCCTGATCTCTATAAATTAAGATAAACTCCTATTAAAAGTAATTATGGAACAGCTTTGATGTGAAATTATAAAATATAGACACATTTTCTGATTCAATAATGTGGAGCTTTCATATCTAAAAATACTATAAAAGCATAATTCAAGATAAATGAAATCAAGGGCATCTTTATCTGATGACAAATGTGTTACTGCTTATATACAGGGCTTGAGACAATGAAGAATCTCCTTCCCTTTACTAAAACCACAAAATAGTTCCCCTTATAATATTAATACAGACTTAAACTTGGTCAATAGTAACTCCGGAAGAAATCCAATCCCTCACCTCTGGCCTTGCATTTTCTTCTGTGTCTGCCTTTTCTAGCTAATCCCTCCATACCCTGTACTGTAACCCACTAGACTGCTTGACATTCCTTAGCATTTCATTCCTGTGGACCTACGCTCAAGCTATTTCCTGAAATACTCTCCCCAGTCTTCTCTCGGCTCATTTCTCTGCCTATATTACAATAATGTGAATTCACACAAAGCATAAACCTTTAAAGCATAGCTCAACTTACTAGCTCTAGGAAGATTTCCCTAACTTCTTAGGCTGAACTCCATTGTACTGGGTGTTGATTCTCTTCCAGATAAACCACTCTGTATTATTCTGTTTGGGAATGTCTTGGTTCCATATCTCACTACATATGCCCAATTAGGTCTTGCTAGATTATGAACTGCTCAGGGATAGGTGTCATCGTTTTTATCTGCATATTCCTAGTACATAGCATCACAGTCTCATTCATTCATCCAATAAGTATTCTAAAGAACTTAAAAAAATGACAGACCAGTAAATAAATGAATAATTTGACACAAAAAGTACACAAGCAATGCAACTCTTCTAAGCAAGTCATATCCAAATCCAATTTAGTATGTCATTCCTTTCTTTATTCAGTCTCTAAACACTTTACATAATATTGTTATATTATAACAATAACCACAATTTATCAAGGATCCACCATGAAGCACGTACTGTGCTAGGTTCTCTGATACAGAGAGACAAATACCTTTCTCAGAAGTACTTATGGCCTTCTCAGATTCCAAAAAAATAATTAACTTCCTTGGCAGCTTGTGTCTTTCAAGAAATTGGTCCATTTCACCTAAATTGTTGAATTTATGGCTCATGTATTCCTACCTGAGCAGATGTTTGTGCATGTTCATGTTCTTAGCAGATTTATTCACAACGGTCAAAAGTGAAATAAGCTAGACACAAAAGGACAAATACTATCTGATTCCACTTATATGAGGTACCCAAAGTAGTCAAATTAAGAAAGAAAGAAGAATGGTGGGTCTTGGAATGGAATAGTTTTTACCTATTAGATTTGTAAAAATTTCAAAGAAATAATATCCAGAGTTGGCAAGTTCCTCATCATGGTGCAGGAAATATAAATTGGCACGAAATTTTTGAAGGGCAATCATAAGTTTGATCAGTATTTAAAATTGGCATATCCTATGACCCCACAATTATTTATAAGAACTCATCTGATATATAACATATTTATGTATTTATAAGAATTCATCTGATATATATTTTTAAAAGATGCTTATTATGATTCTAATAATAAACTATTGAAAACAAAACAATCATCAATAGAGAAATTCTTAAATTATCAGTTGTTAATTCTATGGAATGCCATGCAACAGTTAAAAATAATGAACTAAGTGTGTATGTACTACCATAGAAATCTCATAGATATGTTAGTAAGTAAAAAAAATTGCAGAATTGCACTACTGGGTATTTACCCCAAAGATACAAATATGGTGATCCGAAGGGGTACGTGCACCCCAATGTTTATAGCAGCAACGTCCACAATAGCCAAACTATGGAAAGAGCCCAGATGTCCATCAACAGATGAATGGATAAAGAAGATGTGGTATATATATACAATGGAATATTATGCAGCCATCAAAGAAACGAAATCTTGCCCTTTGCAATGATGTGGATGGAACTAGAGGGTATTATACTAACCGAAATAAGTCAATCAGAGAAAGACATGTATCATATGATCTCACCGATATGAGGAATTCTTAATCTCAGGAAACAAACTGAGTGTTGCTGGAGTGGTGGGCGGTGGGAGGGTTGGGGTGGCTGGGTGATAGACATTGGGGAGGGCATGTGCTATAGTGAGTGCTGTGAATTGTGTAAGACTGATGAATCACAGACCTGTACCTCTGAAACAAATAATACATTATATGTTAAAAAAAAAAAGAAAAAGATAGTAGGAAGGGAAAAATGAAGGGGGAAAATCGAAGGGGGAGATGAACCATGAGAGACTATGGACTCTGAGAAACAAACTAAGGGTTCTAGAGGGGAGGCGGTTGGGGGGATGGGTTAGCCTGGTGATGGGTATTAAAGAGGGCATGTACTGAATGGAGCACTGGTGTTATACGCAAACAATGAATCATGGAACACTACATCAAAAACTGATGATGTAATGTATGGTGATTAACCTACTAAAATAAAATTTTAAAAAAAATTACAGAGGGGCGCCTGGGTGGCTCAGTTGGTTAAGTGACTGCCTTCGGCTCAGGTCATGATCCTGGAGTCCTGGGATCGAGTCCCGCATCGGGCTCCCTGCTCAGTGGGGAGTCTGCTTCTCCCTCTGACCCTCCCCCCTCTCATGTGCTCTCTCTCTCATTCTCTCTCTCAAATAAATAAATAAAATCTTTAAAAAAAAATAAAAAAATAAAAAAATTACAGAAAAACACCTATATTATGATCCCATTCTTACAACAAAAAATTACAATAAAATTACAGAAGAGCCATATTTGATTTGTTTCTGAGTGGTAATAAAGGGAGGATTTTTTTCCAGACATGATTTTTTTTTTCCAAGAATGTATTCATATATTGTACATATATTTTATTTTTTAAAATATATGGAATGCAAACACGTGTATTTTTAGAAGTAAAATTTTAAATAGGGAAACATAGAAGACTCAGAGACTTTGAAATTCAGAGGTTCTAAAAGCTCAAAATGTGCATTTTAGAATCAAGAAAGGCCTGAATGAAGACTCCAGTAAAACTCTGTAGTGGAGGGTCTGTCCATAGTCTTTCCTCACCTCAAAATAGATGCTTCCCAGGGCTTTTGTGGACTTCTATTTCCTGTTCTTTTCTCCCTCTCTCCCTGGTTGTCAGAGCAATGGTCAAGAATGAGATAGTCCTGGGAAAGGATTAATCCAAAGCAATGAAAATCTTCCCCAGTTCCTCCTGATCCAGTTTTTTGCCCAGTCTTCACCAACCTCTACTTACTTAGTGTTGGAAGCCCAATGGCTCTTAACATGGCAGCCCCCACCATCAGCAGCCATACCACACTATGGGGAAGAGTCCAGCAGCCTAAGACAGACACCCCTGTTTCTTACCATATATAAAAAGCAGATGGTCATTGAGTGCCCCCCAAGGAAACGCTCAGTTGTATGTATACTTTTTTAAGGCTACTTATCTGTTTTAATAAATTTTCCTGCCAATGACTCTTATAGAAAAGTAAAGGTGATATATCATTTAGTTAAGATGGGTAGTTCTGCATATCAGAGGCCAGGAACTGTGGCCCATAAACTGTGCACAAGCATATGTATGCATTGCTCAATTTAGCTTTCTAAGTTAATTATGAGATAAGAGTTATTAATATCCTCATTTTACAGGTGAGTAAACAAATAGTAGCTTAAAGGTGTTGAGTCATTGTCCAAGTTGACTTGGTTAGTGAGTTGTCGAGTTAAGATTTAACCCCAAATTCAAACGCAACCAGTCCAATCCCTAACCCTGTAGACTTAAATACCACATAAGGCTTAATATGGGCTCAACAAGGAAACACTTTTACTCACCAAAATGCAACGTATGGCTTACAACTTTTTAATGCAAGCTGTTTGCTTATTTCTGAGGGTATCTACATGACCAG
The DNA here is from genome assembly GCF_964656455.1 of Halichoerus grypus. Lineage (NCBI taxonomy): Eukaryota > Metazoa > Chordata > Mammalia > Carnivora > Phocidae > Halichoerus > Halichoerus grypus. The sequence continues at coordinate 84,826,016 of NC_135712.1, forward strand.
AGTTACATGAAATATCAGGATCACATCCAACAGTATAAGTGGACTTGACTGATTTCATTCCTTTTTTTTTTTTTTTTTTTTTAAGATTTTATTTATTTGAGTGAGAGAGAGAGAGAGCACAAGTAGGGGGAAGAGCCAGAGGGGGAGAGAGAGAATCCTCAAGCGGACTCTCTACTGAGCACAGAGCCCAACTCAGGGCTCGATCCCAGGACCTTGAGATCATGATCTGAGCCGAAACCAAGAGTCAGCTGCTTAACCGACTTGAGCTATCCAGGCACCCATTGACTGATTTCATTCTTAAAAAATCTGACAGGAAGACCATGCCATCTTTCCCATTTTACAGGTAACACCAGCCAACAAGTTTAAAATCAACTTAGTGCATATCCATTCAGGATTTATTATGCTGGAAAACCTCCCTCTTATATCCATCAATGAGGATAAATTTTTCCCTGAGGAGCCCTCAGAGAAGCCCCTGTTAAGAAATGGGCTTCAAAGTTTATTCAGATTTTAAATGCCTTAAAAGTTAGGGTAGATAACCCTTCCCTATCTCCAATACAGGGTCTACCATGCACCTCTCTAGACTCCTATCAGGAAATCATAGTACTTTACGTTTGCTCCAAGCTGGAGATCTAAGAGAAGCAAAGAAACGCTTTAACTGAGGCTCAGTGCAAGAGAGAATTCACATCTGGTGCCCAGATATCTTCTCCCTACACTTCCAACCACATAAAACAGGGATTTAATGAGAAGAGGAAGCTGGAATAAATGAGAGAAGCCTCCAAATTTTAATGACTTAATACTTTTACTTCAGAACCCATAAACAACTCCTACCATCTGGCCTCATTTTATTTTTTATCACACCGGAGGGAATCTCAGCCTACTACATGATTTAAAAAAAAAAAACAATCAAATTCCTCCTTTCTCCCCAACCCCCACCTCCAGCTCTGAGCACAGAGTTTTGCAAAGCAAATCTTTGCTATTATTCTTACAGAGAAAGAATTCTGGCATGGTTGAAAAAGAACTCAGAGTAAGACAAGCACAAAAGGTGTTCTGTTTCTTTCAAATCAGTGTAATTTATACAGCTGTGTATAAGAGCAAAGCTGTTTCAGGGAAGCAGATGTGAGCAGGGACTTTCGGGTTTGGGCACCATGTCCTTCAGAGCTCTTCTCCCTCTACCTTTAGTGTCTCCATTCAAACAACCAGGAAAAAATAGAGTAGAGAGAACCCTGAATAAAAAGAACCAAATTAATTAGACAGTAAGGACAGTCATTCTGTATTCCTTTCAGAAGCTACCTCACCTTAAAAATATTTTTTAAGATAAATGAGTAGTATGTAAGTTATAAGTTTAAAGAAAGCAAGTTGTCTCAAGTTTTAGAAAGTTCATCTCTTTGTTCGTGGCTTTGACACAGATGGGAATTTTCAGACAGGGCCAACTCTTACCCAGAGGTGAATTTGACATATACGTTCATACTCTAGAGAAGAAAAAAAGCAAATGAAAGAGTTGAATCTGTTGAATGAATAAATTAAAAATGTCTTTCCATCATTATTGCTTATGTTCAAATTGAATAACATTTGACAATACAGTTTTAGTTTGTGGGCCAAAGCTCATTTTGCTTTCTTCTATGTTATCAATGTATCTTTTTAATGACCTAAAACCAATTTAACCATGTATAAAGGAAGTAGCCCTATTGATTCTCCAACTCTCTATCTATGCCGTAGTATCTGTAAAGGGGGCCTACCAGGTATGGGACTGTAAAAAATAGCTAACACTCATTGAGTGCTGTGTATGGGCCAGGCAGAGAGTAAAAAGCATTCTTTTTTTTTTTTTTAAGATTTTTTATTTATTTATTTGAAAGAGAAAGAATGAGAGAAAGAGAGAGAGCACATGAGAGGGGGGAGGGTCAGAGGGAGAAGCAGACTCCCCGCTGAGCAGGGAGCCCAATGCGGGGCTCGATCCCGGGACTCCAGGATCATGACCTGAGCCAAAGGCAGTCGCTTAACCAACTGAGCCACCTAGGCGCCCCTAAGAGTAAAAAGTATTCTTTATATATTACCTCATTTAATCCCCACAATAGCCCAACTGAAGTTTTTATTATTGTTATTGTTATTATTATTATTTACGCATGAGAGATCTGAGCTTCAAAAATGTTAAGTAAGTTGAGTTTCCACAGCCAATAGTGGCAGTGCCAGAGTTTGAAAGCCCAAGTCTGCTTTTTGAAACTGTGCTCTTAATTATGATATATATTGTATTAGATATCCAGACCCTAGAGCCAAATCCCAGCTTAATCATTTACTAGCTGTGTGACATCAGGAAAATTGCTTCACCACTCTGAGGCTCAAATTCCTCAACTGTAAATATAACAACAAGACATCTCAAAGGATTATTGGGAAGTTTAGAAACAATTTAGCATAGACCCTGATTCATAAGGGACTCTACATACATTGAGCTATTGTTTTAGTTGTTATTAATAATATTAAAGAGCCCAATAATAGTAAAGAGCCCATTCCATTCCAGTAGCTTGCTGACAATTTGGAACATATGATTCTATGGCTTCCCTCTCAGGTCTGTCCTTCAAAAGTCAGTGAATTTTTAAAGACCATTTTGATAATAACTAGGTCAAATTACCTTTCTACCTTTTCAAAAGAAAAAAATTCCACCAAGTACCTTCCCACTTTCATTCCTAAGGGCTAATATAAAAGCTTCCATATCAGCAGAGATTGTGTTATTCTAGAATGTTTTCTCCTAGAACTTTGTGGAATGCACCATTCTCTTAAAATTCCATTTCCCTTCCCTTTTGAGAGCACAAAAGCAATAGCATAGTGTGAGCCATTACAGAGCTGCAGAGATGTGTTTTTTTTTTTAATTTCTATTTTGTACGTGAAAATTAAATTTAATTATTCCTCAACATGTCAAAGGCACTCATCAAGTTAGGCTGGTTTATGCTGAGCAGAAACTGTGAGTAAGATTTAATTTGGAAATACTTGTTTCCGAAAATCTTCCTGAACTCTGAGGAAGAATTACTATTTGTGGCAATACATATGGGAAACCTACTGTGCTGACTAAGAAATGCCATTTGAGGTGGAAAAGCTGTGAAATGCACTGCACCTATTAATTCCACCACATAGTAAATCTTTCACTGGAAAGTTATGCACTATAAAGCTTCGTCACTAGGAACCAGCCCCCCAGGACGTTATGATTGCATTAAAGGAGGCAGTAGGGATTTACGGAATATATCAACCATATCAAATTTGATAGAATCCTTTCAAAAGAAAAAAAACATTGCTGACAGGCAAAAATGGGGTCATCATGCATGTTTGGGCTGTTTTGAAACTGTTGCATAAAATACTGGAAGAAAATATATACCTAGGCTATGATAAGTTGTTTTGAGCCTAAGTAACTTAGATGGACCAAAAAAATGCAACTGAGGAAAGAAAGAAAGGGGATATGGGAGCAGGAGATATGCCAGTCATTGAGCCCACACAGACTTTGCTGTTGGGTGGCTTTGAATCTAATTCTTAGTTCTACAGTTTACTATGTATCCTTGAGTAAGTTAATTACCCATCATAAGCCATAGTTTCCTCATCTGTAAAATGAGGAAATGATACTGTTGGATGGTCATGAGGATTAAATGAGATAAAATATGTGAATTTCTCATAGGTAAGAGGTCAATAAATGGCAGCTCTCACGTTTCTTGGTTTGGTTGTTGCATTGTTTGTGGGGTGAATGGAAGCAGTGAGGAAGCAGTATCTAGAAATGATTTCAATGAGGACAAATGTGATTCTGATGGGACAGGCAGAGCATGCCTGGGCAATGAGGATCTGACATCAGTTTCAAACACATAAAATTCCGGGTGCATATAGGACCAAAGAACTGGAACACACATTTCCTTAGTCTTTGGGATGAAAGTTATTATCAGGAGTTAGATAAAGCAGATCTTTAAATCAGCCAAATACTTGTAACAAGGAGAAGAACTCCAGTATATTTATGCCATTCCCTAATAAATATTTGAAAAACATGGAGGAATTGTATAGGGTTCTTCAGAATAAAGTCATGGGAGCTGAGAAGTCCCGTGATCTGACATCTGCAATCTCGAGACCCAAGAAGTTCCAGTCTGAGTCTAAAATTCTGAAAATCAGGAGAATTAATGGTGCAAGTTCTAGTTCAAGTCTGAAGGCCTGAGAACTGGAGAGCCAATGGTGTAAATTCCAGTCTAAGTATGAAGGCCTGTGAACCAAGAGCACCAGTGTTCTGAAGGCAGGAGACTGATGTCCCAACTCAATCAGTCAGGCAGAGAGAGAATTTTCCCCTTCCTCCACAGTTTGTTCTGTTTAGTCCTCAGTGGATTAGATGATGCCTATCCACACTGGGGAGGGCAATCTACTTTACTCAGTCTATAGATTCAAATGCTATTCTCTTCCAGAAACACCCTCACAGATATATGCAGAAATAATGTTTAACCAAATATCTGGGCACCTGTGACCCAATCAAGGTGACACATAAAAGTAACATTTTCAGATTGTATATAGAATCCAGGGGAGTTGTGGGCACCTGGGTGGCTCGGTCAGTTATGTATCTGACTCTTGATTTCAGCTCAGTTCATGATCTCAGGGTTGTGAGATAGAGCCGTGCCAGGCTCTGCACTTAGCACAGAGTCTGCTTCAGATTCTCTCCCTCTCCCTCTGCCCCTCCCCCTCTCTATTTCTCTCTCTCGTTCTCTCTAAAATAAAAATAAATAAATAAAATCTTTGAAAAAAGAATCCAGGGGAATTGTGACTGGTGACAAAGAGGAGTCCACATTTCATGAACCGATACCAGGAAAAAGGAATTTGACTTTTCTAAACACTTCTATGATTGTAGTAATAGGTACTAGCAATAACATTGTTTATAGTAATGAGGCAGAATCCTTTATATTAGTTAATTTCTTCACCATAGGCAAAAGTGCATTAATATCTAATATCTTAGGTATGCAGCCCTATGAGGTGGGTATGGCCAATCATATTATCCTTAACTTACAGATGAGGAAAACAAAGCTAGGAGAGGTAAAATGGTTTGCACAGCTCATTCAGCTAAAAGTAGGAAAACACACTGGGGCGCCCGGGTGGCTCAGTCGTTAAGCGTCTGCCTTCGGCTCAGGTCATGATCCCAGAGTCCTGGGATCGAGCCCCACATCGGGCTCCCTGCTCGGCGGGAAGCCTGCTTCTCCCTCTCCCACTCCCCCTGCTTGTGTTCCCTCTCTCGCTGTGTCTCTCTCTGTCAAATAAATAAAATATTAAAAAAAAAAAAAAGTAGGAAAACACAAAAAGCATAAAAGTTTATCTGACTCAGCCCAGCATCCTCAACACCACACCACACTGCCTATTATTATTCCTAAATTTTTAAAATTAATAAATTTTAAAACAACGTGTTCTTTTTCTACGACCTCCATGTATCATGAAACAAATTTTCAAATAGCAATTTAAAAATATCCTGTTTATACCAAAGGTTACCTTTGGGACATTAGTTACTTTGGTGCAATCCCACCAATACATCCCTTGATACTTGTCTAATAAGGTTAGAATTTCCCATAAACAACATGCCAAAGTCTTGATACCTAAAATAATTACATGCCATGTCAATCACTATCTCTTACTTCTTGTCACTCCCGCTCCTACTTCAATGCACAACTTTGCAGGGACAGAAAATAGTCAGCCATGTTACTAGACTTTGAAGATAAAGTTATGAAGTGCCAAAAGGAGGTGACAGGTTATGGATGGGTATCATTTATTCACATCTCAGGACAATATCTACAGACTCTAGGGGCGCCTGGGTGGCTCAGTTGTTAAGCATCTGCCTTCAGCTCAGGTCATGATCCCAGGGTCCTGGGATGGAGCCCCGCATAGGGCTCCCTGCTCAGCGGGAAGCCTGCTTCTCCCTCTCCCACTCTCCCTGCTTGTGTTCCCTCTCTTGCTGTGTCTCTCTCTGTCAAATAAATAAATAAAATCTTTAAAAAATATATCTACAGACTCTAGGAATTCTGATAGCAATTTCTTAAGACCATTTATTGACAATAGCATCCAGATTTGGGGTTTGTATTTCTGACTGCTGAAATGTAGCAGGGAGATTAAGAACTCACAGACATGGGGTGCCTGGGTAGCTCAGTCGGTTAAGTGTCCGCCTTTGGCTTGGGTCATGATCCCAGTGTTCTGGGATCAAGCCTGCATCGGGCTCCCTGCTCAGTGGGGAGTCTGCTTCTCCCTCTCCCTCTGACCCTCGCCTGCTTGTGCTTGCTCTCTCGTGTGCAAATAAATAAATAAAATCTTAAAAAAAAGAGAACACACAGACATACACACACACACAATCATAATTAGTTGTGGCAGCTACCGTATCTCCTCTATAAAGAAAGAGTAGAAGTTGATGCAAATACAGATATAGGTGGTAGTGTGGTTATTTTTGTTCAGAAAAGTTCCTGCTGGTGAAATGACTTTTAGTTAAAAATCTGGCTACTTTGTCCTTTATATTTAGAAGATTTAAGTGTTTCACATACACTTACTACTTATTATTTTAATTCATTTTCTATCTTCCACAGCTTTTAAATTGGACCATTTTATCAACTTCAGTGAAAATAAACAGCAAAAACACTATTTACTTTTCTCTTTGTCTCTCCTTCTTGCTGTATCATCTTACACAATAATGGTGCCAAAAATTCTCAATATTATTACTTATTGACTTTTCTGCATGCCTATGTGCCTTCTTAAGTGTTTATATAATTACACACATATGTTACAGAGCCTAAATTCACATGACAGACTGATAGGAACTTTAGAGACTACCTGATTGAGGCTTGACCCAAGTCCCCTCATTTTATAAAGAAAACTAAGCCTCAAGGAGTTAGGTGACTTTCCCAAGATTACATAGCTAGCCGGTCAGAATTGGCACAAGAACTTGGCTTTTAATCCAAGGATTTCCACTTTATTTATATAAATACCATAAAGGTAGATGTTAGTATTTTTCATTAATTAGCATTTAGCAATAAATACAAAAGGCTATGATTCTTCTCTCAATGTAAGCTGGAAGTTTTCCTCTTAGGCGTGTTTAACTTTTCTTGGATATTACCCAGCAATTGACCACTTATGTGATGTGTGAAGGCTGAATTTTAACCCAGGTTTACAACATTTAGGCAATCTAGCTTTTCATTTTGAGGGGGTTTGGTAGGGCCTGTCATTACTAGGCTACCTGTCCTCTTTGGCTAGACCATAATTTGACCTTTTGCATTGAAAATTAAATAAAAAGAATTTCACTCTCTTTACGCTCTATCACATATCATGCAAGCAATCTCTAGGTTTTTCTACAATGATCACAGACTTCCAAAGCCTTCTTTGGTAGCTCAAACAATCCTGGCCCCTGGAAGTGATATAACTTGTGTGGTAAGAAGGGTGAGCACAAGTCTCTATAAGAAAAACTGTAGGACAGTCACACGAAAAGTGGCTGGAAAAAATCATGGAGGACTCTCTTAAGCCCCATGGAGTTCTTTTTCACCGGTCTTCTATAATAGAAGAGTAATAACGCATGTCCATTTAGTGCTTGTACAAATTCAAGCTTACATTTTTCTTCTGATCAAACATATTTCTTGTCTTGTTTACCATTCTTTTCCTCGTTCATGTTTTACTCAATTATTGCCTAATGTGTTCCAGGCACTTTTCTAGGCATAGTAAGATGAAGAAATTTGGTGCCTGTCTTCAAGCAGCTCATTGTCTTATAAAAGTGACAGACTGGTAAACAAATATTTATCTTTATATTCCTAGTGTAAACAGTCCAAACCCCAAAAGGCCTACAGCTTCAGCCCCTTTCATGTTACTCTTCGTGTTATGTACCCCTTCTGGTCCATTGAGGTGTTTATCTTGCTTGAGAGCAATTATATCTTCTAATTGTTCTCTGTATGAATGATCTATCATGAGTTGTGTTTAGAGCAGTGCAGGGCTTCTCAGCTTAAACTTGAAACTCAAAGTAATTGAATAAGAAGTCCCCCAATTTGCTATGGTCATAAATATTTTATAAAATGTGGGAATTAACTGTTAATTGAAAATTAAAAACAAACATGAGCCTCTTGGTTTTAAAAATATTTTATAAAGAAAATCATTTTAAGCTGTTTATTAAAATAATTTCATGCAAAAACACTGTAATGAGTCCCCATGTACCCATCACTCAGCAACAGTTATAACCAGTCTGCTATCCTTGTTTCATCTTAAAGATTTTATTTATTTATTTGACAGAGAAAGAGATAGCGAGAGAGGGACCACAAGCAGGGGGAGTGGGTGAGGGCGAAGCAGGCTTCCCACTGAGCACGGAGCCCGATTTGGGACTCGATCCCAGGACCCTGGGATCATGACCTCAGCAGAAGGCAGACGCTTAACGACTGAGCCACCCAGGCATCCCAGTGCTAGAGCATTTTAAAGCAATCCACAGCATATCATTTCTCCCCTAAAAACTTGATACCTTAATAGAAAGATTTTTTTTTTTTTAAGATTTATTTATTAGAGAGAGAGAGCACATGGGGGTAGGGAAGGGGCAGAGGGAGAGAGTCTTAAGCAGACTCTGCCCTGAGCGCACCCGACCTGGGGTTCGATCTCATGACCCTGAGATCACCACCTGAGCCAAAACCAAGAGTCAGACACCTAATGGACTGAACCACCCAGGTGCCCCTACTAAGATTTTTCTTAAAACACACGCAAAAAAAATAACATTGACACACCCAACACAATTAACAATAATTCCTTAACATCATCTAATACTTTATCTGTGTTTAATTTTCCCCAGTTGTCTCAAAAACTGTCTTTTTACACTTAAATAAGAGCCACACCTTGCAACTGGTAGATTGCTCTATTAAGTCTCTTTTAATGGGTATCCGTGTACTTTCCTCCGCGTTTTTAATATCATTTATTTTGGAGAAAAACTGGAATTTCTTATTTTTTTATTTATTTCATTTTATTTTTTTAGAGAGAGGGAGAGCTCATGCATGTGAAGAGGGGTGGGGGAAGGGGCAGAGGGAGAGAGAGAGAATCTTAAGCAGGCTCCACGCTGGGTGGAGCCCGATGTGGGGCTTGATCTCAAACCCTGAGATCATGACCTGAGCCAAAATCAAGAGTCAGGTGCTCAATAGACTGAGCCAGCCAGGTGCCCCAAAACTGTAGAATTTCTTACATTCTGGATTTGGCTTATTGTATCTTTGCAGTGTGAATTAGCATACAGTATTCCTTTTCCCTTTTTTTTACCCTTAAAACTCGTACTTATATCTGTAGGCTTAATTAGATCAAGTCTTTTTTTTTTTTTTTTTTTAAGATTTTATTTATTTATTCATGAGAGAGAGAGAGGCAGAGGGAGAAGCAGGCTCCCAAGGAGCGGGGAGCCTGATGCGGGACTCGATCCCAGGACCCTGAGATCATGACCTGAGCCGAAGGCAGTCGCTTAACCATCTGAGCCACCCAGGCGCCCAGATCAAGTCCTTTTTTCAGGGATATCATATGGGGGTGCTGTGTAATTTCTGTTGCTTTACATCATGGCACATAATATCTGTCTGGTTTACATTTGGTGATATTAAAATTAATTACAGGGCTCAGGTGGTGTCAGTTCAGATCCATTCATTATAATTTTCCATTAATCATTCCCCTAATGGTTTTAGCAGACACTGTTGATTGTAACCTAGATTCATTATTTCATTAGGTATTACAAAATAGTTATTTTCTAATTCTATCATTTGTCTTGCATTTATTAGCTGTGATTCTTTTATTAAAGAAGGATTTTCCTTCACCAGCCATTTAGTGTCCTGAAATACAGTTAATACAGGAAAGGAAGAATAAATGCTTGATCCTCTAATCAATTTTCAGAGTAATGAGTTGGTGCCCTATCTTGCTTTTCTGCTGGATCTCTATGGTGGTTTAAAGTATCACAGTATTATTTCTCATTTTCATTTAGCACTTCCTTATCTTATATGATTCCTTTTCTATGACATCTCAGTCTGATTTCAAAAAGGAACATTCTCTTAAGTTTTAAATCTTCTTGAGCCCATGAGTCATGAATCTCCTAAAAATTCTTCTGCTTTGTGTAAGTCAGTAAGGAAAAGAAGCCATGCTAGCTTTTTTCAATGAGTGGAAATGTAATCTAGAACACTGGTTACAAAAGTGGTTGGAGGTCTAAAGAAATACAGAGGGGAAGATACTAGTAACAGCAAGAACTACTACCCACTTAGGCTGAAGGGCAAGAGGAAAGTGGTGGTATGCAGTGCCCGCGATATGCTGTTACCAAGGCCGCGGGAGCACCTGCAACTGACTGCTATTTCAGCGCGGCCGGAAGCCTGGAATTCACATTGCCACTTCTGCTGCAGTAGCTCAAAAGACTTCTGTCACTGTTGCAGTTGGAACCAGAGGACCTTAGCAAGATGCTGACGGCGATGATAAAGCACTCCCTTCTGCCACTGCCGCCGGACTGAATTGTCTCAGAGGAACCGCGAGCCTGCATTTACTCCGCGCGCCTGGCACTGCCAGAGGAGCTACCACGGTCCTTAAATAGGAAGAGAAATGACCTCTTTCCCTCCTGCTTCTCCGCCTAGTCACCTACAGTGCTTCGCACTGATAGAACCTAAACCAGAGGGAGCACGCTGGCAAGGGGGTCCGTGAAATATAACTTTCAGGCTTCTGTCTTCGTGCAATACACAGCAAAGCATGACGATGCAGAAATGAAGCAGACAGCAGATGGACGAATGACCACGCATGCTTCTTTTAGTAAATCCGTTCTTGCAGAGGGAGCCAACTCCTCCAAGCGTTCACTAACACATGCAGCTGCCGATTTTTTTTTTTTAAAGTCCTATGATTTTCCTTGCTTGCTATTCCATAAATAGGAAGTTTTGTGTGTGTCCATCGTGACCTTATAGTTAAGTAAGAGTTCAACTTAATTCAGAAATTACAGAGAAGACTTTAGTTTCAAATAAATGGCATAAAATTAAAAACTATATAAGTATTGACATCAGGCCAGTTTTGAGATCAAACTATCTGGGCCACCAAAAGAAACCAAAGCCATGGCCTTTAGTGGTAGTTTCAGATCTATAAAACATCATAGATAGGATCTCTAAGGAAAGCCTTCCACAACAGTGGATCTCTACTAAGAGATAGTTTGTGTCTGGATCCAGGCTGGGGCCTTTCCAGGTGATGAGTATACTCTTACTGCAGCCCATCTGTAGATATGAGGGGAAGCCAAAGAGATACCCTCGAGTTCTTCACATTGTCTGTCTCTTATATAAATATGTCAGTGAGTGGGCTTGTTTCTACTCAGTTACCTGAAACAACACCACGGATCTCCCATCTATTTCCCTTCATCTAATCAACCTTTCACCTTATAGACATTTCTCCAAATGCCTGGTAAATAGACGATACTTAGCTTTGTTTTCCAAGGCTGCTAAAATATTTCCCCATTTGTACACTTTATTTTTTTTAGCTTTTTAAACAGGAATTAAAGAGGAGAAGTTTGGGACCTGTACTTATAAAGTAACCCTGCTGAAAAATGTACCTGTCCTATGATAACTATTTCAGCGCTTGCCCTTACATACTTCATTAGTTGTAAACAGCTATAAAATTTATTTTAAAATGTTTCTATCTATATGATGTATTAGTATTTGTTTTAGAAATTTTTTTTAAAGATTTTGTTTTTATCTTTTTGACAGAGAGAGACACAGCAAGAGAGGGAACACAAGCAGGGGGAGTGGGAGAGGAAGAAGCAGGCTTCCCGCCGAGCAGGGAGCCCAATGCGGGGCTAGATCCCAGGACCCTGGGATCATGACCCCTGCCGAAGGCAGACGCTTAACGACTGAGTCACCCAGGTGCCCCTGTTTTAGAAATTTTATGTAATAAATTAAATAATACAGTAAGTTTATTTAATAAATTTTATTTATTTATTGAAAAGAATAACTTCATATGGTTAAAAATACAAAATATAAATATGGTAAATAGTTAAAAGCCTCCTTCCCATCTGTGTCCTTCAGCCATTCAGTTCCTCTCCTCGGATTCAGCTTTTGTGTATTTTTCCAAATATATTTTATGCATGATAGTATACCCATATAACCTGTTTTGCCTCTTTTTTTTTTCCGCTTAACAATACATATTGGAGATCCCTTCATATCAGTACGTAAATAAATGTTAATCCCCCCACACATAGGATAAATTCCTAGAAGTGGAATTACCAGATTAAAGGTTATACGTTTTATAATTCTGATGGTTATTGCCAAATCATCCTCCATAGGACAATTTACACTCCCATCATCAGTGTATGAGAATAGCTGTTTTCTCACAATCTCACCATCATAGTGTGATAAGCTTTTGATCTTTACCAGGTGAAAAAACTGTCATATCAGCGTAATAAAAGAAATTATTTTTATTATAAATGAAGATAAGCATTTCTGGACTTTGTATTCTGTTCCATTGATCTGTGTCTCTTCCTATACCTTGTGATGTAACTATTATTACTTTAGAATATATTTACTATCTGGTAAGACTCTCTCCCTTGTTAATCTTATCTTTAGTACTTTAAAGGCTTCAGAACCTCAAGAGGTTTTGAAACTGCAGATCTAGGCCATCTTTTTTTTATCCGTTTAACAGGAAAGGCGTTGGATGAGTCATAGTCCATGCAAGCATGGAGTCAGTATCCAATGTCCAGGCTTTTTTGCTGGATGCAGAGAAAAATCCCAGTAAACTGGTGATTTAAGATAGTGACTTTTGTAGTCACCATAATTTAAGAAAATTGGAGAATGTTAAATAAATGTTGCTGTGTAGATTTGTTCCCCATTCTGCCTCAAACTAAAGCAAGAAATGAAGGAGTTACCATTTCAGAGAGTCAGGTTGAAAAGACAGCACAGATAAAGGAAGAAAAATAGATCTAGCATTGGATCTAGAGCAAGGCACCAAGACCTTGAATCAACACTACATTTATGAAAATGGAGCCAGCAACAAGTTACCTACCTACTAGATTTTATGCCTATTTGGGTAATCTTCAGTCATCTTTCCTAGTTTGAGTAAGTGCATGATTCACCTTCAATTCTGATTAAGTTGTTACTCTGCTCTGGGAGAAAAGCAATATAGAGACACTCTTAAAATCCTTATAAAATCCTGGAGTAAACTGCCTCAGTGAAAATCCTGTTTTGTCACTTACTAGCTGTGGGACTTAAGCAAGGTACATTAGCTCTCTGTGCAGCCCCCTCCTCCTACCCCATTTTCCCGATCTGTAAAATGTAAATAATTGTAGCCCTGCTTCATCAGGGAACTAAATGAGATCATATGCTAGCACTTAGCACAGTGTGTGTCCCACGTTAGATATTAAATAGAGTTACTGTTAACTATAATGATGATCATCCTATCATTTTTTTAAAGATTTTATTTATTTTGACAGAGAGAGAAAGAGAGAGAATACAAGCAGGGGGAGCGGCAGGCAGAGAGAGAGGGAGAAGCAGGCTCCCTGCTCAGCAGGGAACCCAATGCGGGGCTCGATCCCAGGACCCTGGGATCATGACCTGAGCCGAAGGCAGACGCTTAACGACTGAGCCACCCAGGCGCCCGATCATCTTATCATTTATTTTAACAACCATATGATGAAAATTTATTTTTATTTTCACTTTACAGAAACCAAGGTTTTATGTCTTTCCCAATTTCCATAGGTAGGCTGTTTCTAGAAGGGTGAGATTTTAACCCTGTTTTGAAAACATTCCAAAAAAGCCAACTGTCTGTGGCTCTAAATCCTAAAATTATGTTTTCTAAATCTAATACTGACCAGTGTAGAGATCTTCCAACTCTTCTTGTGCCTCTTCTATTGATTACTTCTCCAGGCAAGACTGACTGACTTCACTGACCCAAAATCCTTTGTCACATTTAAAACTGACCTGTATTCCCTTCCCTCAGAACTTTATTATATATCCTCACTCTCTCTAAACAGTGGAACATAATGCCACTACTTGTAATTGTATCTTAGAATATCTAGTCAATTTTGAGGCAAAGCCCTGAGGCTTTTCACTAAGGTCTTCAGTATTTTTTTCTTTGTTCACACTCCTTAATAAAGTAATGAAAATGAAATCACCACTAGAGTTTTAACACCAAAAGGACTGTCTTATTCAGCCTTGTGTTCCTTGCTATACCCACAACAAATAAATCTTCCCCCTTTATAGATGAGGAAATTCAGCATCAAAAACGACTAATTTCTCTAAGCTCTTGTCTAAGGTGGAGTTGAGATAAGCCCTGGAAAGTGTCAGCCTTCCATTTTCTAGCCAGTAGAATACATAACTTGGCTTGTTGACCTAGAAAATGCTGGGCCACATGTAATTTAACCTTCTGAAGTAGTTCAAGAAACTTAGTATTTCAGTCCCATGTTAAGCCTAAGAAGATGACTTGGCCTCTAAGAGCTCCATGTGAAATGATAGATGTAGGAACATATAATTAAATGATCAGGTTTTTAGGTTTTATGTTTTGGGATGTTTTGCAGTTTTCCTCTCTCTCTCTTTCTCTCTTTCTGTCTCTCTCTCTCCTCTTATTCATTTGTTTATCAGTCCATTCCACCAAACTTCTGGGGAAAATATGGCTAAGACTAATTAGTCCCACCTGACTATTTCAGCATCACAGGACACCACTGGATTCTTATCTGGAAGATTTTTATAAAATCTTGGAGGAAATAGGACAGCAGGAGTCAAAAGATACAAACTCAACTCAAACTGGTCAAGTAACTGGGAACCTATTGGCTCACATAAATGAGAAGTCTACCACAGAGTAGAATAAGCACCAATTTCTGGAGTAGGTGCCACTTTTCCAGTGAGTCCAGCAAAAGTCCCAAGACTCACTCTAATTGAACCAACTTTGTTCACATACCTATCCTTGAATCACTGGCCCCAAAGAAGGGAATATACAGTTTTGCCAGGTCTTGGAGTGGGAGTTAAAGTCATGTTTCCACCCCACCCCACTCCAGGCCCAGAACTAAGTGAACACAGAGTAAAGAAGGGGTATTTTCTATAGAATAATGAAAGTGGCATTACCAGGAGAAGAGGGAAGGGATGCCAGGCCAGCAAAAACAGATGTTTACCATATGTGATCAAAAATGTGATAAAACATATTCCATTTATTTATTCAAACATTAAGAGGACAAGAAATATGAAAGCATAGTCTGTCCTCAAGGAAATCATAGCCTTTTAAAATAATCATATCAATATATTATTATGATATATTAGGTTCCATTAAATGTACACAAACAAAATAAGCTATGAAAATACATACTAAGTGTATCAGTTATATTCACAGATGCCTATGATTTTGTTATTAAATTTCACTTTAATGTCCACCAGTCCACCAGTAACATGCTAGTACACATAAGTGTAGAGAAAACCAAAACAGACACCTCACTCATAATTCTCGCTAAGGCAACCTGCCTTAATTTAGATGTGTCTATAATCTAATATGGAACAGCTGATGTAGTGTTTTTTCATGATCTGCCACTGCTTGATGCTTCTAGAAAAGAGTAAGTTGGCAGCATCCACACTGAGAATTTGTTAACTTCATACACTGCAATTTACTTTTTGACATACAATGCCACAACTACTATTAAATTTCATACTATGGCAGGTAGTTATTTATCAGATAGGGAACTGCTCTCTTTAAAAAACGTCTCTCACTTTTCCATCACTTGGATAGCAGTTTAATTGAAAATTAGTCTAGTCAGTCTGCTGTGGGCTCCTGAGAAATAATTTGTGTGAATAACTACCACCAGGAACTTCCCCAAGGAAAAACTTTCATCAGGGCTGAGAACACTTTCTGATGATTCTAATAATTACCTTTCTTTGAGTTACTGGCTCACTGGTATGGTTGTCATAAAGTGCTTTGCTGATTTTCTTTTCACGCCTCTTGCTTTTATAGATCCCACAACAGAAGGAGAAAACTGTTTGGTCAGGACATGAGTGTTTATTAAGTACTGCTTTGCATGAAGTGTTTATTGAAATGTTTATAAAACAAACCCTGAAAAATATTCTTCTAGAATGTATTAGGATATGGCCCCAATTCATGCTTCTATGTCCCTAAAGAATTTTCTGTGATATGGTTGTAATGGGTAATGATTTCAGGAAACATAACTATTGCCATGTGTCTTAAAGATATCTTAGTGAAACAAATGTTATTTAGTTTAATTGCCCCTGAAAGCAGAGCCAGAAATAAGAACCAGAGTTCCAGTAGTTTATTTAGGACGTGATCTGAAGAATCAGGAATGAGGGAGTGGTGAGAGTGAAGTAGGGAAGAGAAAAAATCAGTATAAGAGTGTCTTGTCAAGGTCACTATTGGGAGCATTGGAATCTCAGTTTTACTGGGATTGTGATACATGTATAAAATACTTCCCAGATTTCTCCAGCCAAAGGACAGGAAGCTGGGGCACTTGTCCACTGGCTCTTCCTATTCAATACTATGCTGAATAAAAGTGGGGAGAGTGGGCATCCTTGTCTTATTCCTGATCTTAGAGGAAAAACTTTCAGCCTTTCATCATGGAGTATGATGTTAGCTGTGGGTTTGTCATATATGGCCTTTATTAGGTTGAGTGATATTCCCACTAAGCCCACTTTTTTGAGAGTTTTTATCATAAATGGATGTTGAATTTTGTCAAATACTTTTTCTGCATTGATTGAATTGATCATATGATTTTACCCTTCATTTTGTTAACGTGGTAATACCACATTGGTTGATTTGCAGATGTTGAACCAACCTTGCATCCTTGGACCATATCCCACTTGATTGTGTATGATCCTTTAAATTATTATTGAATTTGGTTTGCTTTATTTTGCTGAGAAATTTTGCATCTATGTTCATCAGGGATATTGGTGTATAATTTCTTCTTGTGGCATCCTTGTCTGGCTTTGGCGTCAGGGTAATGCTGGCTTCATAAAATGAGTTTGAAAAAGGTCTCTCCTCTTCTATTTTTTTCTTCTATTTTGAGAATTATTGATATTGATATTAATTCTTTGTTGAGTGTTTGGTAGAATTCACCAGTGAAGCAATCTGGTCCTAGACTTTTGTTTATTGAGAGATTTTTGATTACTGATTCAATCTCCTTACTAGTAATCAGTCGGTTCAGATTTTCTATTTCTTCATAATTCAGTCTGGTAGGTTGTATGTTTCTAGGAATTTATCCATTTTTTCTAGGTTGTCCAATTTGTTGAAATATAATTATTCATAGTCATCTTCTATGATCCTTTGTATTTCTGTGGTATCAGTTTTAATATCTCTTCTTTCATTTCTTATCTATGAGTCCTCTTTTATTCTTGTGTTGTTGTTGTGTTTCTGGTTTGGGACAATTATAAATAAAGCTGCTACAAATATTTATGTACAGGGTTTTGCATGCACATGTGTTCAACTTATTTCAGCAAATACCTACAAGTGCAATTGTTGGATCATATAGTAAGCCTATGTTTAGCTTTGTATGAAACTGCCAAACTGTCTGCCCAAGCGCTGAACCACTTTCCATTCCCTCCAACAATGACTGAGAGTTCCTGTTGTTTCACATCCTTCCCAGCATTTGGTGTTGCCACTATTTTGGAATTGGAAGTGGTATCCCATTATTGTTTCAATTTAAAATTCACTGATCACATGTGATGATGAGTACCTTTTTGTGTGCTTATTTGTGTCTCCTCTCTTTTTTTCTTGGTTAGATTAACTAAGTTTTATTAGTTTGTTGATCTTTTCAAAGAAGCAACTTTTGGTTTCTTTGATTTCTGGTTTTTGAATTCAATGATTTCTTCTCATTTTTTTCTCATCTGCTTGCTTTCACTTAAACTGCTCTAGTTTCCTTAGGTGGAAACTTACTCGTTTTAGATCTTCTTTCTTAGTACAATTATTCAATGCCATAAATTTGCCTGTAAGCATTGCTTTTGCTGTATCCCACATATTTTGTTATTAATTTGAAATATTTTAAAAATTTCTTTTGTGACTTCTTTCATCCACTTGAAATGTGTTGTTTAATCTCCAGTTATTATGGGATTTTTATCTTTCTGTACACTGTGGTCTGAGAGCATACTTTATTTGACTTCTATTTTAAATTTGTTAAGATGTGTTTTATCATCCGGAATGTAGTTTATCTTGATGAATGTTCTGTGTGAGTTTGAGTCTGCTGTTGTTTTGTGAAGTCTTCTATACATGTCAATTTGATCTAATTGATTGATGATACTGTTTTGTTCAACTGTATTCTACTGCTTTTCTGACTGCAGGATATGTCAATTACTGAGAAAGGGGTGTTGAAGTCTTCAACTACAATAGTGGATTTGTCTATTTCTCCTTGCAGTTCTATTGGTTTTTGCCTCTTGTATTTTGATACTGTGTTGTTAGGTGCATATACATTAAAGATTTTGATATCTTCTTATAGATTTGACCCCTTTATTCATTATACAATACCGTTTATTATCTGATAATTTTTCTTTTTCTGAAGTCTGCTTTGTCTGAAAATAACTGTATCAGTTTTCATTCATTAGTGTTAAAATGGTATATCTTTCTCCTTTCCTTTACTTTTTAATCTGTCTACATATATCGCTTCTTGGCCTTTTGGCTAAGATCAAGTGTAATCTGTCTACATATTTATATCTATAATGAACTTCTTGTAGTAAACATATAATTGGGTATTTTTTAATCTGTTTTAACAATTTCTGTCTTTTAATTAGTATATTCACATTTTAAGTACTTACTGATATAGTTGGATTAATATCTGTCATATTTGTAACTCTTTTCTATTCTTTCCACTCTTGTTTTCTTGTTTTCCCTTCTTTGTCTGCCCCCTATGGTTTTAATTGAACATTTTTAATTTCATTTTTTCTCCTCTTTTAGCATATCAATTAGACTGTATTAAATTTTTTAGAGGTTACCCTAGAGTTTGCAATATACATTTACAAATAACCTAATTCTACTTTCAAGTAACACTATACTACTTCACAGATAGTGCAGCTACCTTATAACAAGGTATTTCCAACTCTTCCGTCCTATCCCTTATAACATTGCCTTCATTCATTTCACCTATCCAAATCCTATAATCACCCAAAACATTGTTGCTATCATTGCTTTGAATAAATAATAATCTATTAGATCAATTAAGAATTAGAAAGTTGTATGTCAATTATACTTCAATAATAAAAAAAGTATTAGAAAATAAAATAATTTCCTTTACCTTCATTTATTTCTTCTCAGATGTTTTTCCTTTCTTTATGTAGATGTGAGTTTTAGAACTGTATCATTTTGTTTTTCTCTGAAGAACTCTTAATAAATCTTGTAGGATAGGTGTAATGGTGAGTCCCTCAGCTTTTGTTTGTCTGGGAAAGTCTTTATTTCTCCTTCACACTTGAATGATTTCACTGGATACAATTTTTTTTATTTTGTGTTGGTAGTTTTTCTCTAAAAACTTTAAATGTATCACTTTACTCCTATTTTATTTGCATGGTCCTTGACTAGAAGTCTGTCATTCTTATATTTGTTCCTCATGGGTAAAATGTTATTTTTTCTCTGGCTTCTTTCAAGATTTTCTCTTTGTTTTTGGTTTCTGAAGTTTGAATATGATATGTATAGATGTAGTTATCTTTTGATATTAATCTTATTTGATATTCTATGAGCTTCTTGGATCTATGGTTTGGTATCATTAATTTTAAAAAATGTATAGCCATTGTCATTTCAAACATTTCTTCTATTCCTTTCTTTCCTCTCTTTGCCATATTCCAATTATATCTATGTTACCCCTTCTCTAATTGTCCCACAGTTCTTGGATATTATGTTTCTTTTTAAAAAATTATTCTTTTCTCTCTGGCTTTCAGTTTGGAATATTTCTACTGACATGTCTTCAAGGTCACGGATTCTTTCCTTGGCAGTGTCCACTCTCTTAATGAGCCTATTAAAGGCATTTTTCATTTCTTTTATAGATTTTGTTTTCTAGCATTTACTTTTGATTCTTTGTTAGAGTTTCTATCTCTTTGCTTACATTATTCATCTGTTCTAATATGTTATTTACTTTTTTCCTTTGGAGTCTTTAAAATATTAATCATAGTTATTTGAAATTCCCTACATAATAGTTCCAAAATCTGTGCCGTATCTGAGTCTGTTCCTGATATTTTCTTTTCTTTTCAAAATGTGTTTTTCCTTATTTTTTAAAACACCTGGCAGATTTTTGGTGAAAACCAGATATATTGGGTGATAGGAGCAGATAATTTGGCTTTTGGTGAGGTTTTATGATAATCTGCCTCCTAGGAGATAGGCTATATTTAATGTTTGCTGTAGCTGTAGCTGCCATAGGCTTCAGTTTCTTCTAGTTATCATGTGTTTGTTTTTTTGGTTTTTTGTTTGTTTTGTTTTGTTTTTATTCCCCCTTGTCTTTGTATTTAACTAAGTAAGGTCTTCTTAAATTGAGTCTGTGTCTTATAGGTCTCTCAGTTATAATCTACTGATACTATATTGGAATCCTGTTGATGTGATGGTAAGGTATTGTGGAGGAAACATTTTCTACAATCTTATGATGAAATCTCATTTTTCTAGTAGGCCTAGGTTCCTGGGCTTCAGTCATGCTTCTTACCTTTTTTTTTCTTCTCCTTTCCCCCTTACCAGTAATAGGAAGTTTGGAGGGAGCTGGATGTGGCCAAGTGCCCCATCTTTAGGTCAGATAAGACTCTGGTAATGTAGTTTCCCTTGAAGGGCATGCTTTTGTTATAGAGAAGCTCTGAGAATATTTCAAAATGATTACTTTTTCTCTCCCCCTGGTCTAAACACAGAAGGGAATTTTTCTCTCATCTTCAAGGCAAGAATCTGGTGAGATTGCTAGAGGTAAAACCCATGAACATGTGAGGGGTCTCTCTAACACTGGGCCCGGAGGAGTTTTTAACTCTCTAGCTAGTCCATACCCAGTCTCCAGAAATTCATCAAAATTATCATGTGAGTGTTCCTACCAGTTTATGGCTCCAGTGCATTCTGCCTCAGATAAACTGATTTCAGCTGTGATTCTCTGTATTCACCAGTCTTTCCAGATTTGGGCGTGGCAGTTTGCTCTGTAACTTCAGTTCTTTGATGGATCTAAGAGAAGTGATTGCTTTTCAGCTTGTTCAGTGTTTTTCTTCTTGTGAACATGGGAGTGACAACTTCCAAGCTCTTTACATGTCAAAGCTCAAAAAACATATTTTAACACCTTTTTTGAATTATATTTCACATATTATAAAATTCGCCTATTTCAAGTGTACAATTGAATGATTTTTAGCAACTTTACTAAGTGGTGCAACCATCAACATAAGTCAGTTTTAGAGTATATTCATCTCCCAATTGGGGAATATACTTCTGATAAATCTAACCCCCTCATAGAAATCTTCCCACATGTCCAGACCTAAATGCCTTTGCTGATTTTCTCCAAAGTTTTACTCTATCTGCTAAAATACTATCTGCTAGACCTCTCCTTTCTCCCAGTCTTGTTTAACTCTGAGATTGGATTTAGAGTTAGAAGACTCCATGTTACCACTTACTGTCTTTATCATCTTAGGCAATTTACTTCAACTTTGGAGAATTTCCTGAGGAAAGAAAGCAGAAATTATTTATGCTGATATTTGCTGCAACTAGCAAAATAGTAGGTACATAGGTGATGATCAATAAATATTTGTGAATGTATGAATCTGGAATCGCTTTCTTTATGAAATGGTGAGATTGGACAAGAGTAGGAGGTGTGTTCATGGATCTATGTATACAGTTTTGAGGGGTATAGGAATGTCCTGACACTATATGAAAAATTTTAGGGGAATAGACTTCATGAGATTTTCAAGGGATTTAAGGCCCAAAGGAGTGAAGAGCAATGGACTAGATTATATCCAGCTCAAACATTCTGTCAGTCAATATATACTGTATTTTTTGTTCCTAACTGAGGATTTTTATAACCCAGATAGGTAACTGAGAGCCTTTTGGCATTTGGCTGTGATTATTAATAAGATTTCCTCTTATACCACACACCTGAATTTGTACAAACACTGGTAAAAGGCAGATTCCACATTACTTAGGCTCGAAGATTGCAAGGTACTAGTTCCCCCAAATCTAAATCTTCGTATCTCGCCACCTCTAGCACACCATGAATAATGAAGTTGAGGGATTGAAGTGAAAAGAAATTACTAGGTCTGCAAATCAGACTCTGCTTTAACTTATCCAAATAGCTACATGTGTGGAAGAGGTAGAAATAAGAGTTTAGTTTGCCTAGCCAGACCCAAGAGCCAGGCTCTGTTTAGACCTGCTTATCACTTCAAAGCAGGAAACAGAAAGTAGAACAAAGGTTCATCCCTTGAAACACCACCATGAATTAGGTCACAACTCTTCATTTCTTAAGAGGCAAGCAGGTAATTTAGCAAAGAAGATGGTGGACAGAAGAGGCAGGTCTGATGTGGAGAGAAAGTGCTAAAAATTTCCCTCCTTCCTATCCTGGACATTGGAACTTACTTTGATTGATAGGCTGTCATTCATCACTCAAGCATGTTTTTGCCTTGAGCATAACTTGAATTTGATGAATGCTTTGTTGTTCTAACAAATGCTTTATCGTTCTTGCTGTACATAACCTTTCCTCAGGCCAACTTCTGTAGCATTTCCACATGTCCTCACTCAGCCATGAAGTCATTTCTAACACCTAGACTCTTGACAGATTGGATTTATGCTTAATCAAAAATTTTTTACTCAGTCATACCAAATACACACACACATATGTGTGCGTATATATATATATATGTATATATGTATATATACACAAAATTATATACACATGTATGTATTACTAGTAGGTAGTCAATAAATATTTATAAAATTAATGAACAAATGCATGAATGAATCATTACTGGCTTAAAGCATTTAGCTTAATGGAGTGCATAACACTTCATCATGCATCTAAGATATAGAGCAGTAGGAGCATAGGATAGGGACAGATATATTTAGGGATATAAAACATCAAGATCATAAGAAGAAATTTTCTTTGCTTGAACTCTGAAATACTAGGAACCACAATGAGGTATTATCTCTTGGATTGTGATGATAGTCTGGTAAAACAGGTAAAGCGTGATTATATTTATTTTTCAGATATTTAAAACACCTAGCCAGGTGTTTTAAAAAATAAGGAAAAACACATTTGAAACTTGGTTAAAACCAAGTTAAAGTAACAAACTTGCCCAAGGTCATAAAACCAGTAAGTGATATAGCCAAGACATGAATCCAGTGCAAATTCCAGTTTAGCACACAGCTAGCCTTCATTTTATGCAGGGCCTATTCAGACTAAATCTAGGGTTTCATCCACAGAGTTGGCCCAAGTTGGCCCACAGAAATAAAGCAAAAGAGAGGTGTTCTTTAGTTTCTGGCTGCATTGTAAGCTATCTCTGAGAACTGAGCTGAGCTATGGTCATGGCAAACAAAGACTTCTGACTCATGTATGCTAAAGAGTCCTGTAAAACACCTGGGAGTTTAGTCTCAATAAGAAAAGCACTTAGCTGCTGAACCTACAACTGCTCCTCATTTTCTTTCGACATTCTTAATTAAGATTGATTTGCTAGTAGTATATAGGGGGTGGGTTCTGAAATGAACTTACTCATAAATGGATAAATCATTAGTATTCTAGGAGAGCCTTCTACCAATGTTATGGCTGGGATAGAAGGAACAGGACACAGAACAGAGTTGGTGGGTACGCCTTCCCCAGCAAAAAATATGAGTTATTTTCCTTGATAAATCAGGATCAGAAGCCTAGGCCAATATTTATTAAACCATAGAATCACCTGGGATACTTGTTTAAAATGTAAATTCCAGACAGTTCTCCCTAAAGATTCTGACTGCATAGTTCTTTGGTGTAGATCAGAAAAATCTGTTTTTAAAAAGCACTGCAGTATGGGGATTAACATAACAATAAAAAAAATTTTAAAAAAAAGCACTGCAGTTGATACTGATGTAGGTGCTTGAGCTGCACTTGATAATAACAGGCCAGATCTATAAAGAGAGAAGTCAATGTTCATCTAAATAACAATAGATTTATAAATAGTATAGAATTACATTCAACAGAGATGATATGGATGCAGTCATATTAGTATTTGTAAAGCTCTAGATTTCAATGGGCCCACAAATCATGAAATCATGAAACAAAAGCAGGGTCAACTTTTTGCCTGGAAAATTGGGGGAGGAAACTAAGCTTTCCCTTTTGATAATAGTTCCACAACTTGACTTCCACAGTTCTGTGTAATTCAATTAATGAAATACATTTTTAGCACTTACCACATGCTGGTACCTAAATCTCTACCCTTTCATCCATCAAGCCTAGTAAAGGAAACAGATATAGATATATCTGAAATTATATGTATATAATTTCAGTATAGGGTAGATATGATCACTGAAAACCAATGTAACAGACTAAAGAAAATGCCTGAAAATTTCAACTGTCAGACTAGGTCCTTGAAGCCTACTTCAGAGATGAGCTCCCTGAAAGAAATAACACAAATTGGCATTGTTCCTGGTATCCATGTGTTCAGTAAATATTAAATGGCTAAGTAGAACTAGCTATCTAATTAACTAGATAATTTGTCACAAATAATTTTTGTGATAATTGTGGTAATTGGTTTTCAATTTTTTATTTGCAGTGTACTCTTTTTATAAACCACGGGGCCACCTACTTACAGGTATTCATAACCCCTATACACACTGCCAAAAGTGGTCTCTGAGGACTTCTTACAGGGCTTCCTAGAAGATAGTGGAAGCACACTATCAAGAAGGGAGAGAAAGGGAAAAAACAACAAAGAGAAGTAATGGAAGTACAGAATAAATTTGTAGAAATAAATCCAAATGTATTAGTAATGACATTAAATATAAATGGACTAGTTTCTGTTTCTAGCCAAGATGAAGTAAGAGAAGGAAAAGGTTTACTTTATTCACTTTAAACATTAGAATACCAGAAAAAAATACATGAAACTGTGGTTTTCAGACTGGACAAGGAACAACACAGGACTATGATCCCAAGAGGAGGAAAACATGCACTATTGCACCAGATTACTGTCTAGAGACAGTTTTCATGCTGCATGTTTCACAAAGAGAGGGAAACCCAAACAGAGCCCTTTGGTCCTACTAAGTTGGGGAGGCAGGGGTTGAAGTTTGGAGAGGCCAGAGTGGCTAGAATTTGTAGGAAAGAGAAGTATAAATGAGGGAGCTAGATAGGAGAGAGAGAGAGAGAGCTCCAGAGCTCTGCAGAGGGGCCCCTTGAGTCTTTGGTTAAGTCCTGATATGCACATATGTGAGAGGAAAAGAGTTTTAAGAGGATCCCTAAGACGAGACAACTTGGCAAGATGTTAGAAAGAGTCACGAAACTGTCATGGAATCCTACTTCTGAAAAATGTTATATATATCCACATGTCCACAGCTATGCTATTTATAATGGAAAAACACTGAAAAATATGTCTAAAAATTAGGTAATAATTGTGTAAGATGTGTTGTATAAAATAGATGACAATCTGGGGTCTTTGAACCCAAGGAATCCATGAACCTCGCTACTATACAGTAAATTTTGAGGACATATGTATTTGGGGACATTCAGTGGTTCTCAATCCTATA
The DNA here is from genome assembly GCF_964656455.1 of Halichoerus grypus. Taxonomy (NCBI): domain Eukaryota; kingdom Metazoa; phylum Chordata; class Mammalia; order Carnivora; family Phocidae; genus Halichoerus; species Halichoerus grypus. The sequence goes on from NC_135712.1 coordinate 84,851,606, forward strand.
TGCATTAGAATCATCTGGGGTTTTTATTTTTTTAATACTGATTATGTGGCCCCACTCCTGATTAAGCAAATCTGAATTTCTGAGGATGAGGTCTGGACAGCAATCTTTTTCAAGCCCCTGTGTTACTCTGGAACACAATGAGGGATGAGACTCACCAGAGCGGGAGCATCATCACTTAAATTCTCAAAGGGTTTTTCATCTAAAATATAAGAATTACTTTTATAGATAAAAATAGTACACAGTCATTAAAAAACGCTTATTACAAAGATTATGAACAACATGGTAAAATACAATGTTGGGAAAAAGTGAAATGATAAACTGTATGTATACTGTGATTATTGTAACTACCTGAAGAACATATATAAAGGTAAAAGTACTGAAAGAAAGTATGACAAAAGGTTGCCAAGAGTAGTTTTAGTAACTCATGAGTATTTTCTTCATTTCCCAAATTTTTGGATTCATATTTGGGGGCATGCCTTTGAAGGACACCCAGCAAATGGTGCGTAAGGAGACCCTAGTGGATTGCCTTCCTGTGAAGCCCTACAGTATCCTTAACTTCCTGACATTTCCCTTTCAGACTCAATATGCCACTGAGTCATTGTTTAGTGCTGTCTTGTTAAAACTGAAAAATGGGATGGCCTAACTTAAGGGTTTCCCTGCAGGATGTCTGCTTCTAACCTCTACCCTTTGCCATGACTTTTAGTCTTTCAGATCTCCCAAATCAGAAGTTTCAGATCCAACATTTCTTTGGAATCACTGTTATAGAATAGCTATTTTTCTTCCCTGAAGAGACCTAAATTAAAAGATGAACATTTGGGATCCTAAACTCTTTTCCCACAGAATGTGGAAAATCTCCTTGTGCAGAAACTAGAAAATAGCTGATGCTAACCATAGCAAGGCACAAAGCATGCAACTTTTAACTACTGCAAGACTAATAGACTGATTATAACCTCTTTCCTGCTGGGCCCTAAGAATCTGCAGGCATTCTTCTTTTTCAGAAGTTAGATAATAGCCCCTGTTGTTCCTTCTTTTAATTTCATAAAATAGCAAATCCCTGTAGTCCTTAGTGATTTAGCCAAGTAAGCAATTATAGGAGATTGCTGGAACCATCTGATTTTCCCCAATAGATTTGAAGATGAGAATGTGTATGTTCAGTATTTCAGCCTTCCAAAAAGTCAATCAAACTCCTACTGCTTTGTAAGGTCATTGAATACCTCCTGCAGGCTCCTTCCAGAACTCTGGTTGGGAAGCTTCTTAAAACAGCAGTCCTGTTGTATTAGGTCTCCTTTGGTTGCAAATGGCAGAAACCCCTCAAACTACCTTATGGATAAACAACAACAAAAAAATGATGGTAGGTACGACCTAATGGCTCACATAACAAAAAGTCTAGAAGTAGGCTGAATGCAAGATGTCATCAAACATCTCTTTCATTCTCTCAGCTATACTTTCCTCTATGTTAACTTTATTCACCACAGGCTCCCTCCAAGCGGAGGCAGAGATGGCTGCTCCTACCCAACTCCAGGCTCATGTTGTTCTTGCATGACATCAAAAGGAAAGAGGTGCAGGTGCTCTCCCAGCACCTGCATCAATCTCTGTAAAAAGCTTGGCCCTGCTTAGAGCACACACAGTCTGTGTGTTGTGCAGCTTCAACAGATACGCCAATAATTGGCCAACCTAGATTAGATGCCTATCAACATGAATCAAGGACTTGTAGTTGATGGTCTCACCAGGTGGAGGGAACACTTTATCTCCACCGTAATGTACATCTAAAACAAGAGTTGTCTGTTTAAAATTAACAAGAGCAAAGGAGAAAGAGAATTTTAGTTAAAAAAATAATTTTAATAACTTGTCACTAAATGATAGAGGTAATGCAATCAAGAAAGACTTAGAGAAATGTAAAGGGCATCAAACACTGAGGCTAAATAATCACATTATTGGCTTTTGATTCTCTTTATCCTTTACATTCCTGAGTACCTATTTTATGATGGTTTGCAAAATCAGCATGCCTTTAGCATTTTTTATTTCTTCTCAAAGCACATATATTTATGATACACATATATTTATTAAACAAACATCATAGCAACACAAACCTAACACTAAACAAAAATAAAGGAAATATTTGTCCATAATCTTAACCTAACAAGGAAAACCCTTAATTCAAACAGGAAGCTTTTGATTTATTCTTATTTCTCTTCAGTCTTTGTCCATGCGTAATATTATTGTAGCCTAATCAAAATTTATATAGAATTTCACATTCCAGTTTTATTTTTATTTTTTTTTAAAGATTTTATTTATTTACCCGACAGAGAGAGACACAGCAAGAGAGGGAACACAAGCAGGGGGAGTGGGAGAGGGAGAAGCAGGCTTCCCACAGAGCAGGGAGCCCGATGCGGGGCTTGATCCCAGGACCCTAGGATCATGACCTGAGCCGAAGGCAGACGCTTAATGACTGAGCCACCCAGGCGCCCCTCACATTCCAGTTTTAAACACAATGTATCCTAAAGATTTCCATGTTGCTGCATAATCTTTATAATCATAATTATAATGCCTGCATATTTATTGATTAAATATTCACTATTTCACTTAACCAATTCCTAATGCTTAATATGAAGTTACTTTTCATTTTTAATATAAGTAACGTTGCAAGAAACATTTCATGCATGAAGCTTTGTATTCTTTTTAAACCTTTTCCTTATATTCCAAGAAATTGAATTGTTGTGTTAAAGGTATGAACAAATTTAATGACATGATTCTTGCTGCATATTGCTGTGCTGATTTTCAGAATGATTCTAATGATTTACTTGAAATATGGATATACCATTTTATGATAACTACACCAACATTGGATATTATAAAGCTTTACCATAATCCCTGGTTTCCTAAACCAAAGTAGTACTTCCTGATCCCCATACCCTGCTTGATTTGATTTTATTACCTACCCTTTTCACTACCATAGGCCATATTTGCACTTTGATTTTAGCTCTTGTCATGCTGTGAATATAAACATATGCTTGATTAAGTCAGAATTTTACCTGTTTTATTCATGCTGTATCACTACTACCTTCAAGGGTCCATGGAACATAGTAGTATATCAATAATGTTTTCCCTGAACTTGCTTTTTCTTTATAGAGGTAAAATTTACACAGAGTAAAATGCACAGATTATAAATGTACAGTTCAATGAGTTTTGATAAATGTATACAACATGTAACCAATAGTCTATCAAGATATAGAATATTTTCATTACCCTATAAAGTTCTTAATGCCTACTTCCAGTCATTACCCATTCCACATTGGCAACCACTGTTTTTATTTCTATCCCCATAGATTAGTTTAACTCTCTTAAACCTTATATAATTGGAATTATACAGTATGTACTTCTCTACGTTCTTTCACTCAATATGTTTTTGAAATGTATCCATATTTTTGTGTGCATCAGAATTTCATTCTTTATTTGTTAGAGTTTTATTCCCTTGTATGAATATTTACAAATTCCTATTGATGGACATTTTGGTGATCTTCAGTTTTTAGCAATGATGAATAAAGCTTCTATAAACATTCTTGTACATATCTTTTGGCTTTATGTAAAAACATATGAGTGAAATCGCTAGATGGATGTTTATTAAAAATACCAATCATCTTCCAAAGTGGTTGTGCCATTTTATACTTTTCCCAGTAATGTCAAGTGTTCTATTTGTCATAGAACATGACAACTTTGCCGTGATGCTACTAATCTTTTTAATTTTAGCAATTTTGGTGATTAGATAGTGGTATCTCATTGTGGTTTTAATTTGCATTTCACTGATGACAGTTACATTTACATGCTTACTGTCCATTCAATATGTTCTTTTGTGAAGTGTCTTTTTATATACTTGGACATTTTTAATGGGTTATCATCTTTACTGATTTTTTTTATCTTATGGAAACTTGTCCTTTGTTGTACATATGTATTGCAAATATTTTCTTGCAACCTGTGCTTTACTTCATCTTCTTACTAATATCTCTTGATGAGCAGAACTTTTAAATTTCGATGAAGACTAATTGATCAATTTTCTTTTGCCCTGCCTAAGAAATCTGCCTGTTCTAATATGGAGATATTCTCCTATGTTTTATTCCATAAGTTTATACTTTAGCTGTCACATTTAGGCCTATGAGTCATTTCAGATTATTTTTATACATAGTTTGAGGTAGGAATGGAGGCTCATTTTTCTCTCCATCCTTATACATAGTTTGAGGTAGGAATGGAGGCTCATTTTTCTCTCCATCCTTTATTCCAGGATGTCCAACATTTTGGGTCAGAAAATACTTTTTTGTGGGAGGCTGTCCTAGTCATTGTATGATGTTTAGCAGCATTCCTGGCCTCTATCAACTAGATGCCAGTAGTACCCCTACTCAATTGTGGCAATCAAAAATGTTTCCAGATATTGCCAAATGTCTCCTACTCCCCCACCCACCAGGAGTTGGTGGGGCATTGCCTCAGGTTGAGAACCACTGATTTATACAATTGTTCTGGCATCATCCTTTCACCATTAAAATTGTCTTGGCACCTTTTTCAAAATATAATTATTGTATACATGTGAATTTTTTTCCTGCACTATCTGCTATTCATATGATCTACTTGTCCTAATTATCCTAGTACTGCAACTTTTATTGTTTTAAAATCAGGTAGCATAAATCAGGTTGCTTCAACTCAATTCTCCCTTTTCAAGATTTTTTTACATTTAACAAGATTAAATTCTGAAATCTTCCAAAAAATATTAGTTCTAGTAGTTATTTTATAGATTTCTTAGGATTTCCTAAAAATCCAGTGATGTCATTGGCAACTAAACATACATTTACTTCTTCCTTTCCAATGTGCATACCTTTTATTGTTTTAAGTTTTAATTTAAATTCCAGTTAGTTAACATACAATGTAATATTAGTTTCAGGTGTACAGTTTAGTGATTCAACACTTCCATAGAACACCCGGTGCTCATCACAACAAGTGCGCTCCTTAATCCCCATCACCTATTTAACCCATCCCCCCCTCACATCTCTTCTGGTAACCATCAGTTTGTTCTCTATAGTTGAGTCAGTTTCTTGGTTTGCCTGTCTCTCTTTTTTCTCTATGCTCATTTGTTTCATTTCTTAAATTCCACATACGAGTGAATTCATATGATATTTGTCTTTCTCTGACTGGCTTGTTTCACTTAGTATGATACTCCATCCATGTCATTGCAAATGGCAAGATTTCATTTTTTTATGGCTGAGTAATATTCCATTGTATTTATACCACATCCAATGGGAAAAAGACAGTCTCTTCAACAAATGGTGTTGGGAAACCTGGACAGCTACATGCAAAAGAATGAAACTAGACCACTTTCTTACACCGTACACAAAAATAAATTCAAACAGATTAAAGGCCTAAATGTGAGACACAAAACCATTAAAATCCTGGAGAAGAAGAGGCACCTGGGTGGCTCAGTCAATTAAGCATCCAACTCTTGATTTCGGCTTAGGTCATGATCTCAGGGTCGTAGGGTTGAACCCCGTGGTAGGCTCCATGCTCAGCAGAGAGTCTGCTTGAGATTCTCTCTCTCCATCTCCCTCTGCCCCTCCCCCCGTGCACGCACTCTCTCTCTCTCTAAGATAGATAAATCTTAAAAAAAAAAAAAATCCTAGAGGAGAACACAGGCAGTAACCTCTTTGACATCAGCCATAGCAATTTCTTACTTAAATATGTCTCCTGAGGCAAGGGAAACAAAGGCAAAAATAAGCTATTTGGACTTTGTCAAAATAAAAGGCTTCTGCACAGTGAAAGAATCAATGAAACTAAAAGACAACCTATGGAATGGGAGAAGATATTTGCAAATGACATATTTGATGAAGGGTTAGTATCTAAAATATATTTTTAAAAAACCATAAAAGTCAACACCCAAAAAGTGAATAATGCAATAAAAAAATGGGCAGAAGACATGAATACACATTTTTTCCAAAGAAGACATACAGATGGCCAACAGACACATGCCTTTTATTCCTGCCTTGTTGCATAGAATAGGACATCTGGTACAATGTTAAAAAGGAGTGAGAACAGATACCCTTGCTTTGTTCCCAATCTTAGAGGGAAAGTATTCATTTTTTCACCATTAACTATATTTGCTGTAGGTTTTTATTTTTTTTTTAAGATTTTATTTATTCATTTGACAGAGATAGATACAGCGAGAGAGGGAACATAAGCAGGGGGAGTGGGAGAGGGAGAAACAGGCCTCCCACAGAGCAAGGAGCCCGATGTGGGGGCTCGATCCCAGGACCCTGGGATCAGGACCTGAGCCGAAGGCAGACGCTTAACAACTGAGCCACCCAGGTGCCCCTGCTGTAGGTTTTTAGTGAATGCTTTTTATGAGATTAAGGAAGTTCTCTTCTATTCCTGGTTTTCTAAGAGTTTTAAATTATGAATAGTGTTTGTATAGCATATTTTTTCACCTTTTAATTCTGAGTCTATATTTGGAGCAAATCTTTTTCAGATAGCACATAGTTGGGTTTTATGTTTTTATATGCAGTCTGACAGTCCCTGCCTTTAAAGTGTAGTGTTCAGTTCATTTTCAGGTAGTATAATTATTTTTTTATCTGAGTGCAGTCAACACACAGTGTTACACTAGTTTTAGGTATACAACAAAGCAACTCAACTCCATACACTACACCATGCTCACCATAAGTGTAACCACCATTTGTCACCACACAATTCCACCACAATACCATACTGCAGCCCCCATTCCCATGGCCCATTAATTCCACAACTAAAAGCCTGTATGTCCCATTCCCTCTCACCCACCTCACCTATCCCCCCACTCTGTTAACCATCAGTCTTCTCTTTGCATTTATAGGTATGATTCTGCTTATGTTTGTTTATTCATTTGTTTTGGCATTTGTTTGTTTTTTTTAGAGTCCATGTATAAGTGAAATTATATTATATTTGTCTTTCTCTGTTTGGCTTATTTCAATTGGCATAATACCCTCCAGGTTCATCCATTTAGTATAATTATTGATATGGTTGGTTTTAAGTCTATTTGGTTTATAATTGTTCAGTGTGATTTTTGTCCCTTTCTTCTTCCTGTCTCCCTGCTTTTGGAAGGATTAACTAAATATTTTTAGTATTCTATCTAATTTTGCCTATTGACTTTTTAATTATTTATCTCTTAATATAAATTTCTGGTAGTCATCCTTGTAATTACAATATCTATCCTTTACTTATTGTTGCCTACTTAAACATAGTATTGCAGCACTTCGAATGAAATATAAGAAATTTGGAACAGCATATCCTATAATTCCATTTATTCCTCTCCTATCTTTTGTGTTATTGTTGTCATACATTTTCCTTCTACATATATTATAAACTACACAGGAAATGTGATATTTTCATCTTAAACCTCAGTTGTCTTTTAAAGAAATCAAGAAATGGAAAAGGTAGTTTACATTCACCTAAATAATTATTTCCAGTGCATTTCATTCCTTTCTGTAAATTCCAGTTCCCATATTATGTTGTTTTATTTTTCTTCAACCTGAAAAAAACTCTTAACATTTTTTTGTAGCACAAAACTTCTAGCAAAATATTCTTTCACTTTTTATGGTAGATAGTTTTCTGGATGGCATTTTCTTGTTATTTAGTTACTTTGAAGATATCGTGCTCTTATTTTTGGCCTCTATTGTTTCTGATAAGAAACATGCCACCATTCTCATCATTGTTCCCATACATTATTGTTTTCTTTTACCTCTAGTTGCAGGATTTTTTATCTTTGATTTTCAGCAGTTTGACAATTATGTACCTAGTGTGGCTTTTTTTGTATTTATCCTACTTGGATTCACTTCCTGGATCCCTAGGTTGAATGTTTTTTGACAAATTTAGGAAATTTGGGGCCATTATTTCTTAAAATATATTTTGCTCATTCACCATCCCTTCTCCCATTGAGGATCCTATTACAATGTATTAGATCACTTGTTATTGTCCCACGAGTTACTGGGTCTCTGTACATTTTTTACAATCTTTTTTCTTAATCTGCTTTGGTTTGGATAATTTCTATTTCTTATGCTTTGTTAAGATGAGTCTATTTGGGTTTTACCCCTAGTTCTAGTTCATGGCACTTACTCTATAGTGTGTTTTTCTCCTAAAGTGTCCCCTAATGGAGTTCCACTGGATTTTGAGGTAGGCATTAAGTTCTCTCCAATTTAGATAGTTTGACCTCCTTCTCCCAGTACTCTGTGACCTCTCTTACATCAGTTTGCTTCTCAACCCTTTGCACAAGTTGTGGTCTGCTGCTCCATTGACTTTTACCTTGAGGAGTCAAGACTAGCCCTTATTCAAAGTCATGAGCATAACCCACATATACACCCCAAACCCATCTCTCTGCTACACAAATTCCAGCCATTTCTGCAGCCCTAAACTATGATCACTGTCTCATAAGAGGCAGACTTCTAGTTTCTATTTGGGTTCATTCAGAAATTGCCATACACTTTGCTTATGGTAAGTTCTTTCCTGATCAAATATATACATACCACCTTGGCACTGCACTTAATCAAATACATACTTACTGCCTTGCTACTATACTTATAGCACAAAAGAACAAATCTATGCAGCTAACAATCTTCTAATCCCATCATTTTTTTCTTCAGATCATGGAATTTTATTTTTGTACATAATTGTCCATGTTCTTTTCTCCTTATTCCTGCTCATAACTAATGGAGAGGATGGGCATAGTGGTTAGAAATTAAACAATGCTTATATTTCATAAGAATATTGTCACCATGGATGCCATGTATTATGATGCCTCCTCAGTTTGCATCCACATACTGTATTCAAACAATCAGGAGAGAGAATGAGGAATCTGACAATATTGCTTCTAGTTCTCTACCTTTTACTAAGTAGCTGTGAGACTGTAGGTAATTTCATTTAATATCTTTGGTGCCTTGGTTTCATCATCTGGAAATTGATGAGGTTGGACTAAAGAATTTTAGTATCTAATATTTACTGAGCACTTTCTATGTACTGGTTATTATGCCAGGAACATTATATATTTAATGTCATTTAATCTTCACAATAATAACTCAACGAGACTATTTTTCAAAGGTCTCCAGAGAAAAAGAACCAGTAAGATATATATATACATATATAAGAGGAGATTTAGTATGAGAATTTGCTCTTGTGGTTATGGAGGCCAAGAAGTCCCATGATATACCATCTGCAAGCTAGAAAACCAGGAAAGCTGGTGGTATAATTCAGTACGAGACCATAGGCCTGAGAACTGGGGTGGGGGATGGCTACTAGTGTAAGTCCCAGAATTCACAGGCCCAAGAACCAGGAGTTCCAATGTCTAAGGGCAGGAGAATATGGATGTCCCAAGTCAAGCAAAGAGAGAGTAAATTAGCCCTTCCTCCTTTTTGTTCTATTCAGGCCTTCAATGGATTGGATGATGCCCACCTGCATTGGAGAGGACAATCTGCTTTACTCAGTCTACGTATTCAAATGCTAATCTCATCCTGAAATACCTTCACAGATACACTCAGAAATAATGACCAGTTATCTGGGCATCCCTTAGTCTAGCCAAGTGACACATAAAATTACACTGAGGCAGATATTATTATTATTATCCCATTACATCCTTGAAAACTGAGGTTCAACATCATTAAAGTTCTCTTCTAAGTGGTAAGTAGAAGAATCAGTATTGGACTTAAATCTGTCTGACTCCTGGGCCCAGGCTGGTAACCCCCATAATTTCAAGCAGAACATATTCCTAAACATTTTTCTTTAAAATATTAAATTTAACATCCAACTGGGGCAAATCTTCCATGCAAACTAGAGAGTCTTGTTGCTCCTCCTTTTGCTGAGCATAATCCAGGCTTGTACTGTGTTTGCACATTGTCTGTCTATTAAAATTATTTCCCAAGCAGAAACTTCGTCTAACACAACATTCTGCCTAGAGGCTCACACATTGTTGGCACTTAGTAACTGTTCATAACAATATGAATGGCATCTGTTAGTAAAAGGAACTTTGCCATTAATATTTCTTTGCTATTAGTTCAAATATATATTTAGCAATCCTATCTGTTGAAAATATTCTAATCTTCTTAATATTTATAAAAGATGATTTATATTAATATTAGCCCATGATAGCCCCAGTTTGGCAAAGTCTGGTTCTAGATAGACTGCGCTCCCAGTAAATATACCTAGCCAAGATCTATTCCAGTTTATTCGTTCATTCATTCATTCAGTCAGTCAGTCAATCAGTCACTGAATGTTTAGCATTTAGTGAATATTTAGGCATATTATTTGCCTGTCAGTGTGCTAAGTGCTAGACAAATAAAACAAAGATAATTTCAGCCTTAGGAATGTATCATCTAATGCACTGGAGTTTGACATATAGGTAAGTAAGCAATTACAATTAGCAATTACAATTTGCTTTAATAAGTACTAATAATAAGTAGGGTTAGTACTACTCCAGAGGGGGCATCTAAACTAGGATTAGGGATCAGACAAGTCATCCTATGCAAAGTAATAATATCCCAGTGAGACCTGAAATGTTCTCATAAATTAGCCAGGTAAAGAGCAGATGGAAGAGGATTCCAGAGGGAAGAATTTTTTCAAAGAGATTAGGGAAAGAGAAAGACATTATTCTAAAAACTGAATATAATTCAGAATGGCCCAAAAGAGAGTGGTAAGAAATGAGATTGGAAGGCAGGCAATCATCCTAAAAGACCTTATCAGCCTTATAAGCTCCGTGTTAAGCCATAGAGTCTTTACCTAAAGGCAGCTGAGAAGGTTTAAGTAGTGAAGTTAGATGATTAGATTTACATCTTGGAAAGGTCACTTTGACTGCAGTGTAGGAAGCAAATTACAAGAGGCAAGGATGGACTGGAGGAGAACAATTGGGGACCTTTTTAAAATGATGGTATCTTGGGACGTCTGGGTGGCTTATTTGGTTGAGTGTCTGTCTTTGGCTCAGGTCATGATTCCAGGGTCCTGGGATCGAGCCCCACATTGGGCTCTCTGCTCAGTGGAGAACCTGCTTCTTCCTTTCCTGCTCCCCTGCTTGTGTTCTCTCCCTCTCTCTCTGTCAAATAAATAAATAAAATCTTTAAAATAAAATAAAATGATGGTATCCTTAATTATAGTAAAGGCACTGGATGAATTGGAGTCAATTGAGATAAAGTTGACAGGACATGGTAAATTGTTAGAAGAGAGGTAGTTGGGAAGGAATAGGAATCAAGGACATGCTTCTGTTTTGGACCTGAAAAATTAGATGAATGGTAATTCTATTCATTGGGATAGGGAACATGAAAGGAGAAGCAGCTTTGGGGTCAGAAAAACTGATTAATTTCATTTTACTCAAGTCCACAGAGATAGTGTTGTTGTGGTGGTGGTGGTTGTGGTGGTTGTTGTTTAGAGTATCTTTTGGGATTATTTAAATTCTGATGTAGCCCTAGTCTGTACCACAAAGTAGTACCCATGAACCAGAGTAAATTCAGTTTTATCTTTCTCTTGTCAATTCAGTAAATTACTGGAAAGGTGATTTTTAAAAATGGAGATTATTAATCCTGAATAGTATTGATTCTTGAAGAAGGTAATGATAGAACATACCTCATTGGCTGGATCTGAACCTGTGGGGGAAAGTACTATTCTGAACTAGTCAGTAAAATTATACAATCCTTATATGGTAGCCTGGACACATACACTACAATACTAGTTCTATGTGAAATAACTGAGCAAGAGGCCCTGAAAGATTGCAAGCCAATCTCAGGTGATGCAGAATTTCTGAAAAAGCTGATACAGTATTTCTGAAAAAGGTAGCTGCTTCCTTCAAAATGAATAAGAGACCAGGTGATATAGAAGATTAAACTGAATGTCTCAATCCTATAACTTTCATTGTCCACTGCCATAGGATTCCTCCCAAAGACTGGACCCATTCACTGAGTGAAACAATTTGAAAAGCTGTCCACCAAATTGCCTAAGAAAAACTAAAATTATCTCCAAATATCCTATACTCCCCAGCTGACTACATTTCTTAACCACTCTACTCAATTACTTTACCTCTTTAGCACTTGCAGACATCTGTGCATCTGTGTTTGTGACTCCACCATGGAAGGGCTCAATGACTTTAGCCTGGGTGTTTTTCAGGGAAGGTGTTAAAACCATAGCCATAAAATTGAACTATCTAATGAAATACTTCAAAATAAATTAACTGCAGGTATCTTAATGAGTTGATGTAATGGAGGATGTCTGCCAAGAAGGATGGCTTTGGCTTGGAACCAATGATCTTAGGTCCCTCCTTTTGATGATAATTAGGTAATATGTCTGCTCACCTATTGTTTATTAAGGCCACTCCTAATTTATGACAATACAGTCATGCTCCCAATTTAAAAGGGAAATCTAATGTTTTTGTATTCTATAGTGGAGTGGCAAAAATGGCTTAAAGTCATTTAGATAAAAGTTAAAAGAGAACAATGAAGGATGTCCAAGGGCATTCCTGTTTTATGCTGCTCTGCCTTGTCATCTTTAAAATGACTACTTTATCCTATTGAATTCTCAAGGTTGTATTATAAACAGTGTGAAGAACACCTTTGTAATTGTCTCTCTAGATTAAATTTCTAAAAAGTGGGATTATACCCTGAGTCAAATAATTTATTCAATTTACAATTTGATGGATATACCAAATTACTTACAGAAAGAACTACCCATTTAATTCCTATCAGTAAAACATGAGAGTGAATCTTTCCTTACACCTTCATTAATAATGGATTTTATCTATATTTTTAATCTTTACTAATCCAAAATCCAAAATATATTTCATCATTTATTATTATTTTCACATATCTGATTATTAATGCAATTAGTTATAGTTTCATGTTTCTTGGCCATTTGTATTTCTAAAGTAATCACCTTTGTATAACCATGGTCTATTTTATAACTGGGCTATTGATTTTTCTTTTCTCATCGTGGATCTCATTTTTTCTCCTGATTTGTAAATTTATAATGTTTATAACATAAATATTTGTCTCATATTAATATCATTGCCTGCTGTTTTTTGCCTCTGTTTGTCTGATATACTTTTGACATATATATCTATCTATAAATTCTCTAGCAAACTCTAAAGTTATTCAGCTTTTCTTTCCTCTCAAATAAGTCTTTAGTATATTTTTACCCTCATTATCCTAGTGTTTTTTTTTATTATGTTATGTTAATCACCATACATTACATCATTAGTTTTTAATGTAGTGTTCCATGATTCATTGTTTGCGTATAACACCAGTGCTCCATGCAGTACGTGCCCTCTTTAATACCCATCACCAGGCTAACCCATCCTCCCACCCCCCTCCCCTCTAGAACCCTCAGTTTGTTTCTCAGAGTCCATAGTCTCTCATGGTTCGTCTCCCCCTCTGATTTCCATCCCTTCATTTTTCCCTTCCTACTATCCTAGTGTTTTTAATAGTTAACTAGATTCTTTTGTTCCCTTTTAAAAATACCCACATAGGGACGCCTAGGTGGCTTAGTCAGTTAAGTGGCTGCCTTCGACTCAGGTCATAATCCTGGGGTGCTGGGATCAAGCCCCACGCTGGGCTCCCTGCTCAGTGGGAAGTCTGCTTCTCCCTCTCCCTCTGCCCCTCTCCTGCTCTTTCTCTCTCTCCCTCTCTCACTCACTCTCTTGCTCAAATAAATAAATAAAATCTTTAAAAAAAAAAAGTACCCACATAAAATATATTTCTTGCTTTTAGTCGTTAATTGTTATTCCAAGATGTGTTGCCAATTTCTGACCTCACTATAAGTCCTTGCACTCTACCTTTTTTAGGTTTAATTTTATTTTTTTTAATTATATTGGGGGGATTTTTTTTTTATTTTGTTAAATTTAAATTCAATTAATTAACATAGAATGTATTATTTGTTTCAGGGGTACAGGTCTGTGGTCTGTGATTCATCAGTTTTATATAATACCCAGTGCTCATTACAACACATACCCTCCCCAATGTCCATCACCCAGTTATTCCATCCCTCTTAGGTTTAATTTTAGTAGGTTTTTATGCAAGAATCAATGAGTGGCAAACTTCTAGAACTTCCTGTGTTTGAAAACAATGATTTATTTCACCCTTACTCTAGAAGGATATTTTAATTAGGTATAGAATTCTAGCTTAACAGTTATTTTCCTAGCTCTTTGAAGACATTCTTCCTTTGTCTTCTGCCAACTGTTGCTTCTAATGAGAATTTTGCTGCCAATCTTCCTCTTCTTTCTGATTATCTTTGATTTTCTGAAGTTTTACCTTAACTTTCCTGTTAAGTGTTTGGAGAGTGTTATGGGTAGAAATGTGTCCCCTAAGAAAGATATGCTGAAGTCCTAACCCCAGTACCTCAGAATGTGACTTTATTTGGAAACAGGGTCCTCACATGGGTAATTAAGTTAGATTAAGGTCATTGGGGTGGACCTTAATTAAATATGACTGGTGTCCTTATAAATAGGAGGAAATTTGGACATAGAGACAGACAGATATAGAAGAGACAGAGACACAAAGAGAATGCCATGTAAAAATCAAAGCTGAGATTGGGGCGATACTATGTACAAGCCAAGGAACACCAAAATTGCCAGCAAACCACCAGAAGAAAAGAGAGAGGCAGGGAACAAATTCTTCCTCAGAGCTTTCAGAAGGAACCATGTTACTAACACCTTGATTTTGGACTTCTAGCCTCCAGAACTGTGAAACAATAAATTTCTATTATTTTAAGCCACTCAGTCTGTGGCACTTTGTTACAGTGGCCCTAGGAAACTAATACAGTGGACATTTTCAAATGAAGCTTATGTGTTTCTTTAATTTAAGAATACTCTTAATCATCATATCTTTGAATATTTCTTTTATATGATTCTTTCTGTCCTCATTTCTGGATTTTTATTAAATTGATATTGGAATATCTCAATTGATCCTCCATATTTTTTTAAATTTTCTATGAATTTTAGTTGCATTCCTATGCCATATTCCAATTTGCTAATTCTCCCTTTGACTTTTTCTAGTTTACAGTTTACCCAAATATTGACTTTCTTATTTTTATTCCAATATTTTCATTTCTCATTTTCAGGATTAACCTGCAAGTTAAATAAATAAACCTGCAAGTTATTACTTTAGGTTCTGAAGTTAACCTAAAGTTAATTCACTCTCCCATTTTTAATTTTATTAGTTTTCTTAGTATTACTTTTCTTAGTGTGTTTGAATTTTTACTTTGAACTTCTACCTTCTGTGGAAATTTGTTTTTTCCTCTGTGCCCATTCCCCCTTGCCTACCTGCTTTATGGTTGTTTTAAACTCCACCTTATCCCAGGGTCCTGATAATATATAGTCAATGAATCAGCTAGTGAATTGGCCCAAGTTCTAGCTTTGAATCTGTGTCTGCTTACTCCTCTCTCTCAGTATGCACAATTTGTAATCCAGGAAATTGTTGGTCACAGCTTTTTGCAACTTCCTTTGATGGGTGATGGAGCTCTAACATAGCCAATTTTAAAAGCAGTAAGCCTGACCCTAGTCTCCTACTTTACATGGGCCACATTTAATCTCTGTTACTTTACTTTAGCTTTGCTTAATTCTGGTCCAAATTTCAGTAGGGAATATGGAGTATACTTACACTATTTTGGGTTTTCCCTTGCATTTTCATAGGCATCGGTAAATTTTTAGTTCAGCCATGTCTTTTTAATTTTTCACTTTAGAGTTTATCATTGTTATATATTTAAGGTGGCATGTGAGGACTCAAATGTGAAATCACAAACCTATCTTGAAGAGAAACCCCAATTACTTTCTAACTTTAAACCTTTGTGAGTCATTTCTAGTTTACTACTGCTAACACTGTTTCCACAGCCAAATGCAGAGAACTCTGTTGGCCTGGAACTCTGTTGGCCTTGAACTATTCCTGGGCTATAAACAAGTTAGGTTTAAATAACTTTTGACAAAATCAGGCTAAGATAGGCCTTATTTCTTTTTTCTGGGTTGATAAAATTACACACATACCAGCATCAGATGCAATGTAAACAAAAATAATGATTTTTTCCTTAATCTTGAATGCTGAGCTGGGATTATTTTTCCTTCCATGATGCTGAATCAAGGTTCTTGGTCCTTACCACCTCAGGATTATGGAAGGAAATACAAAAGAAAGAGACATATCCACTTGCATTGATCTTTTAACTTTCATTACACAAGGACTCTCCCCACTGGCAAGCCTAGGCAACATGTTCCTGTAGGATCTAAGAGCAATTCTTCTCTTTACTGGAATAGAAGAAATGATGAAGAGAAGCCTTAAACTCCTCCTTGAAAACTAACAATATTCATTTTCCTCAAAATCTTTTATTATTGTTCCATATCTTCTACCTCTAATGAAGCTAGTAAGTCTGAAACCATACTGATTTTTACCTTTTGGTGAATGTCCTACTTTTGTCAGTCTAGCTGAAGGTCTCTTTATTTGTCATTGAACTGCACTAAGATTCTATTCCTTACTTACCTGGGTATGGTTTATATATTCCCTTAGACTTTGAACTTAAAATGTAGTGTACAAGCTCACAGCTTTTAATTACTCATTTAGTTACTAGGGGCTATATGAAGAGTAAGCTAGAGAAACTGGTAGCCAAAATTCAGGTGGGTTGTATCTGCCTACTTCTCTGAAAATTTGAGTATCTTACTCTGGGAGTTTTCCACAGTCTCTAAAGAAAAAATGCCTAGTATTTAGCTGTTCCCCAGCTTGGTCTCCCTCATCAGTCTTTTGTAGATTTCAGTAAGTAGCACAAATCTCCCACCACTACCACAATCACCACCACCAGGTATTAGATACAGTCTCTCTTTAGGCTTAGTCTTGCCTCCAGTCATGTGCCAAATTCCTGTTAGAAACCCAACTCAATAGTTAAAATGGTAGCATAATGTGGTTTTTCTATTAGACCTGCTCCTGTCCTATTTTGTAGAGGAAGGATGAGTCTCAAATGGGCCACTTCCTTTTTTTCTTCCATGGTTCTCTTTCTTCACTTGAACTTCTTCACTCACTCACTGATCCAAACCTTAGTATCTTCATTTGTTTTTATCCAAATGTATGGCAAACTTATCATATCTGGTGAACTTATAATATGATTTTGTGGTCATGCCTCTAGTATTCCTAAAGATAAAGTTTTATCTCTATTTTTGTATTCATTTCTGTAAACTTTAGGCAAAGGTATAAATTATGCAAACATGGCCTGACTCTACACTCTTTCCCAAAAATCTTTCAATACATTGGGTTTTAATTTAGCAATTTATAGCAAAAAGTGAGAACTAGGAAGTAACCAGCTGAAGAACAGGAAAAGTATAAAGAGTGGTCAAAGACACTGAGAAAGTAAAACCTATTTTGTGGAATAAAAAAGAGCAAAGGAGTAGAATTCATAGGATATCAGTTTTCTTCTTTTTCTTTTCTTTTTTTTAAACTAGAAACAACTAGCTCTGTGTCTTGGATAGGCCCCTAACATCTCTGGGGTTCCTTTATTGCAGCTCAAAGTGAAATTCTTCTCTTTAGGATTACTCCATGCTGCATTTATTTATGCACAAATGGTAGAAAGGTGACTTCTCTATAGGTGAAGTTGCCTGCCTACAGAAGATATATTTTGATCTCTGCCTAGACTCTTTCTTCAGAGTTTTGGTGTCCATGATATCATACTCCAACAATCACAAAAAAATAATTGGGAAACCTTAATTGAACATATTCAGAACTCTTCAAGCAGAACCTAGAAGAAAAGATTTCAAAATTGCACCCAGATAAAATGTTTTATCTTTTTATAAATTTCCGTTTGAATGGATTTTGAGGCAAAACTGTATTTTATTTAAAAAATGGAGTCAAGATAGTCATGATTAATATTGTTTTGGGAATAATTCATTATAACATAGTTTACATTCAGGTAGTGCCTTCTGAAGAATCTTAACGACCCTTTCAAATTGCTCTCACCTACCTCTGAAGTGAAGGGCATTTTACATAAGCATAAAGTTGAAAAAATTAAAATATAAACAACTATGCTTATTAATAGGAAGGCAGGTGGCATCGATTAAAAGAAAACAGTAAAAATTCTCATTTGGAAGTAATTCCACAATTATGTATTATGGATTAATTTAGTCTGGAAACTACTATATGAGAGTAATGCAAATTTAGCCAAGCTTTATAATTATGAATTATTTAAGGTAAAAAAGTATCAGCCTAATTACATTATTCTATACACAGGAGCCCATGGTTAGATATTTTTGCATCTGAATTTCTCTGCTATCACATACCATTGCTATATACTATCTTCCAAGCAGTGGAGTTTAAAAGAGGGAAATAGCCATGTTATTTGACATTTTGCTCTATTTTTCAATACCCTGTGTATAATGAATACTCAATGAATATTGATCAATAATGTCGTTAATGAGAATTCAGATTAAAATGAATGTTTTATTGTTAATAATCTTTCTCTGAGCACAATGCAGTAACTAGGATCATCCTGACATAACTTCACATAAATTATAAACTGGACAAGTTTGGGCAATTGGTTCACATTACCACTTACCATTTTCACTCATTATTTTATATTATGAAGTCTCCTTAGATAAGAATAGAGCAGGCCTTTAAAACAGTGTGATTTTCTTGGATATCTCATAATTCACTTATGCAATACAGAAGTGAAAATATTTTTAGGTTTTTAGATAAAAATACCACTGACCGGGCAAATGACTTTTGAATAGCAGAGAGAACAAACTTCTTTCCATTTTGCCCTTCCTCTGTAAGACATTATTTTTGCAAGAGTGTGCACTACTTAGTTCTCAAAATCAGTTGTGAATAAGAATAATCTAGGAATGTTGAAAAATATTCAGTTCCTGAATCTGACTCAAAAAGATTCTAATTAAATAGGAAATAATGATGGCTGCCATGACTACTTCATAGGACTATGGAGTAGCAGATGTGAAAGATTTCTTTTTATCTTGAAATATTTTTCATGGAGCTTAAAGTATTATTATAATTATTAACACCTCTCAAGAAACAATATAGGAAAAGATTCTTTTAAAAACATTTTTTCTAATTATAAGAATAGTATATGCTCATTATATAGAAAATTTGGAAAATAGTGGAAAATATAAATAGAAATCTAAAATTTGCCCATATACCACTATGGGGAAATAACAGCCATTAACTTTTCTTCCCTTTTTGGAGCTTTTTAATTGTTGTCTTTAGGCACAGAGAATACTGCAATAATTATATATATTTAGATAAGTAAATTTTCACAAACACACCTGTGTAACCAGATTCCAGCTCCCAGATCAAGAAATAGTGTCAGAATCCTCCCCATTTCACGTCTCCTTTGTCACAACCTTCCACCAAAGATAAATACCATTATCTTGACTTTTTAAAAAATATTTTATTTATTTATTTATTTGAGAGAGTGGGAGAGAGCACAAGCAGGGGGAGGGGAGAGGGTGGAACAGAGGGAGAAGCAGACTCACCGTTGAGCAGGGAGCCTGATGCAGGGCTTGATCCCAGGACCCCGGAAGAATGACCTGAGCCCAAGGCAGATGCTTAAACAACTGAGCCACCCAGGTGCCCCCATTATCCTCACCTTTAATGCCCAAAACAAATTTTGTCTGCTTCTGATTTATGTAAAACATCTTCTTTCACTTATATAGACATTTGTGAAATTTATTCATATTGTTCTGTATACTTATAGTTCATTTGTTTTCATAACTTTGAATATATAATCAGTTTGGGAAAATTATAAATAGTTCCACTATGAATATTTTTGTACATGTTTTGTGGTGAATATATATGTACATTGATGTTAGATATTTGCTTAGGAGTGGAATTGCTGGGTGGTAAGATGTGTATAGAATATGTGTATGTTCAATTTAGTAGATACTGCCAATTAGTTTTTCAAAGTAGTTGTACCAATTTACATTCTTATTAGCAGAGTATGAAATTTTAGTTGCTCCACATCTTCACCAAAATTTGGTATTTTCTTTCTTTTTCATTTCAGCCATTTTGGTTGATGAAGTATTGTCATATTGTGATTTTCATTTATGTTTTCCTGATGACTAATGAAGTTGAGCTCACAACTATCATCGACATTTTGGTATATTTCTTTTTAGTCTTTTCTTCTGTGTGTCTGTATACATGTATATGATATTTTAAAATTAAGATTATATCACATATTCAACTATGTGAACATCTAAAATTACATCATGAAAATTCTCCATATTCATTAGTATTCTTCAGAAATATGATTTTTAGAATATTGTTCTGACCCATTTCATTAAAAATAATTAAATGACATTCATTTTTCTTTGTCTGGCTTATTTCAGTTACCATAATATCATCTAGGTCCATCCATGTTATTGCAAATGGCAAAATTTTCTTCTTTGTTATGACTCAGTAATTTTCTATTTTATATATGCCACATCTTCTTAATCTTTCATCTGTTATGGACACTGAGGTTGCTTCCATACCTTGGCTGTTGTAAATAATGCTTTAGCGAACATAAGGGTGCATATATCTCTTCATATTAGTGTTTTCATTTTCTTCAGATAAATACCCAGAAGTGAAATTTCTGGATTATATGGTAGTTCTATTTTTAATTTTTTGAAGAACCTCCATACTTTTTTCTATAGTGGCTGTACCAATTTATCTTCCTGCCAACAGTGTATGAGGGTTCCCTTTTTTCCACATACTATATAATTTCACTTATATGTAAAATCTGAAAAATAAACAAACAAAACAAAGCAGAAGCAGACTCATAGACACAGAAAACTAACTGTTGGTTACCAGAAGGGAGAGGGTTTAGGGGCAGGAAAATAAGTGATAGGGATTAAGAGGTACAAACTTACAGTTATAAAATAAATAAGGCATGAGGATGTAATGTGCAGCATAGGGAATATAATCTATAATCTGTGACAGATGGTAACTAGACTTATCGTGGGAATCATATAAAAATATCTAATCACTATGACTTACACCTGAAACTAATAAGATATTGTACGTCCATTATACTTCAATTTAAAAAATTAACTGATCCTCTAATATCTGGATAAAAATAGAGAAAACAAGTATCAGAGAAACAGTAACTGAAGTTTAAATTGAAGAACTGATTTCACTAGATTAGTTTCTAATTCTCTTTTTCTCTTGTCTGAGTCATGGCCATTAAATTGATTAAACTGTGATTATTTTATCACATGATGAGAAGCAGTGGAGTGGACCTGTAGGAACTGTAGTGGTCAAGTCAAATCAGGATGATGGTATATTCCCTAGTTATGTTGGGAGGATATGTGCATATCAATGGGGATCATTGAATCCGAAAACAGTTTGTACTATGTCAGACAAGACATCACGATATATTAGCAACTATTATTATAATTCTAGTACATCATCTTGTAAATATGAAGCTGTCAATAAATGTTTGCTCAAAGTCTTTGAAAAGTACAGGTGACCACTCCACACATAAAGGCTATTTTTACAATGTCCTGTAGTTGCAATGTTCAAAATTCCAGACTACGTACAGATGCCATAGAGAAATTTAGTATTGATCATAAATTGCCCCACTGGAATAAACATAAAAGATTCCAATAATTTTTTTAAAAAATAAGAATACTGCTATTAGCTAGAGGTTAGGCTTAACTTGTAAAAAATCCACCCAACAAATGGTAGTCTATTACTTATATACTCCCCCACAGAACTGATTTAATGAACTTCTTTTTCAGGGCAAATGTTCACTATTATTATGCTAATATTACAAGATGTTAATAGTAATGGTTTTGTATTATATAATCATTATCTTAATTGATATCCATGATAACTCTGTTAGGCAGGCTGGTAGGTCTTTTCTGTCATTTTACAGATGAGGACACTGAGGATATAGAGTCTAAGAGTGCTGGCCATCATCACATGACTAATAAATGGCAGTCAAGGCATAAATCTAGGTCTTCTGACTCCAATCTGTTTATATCTGGTTCTCTGTGGCTTTTTCCTCAATAGCAGGAAGTTTGTTCAAATTATCTAGATATTTATTCCAGATCTCCATTTTACTTTGACTGTCTAAACCTAGTTTAGGACTAGTAAAACAAGTCTATTTAGAATTTATTGTCATAAAAAAATGTTTTTTGTAATGATAACAATCAGAAAATTCTTAAGACTGGACCAGAATAGGGGCACCTGGGTGGCTCAGTTGGCTAAGTGACCGACTCTTGGTTTCAGCTCAGGTCATGATCTCAGGATTGTGGGATCAAGCCCTGCATGGGGCTCTGTGCTCAGCGTGGAGTTTCCTTGGGGTTCTCTCCCTCTCCCTCTCCCTCCCCATCTGTCTCTCCCCCTTCTCGTCTGTGCATGCCCTCCCTCTCTAAAATTAAAAAAAAAAAAAAACATACATAAATAAAAGACTAGACCAGAGTATGAAATAACTCTTACTTACCTGTCAGCTCTCAGCTCAGATAGGACCTTCTTTGTAAGGCCTCCCCACAGGACTTTGCTACAAATGGTAAAAGATAAAATGCAAAATATTGCTTCTGAGTATATGGTAATTCCTTCCACTTATGCCCTATGGCCTTTCTTCTTTGAATTCAATCTTCAGGTGTTGATTACTGTGCCTGGAATATCGTAGATGTTCAATATATATCTAATACACAAATAATTAGACAATAAGAGCTAGTTTGAGCAAGGCCTCATGAAATGGATCCCAGAATTGGACAAAAGATAGGCAGGCATGCTGGAGAAAGAAGGCAGGAAATAAATCAACTTTGTTTTTGCTGGAGTGCTACCTAGGGCTGATGTTTGGTAAAGACACTCCCTCAGGCTTCATATAAATCTTCTTGAACTCTGGTTACCTGATTGCCATTTCCCACCCAAGTTAGGTTTGAACTACAAATGTCAGTTGAGATCCCTGAATACCAAAGATAATAGATAAGAAACAATTTTTTGGAGTTGGCACAGATGAGGTTTGCCAGATTTAGCACACAAAAATGTAGGATACCCAATTAATTTGAATTTCAGATGAGCAATGAATACATTTTAGTATAAATATGTCCCATACTTACATCCTGTATTTTATCTGGCAACTCTAAAACAGGGCCATCAATTGAGTTTGGTAATGGTGTTTTACTAAATTTATTAATGTCCCACTTTTCTCTAAAAAAAGATTCATACCAACTTAATGCAAAAAGCACAAGATATGTTAGTAAATTAGAAATCGAAAACTAAGAATGAGTAAAATCTATAATTAATAAAATTAAGCTTTAAATTTTGTCCTAAGCCTTCTGAAACAATTCAGTGATTCTTGATAAATCGCATAAGTCTTGCAATTAAAAAGGCTATTTCTTATAATGAAAAAAGCATTATTATCATAAAGAAGAAATGTGGTATAATAGAATGTATTTCTAGTAAGAATTGTTGGATTCAAGTCCTTAAGTAAGTCACAACAACTCTCTGAACCTCAGTTCAAAGTTTATCTATAAAGTGGGATTATCCCATTACAGTCATCTAGCTATGGCTATGTAACAAATTACCCTATAACTTAGTGGCTTCGACAACCATTTTGTTATAGCTTGTGATCCCTGGATCAGGAAATTCCATACACCTTAGCTGGATAATCTGTGTGCTCAATGCAGCATTGACTTAGATCACTCAATGGTAGTCAGCTTGGGCTGTTCTGAAGATTCACTCACATATCTGTGCCTTAGTAGGATTATGTGGAAGGCCAGGCTCAGCTCAGACTATGGCTCAAAGTACCCACGTGTGGTCTCTCCAGTATGACATTCTCAAAGTAGTTGACTTTTTTTTTTTTTTTTTTTTTTAGATTTTTTATTTATTCATTTGAGAGAGAATGAGATAGAGAGAGCATGAGAGGGGGGAGGGTCAGAGGGAGAAGCAGACTCCCTGCCGAGCAGGGAGCCCGATGCGGCACTCGATCCTGGGACTCCAGGATCATGACCTGAGCCGAAGGCAGTCGCTTAACCAGCTGAGCCACCCAGGCACCCAAAGTAGTTGACTTTTAACGTGGCAGCTCAGGACTCTTAGAGAAATTGTTCTAAGACAAAAAAATGTAAACTGCCAATCTTTTAGGCCTGGGCCCAGAAATAGACACAGTGCTACTCCTTCATATGCTACTGGTTACAGCAGCCACAGGGCTAACCTAGATTCAAGAAAAGGGGACACAGACCCTACCTCTCCATAGGAGGAATGTTTAAAAAATTGTGGCCATCTTTAATCTGCCATTCTGACTCTTTACCAGGTTCATGGGAAGAGAGAATGAGATGATATATCCACAAGCACAAATAATACAAATGGCCTATTAGATCTAGGGTGCCAGTCCTATTAAAATCTCTTTTAACTATAGCCTAAGCTAATCCCTGATACAGATAATTCTTTAAGCCAGGGAAAATGTATAAATGTGCTATGTAAATCAGATGATTGGAACCCTCATAGGTACTCCTTTGAAAAACAAGAATCCTGGATGTTAAGAGTAGCTGATAAATCAGATACTGAGTACCAGCAGTGTCTGGATAGTGAACCCTGCCTTCTTAGACCATTGGACCAATAACAATCATCTTGGTTTACTCAGCAAGTGATTCACATGCCTAATTTTTATTAAAAATAGTTCCCAAGATTGGAAAGACTCTCAATATTTTAGGGAGAAAGAATACTATAATTTTTTTTAAGTAGCTGGTTCATAAGAGAAAAGAGATTATTTTCTTTAAAAAAATCTAATGACTTTGTGTTTATTCATTAACAGAAGAAAACTTCCATTAAAACTTCACTTCACATAATGAATTATTAGCCTAAGGAAATGCACCCAGGATTCATTCCATAACATAATGTTTCTTCCAGAATGCTGGGCATGCCATTCCCAGTTCCAGTCAACAAAGGCACCAGGATTTGAGAACAACCAAAAGCTCCTCCCATTCTCTTCTGCCCAAAAATAGTTCTGCTGTTATCTTCATGGGGTTATTAATCACTTTCTTGAGCTAAAGAGGTGCTTTAGAGAAACCTTTGTTAAAAAGGCACTTAGCCATTTTAGTTGCTAACATAGGACTTTAATGCTGGAGAGGACTCCAGTGTCTTCATCTTTACCTATAGCCAAGGGAACAAAAGTCCAGGGAGGTTAAATTATCTGCATTAGTTCACAGAGTTTTGAGTTATAGGGGCAGAATATGATACAACAAATTTATATCTACATAATATTTGAAAGGCCACAAAGCTCTTATACTTATTTCATGCCATTTAATCATGACCTCTTTTTTTTTTTAAGATTTTATTTATTTGTCGAGAGAGAGAGAGCACATGAGCCGGGGGAGCGACAGGCAGAGGGAGAGGGAGAAGCAGGCTCCCCGCTGAACAAGGAGCCTGATATGGGACTCGATCCCAGAACCCTGGGATCATGATCTGAGGTGAAGGCAGACGCTTAACTGACTGAGCCACCCAGGCGTCCCTACCTCTTTTTTTTTATTAAAGATTTTTTTAAATTTATTTGAGAGAGAGTGTGCCTGTGCATGGGGGAAGAGCAAAGGGAGTCCTCAAGCAGAAGACTGCTGAGTGTGGAGCCCAGGCAGGGCTTGATCCCATGACCCATGAGATTATGACCTGAGCCAAAACCAAGAGTTGGACCCTCAACTGACTGAGCCACCCAGGCACCCCATAAGGAAACTCTAAAAGCCAAAGCACTTGAAAATGAGTCAGGGGTTCTTTCCACTACACATGTGCCCCACATCTAGGCCCTAAGAGAATAGGACATGGGACAGGTATATTTTGCTTTGTAGGATTGGGAATGGTAGAGGGATGGGAATGGTCCATAATCCAGAAAGGCTGGTCTAGAAAGGCAGGCTGAATGGGTCATCTGAGTGAAGAAGAAGAGAGAAGTGCAAACCAAAGCAGGAGGTCCCAAAGGAAAACAGCTATTGCTCAAATACGTTTAAGAGTTAATCTGAATAGCTTCTTCTTTTTCTCTGAGTTCCTTTAATGGCCTTAAAGGGCATCTGGCCTCATATGATTATATCTGAAGAAAAAGGACTTGCTGAATACAAGCTGCTTAGCCTTTTCTCCTTTTCTTTAATTGCTTTTGCTGAACTGTCAATAAATTCCCAAGTGTTTGAGCTAAGCAACGATGGGAATAATTTCCATTTCTGCTTCTCTCAGCATGAAAGAAGGCAATCTCTTTCCAATCCAAGGAACTTGGTTAACAAACATTAAGAAACACCAGTTTCTTTGGTCCTTTTTACTTGTTTAAAAAGAAAAATCAAAATATGATTTTTGTTTGTTTCTTTTGAAGCAGAAAGTATTTGCCCCCAAGCTTCTGAGATGTTATTTTCAGGCTTGTTCTGCCTGTCAGTATCTGAAGAACACTTCACGGCAATGAGATAGCTTTTGGGTGCATGGGGAGAAAATGAGCAGCAAGCAGGCCCTCAAGGGACACTGCTGCCACTATGGAACCTGAGAATGTGGTTCATATCTCTTATCGGTGTCAAAAGACCCTCAATCATGGGTCTTTCATCAACAAATCCAGTAGTTGCATTTCTAATTAAAGATCCTGGAGCTATTATGCAATATCTGAATTTAGATGATAGATGATAGACAGATAGATAGATGATAGATAGATAGATAGATAGATAGATAGATAGATAGATGATAGATAAAGAGACAGAGAGGCTGAGATGGGAGAAACAGAGACACAGAGACAAAGAGATATTATTTAGATATATATTAAAGAAATAAACTCTAAAAAAAAAGTAAATAAACTCTATCAAATGTTTTATGAAAACCCAATTATAAGAAGGAATACCTGAGGATAAATATTGTGATGAGAAGATAAGGAAATAATGGTCCCATTGACCCCAAATGTATCTTGGTGCTGAAAGACATAAAGTGACAAGATTGTCATGAACAGTAATCCCAAGAGATACTGTTGTACTAGAAATTTCAGATACCCCCAGGAAGATTTTTTTTCAAAATTAAAATATTTAATTGTTTTTATTATAAATTATTTTATAATTTTGTCTTCAAATGTGAAATAATAAAAAAGTAGACCGAGAGAGTTCCCCTCCACACATTCTGCTCCCCATCCCTGCAATACACACTCTCCCTATAATCCAGTCCTAGAGTTATCTACTGTTAACAGTTTAAACCATAGCCTTCTGGACTTGTATTCACAGATAAACATTAAATTAATGTATTCATACTTTAGATAATGTTCTGTAATACGCTTTTTAATCACTAGTATATTGTGGCCACCTTTCCACTTTAACACATAAAAAAAAATTATCTCATATTTTGTAATGATTACATAAAAATTCATTTCCCGAAGTCCATTTTAACCAAGACCCTGCTAAGTTTAGATGGTTTCCAAATGTTTTCTATTTGAAAGAGTGCTACAACAGATATCCTTAAGTTTATATCATGATACATTTTAATGAGTATATCCTTATGGTAAATTTCTTATAATGAAATTTGGGGCCAAAACATTTGCACATTTTTTAAGGTAATACATTTTACTATATTGCCTTCTAGAAGATTATAACATTGCTTGCTCCCACTAAGAACCTGTGAATATTCCTGCAAAGATTTGTGTTTCCAATTCCTGCTTCTTTGGAAGAGACTGTCTTTTCCATTCAGTGACTATTGAGAAAGTGATGATTTCTCCAGAAGCCAAAGAATCAATGGATAAGACATCATGAGACTCAAAGACTAGTCTAAAACTAGAGATAGCATCAGATTCCAAAGGTTAAGAACTCAGTCCCACAAGACTGCCCTTCGCTTCAAATGCCAATCACAAGTCCAAATTGTCACCCATACTTCTGACCAACTGGCTATATATGAGAGGTTCCAATAACCCCTTTCTTAGATTCAATTAATTTGCTAGAATGGCTTACAGAATGCAGAGAAACATTTTACTTACTGGATTACTGGTTAATTAGAAAAAGATAGCTCAGGTATAGCCAGGTGGAAGAGATACATAGGACAAGGTATGGGAATAGGGTGCAGAGCTTCCTGGCCCTTTCCTAGGCCACTTTCCCCAAATCTCCACATGTTCACCAACCTGGAAGATCTCTGAACCCTGTTTTGTTTTATCATAGAGGCTTCATTACATAGACATGATTAATTAAATCATTGACCATTGATGGTTGGGTGATTAAACTCTATTTCCAGTCCCTCTTCTTTACCCTGAATGGGGGTTGGGGGACAGGAGGAGACTGAAAGTTGCAACCTTCTAATCATGTGGTTGGTTCTACTGACAACCAACCCCCATCCATAGGCACAAAACAAAAGTCACCTGATTAACAGGATAAGCAATGACTTTATCACTCTCATCACTGGAAATTCCAATGGTTTTAGGAGCTCTGTGCCAGAAATGGAATGAAGACAAAATATATATTTCCTATTACAGATCACAATATCACAGGGACACAAAAAATAAACAAAATAGAAAAATATATGTTGAAGCCAGGTGGCAACAACTGCTATGAAAAAAATTAAAGCAGGACACTGGTGCAGACACTATGGAACACGGTATGGAGTTTCCTCAAAAAGTTAAAAATAAAACTACCCTATGATCCAGCAATCACACTACTGGGTATTTACCCAAAGAATACAGAACACTAAATCAAAGGGATACATGCACCCCTATGTTTATAGTAGCATTATTTACAATATCCAAATTATTGGAAGCAGAGCTAGTGTCCATCAACTAATAAATGCATAAAGATGTGGTATATATACACAATGGGATATTATTCAGCCATAAAGAAACTTTGTCACTTGCAACAACATAGATAGAGCTAGAGAGTATAATGCTAAGCAAGATAATTCAGCCAGAGAAAGATAAATACCATATGATTTAATTCATATGTGGAATTTAAGAAACAAAACAAATGAGCAAAGGGGAAAAAGAGAGAGAGAGATTGAGACAAATCAAGAAACAGACTTAATTATAGAGAACAAACTGATAATTACGAGAGGGGGTGGGGGGATGGGCTAAATAGGTGATGAGGTTTAAGGAGTGCACTTGTTATAATGAGCACGGAATGACATATGGAATTGTTGAATCATTACATTGTATACCTGAAACTACTTTAACACTGTGGTAACTAATTCGAATTAAAATAGAAACTTTAAAACATTAAAGTGGGATATAGGACATAGAGAGTAATTGGGGTGCTATTTTAGATAGCTTGATTAGAGAGATATCTTGGATAACAACTTTTAAGCAAAGGCTTAAAGGAAGTGAGAACGTCATCCATGTATGTAGCTAGCAGAAGAACCTTCTATGTAAAAATTTCCAAGGGTGGAGTATGCTTGGGATAGTGGAGGTAGTAAGGAGGCTAGTGTGCCTGGAGTTAACTGCTGAACAAAACAAAGTGTAAGAGCAGACAAGACCAGAGAAGTTGCTAGGATAGACCATAGTGATGCAGGCCTAAGGACTCAGATTTCAGCAGAACAGTGTTTTAGGGAGGCCTGGGTAGCTCAGTCACTTAAGCATCTGCCTTTGGCCTGGGTCATGATCTCAGGATTCTGGGATCAAGTTCCACTTGGGGCTCCTTGTTCAGGAGGGAGCCTGCTTCTCCCTCTGCCTGCTTGCCTGCTCTGCCTCTTCTGCCTACTGCTCCCCCTGCTTGTGCTCTCTCTCTCTTTCTCTGACAAACAAACAAACAAACAAACAAAAGAACAGTGGTTTAAAAGAGTTATTCTGGCTGCTATGCAGGAGCAAGGTGGAATCAGAAAGACCAGTTGGGAGATTACTGCATGTCCAGGTGAGAGATGATGATGACTCAAACGAGAGTGGAAACTAGAGAATTGGAAAGACGTGGCCTACCTTCTTCAAAGGTAGACAGGATTTGCTGATGAATTGGATTTGGAATACAACAGAAAGAGAAGAGTCAAGGATGATTCAAGGTTTTTGATCTGAACAATTGGAAGAATGGTATTGCCAAAGGAAAATCTGTGGAAAGAACAGATATAGAGGGAAATGGGAAACAAGAGTTTGATTTGGGGGGCCTGTTAGGTTTGAAATGTTTATTAGGCATTTAAGTGGAAATGTCAAGTAAGCAGTTAGAAATATGAGTCTAGAGTTCAGGGGTAAGAACAGGGCTGGAGATAAAAATGTGTCATCAATGTAAAGAAACCATGGAACTGAATGAGATCATTCGGAGAGTGAATGGAGATAAAGACAAGACCCAAGGACTGAGCACCAGAGCACAACCTTGTTTAGCTGAAGAGGAACCAGTGAAGGAGAAGAAGGAGCAGACAGTGAGGTAGAAGGAAGTCAAAGGAGAGTAGTGTCCCAGAGATAAAATGAAGGAAGTGTTTTAAAAAGTGGCAAATGACAATTTGTATTAAATGCTGCCAGTAGGTCAAATAAGATGAGGACTGAGAATTGACCATAGGATTTGATGATGTAAAGGTCATTAGTGACCTTGACAAAGCAGTTTTGGTAGTACGAGATGGTCAAAAGCACAAATAGATTAGATTCCTGAGAAATTAAAGAGAAGTAAAAACATCTAGAAGAGGCAAATTTCTCGAGGAATTTAGTTGTAAAGGAACAAAGAAAATGATTGATAGCTGGAGAACAATGAGGAGTCAGGAGTGTGTTGTTGATGGAAACAATGGAAATGAGCAGTAGAGTGGGAACAAATTATAATGTAAGAGAGAGATGGAAAAAGTGCAGGCATGAAGTTCTTGAGGAGACAAGAAAGAATGGGATCCAGTTCACAAGGGGAAAGTTTGGCCTTAGGAGCAGGAAGTTTGTCTTTAGAAACAGAAGAAAAATAAAGCATTCAGGCACAGATGCAAGTTAACTAATAGATGAGGTGGTAGGAGAGTGTGGGAATTATCTTTTTGGGTTTTCCTATTTACCCAGTGAAATAAAAAATTGAAGGAGCCAGCTGAGAGTGATTTGAGGGAAAGAGGAATTTAGGATCAGGAGCATGAGACAGTGGATTGACTAAGGAAATGAAGCAGGATTGCTGGGCAGCACCAAGGACCTGCATGAGATTTGTGGTCCTGAATTTAAGATGAGGCCAGCAATGTTTAGCAGGTATGGAAATAGTAGAAGATTGGATTTAATCAGACTTGGGGTTTTCCAGGTGATTGTGGCAGAGGGAAAGAGGAGCAAGGTAGTTAAAGATGTAATCCTTATCATCATAATTATAATCGTAACAGTCAAAATTTATTAATCATCTCTGACGTGCAAGACACCATGCTCAGTGTTCTACAGAACTTATCTACAATGTTTGCAACACATCTTTTATTATTATTATTATTATTATTACATAAGTTTCAGGTGTATAGCTTTATAATTTGACATCTGTGTGCACTGCAGAGTAATCACCACATCAAATCTAGTTCCCATCCATCACCATACAGATGACCCCCTTCACCCATGTAACACATCCCCTTACCCTCATCCCTTCCGTCAACCACCAGTCTGTTCTCCGTATCTGTGAGTTAGTTTTTGTTTTATTTTGTTTGTTCATTTGTTTTCTTTTTTCTAGATTTCATATATGATTTTGTGGGGTTTTTTTAGATTTCACATATGAGTGAAATCATACAGTTATTTGTTTTTCTTCATCTGACTTATTTCACTTAACATAATACCTTTAAGGCCCATCCATGTTGTTGCAAATGGCAGATCTCATTCTTTATGTCTGAGCAGTATTTCACTGTATAAATATACCACATCTTCTTTATCCATTCATCTGTCAATGGACACTTAGGTTGCTTCCATATCTTAATTACTGTAAATAATTCTGCAATAAACATAAGTGTGCATGTACCTTTTCAAATTAGTGTTTTTGTATTCTTCAGATAAATTCCCAGAAGTGGAATATCTGGGTCATTTGGTAGGTCTAGTCTTAATTTTCTGAGGAACCTCCATACCATTTTTCATAGTGGTTGCACCAATTTATAGTTCCATCAATAGTGTATAAGGCTTCCCTTTTCTCCACATCCTCTCTGACACTGTTATTCCTTGTCTTTTTTATAATGGCCATTCTTACAGGTGTTAGGTGATATATCATTGTGCTTTGATATGTAATTAGTGATGTTGAGCATCTTTTCATGTACCTGTTAGCTATCTGTATGTCTTCTTTGGAGAAATCTCTACTAAGATTCTCTGCCCATTTTTAAATTGGGTTGTTTGGTTTTTTGTTGTTGAGTGTAATTCTTTATATATTTGGGTATTAGCCTTGTATCAGATACACGGTTTGCAAATATCTTCTCCAATTCAGTAGGTTGACTTTTTGTTTTGATGATGGTTTCCTTTGCTGTGCAGAATCTTTATAGTTTGATATAGTCACATTTGTTTATTTTCAATATTCAATGTATAATTTTCAAGGTCTTTCACTTCCTTGGTTAAATTTATTTTTAGATATTTTAGTCTTCCTGATGCAACTGTAAATGGGATTATTTTCTTAATTTCCCTTTTTGATATTTTCTTATTAGTTTATGGAAATGCCTCAGATTTTTATACATTGATTTTGTAACTTGTAACTTTACTTAATTCGTTTATTAGTTCTAACAGTTTTTTGGTGTATTCTTTAGAGTTTTTTTTTAACATATAATATGTCATCTGAAATAGTGACAGTTTTACTTCTTGCTTTCCAATTTGGATGCCTTTTATTTCTTTTTCTTGGGACTTCCAGTACTATGTTAAATAAAAGTTAGAGCGGGCATCCTTGTCTTATTCCTATTTTTAGAGAAAAAATTTTCAACTTTTCATTATTGAGTATAATATTAGCTATAGGATTGTCATATATGGACCTTATTATGTTGAGGTAGCTTCCCTCTATGCACACATTGTTGAGAGTTTTTTCATAAATGGACGTTAAATTCTGTCAAATGCTTTCTTTGTTTCTATTGAGATGATCATATGATTTGTATCCTTCATTCTGTTAATATATCATGTTGATTGATTTGTGGATGTTGAACCATCCTTGCATCCCTGGAATAAATCCCACTTAGTCATGGCATAGGATTCTGTTACTGTGTTGTTGGATTTAGTTTGCTAATATTTTGTTGAAAAATTTTGCATCTATGTTCATCAGGGATACCAGACTGTAGTTTTCTTTTTTGTGTGTGGCATCTTTGGTTTTGGTATTAAGGGGGATGCTGGCCTCCTAAAATGTGTTTATAAGAATTTGAAAGGATAGGTATTAAATCTTCTTTGAATGTTTGGTTTGATCTCGGACTTTTGTTTTTTGGGAGGTCTTTGATTACTGTTTCAATCTTCTTACTAGTTATCAGTCTATTCAGATTTTCTATTTCTCCATGATTCAGTCTTAGAAGATTATAAGTTTCTAGGAATTTATCCATTTCTTCTAGGTTGTCCAATCTGTTGACATATAATTGTTTGTAGTAGTTTCTTATGATCTTTTGTATTTCTAGGGGTCAGTTTTAATGTCCTCTTTCATTTTTGATTTTATTTATTTGAGTCTTTTCTGTTTTTTCTTTGTTAGTCTATGCAAAGTGTTGTCAAGTTTGTTTATTTTTGCAAAGAAACTACTCTTCATTTCATTGATCTTTTCTATTATCTTTTTTGTCTCTATTTCATTTGTTTCTGCTCTGATCTTTATTATTTCCTTCCTTCTACTAATTTTGGGCTATATTTGTTCTTCTTTTTTTAGTTCCCTTAGGTACAAAGTTAGGTTGTTTATTTGAGATTTTTCTTGTTTCTTGAGGTGGGCTTGTGTTGCTGTGAACTTCCCTTTTAGAACCAACCACTTTTGTTGCATCCCATAGATTTTGGTATGTTGTATTTCTGTTTTCTTTTATGTCTAGTATTTTTTATTTCTCCTTTGATTTCTTTGATAACTCATTGGTTGTTCAGTAGCTTTGTTTAATCTTCACATTTTTGCAGTTTTCCCCATTTTCTTCTTATAATTAATTTCTAGTTTCTTATCAGTGTAGTTGAAAAAGATGCTTGATATGATTTCAGTTTTCTTGAATTTATTGAGATTTGTTTTGTGGCCTACCATGTGATCTGTCCTGAAGAATGTTCCATATGCATGTGAGAAGAATGTGTATTCTGTCTCTTTTGGATGGAATGTTATATATATATATATAAATCTTAAGTCCATCTGGTCTAATGTGTTGTTTAAGGTTGATGTTTCTTTACTGATTTCTTGTCTGAATGATCTATCCATTGATGAAAGAGAGGTATTAAAATCTCCTACTATTATTGTATTGCTTTAAATTTCTCCCTTTAGATCTGTTTTATTTACTTTATGTATTTTGGTGCTCCTATGTTGGGTGCATATATATTTGTGAATATTATATCTTCTTGCTGGATTAACCCCTTTACCGTTATGTAATGCCCTTCTTATCTTTTTTACAGTTTTTGTTTAAAGTCTATTTTCTTTGATATGAGTATAGTTACTCCAGATTTTTTTCATTTTCATTTGTATGGAATATCTTTTCTATGCCTTTACTTTCAGTCTGTGTGTCCTTACTTCTGAAGTGAGTCTCTTGTAGGCAGCATATAGATGGGTCTTGTTTTTTTAATCCATTCAGCCATGCTATGTCTGTTGATTGGCAAATTTAGTCCATATACATTTAAAATAATTATTGATAAATATATACTTATTGCCATTTTGTTAATTGTTTTCTGGCTGTTTTCATAGTTCCTCTCTGTTCTTTTCTTCTCCTTTTTCTCTGTTACCTTGTGGTTTGACAGCTTTCCTTAGTGTTATGTTTAGATTCCTTTCTCATTTTTGTATTTACTATAAACTTTTTCCTTGTAGTAGTTATCATGAGGTTCATATAAAATATACTATATAAATAGCAGCAGTCTGTTTTAAGTTGATAGCATCTTAATTTTATGTGCATTCCAAAGCTTTACCTTTTTACTCCCCACCCCATGTTTTATACCTTTGATGACACATTCCACGTTTTTTTTCATACTTCCCTTAATTAATTATTGTAATTTTAGTTAATTTTACTACTTTTGTCTTTTAACCTTCTTGCTTGCTTTGTAAGTGCTTGATCCACTATCTATGTTATATATTTACCTTTTCCAGTGAGATTTTTACTTTTATATGTTTTATTATTAAATAGTGCCATCTAGATAAACAAGGGACCTGTAAGTACTCTTGGGAAGTCTCAGAAGGAGGGATATAAGTATGAACAGGACTTCCTGCTAATTAAGTGATACAAAGAATCTCCACTGCTTACTAAAGAAGGGAACTCATAAATGGTGGAGAACTTGGGGATAGCTGAGAAGTGGTTTGGATCTCCCTACCATACAGTTTTTTTTTTTACCTTTTTTTTTTATTATGTTATGTTAATCACCATACATTACATCATTAGTTTTTGATGTAGTGTTCCATGATTCATTGTTTACGTATAACACCAGTGCTCCATTCAATATGTGCCTTCTTTAATACCCATCACCAGGCTAACCCATCCCCCCACACCCCTCCCCTCTAGAACCCTCAGTTTGTTTCTCAGAGTCCATAGTCTCTCATGGTTCGTCTCCCCCTCCGATTCCCCCCCCTTCATTTTTCCCTACCATACAGTATTAATAGTACTTTCAAATATTTATGTTCCTTCCTTACAGATAATATAATTATAAGTTATCCTTCCTAATGTCAAATGCCTAGAATTTGTCACCTAGAGCTGCTGGCTCCTACCTTCTTGCCACTTAAGAGACACAAGTATGAACTCAGATCCAAAAGAGAAAAAGAGAGGATTCTGCTAAGCACTTATTCATAAACTCTTTTCTCAGAACCCGTGTCATAAATGTCGGTTCTAATAATGATAAATTTATGCAAAATAACCCCACTCTTCCCATACCCCTTATACAAATATGGTTCAACTTCTTCCCCGACTGAAGTCACTAAAGTGGAGTTCTGAGACCTTCATTTATTTCACTTCTTTCTTTTGCTTTATTGGAAAAGCTTCATGGCAAAACCTCATTTTACAAAATGCAGAAAATATGGAAATACAATGTGAAACTCAACATAAATTCACAGTATCACAGAGAAGACACTAACATTTCTGGGACATTTAATTACAGTACAGAAATAAAAACTAAACACCCCCACATACAAGCATTTCTCATTATCTTCATTATCTGAATATAATCTGCTTCTCAGAAAGTGTTGGATAGCAAATTTTTAATTAACAGAAGCCATATTTCATTACTTTAAATTTAAAAAATGTTCTCAGCCCATCAAAATCCTCCAAATGATTTCTCCAAGTATCATTAAAATACTCTTAAACATAAATGTAACAACCCACCAAGAATTTCTGCGTAATATAATACATATAAAACAACAATGACCTAATTATTAAACTCTTAATGAACTCATTAGCAGGTGTATTTATATGCAGTACACATGGAATCTGTAATTAGCAAATACAAATTACATTTTTCCTTCATGCCTCAGGAAATATGTACTGTAACATAAACAATAAAATAATTAGATAATAAAAATAACATCTGAATTGGACCTGAGCTGGTAGAGCCCTTTAGTGCCTCACAGAAGCTATCATTGGCAGTGTTCAATGCCTAGACTGCAGGGGGAGAGAAGGAAAATGATACTGATAACACATATAATATTTACACTCCTGTAGGGAGCAGGTGCAATCATCCTCTTGCTAGGACTCAAGGGCAGCCGAAGAGCCTTCTCTAGATGGTGTTTGCAAATTCCTTATAGTTTTGTTTTTAATTTAGGTAATGGGTTTAGATAGTGAATTGGTTAGTCAATTTTTGTTTACAAGTGATTTTTTTACAAGTGTTTACAATGAATGTTCATATAGTGAAAGATAGCAAGGAATTATAGATATATGTATATATACATTTATGTATACATATATACATGTATGTGTACACAAACACATACACTCCATATATACATACACATTGTGCTATATATACTATTATGACAGATAACCACTTTTTTCACTAATATTTACGAAAACATTTTCCATGCCATTAGTTTCCAAATCACACACATTTCCAAATCCATTTTTAATGATGAATAGTGTTCCATCATATCCAAATTAATCACTTACCATCTTCCTATTGTTGGCCACTTAAGTTGTTTCTAATTTTCCATTATTATAAACAATGCTTCATTTATAAATATCTGTGTAAATTTGTGATTAATTTTAAGTTCTTAAAAGTGGAAATACTAAGTCTCCAGGTATAAACATTTTTGAAGTTCTTGATCCATACTGCCAAACCGTCCTCCAGGAAAGTTGTGCTAATGACAGAACCCTAATGCAATGTAAGAATGTATCCATTTCAAATACCTCTCCAATCAATACTGAGCATTTTCTTTTAAAAAAATGCATTGCCAACATGATAAGTGATAATGATGCTCCTGTATTTAACTACCATTTTTATTACTATTTTTACTAACTTTTTTATTTGTTGATCACTTATATTTATTGAACATTTATACTTCTTTATTTTATAAATGTTCTATTCATGTTTTGCCCATGTTCTTATTGGATTGCTTATTTTTAAAATTTATTCATAAAGGTATTTACATATTAAGTATAATTGCCCATTGTCTGTCTTTTATGTTGTGAATATCTTTTCAAAGTCTGAAAGATTCCAAAGCTCAAGCTATATTCTTATTTACTAAATTAAATCAACACCCTTAGGAGTACTTACTAGTATAAAATGAGCCTCATCAATTCATTACAGCAGAGAATCTATCAAATTTCCCACCTACCCTACCTCCACCTCAAAAGCTTCTCTTTTTCACAGTGGGTAGGGTACCACATCTTCAAAGCTGATCTGGGTATCCCTAGGCCTGTCTTGATTTTCAAGAAGGTCCAATAAGTTGGTCAGATAGTTCTTACACTCTTTTTCCTGAAGCAGTCAAGCCCTGAGATTTCAATGCATTTGAGGTAGGCAGAGAGGGTTGGCCAGGGCTGAAGCCTTGATCAAGTTAGTCCCTTTATATGTCTAGGCCTCCGTTTCTTCATCATTAAAATCAAGTGCATGATACAGGTGATTACCAGCATCCCTTTCAGCTCTACCCTTCTGTGGGTCTTAATTTAGTTAATACTGCATGAGCCTGAAAATAACTTATCATTAGAGGACTTAAAAGACTCCATTTGTTTTGAATGCCCAATTCTTTATTTTGTTAAATGGATAAAATTTGTATTTTCTTTTCTTGATTAGCATTGACATGTTTCTTGCATATTTCCTCACTGAGAGTTAATTGCATCAGGGGCATCTGGGTGGTTCAGTCGGTTGAATGTCTGACTCTTTGTTTTAGCTCAGGTCATGATGTCGGTTGTGAGATCAAGCCTGGTGCTGGGCTCCTCACTCAGTAGGGAGTCTGCTTGAGGATTCTCTCTCTCTCTCTCTCCCTCTCCCTCTGACCCCCCCCCCTTGCATGTATGCACTCTCTCTCTCTAAAAAAAAAAAAATAACTTCATCACTTTGGAAAATTCAGGGCATATTATTAATGAAAAGATGAACATTTATTCATTCAACAAACATGTAGTAAGCTCACAGAGTACAAGGCACTGTGCTCAACTGTGAGGAAACAGTAATGGGTAATTTGGAAGAGGCAGATTTGTAAATAAATATTATACTCTTGTAAAATAACACTGAAGACATGCATATAAAACTAGGATGCAGTCACAGACAAGGCGTGCAGGAGTAAAGGAAAACGACAGTAAAGCTGATACTTGAACAAGGGCCTGAAACAATATATGGATTCCCTAGCACATCAAGGAGAAGAAAGAAGCAAGAGAGCTACAAATGGAGGGAACAGCATGCATAGAGGGCTGGAGGTATAATCCAGTATGGCATATTCTGTGGACAGCAAAGAGCTGGATAATTCTGGGGACTTGTGGGAAAAGAAGCTTGGATGCAAAAAAGTGAAGAGCTTTACTTGTGCTAAAAGTGATGTGGATTTTATCTACTTGCTAATGGAGAAGGTTGAAGGATTGTTTTTAAAATAATTTACATTTGGGGTGCCTGGGTGGCTCAGTTGGTTAGGCAGCCTACTCTTGATTTCAGCTCAGGTCATGATCTCAGGGTTGGGCCAGAGCCTGGGCATGAAGCCTGCTTAGGATTCTCTCTCTCCTTCTCCCTCTGCCCCTCCCCACTCACACACACACACACACACACACACTCTCTCTCTCTCTCTCTCTCTCTTTCTCTAAAAATAAAATAAAATAAAATCATTTATTCCAGGATAGTTAACATATAGTGTTATATTAGTTTCAGGTATACTATATAGTGATTCAACAATTCTATTTGTAAGTCAGTGCTCATCAAGATAAGTACACTCTTAATCCTCTTCATATATTTCACCTATTCCCCCACCCACCTCATCTCTGGTAACTCTCTGTTTGTTCCCTATAGTTAAGAGTCTTAAAGATTTATTCATTTTTTCAAAGATTTTTTTACTTAAAGATTTATTTATTTATTTATTTGAGAGAGGAGCGGGGAGGGGGTGGTGGTGCAAAAGGAGAGGGGGAGAGAGAATCTCAAGCCGACTCCACACTGAGCACAGACTTGGGACTCGAACTCATGACCCAGAGATCACAACCTGAGCCAAAACCAAGAGTTGGACGCTTAACCGACTAAGCCACCCAGGTACCCCAAGAGTCTATTTTTTGGTCTGTGTCTTTTTTTCCTTTGTTCTTTTTTTTTCCTTAAAATCTACATGTGAATGAAATCATATCACATTTATTTTTCTCTGACTGACTTATTTTGCTTAACATTATACCATCTAGGGCCATCCATGTTGTTGCAAATGGCAAGATTTCACTTCTTTTTATGGGTAAATAATATTCCATTGTATAAATATACCACATTTCTTTATCCATTCATCTATCAATGGACACTTGGGCTGCTTCCATATTTTGGATATTGTAAATAATGTTGCAATAAACATAAGGGTGCATATATCCTTTGCATTCTTTGGGTCAATACCCAGTGCTGCAATTACTGGATCATAGGGTAGTTCTATTTTTAATTTTTTAAGGAAATTTAATACTGTTTTCCACAGTGGCTGCACCAGTTTGCATTCCCACCAAGAGTGCACGAGGGTTCCTTTCGCTCCACATCCTCACCAATACTTGTTGTTTCTTGTGTTTTTTATTTTAGTCATTCTGACAGGTGTAAAGTGATATCTCATTGTGGTTTTGATTTTCATTTCACTGATGACAAGTGATGTTGAACATCTTTTCATGTGTCTGTTGACCATCTGTATGTCTTCTTTAGAGAAATATCTCAACGGATATTTCTCTAAAGAATTTTTAAATTGGATTATTTCTTTTTTTGATTTTGAGTCGTATAACTTCTCTGTGTATTTTGAATACTAACCCTTTATCAGATATATCATGGGCATATATCTTCTACCATTCAGTAGGCTGTCTTTTTGTTTTCTTGA
This sequence comes from Halichoerus grypus, assembly GCF_964656455.1. Lineage (NCBI taxonomy): Eukaryota > Metazoa > Chordata > Mammalia > Carnivora > Phocidae > Halichoerus > Halichoerus grypus. The sequence goes on from NC_135712.1 coordinate 84,891,975, forward strand.
TTATTTCTTTTGTTGTGCAGAACCTGTTTATTTTGATCAGGTCCCAGTAGTTTATTTTTGCTTTTGTTTCCCTTGCCTTAGGAGACATATCTAGAAAGATGTTTCTATGGTCAGTGTCAGAGAAATTACTGCTTGTGCTCTCTTCTAGGATTTTTATGGTTTGAGGTCTCACATTTAGGTTATTAATCCATTTTGAGTTTATCTTTGTGTATGGTGTGAGAAAGTGGTCCAGTTTCATTCTTTTCATGTAGCTGTCCAGTTTTCCCAACACTGTTTGTTGTGACACTGTCTTTCTTGCATTGGATATTCTTGCCTGCTTTGTTGAAGATTAATTGACCATATAACCATGGTTTATTTCTGGGCTTTCTATTCTGTTCTGTTGATTTATGTGTCTATTTTTGTGCCAGTACCATACTGTCTTGATTGCTACAGCTTTGCAATATAACTTGAAGTCTGGAATTGTGATGCCTCCAGTTTTGCTCTTCTTTTTCAAGATTGCTTTGGATATTCAGGGTCTTCTGTGATTCCATACAAATTTTAGAGTTGTTTGTTCTAGTTCTGTGAAAAATGCTGTTGGTATTTTGATAGGGATTGCATTAAATGTGTAGATTGCTTTGGGAAGTAGGGACATTTTAACAATATCTATTCTTCCATTCTATTTGTGCATCCTCAATTTTTTCATCAGTGTTTTATAGTTTTTAGAATATAAGTCTTTCACCTCCTTGGTCAAGTTTATTCCTGGGTATTTTATTATTTTTGATGCAATTGTAAATGGGATTGCTTTCTTAATTTCTCTTTTGGCTGCTTCATTGTTAGTATATAGAATACAATGGATTTCTGTATATTGATTTTGTATCCTGCGACCTTACTGAATTCATTTATCAGTTCTAGCAGTTTTTTGGTGGAGTCTTTAGGGTTTTCTATATGTAGTATCATGTCATCTACAAATAGTGAGCATTTTACTTCTTCCTTACCAATTCAGATGCTTTTTCTTTCTTTTTGTTGTCTGATTGCTGTGGCTAGGACTTCCAGTATTATGTTGAATAAAAGTGGTGAGAGTGGATATCCTTGCCTTGTTCCTGACCTTAGAGGAAAAGCTCTCAGTGTTTCACCATTGAGTATGATAGCTGTGGGTTTGAGAAGCTGTGGGTTTTTCACATATGGCTTTTATTTTGTTGAGGTATGTTCCCTGTATCCCTGCTTTGTTGAGGGTTTTTATCATGAATGGATGTTGTACTTTGTCAAATGCTTTTTCTGCATCTATTGAAATGATCATATGGTTCTTATTCTTTCTTTTGTTAATGTGATATATCATGTTGATTGATTCACAACTATTGAACCACCCTTGCATCCCAGGGATAAATCCCACTTGATCATGGTGAATGCTTTTTTTAATGTATTGTTGGATTCAGTTTGCTAATATTTTGTTGAGGATTTTCACATCTATGTTCATCAGAGATATTGGCCTGTAGTTCTCTTTTTTGTAGTGTCTTTATCTGGTTTTGAAATCAGGGTAATGCTGGTCTCATAAAATTAATTTAGAAGTTTTCCTTCCTCTTTTATATTTTGGAAAAATTTGAGAAGAATAAGTATTAACTCCTCTTTAAATGTTTGGTAGAAGTCATGTGTGAAGCTGTCTAGACCTAGAATTTTGTTTGTTGGGAGCTTTTTTTTTTTTTTTAAGATTTTATTTAGAGAGAGAGTACACACAAGGAGAGGGCAGGGCAGAGGGAGAAGAAGACAAAGAATCTCAAGCAGACTCCACACTGAACACAGAGCCTGATGCAGGGCTCATTCTCCCAACCCTAAGATCATGACCTGAGCCAAAATCAAGAGTCAGATACTTAACCAACTGAGCCACCCGGTGCCCCTGTTAGGAGCTTTTTGATTACTGATCCAATTTCATTGCTGGTAATTAGTCTGTTCAAATTTTCTATTTCTTCTTGATGCAGTTTTGGGAGGTTATATATGATAGGAACTTATCCATTTCTTCTAGGTTGTTCAATTTGTTGGCATATAATTTTTCATAGTATTCTCTTATAAGCCTTTATATTTCTGTGGTGTCAGTTGTTACTTCTCTTCTTTCATTTCTGATTTTGTTTATTTGTGTTCCTTCTCTCTCTCTCTCTCTCTCCCTCTCCCTCTCTCTTTTTGATAAGCCTGGCTTATCAATTTTGTTGATCTTTTCAAAGAACCAGTTCCTGGTTTCAGTGATGTGTTCTATTGTTTCTTTTAATTTCTATTTCGTTTATTTCTGCTCGAATATTTATTTCCTTTTTTCTACCAGTTTTGGGGTTTATTTGTTCTTCTTCTAACTCCTTTTTGGTGTAAGCTAAGGTTATTTATTTGAGATTTTTCTTGCTTCTTGAGGTAGGCCTATATTACTATAAACTTCCTCTTAGAACAGTTTTGCTGCATCCCAAAGAGTTTGGATCATTCTGTTTTCATTTTCATTTGTCTCCATGTATTTTTTGATTTCCTCTTTGATTTCTTGGATGACCCATTCATTGTTTAGTAGCATGTTCTTTAACCTCCGTGCATTTGTGCTCCATGCATTTGTGCTCCACAAGATTTTTTTCTTGTGGTTGATTTCTATTTCATAGTGTTGTGATCAGAAAAGATGCATGGTATCATTTCCCTCCCCCAATGCAAGTTTTAGGTATATGGTGTCATATTTTACATCTTTTTATTTTGTGAGTCTTTTGTCTGGTTTTTACAGATATACTTATTTTCACTGCTTTTGTGCTTCCTACTTTTCTTACTCTTACTTATGGTCTTTCTTTTCCACTCAGAGTCCCCTTTAAATTTCTTGTAGGTCTGGTGTACTAGTCATGAATTCCTTTAACTTTTCTTTGTCTGGGAAACTCTTTATCTCTCCTATTCTGAATGATAGCCTTGCTGGATAGAGTATTCTTGGCTGCATATTTTTTCCTTTCAGCACTTTGAATATATTGTGACACTCTCTTTTGGCCTGCAAAGTTTCTGCTTAAAAATCAGCTGATAGCTTTATGGCATTTCCCTTGTATGTAACTGTTTTATTTTTCTCTTGCTGCTTTTAAAATTCTCTCTTGATCACTACTTTTTGCCATTTCAACTACTAAGTATCTTGGTGTGGACCTCCTTGGATTGGTTTTGTTGAGGGCTCTCTATGCTTCCTGGATCTGGATTTCTGTTTCCTTCCCCAAACTAGTGAGGGTAGACTCCATGCTGTTTCCTGGAAGTGGCTATGTGTTTATGATGGGAGGTGGGGGAGGGAAATAGCACCTGCCAGCTTTTTTCCTGGAGATGTCTCACAGGATCTCTGTCCCTCTGGCACATGCTCTAAGGTTAGTAAATAATTCTCCCTCCCATATACCCCAGGCTTTTTCAAACTGCTGCTTCTATGCTGTCTCCCTTGAGTATGGGTTGTTTGTTGTGCTGTTTCTATAAGAGTGGGGATTCAGTTTCCTCTCACCCTCCTGTTTCTCAAAGAGCCAACCAAGCCTGATTTTTAAAATTCCAGGTTTTAAGTCTTACTGGTTGTAAGAACTCATAGAATTCACCCCCTTTGGTTTTCAAAGCCAAATGTTATGGGAATTCGTCTTACCCATGTGGGCTTCCTGGTATGAAAGTCTGTTTCTCGCCCCTCACTGCACCCTCTGCATCCCTTTCTTCTGTGAATAGTCCTGCAGTTCCATTTAGCTCCCCACTGTGTCTCTGCACTTCCTACCCTTTTGGTGTGGTTTCCTCTCTACACTTAGCTGTGGAGTTTGTTCTGCCAGTCTCTGGGTTGTTTTCTGGGTTATTTACACTGATATGAGTATTATCTAGTTGTATCCATGGGACAAGGTGAGCTTAGGGTCCTCCTACTCTGCCATCTTCAATTTACATTTATTTTTAAATGTTGACTCTCATTGTTTTATAGATAATTAGTTGGAGGGAGAGAAAATGAAGGAGGGGATGTTTAAAAATTTAGGAGGCTCTTATAAATTAGTCCAGAAGGTATATAATAAGAATCTAAACTAAGGCACTCTAAATATATAATATTTTAGTGATCCTAGTGGTTCACTCTTCATGGAATTAAAAAATAATTAGTTTCTGCCATCCTGCTACAAAATGCCATAGGCTTTAATAAATACCAAGACTATTTTATTTTTAAGCAGTTACAGTTTTATAAGCATTTATCCATAGGTATTATATATCACATCAAAATCTTATTTCTTCTTTCAAAATAGCCTTAAGGTTTAATTTTCCCCCATACAACTGTTCGTTGTAACAGTAGGTAAGTGGGAATAGGGTATTCTAAGAAAAGAGAATTGTCTGAACTAGGAGTAGAACCAGGGATTTACCTTAGAAATAATTCTGCATTTCTTGTAGATTGTATCACCTCTAAAATTGTTCAATGTTGCATATCTCCTTCTAATGTGAACTCTTTAAAAAATCAAATGCCCTGTGTTTGTGAGCACAGAATAAGATATTTTCATTGAAATAAGGTAACTTTTTGCTTCTATCACATTCCTAAAATACCTTTGTGAGGATAGCTAGTTTTTCCTAAGTCTAACTATTCATCCATTGCATTTCTGCCCTTAGGATACTAATTCATTTTTTTTTTTAATTCAGATAGCAGCATTTTATGGCATGAACTGAGTGTTATCACTACTAGTGTACTTTGAGTAATTATACTCCCAAATTCCTTTATACAGTCATAAATAGAATTACTTGTTTCGCATCAGTAAAAGCACATCAAGAATAAGGCACTTGACTTCATTGATCCTCACAATCTTTATTTGAAAAAGGAGGAAGTCAGGCCACAAAAGCTATAAGCTTTTTTCCATCCTTAGTATTGTGTGATTCTACATAAAATCAACAGTTTTTTTGATATTTTATTTAGAAAATATATATCTGAAATGTGTCTTCAGAGTAAGTAATATAAAAATTATTTTCAAAGCTTTTATACTGTTCCAAATACTTCCAAAATAATTTATGTTATTCAGTTAATATTGGGACTTTTTTATATATAAGATATTGTAAGTTAGTTTAGCAAAACAAAGAATAAAACAAGGTTCTTGTCTCATCTGTCTACATCTAATGAGTGAAGAAGCACAGAAATAATTAAACAAGAGAAAAATTTTATGAATTAAAAGAATGTTGTGGGGTGCCTGGGTGGCTCAGTCAATTAAGCATCTGTCTTCGGCTCAGGTCATGATCTTGAAGTCCTGGGATGGAGCCCCACGTTGGGCTCCCTGCTCAATGGGGAGTCTGCCTCTGCCCCTCACCCCTGCTCATGCTCTCTCTCTCTCTCTCTCAAATAAATAAATAAAATCTTTTAAAAATAAAAGAATTTTATATAATAAGGAGTTCCCACCATGGGGATGTATTCAAGTGGAGGATCAATTAAGGCTTTATGAAGGTAATGGAATTTGAGACCAAACTTGAAAAATGAATGAGCTTTCATTACAAAGGAGTAGGGAGACAGAGAGTATATTCTAAGACAAGGAAAGAATATGAGTATAACTTGGATTGTTTGGAGATTAATATAATAGGACAGTTATTATAAAAGTTAGGACATACACAGAACTGACAAAAGACAGGAGCCAGTTTGTGGAAGATGATTGTATTAATAAGTATTCTTGTGGTTGCAAGTGCCAGAAAAATTCAACTCAACCAGAAAAGAGAATGTATTAACTGAAATAACTAAAATTTAGAAGCAGGCTAGCTTTAAGTATGGTTTATTTAATGGCTCACATTTTGTCCCCAAGAGCCTGACTAGACAATTTCTTCCCCATGGTGATTTTCTTCCAGTTTTAGAGTGCTAGATGCTGGCAGCTTCAAGCTTATATCATTAGTGTACCCAGTCCAGAAGAAGAATGAGTCTGCTCCAGAATAGTCCTGGAACTGAATCCATTTGCCCTTGTTGGCTGACTTGGGTCATATGCCCATTCCCAACTGTGACTGATGGGGATTAAATGCACTGCTGGATTAGCCATGGTCATATGTTCCACCCCCAAATCCTGGTAAGAAAATGTTTCCCACCACACAAATGGGCAAAAGTGGGGAAGAGATGCTTCCACAAAGCAGAGACAGTTCTTCCTGCCACTAGTAGAAGATACGGCTCTGAGTGGCAAACTGTATTCCATGATTATGAATAAAAAGCTACAGTTTTTGGATATTAGTAGGCAATAAGAAACCACTAGGTTTTTGAACTGGGAAGAAATATGATCAAGGCTCATCCTTATGAAATTGATCTGGCTGCAATGAATATGATTGCTTGGCATGGAGATGGGCAGAGGTGATAAAACTGGCTTTGAGATTGGTAACAGGTTTAAAGAGTCTGCTAAGATGGTGGTGGTAAGAGTAGTAAGGAGGAGTCAAAAGCAAGAGACATATTTGTTGGCAAATATTTTTTCACCAGGACTAAGAAAGTGTAGAAGGGACATTTAATATTAAAATCAATATTGGATTGCTGAAAGAACATTGTCATAAAAAAATGTAAATTATTTTAGTGTAATTTCTTAAATTGGTTTAATAGGAGGCCCAACTCCGAAGCCTCCAGCTTGTTTATTCATTTGGAAGAACATTGCTGCCATTTCCTAGTCACCAGAGTCCATGTACTTTACTTCAATCATAATTCCCCCTGACAGTCTGGGGTCTGCTGTGTGGGTTTCCAAAATTCTTTCCAGATCTAATGCCCTGAACACCAGTTAATCCCATTCAATGTGTCAAAGATACAAAAAGGGCAAGTGGGCAAACTTTAACAAAATGTTCCTCCCTCTGATTGAACAATAAAAACCAATTAGTCATTTTAATTTGGGTCTACAGTTTTTTTGACTTTTGTTCTCTCCTACACCATCTTTGAGCAGCAGGGTTTGAATTGTACAGATTATAAAAGAATGGTTGAATCACCACCAAAAGACTATTATTAATGATTTTTTTAAAATCCACAAGCATACTGACATCATCATTATTACTCAGCTTTTTAAAAGATTTAATAAATCCTGAATTTTCAATAGCCATTTAAAATGCAGGAGGATTCATTTATTAATAAAATTTAACTTGAACGATACAAAATATATTTTGCTACCACTCAACTCTTTAATTTAATTATAATGATTAAAACTAAAAGCAATATTAGCACATTTCTTGCTGTAAGAAAGCTGAGTGTGCTCTGATTTTATGTCAAGTCCTCTGGCCACTCAAAATACAGTGAAATTATCTTATAAATGGAAGGGAATATGCACTGTGCTTTTCTCTTGGTACAGATGTTGCTCATGTGCTATCATTGCAAAAGGCAAGAGCTAGCTTTGCCACATATTTACATGAGTAAATAAACCACCTAGGCCGCAGTGGTTGGTGAATTTGATGGTGAATACAAAGCACTTGGGGATCTGGTTAAAATGTGGATTCTGATTCAGTAGGTCATGGATGGGGCCTGAAAGTCAGCATTTCTAACCAGGAGACTGATGCTGCTGGTCAGTAGACCACTTTGAGTAAGAAGGGTCTTTAAATTTAAAATGAGAAATATTTTCGGGAGCTGGGACCTGGTATTAAATCATGCCCATTTTAGGTTGCAAAACAACAGTGTGAAAGGAATGAGATATGGATTATCTTTCTTTTCCTCAGATGCAATGTATGCCTTAACATTATGAATTATTTTGAGTTTAGCTGGGCAATCATAGCCCAGCCACTTATAAGTCAGACTGTTGCTGATGGTGGTATTACTGCCAGTGAATTGTATTCCTGTTTGCAGGTCTGTTTAGAAAAGATTCATAAGTAACCTTTCCTTGCACAGTGTATACAGAGACTTTCTTCTTTTGCTTCCTACAATAGATATAATTGTTTGAGTTTGACACACATTACCAATTCATCTTCAAAGTTGTTTTTCCATGATTCCAATTATTAATATGAAAACTAGAAAATACTGTGAAAGGTCAAATAAAGCATTTAGAAGTTTGGTATTAATTTCCATTTTAATTCTGGTATCAGAGAGGCAGACACATAGCTGTTGCCACTTGCTTTTGTTCCAAAAGAACCACACCTTTTCCAAACTGCTGCATCTCTGATGTTTGCCTTATGCCAGTTTACCTTAATGATTCCCTGGGGAGGACAGAAATTACACAAAGAAATGCTTTCTCACCATTACTGAAGTCAGAGGATAGAGAAAGTTATGCACATTTTCTCCTTTCAAGATCTTTTAAAAATAACCTATTTGCAATTTGCAAAAAAGATTTCCACAAATATAATTACAATTCAGCTTTTTGTTATGTGTATCATAAAATCCTTAGGATTCACCAGAATACAGTTCACACCTGCTTTATCTTATGGATTTTCAATTGGTATATCTATTTGCACGTGAAAAGCTTCTTTTTACACCAAAAAACCATATTACTTGAGCTTTAATGCTAGATTTGGATGGCAATTTTTGCTCTAGCCAGATGAGATGTATAAATTGCTAGATGGTTCTGTGAATCAAAAGTATCTCAAGATACTGACATTTGAATTAATAGTCAGCCAAGTGTTTTTGCTCACAAAGCTTTTATTTATAGGCTTTGAAGAAAGTATTTGTGCTATAGAAAGGATTAAAGTTCAAAACTGAAGGGGAAATGTTTGACTAGAAGAGGTTAGATGTTAATTTTTAGATAGAGGAAATGAGAAATTATGGAATCTCTATAGAAGTTTGTTTGTTTGTTTGTGAAAAGTCTAGATAAATTTATCTTTCTGGGATGCTAAAATGTACCTCTGTCCGGAAGCTGAACTATGGGTTCAATGAAGATAGAGACCATGTTTGTTTTATTTATCAGTGTATTTCAGCACTCCCACATACTAAGTTCTTAATAAATATGGATGAAGATAAGGGTATCTTCACAGATGCACTTATGTTCCTGGTATTTTCTGAATTTAGGGAGCAACTAAATGAGTTACTCCAGTTTTTAAAAAATGATATATTGAGTTTTATCTTCAACTCTAGGTAGTTGCCATGCTGGTCCAAATGCTTTTATGGTTGATGGCTCCTTGAATCTGCCATTAGATAATGGTAAGCTTATAATGGATTGGAAAAGTTCCCCCCCCCCCATTACTTTATAGAATCCTAGCACTTTCGAATCAAACAGTAGAATTTCTCCAAGATTTTTATACCAATATGCTAGTATTTTACATAAATATTTCCCCTCTTTTCTTTTTTTTTCTTTTTTTTTTTTGATGTCTGAATACATAATAATTGAATTATCTACTCTACAGATGATAGACATTTGATTCGTTCCAGATATTGCTACTAGGACCAATGTTGTTGTGAGTTCTTTTCTACATACATGTTCAAGGATACCTCAGTGGTGTCTACCAAGAAGTGGAATTAACAGCTTGGGAAATTTGGATGCTTTCAACTTCACTGGTTATTGTCAAATTGTTTTTTTGTTTGTTTGTTTTCTTGTTTTTTTTAATTTTATTATGTTATGTTAATCACCATACATTACATCATTAGTTTTTGATGTAGTGTTCCATGATTCATCGTTTGCATATAACACCCAGTGCTCCATGTAGTACGTGCCCTCTTTAATACCCATCACCAGGCTAACCCATCCCCTCCACCCTCCCTCCCCTCTAGAACCCTCAGTTTGTTTCTCAGAGTCCATAGACTCTCATGGTTCATCTCCCTCTCTGATTTCCCCCCCTTCATTTTCCCCTCTTTTAAATTTGTAGAGCTTGACATCTCAGGAAATGATCACTCATCTTTTCTGGACTGGAAAAAAAGTCTATTTACATACTCATGTATGGTGGTTTATAATTTACAATTCCCTTTGCATGCATTCAGTCCTTAGCAGGCTGAGCAGATATTTGCCTTACTTCAAAAATGAGGAAATAGAGAATTATTATACTTGCTCAAAAGAGCAGTGAGGTAGTAAGATGGAATTAGCCCTTTGGCCTGCTGACTCCTATTCCAGTGCTCTGCCTTACAAAGGCCAATAAAAGAAAAATGGATGATACTTTACAGTTTATAGTTTCTATGAACATATCTCAATTTTCAGGATAAAACAATGAGTTTAGCACACAGGGTTTGGACATGGAAAAGCTGAAATCTAAAGAGGGCAAAGTAAATTTTCCAAGGTTAACTATTGGTGGAATCTAATAGGAATCCACATCTTCTGCCTTTACAAGTCTTAATTCATTTTGTGGTTGATTGGTTGGTTGGCTGTTCAGTCAGCTGTTATAGGACCACAGATGTATTCAATTAGATTTATCATTGCTTTGATTCATTTCACCCTTTCCTCACTAGTCCATGCATAGTTCTGTTTTATTTAGTTATATAGCAATTCTTATAAGGTAATACATATCCTCGAGTCACCACCCAAGCTAATAGCTAAGACATTGACAATTAACCTTCATATAAAATGCCTCCCCATCCCTTCCCCTGCCTCTCTTCACCAAGAATTACCAACATTCTGAATACTATATTCATTGTTCTACTGCTTTCCTTTGCATATAGTTATATACGATATATATTTATCTTCCTAGGGAGCTGATAAATTTTTTAACTTTTTGAAAGGTATATCATGCTATATGCACTAATGGGGGGATTATATCATGCTGTATATAATTGGAGGGCATGTTGTTGTGTAATTGGAGATCTTATTACCAACAAAACTAGGTAATCACAGTATACACGTATATACCAGCACATGGTGTGTGTATGTGCATGTATATACATTTATAATATAAAGACTATCAAACTATCCAGTCTCTTTGAGACATATCTAAATGTACTCTACCTATATATTATAAAGACCCATTAATTCAACAGATATTTTTAGAGTACCAACCATGTGGCAGGAGGTATTATATTATGCTGATACATCCGTGCAAAAACAGATACACTCCTCTCCCCAAATATCCCTGATTTCATGGAAATAACATTGCATATATAGAGACAGACAATAAATAAAATATGTAAAACATGGGATGTTAGATGATGTTAAGTGCTAGGGAGAAAAATCATGGAAGGCCTTAGGGACTGGGGTTTGGGATTTTAAACAGGGTGCTGAGCGATGAATTGAGGATGGAGTGAGTGGGGAGTCTTTATTCACGGAGTGACATGGAGGCAACTTGTGAGAGCTGAATCAGAACAGAAGTAAACTCTTCAGAAACCCCCACGCTCAGCCTATTATGTTTGTAGGATGACAGGCTCAGTCGGTATTGGTGGCCCTTGGAGAGACAATGCATGTTCCTCCCACTTTTCTTGCATCTGACCATCGACTCTGCTGGAATCTCCGTGGTTGCCGCTGCCGCACCTGAACGCCTTGCGCGACCACCGCTCGCGAGCACTTTGCCGCCGCGTGCGCGCACCGCCTTCGGGCTGCTCCCGGGCCCGCCGGGGACGCGCGCGCGTGTCCGGCCCCGCGGCCTCTCGTCAGGGACGCGGCCGGGAGGGCGGCGCGCGCCCCGCTCGGCAGCTGCGGCAGCGGCTGGTGTGGGCGCTCGCGTCAGGGTTGGGAGGAGGAGGGGGTTCGCGACGAAGATAGTGAGAGAGACATGAGGCAGCCCGGCAGGAAGCGAGAAAAGAGTTCGGTGGAGAAGGAGTGAGTTTTAGAGACGCCCGGTGAAGCAGGACCTGCGCCTGCGGGTGAGCGTGGCCGCCTGGGTTCCTCGTCTCCTCCGCGCTCTCTCCTGTGTCCGCTTTCAGCACCCCGAGCGGAGAACAGTTCCCGGCAGCCCGCAGAGCGGCCAGGGGGCCACCGTGGCCGGGCTACCTGGAGCCTTCCACCGGGCTCAGGGGCACCGTCTAAAACACAGTGTGCACGCCGCCTTCTCCCCTCTGTTGGTGTGCAAGTAAACACGGGGGAAAGCATCCGGCGGCCTCAGGGAGCCTTGAAGAAGCCCAAGCAGAATGTACCAGGGACACATGCAGGTAAGACATTACCATCGAACTGGAAAGAAATCTTGCGGGCTAATTTAAGAGCAAGGTGGTTCACTAAGTTATTGTGGTCAAGCGCTGCCTTCACACAATTCAACAAGTGAAGTGGTGCAACATGACCATGACATTTCTGTCCGGTGCTATGGGTAAAACTAGACAGGTTTCTGAGGTGGGAGAAGGAGCGGGGGCGGGGGTGAGGGGAGAGACCTCAGAACTTCGATTGGGGAAGTTTGTTTTCTGTGCATTCCCTGAGCCTGTTTCTTTAAACAAGATCAAGGAATCCAAAGGAAACCTGGAGATGACTGTGTTTCCGTTGTAATCCTATTGATGCATGTATGTCAGATGAAGGGCAAACAATAATTGGAAAGACAAAGGGTTTTTTTTTTTATCATCTGCAAAGGTTTCTTGACAGTTAGAACACTTTGCCACTTTTGTATTATTTTTTAAAGTGATGATTTTTTAAATGGTCTGTGCTGTATTTTCCCCCTTCAGATAGTGGGACATTGTCACCTATCCCTACAGTCATAGGATGACTTGGGGGGGATGAATTTCAAACATACGTCCAAGAGGCTCTAATGTTTTTCAGGGGAGGTGCTGCCTCTGGTTATTAATGCTCCTCTGAGCTAAGCCTCTGCTTCTCTCAGATGCACTCTACTCTCTTGGGAAAAATTATTTTAACCTTGACTCCAGTTCTCATTCACATGATTGGTTCTTCCTTATAAAGGCAGGTGTACACGTTGGGGAAATAACCAAAATATTAACTCAGCTTCTTAAAGTATGAATTGAGCTTTTTTTTTTTTCCTGTTCCTAAATGCTGTAGTCATCAAGTTTGATATTTGGGCTTCCTTTCCATTCCAAAGATGGTCAAATACAGTCATCATATGTGGTGTCTTCACACTAGTGTGTAACATGTGTGAATATTGATGATGTTGCTTTTGTGTCATTGGAGCAATTGAAAATTGATAAATATGTTATTGCATTCATGACTTAATATTACCGAATAGTTTCTAAGACTGTTAGGAAATTCTTTTAGACTGTAATTTACTTTTATATAAGATGGTATTAATCAATTTCGTAAGTTTTGTAAGATTTCTGAATCAGTACTATCAGAATTCCAAAAACATTTCCCATATTACTGACATCATCCTGTTTTGAAAATTGTTAATGGAATTCTATCACAGTTGATGGGTAATAATTAGTCACTGAAGTATATTTCTAAATATATATAATAGATGTGATCTGCATGTTTCTTATTAAAGCTACATTAGTTGGAAAGTTTAGCAACAAAGAAACATTCCAACAATGACTGATGAAAAAATTAAGATTATTACTAGAGTTTTATGTTTCCATCTGCACCTAAGAATGATACTTACAATTTTGTATATTATCTATTTATGATCCCTAAACAGTTTCTTCACAGGAGTAAAATAGGAAGGTTTTGCTGAATAGAGTCAATCTTCAGAAAATTGCACATTCACACAAAATTCATAATTGATTACTTGGGCAATTTACAAAAACTTTTCACATTATTTTTTGTTGTTGTTTAAACATGTTTTTGTGAATGAAGAATTAAAACAACAATCTGGTAAATTCAGGCACCCAAAAACAATTTAACCCAATTTTCTGAATATTTCAAGGGAGGATGTTATTGAAACTTGAATCAATTGTCTAGAACAATGTCTGAGGGTTTCATTTTACTTTGAAAGAATAGACAAAATGTGAGATTCTGCATATGCTCCCAACTTAATGTTTTTTGCTTGTGCACTGCTGTAACAGCAAATATGATGGCTTGCAGTAAAACTCACAAATCTTTGCTGCCAAGCTTAACTTGAAAATGTTACTAAATAAAGACTGTAATCAATATGCTTGCCAAAATTTCAGAACACAATACTTTTTTTTTCTATTTACTATTGACCATTAATGTTAAATATAAAACTTCTAAGGCTTTAATAGTTTAGTAGCTATTAAATGATGTGATCATCTCAGTGGGACTTCCCCTGCCCCAGAAATAATGCCTATTACAACCTGATTTATAATATAGTTATTTGTTTACATTTGAAAAGCCCAAGCTCTTTCCCAAAGAATAGAATTTAGCCTATAGATAAAATCTCTGTTGTGTTGATATGTTTAGGTTAAATAAAGAATCCTTCCTTATGAGAGATCACATCATCCTCCTGTGTGTACCTGTCTTTAATCACAAAGGAGAAGATAAATAGCCCAAACATTCCAAAATATGTATTAAAAATCTGAATACATATTTGGTAAAATGGATCAGGAATGAGCAGATTTACTAACACTTCTGCCAACTTTGGAGTTCATTTGATACACTGGTGTTACTTGGCTGATACCTTAAAATGAAAATGAAACAAAATATTTGCAGTCATTTGCTATGCCTTCTAATTCTTCTCTTTTCTGTATCCAAGAGATTCTAAAATAAAATGTTTTGTAAATAGGCAGTCTGGAGTGGGGGAGGTGTTCACAAGAAGCCTTAAAAAATAGTCAAATTTAAAACTCCTGTAGGGCCTTTGTTTTTACAACCTAATGATTTTGTAAATAAAGCCTATTAAGTCTTTTACATCTAGCTAATTCATCCAATTTACCATAGAACCTAAATTCATTGTAGAAGCCACAGACTTTCAAAAACACACTCTGCTAGTTCATTTGAAAAGTTATCCATTACAGATAGATAGAACATATATTTCTTGGTTTCATAGTAAATGCCACAGGTATATTTCTTAGGAGCAGGGCCCTAGAGTTGTGCTGTTTTTCAGTTGCCTTGCCACTTATTTCCAAGGGGAATTTATCACCCAAGCAACTGAAGCAAATGTTGTTTCTTTAGTGACTGTTTTAGATTTACTTTTTTTTTTTCCTTTTGACCAAGGGGGCCAATGGCGATTAAATATATTTTAGATTCAGTTCAGACCAAACTCTTTATTCCCATCAGATAACCTACAGTCTTAATCCCTTTAATACCTCTATATGCTCTGTACTGCAATGCTTGTTTGTACATGTGAATTAAATGCCAATTAGAGCAAAATAATTACGTGTCTCTGAATATTTCCTTAGCCGAACTTTTTTTTTCTGGGATGGTATAAATATAGAGCAATGTAATTTCAATTTTGAACTAAGATTTGTTTTTTATTTTTAATGAAGCATCCTCGATAATGTTTTTTGTTATAAAAGAAAGTTATTTCAGGAGACAATCAAACAAAAAATTTATGTGTAATTGTAACTGATCTTCATCATGGGCATTCAAAACCAGACTTTTTTGATTTATTTAAACTGGCTGAGGAAACATTCCACACCCTCTGGCTTCACAAGACATTAACTAAAGAAAATTTAAGTGACAAAAATTATAAGATTATTAACAGCTCTAAAAGTAGCCATTTTATTTGTCTTCCCCCAAAAGTGTTTTGTGTTTGTCTTTATTTATGACTTGACTTAGCTTTTTAAAAAAATCTTCATGAAGGGGAACAGTTGAGTAACATGAATTATGTTAATACATTAGATCTGGCCACTGGGGATTCATTTAGGTTCACTGGAAACAACAAGTATAAGAAGCCAATCCAAGATAAGATTATAAAATGTTGTTTCAACATCTGTAACAGTAGTTTGTCATAATTGAGACCCTAAAGCAAAACTGCAAAATAAGTAATATTTGTCATGTATATTTCCACTTCTCTAAAAGATCCATTTTCTCCTCCTTGATGCCACTATTTTCTATCCTGTGTCATTTCCTTTTTTCAACCTTTTGCTAACAAAGATATAATTAATACCAGTACACCACATACACACATACACACACCCTGCAGGGGTATCTGCTTTTTCAGAGGAGACTCTTTGAAGATTCGTTTGGTAGAGGAGATGTTTTAAGGAGAATGTGGTAATGCTCCTGAGAGGCTGGGATTGGTTGTTTTGGTCAGGTGTAGCTGCTGCCTTCCCCTCTCCCCCCATCTCAAATGGCACCTGCCCCTTCTCCTCAAAGTCTTCCTATGAATGACACAAGCTCCAGCAAGATTTTGAAGTGCCTTCTGATATATTTACAAGCAAATCATGCTTGATATGAGAGCAATACTGAGCTCCTAACACTTAAAAATTATAATACTCATGGTATAATATTGCAGAGTATTTGATTAAACTGAAAATATCATTCCCCAGTCATACTGGCCATTAGCTTATATAATATATTTACTTCCTAGATTTTGTTTATGGTTTATAAACATTCTTCCTAAACACATGTCTTTTAAAGAAAAATTCCAGCATGTGAATGTTTTGAGTATAAGATATTTTTAAAGTAAAGATTAAGAAAAGGTTAGAACAGAACTTGTTAATTTTAAAATCCTGAATCTCTGGTATTACTACTGCCAACCTAGGAAACATTAAGATGTGATGTCTCATGTAGTC
This sequence comes from Halichoerus grypus, assembly GCF_964656455.1. Classification (NCBI taxonomy): domain Eukaryota; kingdom Metazoa; phylum Chordata; class Mammalia; order Carnivora; family Phocidae; genus Halichoerus; species Halichoerus grypus. The sequence continues at coordinate 84,908,260 of NC_135712.1, forward strand.
AAAACATCTGGCAGTCTGCTTTTTTACACTTTTCACTGAGATCACATGTTGCCAACACAGGCATAAGCTAGAGCTGTTTAAAGGTTTTATATTCTAGAATTAACTTCTTGATGCACTTATAGAATAACTAGTATGCATTTCCTGCACTAAAAGTGAAGGTCAGCCCCAGCCTAATGTTTCCTTATTAAGAGACTTAAGTCCAATCTGAGTGTTTGGGGACATCTAAACATGATGTAACTTCAAATACACTGATAAAGGAAATGAGGTTGCCAAGTTTCCGAATATGTATCACCTTTTTAGAATTCAGAATTTATTTACTATACAGCATGTAACCCATGTATCAGGGACCAAGACCACCAGAGTGCTATGAATTAGGGGTTACATTTCTGTTAATGACCTTCATCTCCACCTTCCCCATTTCCACCCCTCCTCACCTATGCCATCCCCTTTACTAGGGAAACCAAATGGAAAACTTCTTTCCTCATTCCTTTAAGAAAGATTTTTATACCTTATATATTAGCATATCATACAGAATATATACAGAAAGATAGTTAATACCCTATTAGTTAAATATCCAGATCACTGCTGATTGTTCAGATCTCAGAGTATAATACAACACACTGCCAATGTTGTCTTATTATGTCATTTTTGACTGATCTTTATTAGTACCAATGTACTACTTCTCCTATTAAAACTCCATTAGATAAATGACCATTATTATTCTTCATGTGAGATTTTACTAAACTGATCATTCCTATGTATTTGTTTTAGACCATCACTGCTAGAAATTGCACAGATGAAAAATAATGAACTCATTTAGATAGGAAGAGGCTACTTATCCACCATTTCATGCAAGAAAAACACATAGAACCCTTCCAGCAGCTCTGAAATAGGGTGAACCTGCACCAGGTGGAAGAGTTTGCATTGAAGGTACATAAAGAACTCCCCAAAACTCCTGCTCATGTATATATACCTCTGGAAAAACAAAAAACAAAAACAAACAAACAAAAAACCAGAAAAACCCTACAAGTGGGACTTGGTGTAGTGCAAACTTTTTTTTTTTCCCAAATAGAATGCCATATGGTGACCTATAAGTCATGAAGATTCCAAGAGATGATTGGTGTTATGATGCCAGAAATCTACCTAAAGAGCCACAAAATTCCCACTCCTACACACCCTCTTAAAAATTATATAGTTTTTAAAGCAACTGGTATGGTATAGGAATTCAAACCATTTCATATGAGTAATGATTGAAGGAACTGAGGATGTTTAGCTTGGAAGTAAAGACTCAAAGAGACCACGATGACTCCATATAAATGTTTGAAGGGTTACTACATAGGAAGAGGCTACGATTGTTCTGTATAGACTTGAGGGTTAAAGCTGGTATGGTATCAAGGTGAGATAAAAATTTCATCAAGGCAATAACAAGAAGAAGGCCCTGGATACATTAGCCAGTTCCCACTGAGTGAGATGCCTATTTGGAGATGGATAAAGCCTAGAGTGAAGGGGGAGCTGAAGGTGGGCACAGAGTCCCTGTGCACACACAGGCCTCTGTTCCTAGACCATCATGCCTTGTGGACAAAATCCAATAAAAAGCACCATGAGATGGTATGTTTGTTTGTGTGTGTGTGTCTGTGTGTCCTACCAAAAATGGTTGTAGTCAACTGAAGTAATGATCTAAAATAAGCAAAATTCATAACGTCCTGGGAGAATGTTTCCTGGTTACCTTGAAGTAGACAGAGCCATGCCAGTACCATCATGCCAAGCAATCAAAAATGGTAAAAGGTCAGAAAATATGGAACCTCTTTAAGGAAATGAGAAACAGGAAAACATTTAAACATCATGAGATGATAAAGCTGATAGAATTGCAAAACATCTTTTTACTTCCTTTCACATGGGTGTTAATTGTAACACGAATGCTTATACTGAATGGTATCCTTTGGTCATGTGGGGATGTAACATCTGATTGGGCAGGTGATTATGTGCACATGAAACACCTGGGAGCTTGCTGGAAATGCAGAATCTCAGGTCCCATCCCAGACCTACTGAATCAGAAACTGAATTTCTCAAGATACCCAGTGATTTATGTGTACATTAACATTTGAGAAGTAATGATCTGAAATCATCTACATGAAGAACAAGGCCTGATCTATTGCACTGAGACCCTAGCAAAAAGCTTGATTCTTGGGTAGCTTTCTGAGATCACAGAGACATGATGATGTCCCTGACAGAGGGGCTGGTAAGAGCAGCTATCACAATTATGTTTGAATAAAGTTTCTTCCCTTATTTCCATACCACAGCCTCCACCCAGTTGGTTGTAGTTTTTCTGTCCGGAGAAAACACAAAAAACCTTTTATGTTCCACCTGAATAAAACAAACCTTCAAGTATTTAGAGAATTATCATGTCCTCATCCCATTAAATCTTTTCTTCTCCAAGATAAACAGCCCAGTTCACTCAATCATTTTTCATAACGACATTTTTGATGTTTTAATGCCTCCATGAAAGTATGGCCCTCTGAGCAAGACACACTGCTCAAGATGTGATCTCACCAATGCCAAGCACTGTGAGACTGTTTATATCTTGGGAAAGACATCTATTCAGACAGCCTAAGACTGCTTTAGCATCTCTAGACTGTAAGTTGTTCTCTAAATTGTTTTGATGTTTCTATTCTTTGAATAACTTGGGAGTTATCTCACAGTTGCTAATCTTTATACCAGAATAATCTTGGATCCAAATGTGCTCATTAGAATATTCTAGGTTAATAATTCTTTATGTCTCCAATAATTACACTAATGTTCAGTTTTGAGGTCATAGAATCCTGAGTTTGACAGACTCTTGGAAGTGTTCTATTCAACCATCTCATTTCACAGATGAGGAAATTAAGGTTCAGAAAAGTAAGAGATTTGCTAAAAAAGTCCCATGTAGGTTAGTTAGCAGAGCTAGCACTGGAATGAAGGCTGCCTTACCCCAGTGTGCTATTTCCATTACACTATTATTCTTTATTTTGATGTTTATTACAAACAAAAATTTAAGTGAAAAGTAAACATAATAATAATATGCTAGATATTCCCAAATATCTAGGTGTTTGGCATTTAGTCACAAAAGTTGATATTTTCCTGCTTTTCAGTTTTAGTACAACGATTTGATATTTTATGTATTCAGTTTGATAGTCATTTGGCTGGCAGTGGAAGAAAGTCTGGTCTGTAAGTGTGTTTTAAAAATGGAATGAGGCACCATGAAAAGTTGTATTATTTATTTTCCTAAGAATGTTCCTCACTGTCTCTCCTTGGACTGGCTAGATTAACCATTTGAGTGAGCTGGTTTGATAGGTTCTTGGAACTAGCTGCCTAAATATACAAGTAAATCAAACCCCAGGGTTCTTAACTGTAAGCAATGGGGACCAACTCTGGCTTACTTAAGTAGAAAGGGGATTTATTAAAGTATATTTGGACAATTAATAGGCATAGGAGGAATGATGAAAATAGAAAAATCACCATTTTGCAGTTCATCATAGTAAAAATTGATTCAAGCAAAAATGATAAATGGATGCTAAATCCGAGGAAGGGGGCAGTTTGGGAAGAAACAGGATATTTATATAACGTCAAAATATCCACCATCTCAGGGTGTCTGGGTGGCTCAGTCAGTTGATTTCTCTTGATTTCAGCTCAGGTCATGATCTCAGGGTGGTGAGATCAAGCCCCACATCAGCCCTGCACTGAGCATGGAGCCTACTTAGGATTCTCTCTCTCCTTCTCCCTATGCTCCTCCCCACCCCTCACTCACGTGCTCTCTCAAAATAAATAAATAAAATATTTAAAAATATGTATAGCAACCATCTAAATTATAAGAGAAAAAAATGACTTTTCAATGGAGAAATTGGACAACACCCTAAATAAGTAATCAAAATCAACATCGCCAATACAGTAATCATCTCCATGCCCATCTCTGGATATGAGGCCATGAGAAGGATACAACGTCACTCATGTAGTATTACTGCTGAGACTGCACAACTTAAATCTAATCATGAGAAAAATATCAGCCAAACCCCAAACGAGGGATATTCTATAAAGTAAACAGATTATGTTTTTAAAAGTGTCAATGTCATGAAAAACAAGGAAAAACTGAGATGTTTACACATTAAAAGAAGACTTAACAGGTATGACAACTAAATGCAATACATGTTCCCAGATTGGATCTTGGACTGGGAAAGAAAATTGTGATAGAGCACACTTTTGGCATAATTGAAACTTGAATATAGACTGGAAATTAGATTAATATTAGTGTTATGTTTCCTGAATTTGATAACTAAACTATGGCTATGTAGGAGACTAGCCTTGTTTATAGGACATACATCCTGCAGTATGAAGGGGTAAAGGGGCGTAGTGTATGTAACCTCCTCTCAAGTGATTTGGAATAATGAAAATAATACTATGTATAATATAATTACATATATATAGAGAGAGAGTGAGTGAGACAAGGAAGACAGAAACAGAGACAGAAAGAGAGAGAGGAAAATAACAACAAAATGTTAAAAATTGGTAAATCTGGGGAAATTGGTAAATTATGGGAGTCCATTGTTCTATACATGCAATTTTTCTGTAGGCTAGGTATTTTTTTCAAAATAAAAAGTTTCTAAAAAAAATTTTTTTTAAGTACACTGGGGCACTCACAGACTTCTAGAACTTGGCTCGGGATGGAGAGACTAGGCAGCAGGCAGGGCACAGCCTCAGTCAAACCTCAGACTAGGCTAGTACAGACCCCACTGCTATCTTCACAGAAAAGAAACATCAGAGCTTGCACCCCTTACACCCCCGACTTGAGCACTGGTTCAGCTGCTCACCACTGCTGCTGCTGCCATGGAAAGCCCATGTTGGAGCTTCATCTGTTCCCCCACCCACTGCCAGGATGAATTCTCTACCATGCCTACTTCTGCGTGCCCCCAAAGCCCAATTCAAAGTGGGGACAGGTGTGGCTGGTTGGTGGAGCTGAATCACACAGCCATACCCTATTTACAAGATAGTTTGGGAAAGTGCATATCTGCTTACCACCAATTCTCCACAAATGGGCAATTTTCCAAATTCAGAGTTTAGATTTGGGAAAGTTAAAAAAAAAAAAAAAAAAAGCTAATGCCCACTGTAACGTGTTATAGATATTGCTTAAAAGTAAAATAGACACCTCTCTAGACTTGACGGAAGTCCAGTCTGCCGTCAGGGCAAATAGTTAAAAGAAAATAATTTTTTTAAAGCCTGTATTTGGTACTGCCTGCTATTACATGCAGGCCTATAGGAGAATATAGTAAAGCTGGAGTATATTGGTTTATTAAATCATGCAGCAAAGAAGAGCAGAACGACCCCTCCATCATTCATCGAAGTCCATCTACTGCTCACTCCTATTCTTTTTTGAAAAATTGGAAAGAGCTCTGTGAAGAATTTAGTAATTAATCAGGGAATTAAAATACATATCATGTACTTTAGTGATAAGAACACTTTTTTCCTCTGTATGCAAGAATTTAATGTGAAAAGCTGGACACATTGTTGTTTCATATTCATCCAAAGGATGATTATAATCAAAATGCCCTGTGCATTTTAGTCTTTAATAACTGATATGCCATCTATTATATAAGTCTTTAGGAAGATATACGTAAGACAATAAGAAAGTGTTCTTAAGCTTGAGGCAAGATTAAATTAAAATAGAAACTTAGAGATAGAAAGGTCTTTGGAGTTCACATACAACTTTGTCATTTCACATTGAGGAAACTGAAGGCTAGGTCTTGATAGAATTAATTGCCTCTCCTCAAAATGAAAACAAAATATGCTGAAAGGCTTTTGATGGCATGTATCATACATCACTTCATAATCCTCACATTTGAAGAGGCTATAAAAACATACTGGTTAAGAGCTTGCGCTCCAGGATCAGATAGCCCAAGTTTCAGATCCTGGCTTCCCTACACATTATCTGTGTGATCTCACTCTAATAACGTACCCTCTCTAAACCTTACTTCCCTCACCTGTGACATAGAGACAAGAATGTGTTCATGCATTGTGATGACTTTGTAAGGATTATCTCTTTTGTTTTTATGGAACTAGCAAAGTGTTTTACATACATTGTGTGTGGAAGAAGAGGTTTAGCCATAGCAGTGCCTGTTATAATTGGTTGTCTACAGTGATGGCAGATCCTTGATTTTCTTATTCTCTCATGGCTCTGCATTTTTTCCATTTCCCCATCCCAAATTCTTGCCTTCTGTACACTGAATACTTACCCATTCTTTAATATTGCATTTAAAGTTTATCTCCTCAGTGAGTGCTACTCTGTGCCCCCACCAGCATTCTCCCCTGTTCTCCCATACAGAATTAGGGATGTCCTCCTCAATGTTTTGTTAGTACCTTAAATGCATTACTAATACCAATAATTAACATATAGCTTTAATTACTTATTTCTGTCAATCTCCCCAACTAGTAAGCCTATCTGTGGCAGTGACTATATCCAATATGTCTTTGTATCCCTGGAGACTACTAATGCTAGGTACATACTATTAATGTAGTATTTACTGAATGAATGAATGAGTGAATGAATGGATGAATGAATGAATGAATGAATTGGTGAATGAACGGATGAAAGAATTAATGAACAAAATACTGAGAAGAGTCCCTTTGCCCTGAATAAGGATTCCAAATGCAATTGGAATGGTCTTCTTGATTCTAAGACACACTACCCCAGAATCTGGTCTATTCCCATGAGTTTCAGAAGCAAATGCATATCAAGTAAAGTTTCCACATACTTGAAAGGGAATCAATTACTGGGAAACCTTATAAACCTTATAATTAGATTGCTACTGTAATTAACCAACACTCTGCTGTCAAAGCAGTCTACGCAGTTTAATGTGTTCAAACTCTTTAAGGCCTGAGGACAGTCTGGAGCTACAGATTTAAAAATATAATAGATTCTCCTAATGGTTTCTAACTATATCCCTAAGTGGCCAAGGTCATTTGGAATTAGAATCCATGCATCTAAGGTTCTAGACACCTCTTCACCACCTCAGCTAGTTGTCAACAGCGATTTTGATCATAGTGTTAACACACACACCCATGAGACATGCTGAGATGACAGAACATCATAGTTAGAACTGCCCTAGGAGTCCATCCTTTGTTTACACCTAGTGTAAGGGTTGCTTACACCTCCAGAACTGACCTCCCCCAGTCATATACACACACACACACACACACACATACACTATTCCAAGGATCCAAGGAAGTAGCTGCACTCACAATGGCTGTCCAAGAGATGTGTCGATTTTGTAAGCCTGTCTGAATATGGAGATCTTCTTATTATGTCTCCCACAGTTACTCCCAAAATATGGGAGCCTGAGAGATGGAGGAGTAATTCTTCCTATGAGGTACAGGGTAAAAAGATTCAAGTATCACATGTTAAAGCTTTCTCTAATAGAGAGGAAATAACTATGCCAGTGATATCTGCCATTTCTGATCAGACTATAAAAGGAGATCTTCTCTGGGGGGCCAAATACATGGACTCTCCTTTTCCCTGGAGGTCACAATCCCACATCCAGGCACATAATTTAGCAAGTGAAGTTAGAGGGTTAGATTTCAGACCTGACTTGTTCCCCCTCATCCAGATATCCTTGCACAACCAATACGTACAACCATATATATGACTCTGAAGGGAGTCTCCTCTACTAACATTCTAATCTGTGTGTGTGTGTGTGTGTGTGTGTGTGTGTGTGTGTGTGTGTGTGAAGGTGTATGATGAAAGGTGAAGAAATGAGCTCCATTTTATCAAAGATAATTCAAACACAGATTGGATGGGAGTTTGCTAGAGTCTTTATGGAAGATGGTTGGCCTAGAGGATTACTGGCTTTCCTTCCAGCTCTAGGATTCTATTTTTATCATGTCCTTAATTAGTAATACAATATATCTCTGACTGTTTGATCAGGGCAGATTTTCCCCAGTTCCTCAATAACCATATCATGGAAAATAAATTTAAAAAACTTTGCTAGTGTCAAGATACTTGTTATTTCTTATGAAGTTGAATATCAATCTCCCCTAATTCTTCAAGGGATGTGCTGCTTGGGAGGATCTTGCTCTTCCCCTACCCCTGTTCTACAAATAACAAGAGATACTTTTCTGCAAAGCTCTCCCCAATATGGCAGAACTCTCAGCTATGATAGAATACTAATTGTCTCTGCTACAATAGTCACATTTTGTGAGAGCCTCATAAAAGTTAATCTTCAAAATGCTTTAGTGAGGTTGGCAAAGGATAGATATTTTATCTTCATCATGCTGATAGAGAGAATGCAGCTGACAGGGTTTGATTGCCTCCCCAAACTCCCACATCAAATCAGTTGGGGGACCAAAATCTGGGTCTTCTGGGTTTTTTACTCTATTGCTTGAGCCCATGTAGCAAATTCAAGTCACGTCTCCACATCGGTACCTCACCTATTGCAAACTGACTCAACTAACAGGGGACAAAAAGGATTTTGCAAGTTTTCTGGAACATTGCCTGGCCTTGGAGGGTAGAAATCTCTGATGCATTATTCCTATCATTTACACAGGACAGGTGGTAACTCTATATAGCTTTATCAGTTCTCTGAACTCAGCATCTGGGCATGTTAACTTAGTACCTTGAGAGTACCCTTGTGTGTGATGGGGTGCACTCTGCTAGTGGAGTACAGGGCAGCTGTGAAACATCTGTATTTTTGTGCAGAAAGCCTTCTTAAAATCAGAAATACCCAACAGGCCAGGAAAATAGTGAGTTTGTGGGATTAACTAGAGCTCAGAAGCCCAATGTTGCATGTGTAGAAGTAGAATCTTGGGTTGTATGTATAAACTAAGCCAAAATATCCTCCGAAAAAAATCTGTGACTTACCTAAATAGTTTACTTTTATGTGTTATTTTATACTTTGCTATTATAAGAAATTTCAAAAATAAGATGGTAGTGAACCAAATGTTTTATGTTTTACTCTAATGCTTTAACCTCTATTAAACCCATCTTTTAAATACTTGACTTTAGTACTGAAAAATTAGTCACTGTTTATTTGGGGGAGGTCTCTTAATTTCTTCTGCTTTTAGTGATCCATTTTTTCAGGGAAAGAGCAAATACCAACTTTGTTGGAAGAGAACTTCTAAATGGCCAGATCAAGATAATGTGGAGGAAATATGCATAGATCTTACTGATCTCAACTGGTATTAAAATATCTGCTTAAAATGGAGCCACTGGTCCCTGATTTCTTAAAATTGATTTTGAACTTTCCATTACTTTAAGAGGAGAAGATCAAGAATTAACATTATAAAACTCAGAATGTGATAGTATTGATCAACTAACTCAATGTAAAATTAAAAGTACCAAAATAAAAGTCATGTGTTCTTTCATAGTTGATTTCAGCACTCAACTCCCAACACATTCATATGATTGTGTCACAGAATCAGTGGTTTCAGAATCAATGATAAGAGAATTTAAATGTTCTGTGTTATATCAAGGAAGCTAATTAATGTTCTGTTTTAAGAGTTAAAGTATAGTCTTCTGTACCTAGTTTGTCAAAAATTATTATTTTACCTGAGGCTTGTACTTCACAAAATTCTGCTATTTTACTTATTTTTTAAAAATAATTCTGCCATTTTAAATAAGTGTTTACATGAATAGGCAGCCTATTTGCAGGTAAGGAAATGTTAAAGTAGCTAAGCTGAAAACAGAGTTAATCTGGCATCTGTGCTCATTCTAAATATATAGCTACAAACAAGTTTTTTTTTCCCAACTAAATACCAGTATCACTAACTGACCACCTCTACCTGATCCAACCCAAAGTCACCATGTCCCAAACTTGACTCATTATCACCACTAACAGCCTCCATAAAGCCTGCCTCTTCTCCTGTTTTCCAGGATTGTTTAATAGCACCACCACCTACTCAATTACCTAAATCAGAAACCAGGATCCATCCTCTCATCTATTCTCCTTCATCCACTCCTCTTCCTCTCTTACTCCCCAAATCAAATCTAAATGCTCTAGCTCTCAACTTCCTAATTCACTCCTCTTCTGCCCTATCTCTCCATCCTCACAGGTACCATCTTAGATCACTTTATCACCTTTACCTAAGTATCTACAATACTTGTTTAAAATCCAGATTCCTGGACCCCGCTGCAGCCCTCCATGAAAGTGAGGTCTGGGAATGTTTGCTTTAACACTCTGCAGGTGAATTTAGTGCACACTGAATTACGAAAACACTGGCCTCTAGAATAAGATATGACTTGTAGGGCCTACTTTCTGGCCTTCTCATTTACAACTTCCCTGTAAGCACTCTGGACCCTAGCCTTGCTAAATTTTGGTGCTTCCCCAACTGCACCTGTGCTTCCATGTCTCTGGCCTTCTCTAATAATGTTCTCTCTGACCAAAACACTCACCATCTCACTGACTTAGTTAATCCCCTTCATCTTTCAGAACTCAGCTCAAGGGTTATTTCCTACATTGAGTCTTCCTTGAGTTGCCAGGGCTGTGGTAGATACCGTCCTCAATGCTCTCCTATGCCATATGCCTTGGTAGACTGCTGTCTCACCTCCCCTCACCCTGTTCTCTGCTGAGTTCCCTTGGCTGTCTTGTTCATCTTTTCAACCCTGGTGCCTAGCACAGAGCCTGCTTATGGTGAGTGAGCAATGCCTGAATAATCTATTCAGTTTAGTTCTGGAGATTCTCATAAACCATCATAGACCAGTATAGACTGAACATCTTATCTGGGAACTTTGAAGATGGAATTAAATTATGAAGATGGACTATAAGCATACCTCATTTTATTGCACTTCACTTTATTGCACTTCACAGGTATTGTGTTTTTTTACAAATTGAAGGTTTGTGGCAACCATGCATCGAGCAAGTCTGTCAGCACCTTTTTTCCAACCGCATTTGCTCACTTCATGTCTTTGTGTTACATTTTGAGAATTCTTACAATATTTCAAACTTTTTCATTATTAGTATATTTGTTATGGTGATTTGTGATCAGTAATCTTTGATGTTACTGTTGTAATTGTTTGGGGCACCACGAACCATGCTCATGTAAGACAGTGAACTTAATCAATAAATGTTATTTGTGTTCTGACTACTCCACCAACTGGCCATTCCCCTCTCTCTGTCTCCCTCTCCTTGGTCCTCTGTATTCCCTGAAACACAGCAATATTGAAATTAGGCCAATTAGTCACCGTATGATGACCTTTAAGTGTTCAAGTGAAAGGAAAAGTCGTATATCTCTCACTTTAAATGGAAAGCTAGAAATGATTAAGCTTAGTGAGGAAGGTATGTCAGAAGCTGAGGTAGCAGTTAGCCAAGTTGTGAATGCAAAGAAAAAGTTTCTGAAGGGAAATTAAAAGTGCTACTCCAAGTGAACACATGAACAATAAGAAAGCAAAGCAGCCTTATTGCTGATATGAATCAAGTTTGAGTGGTCTGGATAGAAGATCTAACCAGCTATAACATGCCCTTAAGTTCAGGCCTAATTCAGAGCAAGGTCCTAACTCTCCTCAATTCTGTGGAGGCTGAGAGAGGCAAGGAAAAAGCAGAAGAAAATTTCAAAGTTAGTAGAGGTTGGTTTATGAGGTTTAAGGAAAGAAGCCATATCCATAACGTAGAAATGCAAGGTGAAGCAGCAAGTACTGATGTAGAAGCTGCAGCAAGTTATCCATAAGATCTAGCTAGGATAATTAATGAGAGAGGCTACACTAAAGGATAAATTTTCGTTGTAGAAAAAATAGCTTCTATTGGAAGAAGATGCCATCTAAGACTTTCATAGCTAGAGAGAAGTCAATGCCTTACCTCAAAGCTTCAAAAAACAGGCTGGCTCTCTTATTAGGGGCCAATGCAGCTGGTGACTTTAAGTTGAAGCCAATGCTCATTGACCATTCCAGAAATCCTATGGCCCTTTAGAATTATGCTAAACCTACTCTGCCTCTGCTCTATAAATGGAACAACAAAGCCTGGATGACAGCACATCTATTTACAACATGGCTTACTGAATATTTTAAGCCCACTATTGAGACCTATTGCTCAGAAAAAACAATCTTTTCAAAATATTACTGCTCATTGACAATGCACCTGGTCACCCAAGAGTTCTGATGAAGATGTACCATGAGATTAATGTTCTTTTCATGTCTGCTAACACAGCATTCATTCTGCAGCCCATGTACCAAGGAGTAATTTTTACTTTCAAGTCTTATAATTGAAGAAATACATTTCATAAGGTTCTAGCTGCCATAGATAGTGATTCCTCAGATGGGTTTGGGCAAAGTAAATTGAAAAGATTCACCATTCTAGATGCCATTAAGAACATTTGTGATTCATGGGAAGAGCTCAAAATATCAACATTAACAGAGTTTGGAAGAAGTGGATTCCAACCTCATGGATAACTTTGAGGGGTTCAGTGGAGGAAGTAACTGCAAATGAGGTGGAAACAGCAAGAGAACTAGAATTAGAAGTGAAACCTGAAGATATGACTGAATTGCTGCAATCTCATGATAAAACTTTAACAGATAATGAGTTGCTTCTTATGGAAGAGCAAAGAAAGTGGTTTCTTGAAATAGAATCTACTCCTGGTGAAGATGTTTAAAGACTGTTAAGATGGTAATGAAGGGCTTACATATACTTGGTTGATAAAGCAGCAGCAGGGTTTGAGAAGATTGACTCCAGTTTTGAAAAAAGTTCTACTGTTGGTAAAATGCTATTAAACAGCATTGCGTGCTACAGAGGAATTGATCATAAAAAAGGAGTCAATCAATTAATCATTAATCCTGAGTAATGCATTCAGATTTCTGTCTGATTAATGAAAAGGGGTGGGGCAGGTTGAGAAACCAAAGAAATAATATGAGCCAGCAGGCAAAAAAATTGGATCCCAGGCCTCTTTTGCCCTAACCACTATAGGATTTGGGGAATAGCTCTGAATCTCTGGGAGTCCCAGTTTTCTGATCCACAAAATAGCTAAATAGAACCTTAATCTTTCCTCAGTACTATTATTTTATTATTCTAAACCAAAATTTAGTAAATTAGCTTTTTGAGATATTAATGCAATAAACAAGCAATTTCAATAAATTATGTGTATATATATGAAATAAATTATATGTATATGTATGAAACTTGATTTTAGGGAGAAAAACTATTGATCCAACTTACCATAACATTAAACCAATATTATATTTACTTTTTTTCTACTTAGTTGTAATATTTTGTCATGTGGGTTTAAATTTTTCTTTTATCAGTTAATTGCATGACTCACTTATTATATGAAAGGGAAATCATATGTTATTCATCTCCATGAGTTATATTATTATGAGTGAAATGAATGTCATAACATTATTTGAAAAGATGACCTTCACATTTTTCTTATGGTTTTCATAGACATGGGAAAGTTTTTTGAGTGAGGTATTCAAGTTATAGCATTCCCTACCCATGTAACCTTGGACAAATTTCTTAACCTCTCCAAGCATCTCAAAATAGAAAATTGAAGCATGCAATAAGTCATACAAAAGCCTAATTGATTTCTGACTTTTGACAATAAGAACACAGCTCTGTTGCCAAATTTTAATACTGGATTCTCTGCTTAATAAATACCTTTATATTATTGAGGGTAAAAAAAGGGTTGTTCACAGTATTTAATTAATACAGCGTCTCATTAAAACAGTGACTAGCACTTCCCCTTTTTAAAAATTCTACAACAAGATTATCATAATGGAAATTAAACCTTCAAACTAATTAATGGAATAAGTTGGTTGCAATAAGAAGTATTTCTATGTCCTTTCATTCCTCTGATTTCCTCAGTGAACCCCAAAGAAATGTAGGTATGGGTGTGCTGCTCATCTGATACAGCACAGATCCTTTGTAAACTGTCTTTAATATACCCATTTAGAGAGAATTGGAAGAGGAAGTATGATTATAAATAGAAATGGGAAACTAGACCCTAAAGTATGTTTCTACCTTAAATCACTGAAATCACCTTTTTGAAAATTTAAAATAAGGTGACTTTGTAAGTCAGAAGTGGAGACCAGAAACTAAAACTCTAACCAGAGCCAGGAGCAACCTTTTGTAGGAAGCTAGCAAATTTAATATCACAGGGCAGTGAAAGTTTTTGACTAACATTAATTTTATTAGAGAACCAAAAAAAAAAAAAAAAAGCTGATCAAATGGAAGGAATACTTATAATCACAATTGTGCTCCAAAAACACAGAGACTTTAGAGTTCAAATTCTTGATTTTTTCCTCAACTATGATTACATATGGTCTTAAATAGCCTATTTGAACTATTCCATGACCCTATCCACAGCTTGTTTGATGCTACCCCGCTTAGTAATGGAAAAGATGACTTGTCACTTCTCTCTCACATCCCACCCCATATACACAATTAAAATAGACACACTAATACATAGAGCTAAAAGAAATGCTTTCAACATATTGACTATTTATACATGACTGTAAAATGTAGTTGGTTGCACTGATTTCTGTGGCTCCAAAATACCTCTAATAGAGCAGTCCAGAAACCCCAGCCCAGGTCTTTTGGATCACAGTGAAACTCCCCGACAACTTGAACTGAATCTGCAACAATCTCCATGAGCCATCCCAGAGGCAGGGGGAGCCCTTTGAGAAGCATAGCAACTGGATGTCACCAAATAGGACAGGCAGGCATGGATGACAGGTTTGTTGGAAACTGTCTAAATGTTGTACCTCCAGCCTTCTGTGAATTGGTGTTCTGCTTTTCAGAGCAGGAGCCAATCTCCTATTATAGTGAACAAGGTCTCCAGGCCAACAGAAGCTCTTCTCCTCCTCCTCCCTAAAAACAGACCAAACAAAAGGCAGGTTTGGAAATAACTGCACAGTCACAAATGTTTGCATTGTTTTTAACCAGAACTTTTCACCAAAAAAGAAAAAAATCATGTTCTGATTTGTATCAGAGTTTACATTCATGATACCACAGTCAAGTCAGAAGGACAAGTCATATCACCAACAGAGGTACAGATTGTTAGCTACTTGGCATTTCTGGTAATTGTCAGTTACAACTGGTTAGTGGTGAAGCCAGGACTAGCCTCCCAGTGCTACATCAGTCATTTCTTTTTGAGTATGCTTGCATGAGCTACACACTGGCCAAATTGGTTGCAGCCCACTCAATAATAAGGTTAACAGACCTACCAAATGATGGAAAAATTGAAAGTATAAAACTAGTCATAACAACCATTAATATGTATTTTTTTTTTAAATTTTTTATTGTTATGTTAATCCCCATACATTACATCATTAGTTTTAGATATAGTGTTCCATGATTCATTGTTTGTGCATAACACCCAGTGCTCCATGCAGAACGTGCCCTCCTCAATACCCATCACCAGGCTAACCCATCCTCCCAACCCCCTCCCCTCTAGAACCCTCAGTTTGTTTTTCAGAGTCCATCGTCTCTCATGGTTCTTCTCCCCCTCCGATTTCCCCCCCTTCATTCTTCCCCTCCTGCTACATTCTTCTTCTTTTTTCTTTCTTAACATATATTGCATTATTTGTTTCAGAGGTACAGATCTGAGATTCAACAGTCCTGCACAATTCAAATTTTTTATTCATACAAGGTATATGATAAACAGATGCAAAATCAGAACACCACCTTTGGAGGGAAAGGACATTCTCATGTAATATATATGTTCCATATAGCACCTGACACACTACACAGCCATAATAAATATAAATCACTGAAATCCTATTTATTTTCTGGCTACACTCCCAGGAAAGCTCATCTGATTTCCAAACTGTGGGTGCTAAAATAAAATCTGAGAAACACAGAGCAGAATAAGAAATAGATCTCTTCTGCATATCTGATATCCACCCAACCTGAGTCCTCATTCTTCATCTTACTTCTTCCTTCCTTGTTTTGAATACTGATCCCCTCCTCTGTACCTAACTCATCTCTGAAAGGCGCATACCCAAGTCATGTTGCTAGAAGTAAATACCCATTCATTCATTCATTTATTATCAAATATTTTTAAGCATCTTCTCTTTTTATAGAAACAAAGCTTTAGGGGTGCCTGGGTGGCTCAGTCAGTTAAGCTTCTGCCTTAGGCTCAGGTCATGATCCCAGGGTTTGGGGATGGAGGTCCCACCCCCACCCTCCCCTGCACTGGACTCCCAGCTCAGTGAGGAGTATGCTTCTTCCTCTCTCTCTGCCCCTCTCTGCCTCATTCTCCCTCTCTCTCTCAAATAAATAAATCTTAAGAAAAAAAGAAGCAAAGCTTTATGATAAGCCCTCTCATTATAGAATGTAAAATTTATCTGAAAAGACACAAGCAAACATATATATACTAAGATCTAATTTAAATAAAATAAGAAAAGCAAGAATTCTCACAAGACAATATAATGAAATGTGAAGTATGTGGAAAATAAGCATTTAGAAATATGGCTCAGTTGCACAGGACTTAGAGAAGTAGTACACTCAGTTTGAGAGTAAATTAATAAATCATGTATATATTATATTGAATTACGTATCAAAAAATGGTCCCCAATTAAATAGAATAGTTGTTTAAAAATTCCTCTATTGAAAATGGCAGCTTTTCACATAGTTCAAACTGACCACAGGTTTAAAATATATTTTAGGAATGTAAAAAGGGAGAGAAACCTGTGAAGGCATCCTGGGGCTTGAATCAGTAATCCATATATTCTTTTTTTCAGCATTATTTCATAGCCTAGATGTTATGTGAGGGAAAATGTCCCTTTCCCAAAACAGTAGCAAGAAAATCATGAGAGATATTTCGTCTGGGGATAGGTAAACATTTAAGTTTGGTAAACAGGCATTTCAAGCTATTCATAAGTCAAAAATATAGTACCTTAGTGGTTCTCCTGATTTCTTTCATAATAAAAAGTTAGACTCAAATCTGTAAACAGACCTTTTTTCCTTTTATCATGACACAGCAATTTAGCCACTAGAGAGAACCTTTTATAGATTAACCCAGTATAAAATTTAAGTGTGAAATTATAGCTTCATATACAAATATAACATGTTAATGAACATTATTCACTTTTTACAATAAAAAATTTTAGTAATAATATTATTAGTTAAATATTTGACTTAATCAGTAATGCTTTATTCTTCAGAATTCCCATGGATTTAAGTGTATTGATTAGCAAAGCAAACAACCCAGACAGTAAATGCAAAATTATTTACATTATAAATAGCAACATTTAAGAATAATACTTTAAGACTACATATAGTCTTTATATCCTAAAAGTGATAAAAATCTATCAGCAATCTTCTGAGTCCTTGGAAGCTCAGCATCATTGACCTTGGAGGTGAAGGTCAAGGCCAGGCACTTACTAAAACACATCACTTCCAGAGCTAAGCTTGGATCCAGCTGCTCTGGTAGTATACATCTACTTCTTTCAAGAGAGAAACCCGGCAAGAATTTTCTATCTTGTTCATCCAAGCAGATATATTCAAGGACAAATTAAACAATAAAATTAAAGGTCCCTTGGGGATAGAAGTTCCATGTTGGCACCTTTCAAGTCTCATCTATTTTAAATTAGAAATTCCTTAAAGACCGAATCAGGATCTTAAGCATTCACATATAGAGAGAAATAAATATAGGTATAAAAAATATTTCATAGCACTGAGCTGACATGTAGTTAATAGGATGTTAACTTAAACATTAGAGATAGCGGCAAGGATTTATATAAAACTTCGAATGCTATTATCTAACGATTCATCAAAGTCATTCTTCTCCATGGTATGACCTGCCACATTTTCCTGGGGATAAGAATGAGATACCAGAATAAAATCAAGGATAGAATTAAGGACAAAAAGATGGGATATTTCATGTTCTGTTGTTGGTGGTGGTGTTAATAGCATTTACTTCTTGCTTTGTATGGAAAGAAATGTTTTTTCCTCAAAGTAGTCATGCCCATTCGTTGTTGCCTAAATCACTATTAGCCATTATTTTTCTGTCTTTATAAATTTAAGCCCAAGTACTCCCATTGTATTTTTCTGTAATTTCATGTTTGATTATTCATTCCACCTTTACTCTTTTATTTATTCATTATATGTTGATTGAGTGCCTACTATGTGTCAAGACAAAAGTCCAGACAATTCATTTCAAAACTCTCTCATCATTGCCTCCCATTTTCTAACTTGGGTCCTCTCTACAATTTGGCCTTCTCACATGTACAGTAAGGAGATTAACATACAGGATGGTCTGAGGGTCCCTCCAACTCTGAAATTCTGGGTCAAAACAATAAGGCATCAGGGATGTTGCTTTGTTTTGATTTTTAATAATATGGATTATGATAACTTTAAGAACATCTTGCTATGGATGCTTGTACCATGAATCATGCTCATTCCTCTGTTATACTGAGAACCGATAATGTATAACATTACATCAAAATTTAAAATTAAAAAAAAAACCTTACTTTGGAGAAAACAAGTTTTTGTAAATTATAATTAAATTCCAGTAGTTCATTCTCTAACTTGACAAAGGTAGGGTCTGAGCCCAAGAGAAAACAAGTTTTTGTGAATTATAATTAAATTCCAGTAGCTCATTCTCTAACTTGACAAAGGTGGGGTTTGAACCCACAAAATCTGTCTCCAGGGTTTACCCACTTGTGTCTACTATTATTAAGCAAGCATGTTTTAAGCATTTACCCGAGTGGTAACAGTAACAGATGTAAAGATGAATGAGGTATGGTCCTGTCCTCAAGGGGTTTGCAAAGCCAACTCATCTTTCAGCAAAGCATTTCTCTAAGGCTCTGGTAAAGAGGAAGACAGAGCCCTTTCTGCCTGGAATCCCTACCGCACTTCATCCATTCCTTTCTCACAGCATTTGTACAAGTGGGTTATTGTTATTTGTGTTCAACTCTTGGAAAGGAATATACCTTATTTGCAATACTACTCCATGTTGGTGCTGAATAAAATAGTTTTAAAATAATGGAAATAATACACTGATGTTTATATGTGGCAAACACCGTATGGTAAGTAAAGTGTAAGGATGAAATAAGAGCCTTTGGTGAAAAAGCTGCAATTGCAAGATAAAAATCACCATAATAATCCCAATTCAGATTTCAGGGTGATAGAGATTTTTCTCTACCAGAGGAAAAGAATTTAATGGAGACAGATTCGGCTTATATTTTCAGTAGGTACATATAAGATAGAGTACACTTTTTATTAAGCATTTTTAAGACTATCCTTATGTGACTTAAGAGTTTAGCTTCTGTTAAGTCAGACTACTTTCTGTGGTTTAGTGTGTGTGTGTGTGTGTGTGTGTGTGTGTGTGTGTCTGTGTCTGTGTCTGTGTCTGTGTCTGTGTGTGTGTGGTTGTTTTGTTTTGTTTTGTTTTGTTTTGTTTTTTACAAGTTCCCAGATTTAAACTTCTGACATGCTTTCTGGAAGCTATAACCTCTTGGCTTGTTTAAATTGAAAGTTTTAATTAAAGTATTAGCTCTGCATGCCTGTAATTTGGGACTGTTGTGTCTCCTTTCTTTGACTTTTCTTGGCCTTAAGTCATGTACATTGCACATTGTACCTTCATTGAAGCACAGAATTCAGAAGGATGGTTCCTTTCTCAAATAACAGTTTCCTAAGAGAGACCCGCTGACATGTCACAGAAAATATAAATCACACTTCATTAATTTTCATGCCACTCTCAAACTCTTCATGGGCATAAACTGGGGTGCATCATCACACTTCCCATTCAATGGTGCTAAGGTTTCTCAATGCCATCAATCCACACTGGCAGATCTGGCAGTTCACGATGGAATACAATAAACAGATGTGCTGAAGAAGCTCAACAAAACTGAAAAAGCAATTACAAAATTGAGATTTGATTTTTTTATCATAAAAATCTTACATGCTCATTGTAGAAAATGTGGATAATGAAGATAGAAATAAATACAGAATCATCCACAATACAATAGTTATTAATTTTTTGTGTCATTTTCCTGGACTATTCTTTCTATAAGTGGAGATGAATATACTCAGGAAACCATAAAATACCAATTGTCTTTTATACCTGGTATATGAATAATAATCATAATAGCCAAATTTTATAGGATATACCAGGCATTCTACTAAATAGGTCACATACTTTATTGAACTTAATTCTCTCTGGAATTGAAGTTTTTGTAGTGCCAAACCATGGTTGAAGACAACAGGTAAAGACAAGATGAATGGTCTCAGTCACAAGTGATCCAAAATTATGGAAAATAACTATTAAAATGATAAAGATTAAGACATGGATCTAAAGAATTTCTTTGTAATAAAAGTAAGAACTTTAAACATAGTACAACTTAACCTTATCTATTGTGATCCAAAAAAATGTTCATTTTGAGTTACTAAGACCTAATTAGAAAGTGAGAAAAATTAAATACTGAGAATGTTAAACACACACCTGCATGCACACACATAGAGACTTACACTAATATGTGTTATGTTAACCTTTAACATTAGCATTTTAGCATTAAATTAGCATTTAAATTACTTAATGTGTTACGGGCAGTACACTGTTCTGCATTTTCTTAATTAGAAACCAATCATTTATAGTTTTGTACTTGTATAAAGTAATTCAAGCTTGTTTAATTATATAACAATAAATACTAACATATTCAAGAGAACAAAACTGATCATTTTTCCCCAAATGGAAATAATCTAGAAAAAAGTACTGCTATGAAAACTACAGAAAGCTCAATTGAGAACCATTTTCAATTTCTTACTGAAGATTGCTGAATAATTAAAAAATTTGTTATTGTAACATAATTGTGAATGGAATTCTATTCTTTTTTTTTTTTTAAAGATTTTATTTATTTATTTGACAGAGAGAGAGACACAGCGAGAGAGGGAACACAAGCAGGGGGAGTGGGAGAGGGAGAAGCAGGCTTCCCGCGGAGCAGGGAGCCCGATGCGGGGCTCGATCCCAGGACCCTGAGATCATGACCTGAGTCGAAGGCAGACGCTTAACAACTGAGCCACCCAGGCGCCCCTAGAATTCTATTCTTTTTAGCTCATGGAATGAATTCTTGATTTTTCAGTGTAATTCAGAGAGCTATATTTTAAAATTAACTCTGCATCCCAAAGAATAGTTTGATCGTATAAAGTCAGGAAATATTTACTAAAATAAAAATATTAAAAAAGGATTATCATAGGTAATTTAATTTATTCTTCATATGTATATAATATATTCAATATACTAGAATTTATCATTTTCTTGCATTATATACATTTCATAAAATGAGGATCATTAACCTTTTTATTTCCTCCTGATTGTTGAAATCTTTTGTCTATTACGTTATGTCCTTGCCTTATTAAAGTATGTTAAACATAAAATTAAACACAATTTCACCCTTTTTCTGTAGTGCCTGAACCAGCATCAACATTTTATACATCAATTCTCCTTGCTGAGTGCTATAAGCATATAATCTTTCTAAGGAAGATACTAGGCTTAAGTCACACTGACTTTAGACAAACCTACCAGTTTGGGGTTGTTGCTTTCCTTTTATTTATTTACTTCTCTATTTTAAATGAAATCTCTATGTTTGTTGTGATAGAGATGATGGGAAAGGGGGATCATTTGTCTCTTTCTCATAAAAAGATTGTACAGAAATACTCTACTTAGTTGAATATTGTTTTATGCCACAGTTCAAGTAGCCCTAAATGGATCGAAGTTGATAGATGCTAGCATTAAAATATGGATAAAGCGAAATATCTGTCTATTATCATAACATTTATAAATAGATTAAATTAGGACTCCCTTTTCTTCCATGCTCATCTCAGAGTAGGAGTAGTTTCTAAAAGTCTAGTCACAGATCCTATCACTGCTCTGTGAGGAGCTATTTACCAAACCAGGGGCAAATGGGATTACCATGAAGGTGATGGATATAAAACCATTAAGTAAGGATTAAGTTATTTTAGGCTCCATGATTCCCTTCCACTAGGCAAATTGCCGTGAGATGATAAGAGGAGAAAATAAAATTAAGAGGGCAGGTTTGTTTTATTTCCATAAGTATTCCAGCTGCCAAGACAGATACTGAATTTTATGGTTTCTTCTTAGACAGGTAGTGCTAAGAAGCCATACTCATTCCAAAGTTCAGCGCCTAGTTGTTTTCTGCCTTTGAAAAACTCTTACTCTTTTCAGTCTTCTAGAGCTTAAAAAATAGCCCTTTACATGTGTTTTGGTGTCATTTCTTTGAAAAAGATAAAAAGAGAAGGAAGGGGGCGCCTGGGTGGCTCAGTCGTTAAGCGTCTGCCTTTGGCTCAGGTCATGATCCCAGGGTCCTGGGATCGAGCCCCGCATCAGGCTCCCTGCTCGGCAGGGAGCCCGCTTCTCCCTCTCCCACTCCCCCTGCTTGTGTTCCTGCTCTTGACGTGTCTCTCTCTGTCAAATAATTAAATAAAATCTTTAAAAAAAGAGAGAGAGAAGGAAGACAAGAATGAAAGAGAGAGTGAGGGATCCCTTACTAAATTGAACCTTATCATTTAGTCATGAGGAATAAAGGACTGTATTAGCAAACTATATCTCATTTGCATTCAAAATCCAACATCCTATTTCCTTTAAATTCACTTAAGCAAATTATCACAAAGACCTACTAAACAATGCTCTTTATAATTTTCTATAATGGCAAAATACGGGAAGGAGAAGAAGGTCACATTATCAAAATGCTTGTCAACTTCTGAATTATTAAGTATCTTAGTGACCATAAGTGACATCCATTTCCCCAGTCATCTTTTCAGGAGAGGATGCTACTGTTTTCTTACAATATAGCGTACACTGCCCTTTTTGGTAATTAGTGTAATTTGACTCATTTTAAGATAATGAAGCCACCTGCTCTGAATAGCTTATCACCATTAATGCTGAAAAGCTTTTCTCACATCAACAAGAAGATATAAAGCAAGTCCTAATCCAACTTTGCTCTTGAAGCTTCATTTCCCAGAGAATTTTTAGAATCGTCTTGATTTGGATGTCAGTAATACACTGTAATAGACAACCAACTTTTTTTTTTTTTAGGTGGAGATCACCAAGGAAATTTTTCAAGGTGTATTAGTTTCATTAGTTCACAGAGTATTGATGGGAAGTAAGGGAAGAGGCAGTCTTCTGTGTCTACTATGTCAGGCCCTGTGTGAAGGGCTGTCACTTTTGCATCTCATTTAAATGGCACATTTTGCCCAAGACGACATGAGCTAATCGGTGGAGAACCTCGTATTGAACACAGGTCTCCTCCTGACCAGCACATTTTCCACTGCCCCTTACCAATTCTCTTTTATTGTTTAAGCCATTTCATAGGTGAGATTAAAAAAGAGTAATTTTTAAAATACTTTCAATGAATCACACAAAATTGATAACAATTAATGCCACAAAATGTACACAAGAAAAGTCGCTTGGCAATGGCGTATGGCCCAGGTGAAAAGAGAGGACATTCTTTAAGTTTTTAAATGAAATGACAGTTTTATACAGATATAAGACTGATACAAGGTGAGAAAAAAGCTGAAGAATGTCCATTTTACCCATATTTTCATTTCATTTGCCTTAAATGTAAGTAAACGAAGAGAAACAGTTGTTGAGTCATTTGATAAGCCACACCTGTAATTCAGCTTTGCCTCTCTAGACAAATTGTTATCTTTTCTCCATGGAAAATTCATATAGAAAGTCAACTAGAGAGAGACAGTGCAGGGAGGGGCAGAGGAGAGAGAGAATCTGAAGCAGGCTCCACACTCAGCACAGAGCCTGACATGGGGCTCGATCTCACAACCCTGAGATCATGACCTGAGCTGAAATCAAGAGTCGACAAGAGTTTCTCAACATGGGCACTAGTAACATTTGAGGTTGGATAATCTGTGTTGTCG
Organism: Halichoerus grypus; assembly: GCF_964656455.1. NCBI lineage: Eukaryota > Metazoa > Chordata > Mammalia > Carnivora > Phocidae > Halichoerus > Halichoerus grypus. The sequence continues at coordinate 84,932,094 of NC_135712.1, forward strand.
GGCCGCCTTGTGTATTCCAGGATGTTTAGCAGCATCCCCCTTGTCCACCCACTAGATGCCAGTAGCACCCTCCCAGTTCTGACCGTCAAACATATCTCTAGACATTACCGAATGTACCTGGGCCAGGGGGGCAAAAATCACCCCCTGTGGAGAACTGCTGGAGTAAACAAGCATTTATTGAGCACTTACTATATAAGGCCAGGCATACAGAAATGACCTAAACAAAGACCCTGTTCTCAGAGAACTGGCATTCTAGTGAGGGAGACAAGACAAAAAGACTAAACTATATAATGCAGTGACAAGTGCTAAAAAGAAAAATAGGGCCTAAAAAATGGTGTGGATGGCATTTAGATGAGCCCTCTCCAAGGAGGTGTCTTGAGCAGAGACCTGAAGTGAAATGTGACTATCTAGGGGAACAGGGTTTCAGATGGATAGAACAGCAAATGTAAGGGCTCTGAGACGGGACCTGTTTATAATGTCTAAAAATAGCAGAGGGCCAGTTGTTGCTAGAGTTGAGTAAGTAAGGTCAGAGAGGCAGGCAAGGGTCAGATCATACAAACTTCTAGATCAGCACTGCCCAGTAAAACTTGCTGCCATGATGGAAATGTTCTGTATACAGAACTGCCCCAAACAGTAGCCACTGACCACATGTGGCCACTGAGCACTTGAAATAACTGAGGAGCTGAATTTTTAATTTTATTTAATTTTAATTGATTGAAATGTACATGGACACATGTGGTGAGCTACTGTACTGAACAGCGAAAGTCTACACCATAAGGACTTCGGATTTTATTTTAAATACAACAGAAAACTACCAGAAGATTTTAAGCAGAGGAAAGACATGATCTCCTTAACTTTAAGAAAACAGTAAAAGTAATAAAATCCAATATATTTCTCTCCATTTTAGAAAATCAGATCTAAATCTAGTGAGAATTTCAGCTAAATAACTTGTGCTGGGTCTCTGTGATCTTTACTTCCCTACTCCTTTTAACTGGCTTTCCTCGGGTTTTATTATTTTTTTTAATTACTGTTTGCTTGCTTGATTTTTGAAATGGTTTCAAATTCTTTTTGGAGTAAGGATGAATATAATCTAAGTAAATAAATGGTAAATAAATGGTAAAAGGTGGGTATAACTCCATTAATTAATGATTGCTTAAAAACATTAAGTTACCATGCTTTATAAGGATATATAACAAGATAGAACCAAAAATTGAAAGATTACAAAAATAGTTATGGAATGTGACCTGGAAATAACCCCCTATATCTACACATAGCGGCTCATTATTTGTTTAGTAAATGAATCCATAAAGAAATGCTATCTATCCGCAGATGGTTTCAATTCTTGTGAACAAAATATGGAGAAGAGAGCCTAGTATATAAAGGTTTAATTCTGCTGAATGGAGAAAATAAATTATTTAAAAACTGCATATTTTCTTAACCAATTGGAAATAGCTATGATAAGTAAGATTATCATTTACCCATCAATGCTATGTTTATACACAATGAAATGAAGATAAATTCCTGCAATTATTTGATTAATCTGAAGTATGCAAACAAATTAATCAAAACATTCCATTCTAAAAATCAGCTTTTGAGCTGAGTGAAAAAGCCAGAGTATGGCACTGAGAGAGTCTGGTCATTAGTAAATGGGATTTGAGGGTTCATGCTCCCTTTCTGTATTCTTCCCGGTGGCCCTCACTCCATCTTCCCCTAACTTTGGTACTTAAAAAAAAAAAAAAAGGTATGTTTATCTTTCACAGGTTTAGGACACCCTTTTGACCTTGAATATTTCTTTACTGCTACAGGGGTTGGGTTAATGTACCCTTGAAACAAAAATAATAAATAAGGAAAGAAATGGTGAAGAGAATGTAAGACCTTGATATGAATGGAAATTAGGTTACTGAAGTAATTAATTAAAAATGTTGTAGACTGCCATTAAAGGAAGGGTTAGCAATTAAAGCAGAGAGGTTTTGTTAATTACTCAAGGTTGAAGCACAGAACAACCTGAGAGCAATGAATCCATTAATGAGTATCACTTCAAGGGAAAACTGGGTAGATTTTTGTGTCACTTGATTGAAGTTGTATTGAATAAGTTTGAATTAATAACAATAGCAGGAAACTTCTCAAAGATAAACATGATTAAGATGGATGCCCGTATGCCTAGATATTGCATGTCTAATAGCGACATATCACATTTGTAAAAATCCCCATTTTGAACAGATAAGAAAGGAAAGCATACTGATGCTAGGAGTAAATTAAGACTCATCAATTCATTTACACTTAGTTATTTTCAATTTTATTTTTCTGTTCTAAGAGTAGTAATTTGAGGGACGCCTGGGTGGCTCAGTCCGTTAAGTGTCTGCCTTTGGCTCAGGTCATGATCCCGGAGCCCCGGAATCGAGCCCTGCAATGGGCTCCCTGCTCCGCGGGGAGTCTGCTTCTCCCTCTGCCCTCCACCCCGCTCGTGCTCTCTCTTTTGCTCTCGCTCTCTCTCTCTCAAATAAATAAATAAAATCTTTTCTAAAAAAAGAGTAGTAATTTGATGTACAGTAATTTCTTAGAATTTCACCATTCTCAATGTCTATTTTTAATACATGATTTCTCTTCCAATCAGAAAGATTATATCCTCCTGCTATATATTGTGAAAAAAAATGTTACTGTCTTATGCTTAAACATTAATATAATAAGAAAATATGTTCATGAGCTAAATTTTATTTTAAAAATACTTCTTAAAAGGTTTTGGCAGGGGCACCTGGGTGGCTCAGTTGGTTAAGCATCTGATTCTTGATTTCAGATCAGGTCATGATCTCAGCGCTGGGCATGGAGACTGCTTAAGATTCTCTCTCTTGGGGCACCTGGGTGGCTCAGTCAGTTAAGCATCTGCCTTCAGGTCAGGTCATGATCCCAGGACCCTAGGATCGAGTCCTGCTCAGCAGGGAGTCTGCTTCTCCCTCTGCCCCTCACTCCCACTAGTGCTCACTGGCTCTCTCTCTCAAATAAATAAATAAAATCTCAAAAAAAAAAAAAAATAGGGAAAACCAATATGTATGAACAGCCCAATTAAAAATTTAAAAAATCTCTCTCTGCCCCTCCCCTCCTCTCTCCCTCTCCAAAAACAAAAAAAAAAAAAAAAAAAAAAAAAAAGCTTTTGGCGGATTTCATAAAGTTACTTTAATGTGTTCTAGATCCTGCATTTACAAAAATGTTAAGCAGATTTTCACTAGTCAGATTTATATGAAAATCCTAAGTTTTAAGTAATTCTAATCTGTATTTCACATTTCTTTTATTGAAGTTCTTATAGAGTGATTCAGATCAAGGTCAACTAGATATTCCGCTTTGTCAAAGTCAGTGATTCAAACTTGAGTCCATCTGGAGTGCTTTTGAAAGCACAACTCCCTGGGCCCCATCCCAGGGATTTGACTTCAGCATGTCTTGGGTAGAGCCTAGGAATGTCATTTTTGACAAAAATCTAGGTAGTTCTGATGCAGCAAGATTTTGAACCTCTGCAAAAAAACAACTAGTTAGATAGCTCAGTAGCAAGTTTCCATTTCATTTTGTTTGGTATGTGTTTGGGTCCCAGTATAGAACTGATAGCATTTTCATTCATATTAATATACCCAGTTGTTTTGGATATTATTTCAATATTTTATGAACCAGATAAAGTTCCCCTTAGCTTGACAAAAAAGTTTTATGTGCAGTTTGACTCTCCTTTCTATCTCATTTCCAAATTTTACCAAAAAACCATACAGTAAATATTCTTAATAACTAAAAAATGAATTTGGCCTGCCTATTTTGACTATAAAACTGTGAAGATTTAATCTAAAATGCTTTTACTAAATTTGGCCATCTATACAGCTAGCAACAGAGGTCTCTATAAACATCAAATTTGAGGACCATAGAAATCTACTGGTAATGTGTTCAGGATTTAATTTTCCAGCCAAGCTTGTTTATTCAGTTTAAGAGCAAAAGAATAAATTATAGGATGACCTTTCTAAAACTCTTACTATTCAAATAATATTGCTTTCAAATTGGGAAGGCTATCTTTCTTCATAACTGAAATTGTCAGATGAAGGGAAAAATATTAGATTCCTTGTTTAGATTAGTCAAGGGAGATATGATGGGGATAAAAGCAGTGGTCAATAGCACTTACTAGAGCATTACCACGCATGCCTTATTTGTAAATTCAAATCATGATTGTTCCTTCTTCACTTACTTGCACAACAGATTTGTATTAGACTTTAAGAAATTTAATTTCTCTTATAATACCACTTTCGTAATCAAAGGGAGCCAAAGTATTGTTTTAAGGAGCATTAGGTAAGATGTAATTATTTATTTGCCTTTTGTTCTTAATAACTTTTAGGTTAAATTCACAACATTTCCATATAAAATATGTAAAAATATCTTCCAAATAGAAAAACAGTTGTATCATAACTAAACTTGAATCAAAGAGTTGAGGCCTCTGGAGCTTTTAGATATGAAAAGTTTTTATTTTTATTGGTTTATATTTGTATTAAACCTTTCAAATAATAAAGATGCAAAAATATAGTTTTCCAGTTTATATAAGTTTGGGCACTTTATTTAAAGGATTAAAATATCAATAATATAAATTTGATCAAATAATTATATCTTGGCTCACTGCAGTTTGGTATTAAAATGTATGGCAGTTTGGGGTTTTTTCTTATTTGTTTTTGTTTTTTGTTTTTAGCCCACAGTCTGGGCCACAGAAATAAGACAATCCTTTAACAAAAAAACCTAATATACTCCTTAGTCAGTAACAGATAAGCATGGAGCATAGTACAGATTGTTCTAATAATGGATTAAGACACAGACATTTTCTGTGTTTTGCATGATAGAATAGAGTGAGCTAAGCTCCCTTTGGAGACAGTTTTCTGAATCAACTTGTTTACAGAGCTGCTAAGATTTCAGGCTTTATTTAGAAAAGTCTCAGTAGGGTATTTGAAGCCAGACCCCAAACTCTCACCTGAATTGTGTCAGTTTACATCTCTGTTGATAACCCAGAATGGATTAAATCTTTATCACTCTTTGGTCTCATTTATCATAGTTTCCTACCCTGTGAAATGAATGACGATTTATCCAAAAATAATATTTAGGATCCCCTCCAGATTTAACATGCTAAGAAAATATAAGATAATTTAGATTCCTATGGGACATTCTATATCATTATTGCAATTGTTCCCTGATTTAGCAAGATTATTGATTATACTTGTGAAATTTTTCTGAAAGGAAGAGTTTCATTATGTTTGCTGTTATCTCAGTCTTCTATTGTAAAATACTTTGTTAGGTGGTCTCTCCACAATTCTAGGAGCTGACTTTCAGCAGTTGAAACTGATGTAAATATATTTTTTTGATGAAAAAAATAAGAATATACACCAAAGAAAGATTATATTGATAGACAAGCATTGGTTTGGAAAAATATCTGCAACACAGTTGACAAAGGGTCAGTAGTCATACTGTGCAAAAAGTTCTCACAAATGGCCAGTAAACAGACCAACAACCCAATTAAAAACTGGGGAAAGGATACAAGTGGGACTTTTCTAGGGGAGAAGCTTCAAATGGGCAACAAACATGAAAAGATGTTCAAATGAACTGATAGGGAAATGCAATGAAAGATATCACTTTACATCCACCAGTCCAAGAAAAAAAATTTTAAAGCAATTAATAACTATTTTAAAATTAAAAGTATGTATATTTCTCTATTCAGCAATCCCACTCCTAGGATTCTGTCCCACAGAAAAACAACTATACAAGAAAAAATGCACAAGGATGCTAATTACAGCATTGTTCAGATTTGGGAGGGAAAGGAAACCAAGTGAATGCCCATTAAAAAAAAGATTGAAAAAGTCATGGGGCATCCATGCCTAGAATAACTTGCAAGCATTAAAAAGAATGAGATAGAACTATGAAGGTTGATTTAGGTGATTGTTTATGAGATGTTTATGTAAGAAGAAAACAAGACACAAAGAAAGAAGTATAATATCACAGTATTTGTAAAACAATGACAATCCCAACTAATGTGTGTGTGTGTGTATATATATATATGATTAAATGTATTTACCTACAAATATGTGTGTTTAATTATGACTGGTTAAAAGAGAGAAAATACATATTACGTTGTTAATTATGCATGAAATGGATAGAGTGATATGGATATATTGGGAAGCAGGAGGAGTAGGCAAGATAATAAAACAAAGACTAGATTATAAAAATAATACATATGATATAAACCCATTAAAGCATTTATGCCAAGCATTTATGTATATAATACATAATATATGCTTAAAATATTTAATTTAAAATGATTAAAACATTAATGTTTTGTTTTTTGTTTTTTTTTCTTATTTAAATTTTTTATTGTTATGTTAATCCCCATACATTACATCATTAGTTTTAGATATAGGGTTCCATGATTCATTGTTTGTGCATAACACCCAGTGCTCCATGCAGAACGTGCCCTCCTCAATACCCATCACCAGGCTAACCCATCCTCCCAACCCCCTCCCCTCTAGAACCCTCAGTTTGTTTTTCAGAGTCCATTGTCTCTCATGGTTCTTCTCCCCCTCCGATTTCCCCCCCTTCATTCTTCCCCTCCTGCTACATTCTTCTTCTTTTTTTCTTTCTTAACATATATTGCATTATTTGTTTCAGAGGTACAGATCTGAGATTCAACAGTCTTGCACAATTCACAGCGCTTACCAGAACACATACCCTCCCCAGTGTCCATCACCCAGTCACCCCATCCCTCCCACCCCACCCCCCACTCCAGCAACCCTCAGTTTGTTTCCTGAGATTAAGAATTCCTCATATCAGTGAGGTCATATGATACATGTCTTTCTCTGTTTGACTTATAAAACATTAATGTTTTGAAATCAAATTCACACATCATTGCTTGAAAGCATAATAAAAACATAAGTGTAACTAATATTATTTATCAACCACCATCCAAAGGATTTGCACATAGCTTTAGCTACAAGAACATGGTTTGAAGCCTTATTTTATGAACAATAACAACAACAAAATTTAATAAAAACTTAAAATGTCCACCATTAGTGTTAAACTATGTAACACTGCCCAGCCATTGAAAATGACATTGTGAAAATACACATATTTACAGGTAGGAAGTTCATTAACATATTAAAAAGCAAGTTACAAAATTATATATGTACTATGATCCCTTTTTTATCATTTATGTATCTATCAAAAAACTCAGTAGAAAAATGGGCAAAATCAGAAACAGTTGATAAGCTGGATTTCATTAAAATTAAGAACTTCTGCTCTGCAAAAGATAGAGTCAAGAGACTTAAACAACAGACTGGGAGAAAATATTTGCAAAAGACACATCTGATAAAGGACTGTTAATCCAAAGATAGGAAGAACTCTGAAAACTCAACAATAAGAAAACAAACAATTTGACTGAAAAATAGGCCATAGGATAGGAATTAAACAAATGGGTTTACATTTCAGCTTTAAAACTGACTAGCCAAGTGAGCTCATGGAAATGGACCCTGTATCTTTACCTCTCAGTTTTCTCACTAATAAAGGAGGTATGATGACAGTCCTATGAGGTTGTTAAAATTAAATGAAATAATATAAGTAAAGTGCTGAGCAGAGTTCCCGGGACAAGGTAGGCAATAAATTATTGGTACTAACAATCAACAGTTTAGATATTATCATAATGACAGAACATGATGAGAAATAGAAACTAATGGAATAAAGAAGGGTTTAATGTTATTTTAAAATGTAGGGAATATATGGAAGTAAGATATGGGCCAAGATCTTTTCTCTATTGAAAATGATTGAGGGGTACCTGGGTGGCTCAGTCGTTAAGCGTCTGCCTTCGGCTCAGGTCATGATCCCAGGGTCCTGGGATCGAGCCCCGCATCGGGCTCCCTACTCAGCAGGAAGCCTGCTTCTCCCTCTGCCTGCTCCCCCTGCTTGTGTTCCATCTCTTGCTGTCTCTCTCTCTGTCAAATAAATAAATAAAATCTTAAAAAAAAGGAAAGAAAATGATTGATAATAGTATCTACATGAGATTTCTAAATACTATTGCCAAAGAAACATTCTTTTATAAGCATAGACACATGGACTGCTGGAGCTGGAAGACATTAGAAATAATTTCATCTGATCTGGTCATTTTAACATATAAGAAAACTGAGGTTCAAATGCATTAAGTAACTGGCACAAGGTCAAATGGTATTGACTGTCAGTGGCAACACTATGGGTGATGGGGTTTAAGGAGTGCATCTGTTATGGTGAGCACCAGGCATTGTATGTAAGTGTTGAATCACTAAATTATATGCCTGAAACTAATATTACACTGTATGTTAACTAACTGGAATTTAAATAAAAACTCAAAAAAAAATCAACAAAGATATCTTTTAATGATATACTTGACATATTTATATCAGGTGTTAGTGACCATATTAAGCAATTTTTGTTTCTCATTAACTTTGCCTTATGCATTTAGATCATAAAAGCAAAATCAAGACATCCTGATTTTTAGCAACAAAGCAGTATCCAAAGCACCTACATGTAATTTTTAGCTTAATTAAGCCATACTTAATACTATAATTTAATAATTGTCCTCCATGTGAATGTTGGGAAATACATGGTAAGAATTTGATCAGAAAGTGGCAAAACAAAATGTGATTTTATAATATCCAAAAACATCCTCTTAACTTCAAGGCACCTCTATAATGATTCATGAATCATGTTTTTATCATTTGAGTTGAAATGTACCTGTGAAAAACAGCTAAGTTTTGATTCTTTTATGGCATTCTTTTAGGTGACCACTTTTTTTACAAATAATTTCATGTAATGATTCTGTCAAAGTCACTATTACTGGAAAAGTCACTATTCCCCATGAATCATATCTATGATCTAAAATTTTTGAAAATTTTATACATTTAGAAGCTCTGTTTAAAGCAGCAAATGATTAGTAGAGAAAGTCCCGTTTAAGATATTATCATGCTCTCCTACTAGGTTGTGGTGATTACTTATGTAATCTATAAAGTATCTACACTTTCCAAGATTTGCTAAAGAATACATTGATGATACCAGGCCCAATATGCTGAGTTTTTATGCTAAGATGACTACATAAAAATTGTGTTTATATGAAGATCCTTGAGTAATTATTCATAACAAGGTGGCATCTTGTTAGAATAGTGGAATAGTGGGAATTAAAAGTTCAAAGTATTTATAAAATTTTTGTGAGATGAGAGACACCTCATTTATAGACTGTATGATGGCTTTTGAGGAAAAATGGTAACTGTGGTACCACTTAGCTTCCATTTAATATTTAGATTGGAAGCCATATCTAGATAATCATGGCTACCTCTCAGTTTGCCAGAGCTCAATTGCCCTGATGTGTAGTAAGAAGTTCATCCCCATAGTGCAAGACAAAGAAATCTGAAATTACCACTTAGCCCTCTGTGGATTAAGCTGGTCTAGGACACATTGGTCTGTCCAAATATTCTACTGTGATGTGTAATTAACTCTCTCACTCTATCATAAATTAAAAACAAAAACAAAAACCTATTGGCCCTAAATATAAAACCATTAAGTTTTAAGTTTAACATAAGTAAGTTTTTGAAAGCTGGCCATAGTTCTTCAAATAGGAAACATGTAAGAATCACTTTAGTCCCCAAAAATCTTGACTGCCCCATACCTGAATCCTGAATCCATAACCTTGCTTATGCACTTTCCCATTGGTTTTTCCTGATGATATCCACCTCTCTGTGTGCTCTCTGGAACTTTTTCCTGCCACACAATCAGGTTTTGTTTGGCATTCTACATTAAGTTTCTAAGCTCCAATTTTCTGTCCTGCTGACTTGATTTAGCTTTACCCCAACCAGGCCTACGATGATGATTATACTTGACCGTTGCACTTTATGGTGCGACAGATGAGGGAAATCTTTTAACTGCACAGCCCCAGATTTAGAAATTTGTGTCAAGAAGGATTTCAGTGTATCAGTTTTTACTTTATTGGACTGCTGTAATACAGGGAGCAGCTGAGTCTACAGACTTAGGCTAATGGGCCATGAGCTCACTTTGTCCCAGTGCTTTACCTCTCTGCTGCAGACCTTAATAAATCTGCCCTATGTAATTCAGCCAATTCCTTAATACAGTAGACTCTTGGATTTCATGGGGTCTACAGACTGATCTAGATTGCCCTAAATTTAATCATTTCTTACATTAGTCAGAAATGCGATTATTCTGATTGTAAATCACTGCTTAGTTAGGGACACTGGCTTTACTCAAGTAGTTTTCATCCTTGAGCTGCACATTGGAATCGTCTGAGGAGTTCATTTAAATGATTATCTTTTTGAGGTAATACTGATGCCCAAGCCCACTCTAGACCAATTGTATCAGAATCTCTGGGAGTGGGATCTAGGCATTTGTGTACATTCAAACCCTGGCTCTTCCTTGGGAAAGCTACTTAACTTGTCTTTGTCTCAGTTTCCTCATCTATACGATGAAGGTAATAAAGTTCTCATATGGTTATAGTGAGAACTAGATGAATAAATATATGTAAAACACTTAGAATGGCCTGGCCCATCCATAAATACTCAATAAATATTAGTTATTATTATTATTTTGAAGGGTTATCATGAGAACAAAATGACTAAAAGTGTTCAATAAGTATTAAACAGATGAATAAAAGAATTTTGTAAACACTAATGTGCTATTCAAATGTAAAATATTTGCAATATTTTATATTGCATATGGTATATAGGTCTGAATATTACAGAAATTTAAAGTGTATTTTAAACTTTACATTGCTATAATGCCAAGCACAACATGTGTGCTTAATTCAAATTTTAAAATTGATTTGGTTGCATTTTAAGATTATAACCACGAGAAATAATTCTGTAGTGACTACTGAAAATCTCTTGACAATACAGTGGAATGGGAACTTTTTGGAAATAGTTTTATCTAGATAGTGAGATTGTGGAGGATAGAGTACTGGCCTAATTCATTTCTGTGTCTCCTGAGTGTTGCACAGTGACTGGGCCATATTAGGAACTTGATAAATTAAAGGAAGAAATTGGGAGGTGAGGGCAGAAGGGGTGTACCTTTCTTAGTTTAATTTAAGAACCCAGAGGAAAATATTATGGGATATGTTCTTAAGGACATACATTATCTACTTTTTATTAATTTTGGTTTTGAACATTTCACCTTTCTGTGTGATTCAGTTGTTTCATCTTTAATATTAATATTAGCATACAAATTAGTATAACTGTTCAATGTGATTTTAAAAATTCAAATGCATTTTTTTAAAGTTTAACTTTCAGTACAATGGTGGAGAAGAGAACAGAGAGCTGGAAGGGCGGGTTGGTTTAGATTAATTCTGTTGATTTCATCGATACAACAGTACTACGGAAGCTGGGGTGGTGGGAGTTGCCGATCCTTATCAATCAAATAATTAGCTTCTAATATTCACTGAGTGCCTGCTCTGTATCAGAAACTACAGTCAGCGCTGGGTGGACAGACAAAGCAAGCAGGAGCTACGGCCCCTGGCCGCACATAGTGGATAGAGCCGGGCAACAGTTCTGTTCCACGGCCTCAAACTTACCACTGAGTTCTGCTGGTTTCCCTGAAGGCCTATGCAAAAAAATGTCAGTGAATTCTGTCAATTCCAAGACCAATGCCAGAAAAAGCATTCCAAGTCCATCCTCCATTCTTCATGACATAATGTGTGTACTTGTCTTTTAAAGTTTTATCTTGAAAATGATATTTTACTGATTTTTCAGTGAAGAATCTTCCAAAATAGCACAAAGAATATACATCCAAGTTGATTACTATATAAACACCATCTTGCCAGACCAAGGCAGTTTTTGCTGATATCTTCATTCAGGCTTGTTACCTGTGATTTGGCTGCTAAATACATTTGTGTCTCCTCCACTCTTCACTCCCTTCAGTGAATTCTATACCTTGTGGCCTGATTAGTTTTTCTGAGCAAGTGTTTACATATACACATAAAGACAATTGAGCCCTATCATATTCCTTCTGGAGAAACACATTTTCACATCCAGTTTCAACTACTTCTATTTGTTGCTTTAGAATGGAGACCTAAGCTTGTTGCAGCCCTTTCAGTTGGCTAGGAAAAATTGATTTTGACAGAAATGAAGGAGCTATACACAGCAGCTTGTAGAAGGCACTAAATCCTCCTCACTATTTGAATTAATGTTATAGTTTATAGGCTTAGCTTCTTTCTTTAATTAACAATTGTCCTTTCTTAATCACCATTACTAATTAACTGACTTCCCAATAGTTTACAAAGAAATCATAGAATTAACATTAAAGATCATCTGGTACAAACCCCGACTTTGAAAATGGAAACACAGGTCAAAAAAGTTGCAATAACCAGCCCTGTAGGGGAAAAAAAAAAGGGATAAAAACAAGGCTAGGCCCCAAATGTGGACAAGACCAAAAGTCCTTCTCTACCTACTTTCCAAATCCACCATCTGTAGTCATTCTTTCTCTGTATCCTTAATATTTTGCACCATCCCTGAAACATACTATAAAAATCCAGTTTGTGTTAAAAGTAGATTTAACAAAGAGAAGGACTTGAAAAGGTTTAGCAACGAAGGCTCACTGCTGGGGTTCTGCTCCAGTTACTTGACAGCACACCTGAGTTTGGTATAGTTGGCTTTGTGGAAGGGAGGGGAGGTTGGTCAGGCCAGAACTCTTCATGTTGCTTGGTTTTAGGTTCACAGGAAAGCCAACCGCCAAGGGGATGTTTTGATGTACCCATGAACCGCAGCTAAGCCATTCAGGGTCTTCTTAAAATAAAGCTCTGCTGGGTTTTCTCAGTACAGCCTTCTAAAAGTTGACACAGCAAGAATTGCTTCTCACCAGGTTCTATTTTTAAATCCTAGTCAAAAAAAAATTTTTTTTAACCTCAAGATTGAGTTTCTGAGACATCTTTGGTGAGTCTTGCCATCTTGCTAGAAAGATTGCTTAGTGCTTACACACTGTCAACTCAACCTGTTAGAAGAGGGAAGGGAGGAGAGGAGGGAGGGAGAGAGGAAGAGGGGCAGAAAGAAGGATGAGAAGGAGGGAGAGAAAGATAACAGCTAATAATAGCCAATATTTACTGAGTGTATTAAATGTGTCAAGCACTGTTCTCAGCACTTTATATGTATTAATTAAATTTTTTCCCTCAACAATTCAAGGAGAAAGTTTCTGTTATTATTCTCAAATGAGAAAACTTAGGCATAGAAAGGTGACATAACTTGCTCAAAGCTATACAGCTAGTACATGGTAGAGGTGACTTTAACCCAAGCAATCTGACCTCAGGGACTGACCTCTTACCTCTTCACCATATGTCTTTGAGTTGGATGTTTGTCTAAAAAAAGCACTAAAGGGCTGTCAACTTTTCTTAAATTTTTGCTTTTTCTACTTAATCAAACATGCATTTTTGCATTATATCATCCCAGCTGTCAGTCACATGGAAATATGCTGGAGGCAGGGGGCTGAGCTGAAAAGAATCCAATCTTTTGGATTGGTCAGAAAATCTTATGTTCTAATTGTGCTCTGCTACTTATAGATTGTATGACTTTGGACATGACCCTGAAAAAAAAAGTCCTGAACCTTTAGAACTTTCCATTTCCTCACTTGAAAACTAAGAAACATATAAACAAACTTATGGTATTATGAGAATTAAATGAGATAGCATATGTAAAGTCTTAATTCTAATGAATAGCAAACCATCCTCCCCTAGGTAAATTTACCATAACAAATTGAAATTCCAATGAGTCATTATCATTTATTGTTGCATGAAGTTGTATGTATACAGAAAAAACGTTCTGAGATTGTTCCTCTGAGTGCTAGCTGTTACGATCATTATTCTTATTCGGTATCAATATGTGCATGTACTGTGTTGGGATCCATGTGCAAAGACAGATAAATTAATACATTAATATTCCTCTGCTAATGAACTACTTTTTCCAGAAATTCTTACCTCCCTTAACTGCCAGAATCTGGCTCATCTTGTATGTCCATACCCAGCCACATCTTACCAGCATTGCCCCTGAACATCAGGTAGTTGAAGAGCTCTGCGGGAGGCACCAGGAAGTCTGACTCGTGCTTTCATCCTATGGGACTTCTTTTTAGCCATTTAGTGCTGAATCGTCCTGCATCTGCAAGTAGGGCTCAGAAGCCCATTGCCTTGCGTACAATCAAAATGAGACTGAGGTGGGGCAGAAAGGCCCCAGAGAGACAGCAATCAAGATGTAGATGGGTCATCCAAATGGTGCATCTTTCTGAAGGAAGTTGGTGGAGAGGGGCTCCAGGTCTGAAGCCAACAGGACCAACACTAGGGAAACAGAGATAATGGGGTTTAAAGCTAAGGTTGGATGATCTTGCCTAGATTCTCAAGGCTTATTATGTGGCTCCAGTAGCCTGAGATGGGGATAGGGAAGAAGCCATGAAACGGGTTGTTGTCCAGCAGCCACTCAATGCTGTTTTGGACCAGTCCTGGTAAGCAGAAAAGGGATATATTGATTTATCTGGTCACCTCTAAATTTGAATGCTAAGTTGAGGTGTAGGTCAACAGCATATATAGAATGACCTCTGGCTTCTGACTTGGAAACTGTTCTGTTGTTGTTCAGGCCTGCAATTGTTCTAAAGCTTTTTTTGTATGTCATTCATCTATTTCTGTCTTATTGACTGAGCCCTTTCATATTTGACCTAAGAGTTGGGTGAAACCCAAGCTACTCTGGCCTTGTGCAGGGTTACACTGCTATGCTAAGTACAAAAAATAGTAATAACAGGACCTAATATATACAAAGCACTATTCCACATGCTGTAGCTGAGAGAAGTCAAAATCTTTGACCTAATTCAAAATACCCAGCCCTTGTTTCTAATGTACAAGAGCAGAAGAGCATAGTCTATGCTGATGATAACCAAAAAAAGAGCACAGGAACATAAGGTCAACAGACCTGAATGTGATTCTGTGTTCCAGCACTTTCTAGATGGACAAAGCACTTTTTGTCTCTCATTATCCATTTCCTCAGCTTTAAAAAAGAGAATAATACCTACCTTCATGGAATGGCCAAAGAAAAGTAAAGGCTATAAGCTATGTCTAAGTATTTGTAAACCCTAAAATTATAATCATTAAATATAATTCAGGTATATATTAAGTCACACACAATGAAATTTGTCATAAGACTAATTGGATAATTTTTGATGTGATCTGTTATGGAATTTTCCACCAGAATCAAAAAGAGATAAATTGGCTTTGTTTATCATTCAGAGAGAGAAGGAAAATAAAAACTAATTTTCCTAGGGCAGAGTGTTCTACCACATCAGAACAAATTTATAGTCTTTCTAATATAACAGTGGTTTTCAAACTTTTGTCTCAGAGATCCTCTGTATTCTTAAAAAATATTTAGGACACCAAAGAGTTTTTGTTTATGTGGATTATGTCCACATTTGGCATTTACTGTGCTAGAAAAGAAAACTAAAAAAATTTTTAACTATATACTTATTAATCCTTTAGAAACAGCAATAAAACATATTACATGCTAACAGCAATAACATTTTTTGTAAAAACTGTTTTCAAAACAAGTAGAAATTTTAGTGAGAAATGTAGCATTATTTTACATTTTTGCAAGTCTTTTTGATGGAATAGCATAATAAAAAATGGAATTCTCATACCTGCTTCTACATCTAATCTGTCGCAATTTTTTCTTTTTGGTTGAAATATTAGACGAAAAATCTGTCTTCATAAAAATATACAGTTGGGAAAGGAGGGAATATTTTCAAAGCCTTTTCAAATACTTATGGCTATTCTTTGGTTCTATACCAAAACTTAACAGGTGATATTTCTTAAAGTTTAGTAGCGGTGTAGAATCTGAAGTGATATCAATGAACTTTGTGCATTTTTTACATTACTATCTATTGGTTTTCCTTACATTTTGAATGGATCTTTAACTCATGCATAGTTTTGATAACTTGCCATACATTGGTCATTTGGAAAATATTGGCTCACTGAGTTCTTCATATCTTCAAATGTTGCCATACTTCATTATACAATATCAAAAAATACTTCATTAATATCACTGATCTCATCAGAAACATCTTTATCTATTGAGAAATTACCAAGCTGACAGTGGCAGATGTGTTTTTCTAAACTCTAGCTTTTGCTGAAAGTTTTAATTTTGGCAACAAATATTGTTGGTTGTTTTCCTTGAAATGAAAATCTCTCTTCATTTATTTTCAAGAAAAAAAAATGCCAGATTCCTAAGTTTGTGTAAGCATAGTTTGTCTGTCCATCATTTTTAAGTAAAAACAATATTACAGTTATTTTTATGTGGCCAGTCCTGTTCCCAGCTAGTTCCTTTTGGTGCCGCCACCTTGATTCATGCTAAGGTGCTAATAGTTTTACCCACTGTTGCTGCTGTTGCACCATCAATACAAACAATACAAAAAAGAATAAATAGTGTCTTGGTGCTATTAGAAAATAGTTTTGACTTCACAGACCTCCTGAAAGATCTTGGAAACCATTAGGGTTCTATGGACGATACTTACGTGTTATTTTCTCTTATGTGTTAAATGCATTCTTCATTCTAATGGTTTCCAGGATTTCTTAAACTTCCTTAACAAAAACTGTTAATATGAGGTGGATTTGGATGTGTGTTAAGGTGAAAAGATATTCACAATATACTGTTGAGTAAAAAGAGTAGTTTAGTATTTGTACTACAATCACATTTATGTCATAAAAATACATATGTATATATGAACATGTATTTATACATACATTTATATACGTGTAGGTGTATAAACTTTGTTTTGGAATGGCATCAACAAGAGAGAGTCAGAGGTGTTAGAATTAATGGGAGTAATTAATCTTTTTTTTTTTTTTTTTTTGCCACAAAGCGAAAGTATTTCGTTAAATATTGACTGAGCACCAACAATGTGATAGGCCCACTTCTGCACTTTAAAAATAATTTTTTTAGCATTTCTTCTAAGGAGAAGATGTTGCTTTTATAATTTTAAAAAGCTTTTTCCATTTGAGACA
Organism: Halichoerus grypus; assembly: GCF_964656455.1. NCBI lineage: Eukaryota > Metazoa > Chordata > Mammalia > Carnivora > Phocidae > Halichoerus > Halichoerus grypus. The sequence continues at coordinate 84,949,138 of NC_135712.1, forward strand.
CCATACTATCCATGGCAATTTAGCTGTTCCTTACTAAAGCCTTGCTTCTTTTCCCTTTAAAACCCCAACACTCACTTACCCAGGACAGTTTTACAAGAGTGCAAGAGCTGTGTGTTGTTCTTTTTTTAAGATTGCAGGAGTTTTTAAAGACTCTTTATTAAAGTGTATATCTACTTCCAAAGATATATTAAAGTAATTTAGTATCAGTCATTCTTCTGTCTCTCAGTAATATATTATCAATATATTATTCACTTTGGGGCATTAATCTGAGATTGCAAGAAGAGTCTTCTTAGAGTGCTCTCAGTCAAGTTGATATGAGTGAGCTTCATGCTCTCCATCACTGAAATTTCTCTGCTCTCTGTTGTTCAAGAAGTCTTTCTCATTGTCTTTAAAATTTTGTGATGACTTCCATAATAGAAGCACCTGAGATTTGAGGTTTGATTCCTAAAGAGGAAAAAAAGGAAAAATGCAAAGATTGAAATTGGAGGACTTTCGGTAGTCCTCTATACTCACTGGGATGCTGTAGGTTTGTAGAAAGAAGTTCAGTGTGTAGCCCTGAAGTTAGCTTACCTGTAGCTGAGTATCTTCAATATTTTTCATGTAACACGTAATTATTTTTGAATATCAATACAAAATAATGTCTCATTAAGTGACAAGAATCCCCAGACTTTGAGCAAGAAGATAAATGTTGTGGTTGATTCTGCCTTACTCTACCTTACCTTACTCCTGCTTTCCTCTATTATAAAGTTTTATCCTCTGACAAGTTAAAAACAAGTGAAATGCAATGGAAGCAACTGTTTTTTTAAAAACCAAGCTCTAAATATGCCATTTCAATTCTTTTAAAAACACATTAGGCTTGATGATATTCCAAATACACTTGAGTAAGTATACATCTTTTCAATATTTTATTATTCCCCGGGTGGTTGGTTCAGTTCTTAGGTTTGCATCAAGATGTCAAAAATTACAATAAGTCCTTTTAGATGTTCTGCAGCACTGAACAATTTCACATTGTATTTTTTTAAACAGACTCTCTTTGTTTTTGTCCAATAACAAGAAACAACAAGAAAAGTTTAGATATTGCTTTAGGACTTTGCAAAATGCAAAAATACGTATCCTTTGCTGAGTGCAAAATGTTTTCCTATCTCAGTCAAAGTATATTATACCTGTCTCTAGCTATCAATCCATCTCTCTATCTCTCAAAAGTTTTTTTCTTTGGGTTTCATTGAATTTTTCCTAAAATGATTTTACATATTACCAAGTTACATGAGTGCCTAGAGTGTGTCAGTTATCGGCCCATTTGCTGCTCATTTCATTCCTGACTAGAGAAAATATGGATGTTTGTGTTACTTACTTACAGTAGCCAGTATTGAAGAAGTTATCTCATGGTACAGAGTGTGATGAATTAGCATGTCTTAATAAATGGGGGTGTGGTCGGCTATTTCGACTTATGTTTAAACAGGCTCCATGACTGTCACCCACCAACCACTTCAGTAGCCCCCAGTTGCTCTCCTTGTCTGCTGTCTTCTTTCCTCCAATACATTTCTCACCCTGTAACCAGGGTGGGCTTCCTAAAGCACAGATTTGGTCATGTCAGTCTCCTGCTTAAAACCCTGCAATGGCTGCACATTGCCTTTAACATAAAGATGTGATTTTTAAGACTCCATCTTCCTCTCCAGCCTCATCCGGCATCACTCCCCCAAGCCCAAATCTGCTCTAGCCCCACCAGCCCCCTCTCAGATGTTGGAAGGGCCCGCCATCTCTTTGGTCTTACCTCTTCTGTACTTCCCTCCTCATCACTCCTCTACGTGCCTGTTCCCCAGGCCCACACACATACACCAGCCCTTGTCTTCCACCCGGACGGCTTCTACAATGTTTTGTAAAGTACAAAATGCATGAAATGTTTAAGGCACAAGAATAAAATGAATATACTTCATACTCATGCTGTGGAAAAATAAAACCATATTCAAGAAGCTTCCTGTATCCCCTATCTGATCACCAAATAAGAGACTTTTTATAATTGTTCTTTTTTGAAGACCATTTCTTTCTTATCAGCTGATAAAGTCATATAGAATTTCCTATAAGAATCACTAAAGTGCCAAGATACCATGTGTATTCTATTGCATTTGTGCTTATTTTTTCCAGTAATGGAAATATCAAATTTGGTGAAAATGTCAGAAGTCATCCACCACCTATTACTTTTTTTGTAATGGTAACACATAACCATACTGACTGAATCTAGCTTCCCTAGTGCTAAAACCATGCATCAATATGAAGCAGCCATTGTTCCAAACTAATGTAATTTTGCCTAAACAAACTCAAGTACTTGAATGTCCAACATTGCCACATAATCTACTATGCAGCTTCTCAAACTAATTTTGCGTTCATGACCCAAATAGATACTTTCTAGCCATTAAACCCCTTTTCACTTGAGCCAAGGATTCACAGAATATTTGAGCTCAGGTGTTTGGTCACAATGCTTTATATAAATGAAATTATTTAAAGTTTGCCTTCAGTTGTAAGCTGTTGTACTTTCCCCCTAATTAGGAGTAACACTTTCTGTATCAACCAAGGTGTTAGTCGTTGTTTGTCATAAAGTGGTGCATGCAGTTGGCTATGTCCTTTAGACTCTGCTGTTTTAATCTTTTCACTTTTTATGCCCAGTGGATAAACGAGCTATCTGTGGCCCCAGATCTTTCTTGTCCCTGTGACTTAGAAGAGCTCCCTCAACAAGTAGTTACCCAGAAGCGTTTATCCATGAAGAAGATGGATAGGAACCCCAGACCTGCACACCCTCTAGGGATTGCCATGTCTTATTTGTAATGTTGTCATCAGTGAATTTATAAGCCACTGGAGAAAAGGGATGAATTAAAGAAGCCACACGGCGATTGATAGAGAGATGATGAGAATTGTGGTGTTGATTTAGGATTCCTAAGGTTATCAAGGCCCCGTGGGAGAGCCCAGAGGTGAGGGTAATGGCTATGCCTCCAGGAAATGTTGCTGTTTTCAGGAACAGAAGGGATTTATTCTAAACTGCCCTGTCTGTCATGTCTGTGTGTAGATCCACATGAGAAAAAAAATCCTCAAAATTAAATTTGAGCTGTAACAGAAAGCTGGTTCTAAGTCAATCAGTCCCATAGATGTAGCTCACTGGGAAACAATTTTAACTTTTTGCATGGATTTTATGGCCAAAGCACAAACTTTGGGCTGACTCTTCTTGGAAACAAAACTTCATAAACAAATTTTCCGTGAACATGTGTCAAAGTGTCAAAACAATGTGCACATTTAGAGAACATATGACAACAGAGGCATAACACTGGGGGACAGAAAGCTTATAGAAGCAACTAGGGGTTTTTTTTTCTTTATTTTTATTAAAATAAAAAGATTGCTGTTTTCTTTCACAAAGACATAAAATCATCATGCTCTGATCAGTTGTCATGAAAGAAGTCAGTGGCAGGTGTAGGCCAGGTGCACCGACTACCAGTGAGAGAGAAAAGGAGCCACTGGAGAGGCCAGTGAGAAGCACAGCTGTGTTTGAGATTGGATAACACGGTTCCATCCCCATCCACTGGGGCCAACGCATATAAAAAGAGGAAATCATGTCAACGGGGATCAGAAGCAGAACATCAAGTAATAGTTTCAGTTTTAGATTATTTCTTTTTTTTCTCAAGTGGCAAGATATTGAATACATAATTTGCCCTTTTATTTGTTTTCTTTGGGTGGGGGAAGAAGGGAGGTAGGTAAACTTTTTAAAGTGATAGTAGTATTCATTTGCCAATCAGGGATCCAAACTAATGTCAGTTTGCTCAGGTTCTTTACCTATCTTAGACCAGCAACCACTCCGGTCCTACTGTTGCTGTGACCGGTAAAAATGTCAACTGGGACTGCTTGTTAGTTTCACCTTGCTTTGGAAATAGCACCAAGACTACATAATGTCAAGAAATCTAGTAGATTAAAACATATCATTTTTCAGGCATTGTCTTCAGTGGACAGAAAAAAATTTTTTTAAGATTTTATTTATTTATTTGACAGAGAGAGTGAGAGAGAGCAAGCAGGGGGAGGGGCAGAGGGAGAAGCAGGCTCCCCACTGAGCAGGGAGCCCGATGTGGGGCTCGATCCCAGGACCCGGAGATCGTGACCTGGGCTTAAGGCAGACACTTAACCGACTGAGCCACCCAGGCGCTCTAGAAAACAATTTTTGTATATCAGTCGTTGCATACTACATACCACTACATATATACCTTAAAAACCAAGTCTAGAAAATGCAAAAAAATATTTTTGTAGAGATAAGAATTTCAAAATGAAAGAATTGTAATTTTCCTGTGAAGAAGGACATCATGTTTTGTTTGTTTTTTCTTTGAATGTGGTTTTGTTTGGTTTGGGGACTGAGGGCGGCGTTTAAGAAGAGTTTACTTATTGTCCTCAAAGTAATGGGGAACATTGCTGAATCCAACATAACTGAAATTTCAAGTTTAATCTTTGTTTTCTGCCTACTTAATCTCAATAAACCACCCACGCACTGTTCCTCAGACCATATGTAACCTTTCTGAGAAGGAGTTAGCCTTCCTAGGCCTGTTGAGGCTTGCTACTTTTGTTGCATGTTCCAGAGGTGAAGGCTTACTATGTAGCCCAGAGTAAAGGAACTTGTTTGCAGAAAATATTGATGATCAAAGGATTTGAAATTGAGGACCTGATGATTAATATCAACTGAAACTGCCTATCATACCATGGATTTGTCCCTTCAAAAAGTTGAGTTGTTTGATCACTTGCTTTTGACAGAACTATAAAAACCCCAGCCCTTTGATCAGAAATCCTCTTCCCTAATCCTGGTGATAGGACCTATCACTAGCACTTCATGTTAGAAATGGAGTTCACTGATTTGCTTTTCAAATGAAAGCAACAAAATTCAACTGTAGGGAAATAACAAATCCTGAACTTTTAGTGTTCTTATTTTGGAAGCTTACTGAACCAATGGTTTTGCTTTCCTGAGTTTTAAAAGTAAATTAAATCAAAGAAACCTTGGTGGAAAGACAGTGTAGAAATGTAATAGTATGTACTATACTTTCAAAATGTATCACAGCAGATAGACCCAAAACAGCAAGTATAATAAAATGTTAGTGGTAGAATCTAGGTAGGAAGCATGCAGGTGCTCACAGTAAAATTCCTTTAACTTTGCTGTGTGTTTGAAACTCTGCAAAATATTGCAAAGATATATAAGAAGACATACCTGATACTGAATTTGTATACTGAAGAAAATGTCATTGCATAGTGACGTAAGACTGAGTAGCCTCAATGATTATTTATGTTGAATTTTCATCTTTGGAAAACTTGGAGAATAGAAAGTACTTTTAAGAAGCTTTATGAACTCTTCAGGTTATTTTCTACAGACGACAGCTATGCTAAAGATGGAAAGACAGTAAGGAGGGACTTTGAGGCTATAGGGAAAATTATATTGTGTGTCACTGCCATTTTATTATCCAGCTAGTAACTGGAATGTCTATTTTCCCAATTAGATTTGACTTAAAATTTAAAAATCACTAAATATTTGGACATATGCATATGACTTAAAATATGGCTTAAAATGCATCAACATATTTGTTGTCCTTGTATTTCTTTTTTCACCCAGCAATATACATTTAGAGCTGAGTTTGATTGCCATAGGTGATGTTTGCCCAAACCTGGCCCAAAGCTAAAAAATTGTATCCCATGCCTATTTTGTTTTACCATATGTGTGTTTCGCCATACCATAACAGTGTTTTACCATATATGTTTTACCATACCACGATGGGGGTGGGGCAGGGGGACACAACTGTAAATGTCTTTTTAAAAGAAAAAAAATAGTTCTTGAAAAATGCCAGACTTAACAAGCCCCTCTGCAAATGATTCTCTGTAATGATGACATTTTTCCTTTAGAAAGTTGGTTTCCTCTGTATATAGAAGAAAAATAAAAGATCTGAAAATTATCTATTAATTGCAAAAGTCTGTCCAGGTTTATGTCCTAAGCAGAGGGAAACTCTCTGGAGTGCTTATTCCAGGCCTTTGGGAAGAAACGCCTCCTTCTTCCTCATTTCCTGTTTTCTCTTTTCCTTGTTTCTTTGGCTCCCACAGCAGTGGTGTTTTGGCTATGCTGATACTGTGGATCTTTTTTTTTTTTTTAAAGATTTTATTTATTTATTTGACAGAGAGAGGCACAGCGAGAGAGGGAACACAAGCAGGGGGAGTGGGAGAGGGAGAAGCAGGCTTCCTGCCGAGCAGGGAGCCCGATGCGGGACTCGATCCCAGGACCCTGGGATCATGACCTGAGCCGAAGGCAGACACTAACGACTGAGCCACCCAGGCACCCCACTGTGGATCTTTAAAAAGAAAAAAAAAAAAGGGGACATGGGACCCAAATGATGTCAACGAACTGAGAAGCTTAATATTATAAAGGAGAGTCAAGAGGAAAGAGGCATATTAAGTGCAATAAACAAAACATTCACTTCTCCGCACTACCACGCTTGCCACAAGGGACAGAAGCAATAACTGTCGTAGCATGAATCTCCACATTTTTGTAAAAACAAGTTTTTATTCCTCCAGAAACATAATAAAGGAAGGGTGAAGCCCTGACGCAGTCGTTTTTCTGCAAAGGAGACTTATATGAGTCTTTTCTATGGCAATTTTATGGATCTCTCAAGCAATCGCACTTCGTTTATTTTCTTTTTTATTATGAAAGAAATTCATTCTTATTTCAAAGAGTACTCCCAAGTTTAAAGAGAACACATAGATCATGCATAATTCCATTTCCCAGAGAAAAGGACTTTTAATATTGGGTACGTATCCTTACAGATTTTTCTTCTAAAAACATATGTCATATAATTGTAAATTTTCAAAGAGAAGCATGCAGTTTTTCTCCAAAAGGTCTTTGTTCTCACTTTCTTGCCTAATGAATTCTACCCCCTCATTCTTTGGCATCTCCAGTTTCGCTTTCTTCACTAGTTGCCTCTTGAACTATAAACGTACTCAAGACCTTTACACAAGGGAGGCGGGAAACTACAATTTTCCCAGTATTCTTCCCCTCTGTTTTTTCTCATCCCACTCTCACTTCCCTCCCACCCTTTTTTTAAACTGTGGGAGAACACTTAGCAGGAGATCTACCATCTTAATACTTATTTTTCCCTCTTTCTCTTTTCATTCAAGCTTTTGTAAGGGAAAAGAAGTCCTTTCTCAATATCTTTACTCCCTTATGACCAGTGTAGTCACGAAGTTACTCTAATTTTGGTTCCAGGAATTCTCTTCCTAAGGTCCTTGATGGCTGCCAGCATGCCCAGCACGATGGAAGTTTGCAGGGTGTCTCCTTACTTAACCTTTCATCAGCACTTGACACTGGCTAGAGCTCTTTTTTTCTTTGACTGCGTCCTCCTGGTTCTCCTCTTACACGTACGACCACTCCTCTTCAGCCTCCTTCACTGGGTTCTTTTCTTTGGCCCATTCTTTAAAAGTAACAATTCTCCAGGATGCTGGCCTTAGTCCTTATCTCTTCTGTTTTCTTTTTTAATGAGCTCATCCACTCCTGCAATTTTAGTTATCCCCAGAAATCTATATGTCCTGCCCTTCTCTCTCTTCTGAGATACAGACCTATATAATCGAATGACCAGCTGGATCTTTCCACACGGATGAACTTTCCAGAGACATCACAAACTCAGCACATTATCTTTTTAGCACATCATCTCTTTTCCCAATTCCGCTCCCTCTCATCGAGACCCTATTCAGTTGGTGGCAACACCATTTAATAGCTGTAGTAGTGTAAATAACAGCAGAGAGGCTTTTTAAAATAATGCATACTTGATGACTGAAAGATGTAATATTTACATTCATCTTGACATCTGTAGTCAATCACAAATTACTTCGGGGGCTAATTCATACTATTACCTCTAAAAACGGACTGCTAGAGAATCTGATAATTAGAAGTCCATTGGTGACTGTGAATACAATTAGAGTAACTTGCAAACTGATTGTAATTGCCTTAAAAGTGAAGAGAAAGGAAGGAGCTGTTGCTAGTAAGCATGGACCACTCTTTCAAGTTTGACAGTGAAGAGATACAAGAAATTAAATGAATGTCTTTAGGGGAAAGGAGATGTGAGGAAGTCATCTTTTAGAACAAGGAAAAATAAGCAATTTTGCAGGCTGGGGGAAGAAGGTGGTGGAGAAGACAGGGTGGAAGATAGGGAAGATAAGAAGATAGAAATTGAATACTGACAACCATGAAAAAAAGAGTTGGGAAGTCTTTGTTTCTTTTGTCTCTGTTATATATATATTCTTTGTGTAATATTTGTTTTACTAAATTCAGGTCTACTATTTATCATTAGGCAAATAATAGTAAAAATATTTTTAAAATATTTATATGTAATTTTTTTGGTTTTTATTTAAATTCCAGTTAGTTAACATACAATGTAATAATATTAGTTTCAGGTGTATAATTTAGTGATTCAGCACTTCCATACAGCATCTGGTGCTCATCACAAGTGCACTCCTTAATCCCATCACCTATTAACCCGTCCCCTACCCCCTTCCCCTCTGGTAACCATCAGTTTGTTCTCTATAGTTAAGAGTCTGTTTCTTGGTTTGTCTCTCTCTCTTTTTCTTCCCCATGCTCATTTGTTTTGTTTCTTAAATTCCACATGTGAGTGAAATCGCATGGTATTTGTCTTTCTCTGACTTATTTCACTCGGCAAAATATTCTCTAGCTCCATCCACATCATTGCAAATGGCAAGATTTCATTCCTTTTTATGACTGAATAATATTCCATTGTGTATATATATACCACATCTTCTCTATCCATTCATCAGCTGATGGACATTTGGGCTGTCCATAATTTAGCTATTGTTGATAATGCTACTATAAACATCAGGGTGTATATAGTACTTCGAATCAGTATTTTTGTATCCTTTGGGTAAATACCTAGTAGTGCAATTGCTGGATCATAGGGTAGTTCTATTTTTAACTTTTTGAGGAACCTCCATACTATTTTCCACAGTGGCTGCACCAGTTTGCATTTTTATACATAATCTTTAACCTCTACATTTATTTACATTATTATTCTGTAGTTAGGCAAAAATTGCAACTGAGGCTATTTTGTGCAATTAACTAAATAATGTGTTTCTCTTCCTTTTCAAAATTTCCTTCATATTTTCCATTCCTAATAAGTATGAAGAATCTGTTTAATTTGACCTATATACAACTAGTGTCTCTCAATTCAAACTCTTACTTTTTAATAAACTCCTATTCTAAAATGAACATAGGGGGCTTCATTTTTCAGGTCCTTATCTCATCAGATTTTTTTGTCTTGTTTTGTTTTCTGTTATTTTGTTTTGTTGTTACTTACTCGCAAAATTTTCTTATATAATGCATTCCAAATCTATGGCAATGTATTGTTTTCCTATACAGTGTCTAAGTTTTATGGTTTGTTTAATTCAAGTGAGTAAACCCACCTCACTGTTCTACTTTTGTGGAGGAGAGAATGAAGGGGTGAAGTGGGAGGTAAATAAGGCTGAGGAAAGATGGTGGAATGTCTGCAGAGAGGAAAGGTTACCAGTTAGACTCAATATTCTTAAGAAAACTATAGGTCTGATTCAATGGTATTAAAAAAAAAAGTTGTATCAGCACTAACAAAGAACTAGAAAGGTCTCCTTGCAGTTACTCAGAAAGGATTCAGAATGCTGTGGGGAAGATGGAAGATGCTGTATTTGGGGTTTGGCATTGGACACTTCTGAGCTGAAAGCTTCTTATAAGGAGTGAGGTATTCTCGGCAAAGGACTGTTTTCTTTCTCTCTTTCCTCGCTTCTCCCACTTCCAAGTGCTCACCATTTTAGCTCCACTGCATCAATGCTCTTCTCAGCGGCACACAGGTGAGCAGTGCGCAGAATCGACTATCAGCAGGCAGCATGCTAAGGCTGAGGTGGGGAGGGCCTGACCTTACGGTCTCAGTTGAAATCCTCGGCTCCACTGTCGGCCAGGGGAGGTGGGAGGGGCACAGGAAGTGACTACCCTCTCGCTTCTCCTCCCACAGAAGCCCTGCCTCCTTCACGCTTGGACAGTGGAGAGGTTAGTTTTCTCTCTCCTTCTAGTTCAGTCCTTTGGCTAATGGGAAAGACCACGCAGGAGCTATGGAGTTGCTTTCTGTGCTTGACAAAAGTGCATAGATAGAAGACAGGGATTCCTGGCTGGGAGGAGGGAGGAGAGCTGAAGATCTCTGCCTGGGCTGGCTGAGCTAAGCAGTCAAAGTGGGAAGCTGAGTGCTTGAAAGAGGATTGTGCTCGCACTAGAAATAAGCAGTAAGTGAGAGAATAACCATTATGGCTTAGAAAAGGATTAATCCCCCTGGGGTTATGGGGTGAACTAGAAAATATTGCTTAACTCTAGAGTAAAACTATATGGCTTCTGACTCTGTGTACAGTTGTGTGCTGTTTGGAGACTGGGGCTTAAATACAAAATCAGAGCTCTAAATGCCTCCTCCCACTCTTGGAAAATGCCAACTTCTACTTAGAGTAGGTTGTGGTTATAATCTCCTTCCCTGACCTAGCCTCTTCCCAGGAAAACATACTCCTAAATCAGATAAGGAGTTGGGATTAAATTGGAAAGGTGGAATTTGGTAGTGGTAGAACTGCAGTCTTGAATTATGTTTGGTGAATGCAGACATTGTTATATCAGTTAGCAGTGATTTGTTCATCACTTAGGAAGAAATTCTGGGGTGGGGCATTAAAAAGGGAAAATTGAGAGCTTTTATGACAAAGAGGCTGAATAGTCCATATCCGTAGGATGAAATATAAAAATGCATGTAATTAATAATAGATGGGGTGTTTTCAACAGCATTAAACTAGAACAGTAGTCAGGGAACCTAGAAGTGCTAGGATAAAAATAAGTTAGAAAGGAAGAAATTTTACTTCCAATGGTTTTTTATGCTAGCCAAAAATCTCACAATGTTTACAAAGTCAAGACAATGATTCAGGGATACCTCGGTTATTGTCATACATTATAAATACTGTTGCTGGGCAAGATCTGTGGTTCTTTGGTCAGCAAGTTCTGGCAATGAAACCACTGCCACTGGTGCAAAGAATTCTGGGATGTCTGACAGTGAAATGGATGGAAGGACCCACATTCCATCTCTACTTAATGTCCTTTTGTCCAGAAATCGGGTCATGCAAATGAGCTACTTGGTACGTATACAGATCAATTTGGAAAGGCATTTCTAAATGTTTTGCATTAGAGGGTCTCTGGACAGTATCTTATGGGAACCAGTAGACTAAGAGGATACAAAAACAAAGTGATAGGAAGGAAGTCAGCTTGATTGAAACCAACCCTGTTCTTTTTGTTTTCCATCAATCCTGAAATGGAACCTCAAATGAGGAGAAAAAGAATAATAGAGAGAAATACTGCAGACGTCCGTTCTGTTCTAAGTGGCTAAATTCATTAATATATGAATTAGAATTCAGATTTTATTTATGCATCCTAATACTTGAAGATTCAGAAATCTCTTTATTACAGGAAAAAAAATAAAAAATAGGAGGTATGTTTATTGGGGAGGAAGGGGAAAAAATAAACAAGAATTGTGTCCCACAGGGTAAAGAAGACTTACATCAAGTTCACTGAAGGATATAGTTCTTCCCTCAATGAGATGGGTATCCTAATATGGCATAATAGATGCAAACAAATATTTCTTAGTCCCCTTAATTCTCGTTGATGTAGTTAATACCTAAAGCAAGGGTTGTGTTTGTTTTTTGGTTTGTTTTTTTTTAATAATAACCTTAGACTACAGCTAAGTATGTAGTGGATTTTATTTTCCTTTTCTTACTGGTCCTCTACAGAGGTACTATGATTTCTGAAATTATGAAGAAGGAATCTGTCATTTCTGTCATTCCTATCAGCCAGCGCATTGGGAGAAAGAAAAAAAAAAAGACTCAGAAGTATTATCTTTCTCCTGTAGCACAACAGTGAAATGGTTAAAATGATCTATGACCTTTTCTAACTTTACAATTTTTGCTATGAGGAAGGTAGATGGGGATAGGTCACAGGGCGGGGGTGGGGGGTGGAGACAAAATGCCAGTAGAGTGCATTTTTTAAAAACGGTCTGTATTCTTCCAACTTTTCAAACTACCTAATTTTGAAAATTATTTTACTCATCTTTTAAAAATGATTTGAGTTGTTTTTTCCAGTGTTAGTTTTCATCGGATTCATAAGCAAATGTAGAAAATCTGAAGATTCATTATCTGAGTTGTATAATGCTTGTCTTATTCTTTAAAATATAAAAGGATTAAAATAAACATTTAATAGTTGAAGTCTTAAGTATACTATAATTACTAAATGCAGTTTCAGTCTTTAAGAAAAATGGGCTGGGACTCTTAAGGGAATTCTCTATCTCTCTCAAAGTATTAAAGAATCTGTTTTGAGACTACAAAATTGAAAAAAAGCATAACAATATTCAGAAAAGGATTAAAGGTATAATTTGGATGGGAGAGGCTAAGCAGAAATACTTGATGAGTTCATTATAAGCCCACAATTTAACAACAAAAATTTTGCTGTTGTCCGTGAGAGACTGACGTAGAGAATGATGTATTATGACTAGTGAACAAAGCTAAGTAAAGACTTTAATCTTTAAAAAGTATTAAGTGGGAGTTAACCTTATTAATGGAAAGAAACTAAATGATCATTTAAAATTATTCTTTCACAAGAAAAGTAAAGAAAAAGGATATGGAAAACTAAGCAGTGATGAAGACCTCGAAATAATTGTTGATCAAAAGCAGGTAAGTGAACGCTTCCATACATTTTCTACTGTCGCACTGTAGACCTTTTTTCTTTTTTTTTAAGATTTTATTTATTTGTTTGACAGAGAGAGACATAGGGAGAGCAGGAACACAAGCAGGGGGAGTGGGAGAGGGAGAAGCAGGCTTCCCACCGAGCAGGGAGCCTGATGCGGGGCTCGATCCAGGACCCTGGGACCATGACCTGAGCCGAAGGCAGACGCTTAACGACTGAGCCACCCAGGCGCCCGCACTGTAGACCTTTGACAGCTGAAGCCCTTTGAGTGTTCAGCCGTGCCCTGGTGGCTGCATTATTAGCCTGTCCAGCGGAGGCCTGCGTAACGAGATAGATTTTGAGAGTCGCTAAGCCTCCCTATATGATCCCTCAGACCCACTGACTTCTGCATGCTGTCAACATGCATGTTCTGTATGTAAGAACGATGAAAAATAAAGCAGAACAAGATCAGAGAACTTTTGGAAAACTACATTCCCCAGTGAAAAATGAATCAATACAGTGATAATTTGGTTAGAAAAAAATTTAAATCAAAAAGTAAGTTATTTTGAAAATGAGAAAGCTACTGTTAGTGTTAAACAATGAGTATGCTTTAAGGGGAGGTGGGTAAAAGACTAAAAAAACTGAGAAGCTAAAAACATATATATTGCCCAATTTACTTTATCAGAATATCTGCAATAAATTTAAAGACTATTTTAAAAATATAAAAAGAAGAAGCTACTTAATACTCTTTAATACTGCCTGTAATTTGAGAAACAGCTAGCTTGGATTTTATATGGGCCCATAAGGTGAAATGAAAACTGCTTAATAGACCATAAACAATGATATCAGGTAATGGAAGGTATCCAACTAACGCCACTGAATTGGCATTGGCCCTCAACGTCTTTGTTAATTATCAAGGAGACAAGATAACTGCACACCTATTTAAGGTGTAAGTGGCACTGATTCTGAGGGTGATGTAAGCTCAGGTAGAGACTGAGAAATAATTCAAAGGAGTCTGCGTAGATGAAGAGGTTAGAAAGAAAGCAGTCAGCAAGTTGCAGAAAGGCAAGTGGAATTTGAACAATCTCATAATCGTTTGTTTTGCATCGTGACGATTGCATTAAAGGAGCCATTGTGTTTATTTCTGAAAAATAAAAAAAAAAGGAAAAATGACCATCAGAAGAGAGCAATCAGAAAAAAGTGGAGTTAGAGACTTGCTTCTTGGGTCTAGAATAACTGAGGGTAACTGAAGTGGTCTTCTGGGGGAGAACTCACCAAACAAAACACCTCCCCAGAGGTAGAAAATAGGTTGTCTTACAGTGTCCACTCAAACTGCCTTTGAATTCTTTTTACTTGCCTTATCTTCACTCTCCTGCTCCTGAGTAAATTGGGGGGCGGGGGGGCAGAGGTTGGCAAGGAATTTGGCCCTGTATTTCTGCTTAACGCCAAATTGTCAGTTTGGTTAATAAGATCAGTGGAGCTAGAGCTCAGGTGCTCTGCTGGGCTCTTAGCTATCATTTTAACTATGCCAGATTAATTACTTGGGGCACAAATCTCCATCTCCCACAGATCCTATCCCTAGACTGGCATTCTCAATCAAGGACGGGACCCACCCAGTGAATGAACTAGTAAAATACAATTGAGTATATTATGAGAACACACATACCTATCCATTTCTCTATTAAAAGGAAAAGTAAGTTATTTTTTTTATTTCTTCCTTAATCGTGTAGAAGTTAAACGTTTATTCTTTTTTGTACTTTCTTAGTATCATCCTACCCTCAAAGGCTGCTTGCTTTTTTTTTTTTTTTTTTTTTTTTTTGCCTAAAGCTTTTTTTGTTTGTTTTAACTAAGTTTTGGGATAGAGAAAACCATAAAAGTATACATTGAGATCTTTGGAATGGAAAGCCCAAGGGAGTCATTGTTCTTTTTTTCTCATGGTAGCTTTCACAACATTTATGTTGTTGTCCCCAAACACATTTTATTAACTGCTAAGAGAACCAACTTTCCTTCTGTTTCAGAAAATAATGCTTTTCTTACCTGGATCAAAGGAGGGAGGATTTGACTTGCCCAGTCATTGTTTGCCTCTGTAGTTAATCATGTTTCCCCCAGTGCCACTGCACCAGTTGGCACCAGTTGGCAGTGACCCAGCTTTGCTGAGTCATTCATGTCAAAACACATTTTAAAAGACGAGTCATTATGGATATGAGTTGGCTTTCGCGTTTGCTGTTGGCAGTAAGACTAGTCCTTCCTTTTGGGGAAGGTTTACCTGCTGATGATGTTGTGATCAAATCCTAGGTTGAAACAATGACAGTGTTGATACCTCGAAGTAAAATATTTAGGATAAGACTCTAATTAGTCTTGATAATACTACAAAATTTCTTTCTACGCTTAAGAGAGCGTCATTAAAAATGTGTATGTGTTTATGTGTGTAAAACACATTCGTTTACTATTGCTTCATTTCATAGATATTATATATTTGGGGAGGAATCTTTATGTTCAGTTTAGTCTTTCCGCATCTTTTTAGAAACATGGTAGATATTTGTTAGTCAATCTTCATATAATTGCAAATAGCTTTTTCAGTAAGTGCTGCCAAAAGAAAATCTAGAGAAGATAAATAAAATAGTTGGAGTGCTGTGCTGGGCAGAAGTCTACTAATCTCATTAAATCTGTCATTCAGAAACTGTCGTTCTACAAATGCTGTGCAAGCTATATGCTGTTTTATCAGTCGTGTGACTTGCAAGACTTGTACTCCCACAGAAAGCTCACAGTTTTGCTTATATAAGCAAACTAATAACAGAAGCAGCACAGAGTATGTGGATTTTGTTCTCCCTGGCCGCTCCATTCAAGGAGGTTAAAGGTGATTTCTATGTTATTTCTACCTGAGAAAAAGTCATTTTGGAAATGTGTAAGGTTTTATTCTTAAAAGGCAATATTGTGCTTCTCTCTTTGTCAAATGTTATTGGCAAAATTTATTTGAAATTCATATGAAAATGTTCACAGAATTCTCTAGACAGAATTCACCTGTCCTAAAGTAACAGGTGCCAGGTATAATCACACATACACACACCCATATATAGTCATTTAAATATAGATGTATGACATTGGCATTGGAGTCCATATTTTCCGCCAGAAATCCCTAGAGTTTTCAAACTTCAAGCATAGGAAAGCTATCAAAGGAAGCATATTAGATTAAAATCTTAATGCCTCTAAACCCCAGACGTTTGACACAAATATATATATATTTCATTATTTATAGAATAGGTTATATAATTATACAACTATTACATATAATTATAACAAATATATATAATTAATAAATTGTGTGTTTGGCTTTCCAGAACAAATATTAAAAGAGAAATTTTAAATATATATTTCAGATCATTTTTATTATTCATTAAAATGTTCTTTCCTGATTGGAGGGAGGGGTGGATATTGTTTAGGAATAGATTTCATGTACAAATGAATTTCCTTTTGAAGTTACTGAGATTTTAAGGATGGGAATCGGGGAGTAGATGTTTAAGTACCTTGAGTAAGGGATTAAAAACATTTTCTACTTTAAATAATAAATTCATTCTATTTTAAATTACTATTTTTAATTAGAATAGAGTCAACTTAGTATCAAGTTATGATATGCTGGACCAAGATGACCTTTCTTCTAAAATGTTTTCAAATTCCAAGTTAGCTTAACGGATGTATGTAACAAAGGGTAACACAAAATTATGGAATATTATAATTAGATCAAGGATACACTCACAGGTTCAAACATTTCAAAAGTGGTTTTATGAGTATGTCATGAATCCAGTTGGTTTTGGACGCAGAGTTGCAGCTGCATATCCTTCAGTGCGGTAAGGTGGGGAAATGTCAAATGTCAGCCAGTTACAAGGGGAACAAGTGTGCAGAGATCAGAGCAGTGGTTCTCAAATCCTAGCAGCCTTAGAATCCCCTGGAGGGCTTGTTAGAACATAGGTTTAGGGCAGGGGGGGCCACCCCCAGAATTTCTGATTCTATAGGTCAGGGGTAGGGCCCGAGAATTTGCATTTCTAAGTCCTTAGCTCCCACTGCTGGTCCTAGGCCACATTTTGAGAACCACTGGGTCAAAGGAAACAATTATTGTAGTTCTGAAGGGAAAAAAATATACCTGACTTGGGATAAATTCGACATTCTTCAACTAAGCATTACCTGGAAATCTAAAAACTGGAATTCATAGACATCCAACAAAATGTTTAAAAATAAGAA
The DNA here is from genome assembly GCF_964656455.1 of Halichoerus grypus. Taxonomy (NCBI): domain Eukaryota; kingdom Metazoa; phylum Chordata; class Mammalia; order Carnivora; family Phocidae; genus Halichoerus; species Halichoerus grypus. Next base: position 84,966,140 of record NC_135712.1, read on the forward strand.
AACCACAGCCATTTATACCCAGAGGTATAAAATGCCTTTTAAGACCCAGATTTGTAGTTTGACTAAATTCTACTCAGTACCCTTGTGATCTTGAATCAGTCTGAGGTATTTCTTTTTGTAAAATAATATTCTGCTCTTACCATCTCCTAGAGTTTTTCCTGAGAGGATAAAATCTGTAAAAGTACTTCATAAACTGTAAATCATTATGCCATTTTTAATTAGCGAGTCCTAATCACTGTATTGGTCTGTTTTGCCCACCGTATGAACTATCATAGACTGGATGGCTTAAACAACAGACATTTCTCATAGTTCTGGAGGCTGGGAGGTCCAAGATCAAGGTGCTGGTATGGCCGGTTTCTGATGAAAGCTCTCTTCTGGGCTTGTAGATGGCCAGCTTCTCACTGTGTTCTCATATGCAAGGAGAAAGAGCTCTGGAGTCACTTCCTCTTATTAGGGCTCTACCCTTACTGACTCATTTAACCTTTACCACCTTCTTGCAGGCCCTATCTCCAAATACAGTCACACTGGGGGTTAAGGCTTCAACATATGAATTTGTGGGGAAGGGACACAAACATTCAGTCCCTACTACCCCACAATCACAATTTAGCAAAGAGGAATATTGAAGTCTAGAAAGGTGAATCAAGTTGCCCTGAGTCCTGGTTAGGTACAGAGAGAGCCCTGGAAGCCAGCCTTCCCTCCTGACATTCGGTCCAGTGCTCTTTCTATGATTCCACATAGCTCCCTACAGTTGCCCATTACTGGTCATCCCATAGGTGGGTCTTCAGCTGTTTTGCTCCAGTGTTCTAATTATATAAAATAATCATATACTGGAAGTATCATAATTGGCCGCTATTTATTTATTGAATCCCCACAGGGATAACCTTTTCCATAAACACTCCTTAACTGTTTACTTCCCTCTTGGCCCCTGTGGCTCCGTTAGGAGAGGAATGGCTTCAAAGTAAATGTATACAGAATTAGAGCTAAAAGGTTGTTAACATCCAGTTCCTCTTCCCTTCCCTACAAAGCACCAAGGAGAGAAACAACACATGCCTTTCTTAAGCCCAAGACCTTTCTGAGAGTGTCCTTTTAAATTCATAGAAGGCTGAACAGAAAGCGATGGAAACTAGAATTTCTGTGATTTTTCTCTAAAGAAAAAGAAGAAACCAAGTATAGCCACCCCCTTGTGTTTTCAATAACACAGAGGCATTTGAGTGGGATAGCAATTCTATCCTAGTGGCCATTGTGGGAATGAATCCTAAAGAGGAAGATACGGGCCATCATGAAATGAAAATGGAAGAATGAGAAAAACAGATGAGCTGGAAAGGATACTCGACTTCCCTCTGGTATTAACAGATAGTGTGGTCATATCACCATCTAAGCAGCCGACACAAGTCTTAGACTCATAAATAGTAAAGGGATGGGGATGTTATGTGTCATTGCTTTGTACTCAGCACCATCTGGCCAGTGCTTTCTTTGACATATCAATATAGTGACAAATTTAAATATAATTCGGATCCTATTTACCTCTGAGGGGATTTATAAAGCATGAGACCCTGTCTCTTGGTATCATGTATAATACTCTCCTGGAGTATCTTCTTAGTGACAGTATTGGTCAGCAAGAACAGAAACCCCTCTAGAGTTACAGAAGAGAGACCATCTGGTCAGCCTGGAGATTCCGAAGCAGATACTCCAAGACACTGAAAGGACGAAGCAGTTGCAGTTGCCCTCACTCCTCTCAGAGCAGACACAGGCTCATTAGCGTTTTCCCTGGGCAAGACTGATAGATGAGAAATGATTCAATGAAAATAAGACATACTTACTTGTGATGAGAGAGACCGAAGCCATTCAAATCTGCTGTCTCTCTGAAATCAGCATTGTAGTAAACAAAAGATTCACTATTGTGGTCCAAGCAGTGCCGTCTCAGCTGCAAAGCGATTTATCATCATAAATACTGTACAAGGAAGGGGACAAGTTTTTCCCCTAGGTTAAGTAGAAAAATTACTGCAATAGGGGCATGCTCACCCTGTGTTTTATTGCTAAATATTTCCTAATTTTGTCAAGCAATATAAAAATAGTTCTGAGTTACTGGTAATTTGGCGGGGGTGGAGGAAGCACGACAAGGGGAATATCTTTATCTTTTCCTTGTAAACTCACGATGGTGAGTTTATCTGTGTTTGTTTAACTTCATGCATTTCAATCCAGTAGTGCCAATTCGCCTAAGTCTCACCTCTGACTCTAGGAAAAGCAAAAAGGGTAGACCTACTTGCTTCATTTTGGAGTCTTCGGACACGTTACGGAGAAGTGAAGGTAGAAGGCCAGAAGGTCTAGACAGTCACTCCCTACAGAGTGACCCAGAGACAAGCAAGAGAGACCCGAAGGAGGAGGCCGTCCTCCTACTTTCTAATCTCCGCTCCGCCGCTTACGAAGCAGAAGACACTAGAGTGAGAAATTGAAGTTCTCTGAGTCGCCGTTTCTTCATCTATAAAATGGAATAACACCATCTGGCTCAGATGTCTGTTGTGAGGTTCAAATGGGGACGCCCCCCTGGAGAGCCCTGTCCGGGCCACCTCTGCCTGTCTCATGTTCTTTCACCAGCAGCTCCTGCTTCCCGAATGTGCAGCCGGTTGTAGCATCACATTTTCACTTTGCTTCTTCCTGCTGCGTTACTAGTACTAATACTGCACACGCCTTCTGGAAGATGCCGTGCAGGTGCCCTAGGCTGGTGCATTTTCAGCAGTGCTGGCCCCTCTGCCATGGCAAGCATTGGACATTGGATATAACAGAGTCCTTACGTGGTGGTAAGAGCAAGGCTTTCACAGACAAGAATCTGAATTAAATCTGAATGAAAACATGTATGGTCACATGATAGTGTTATTCCCTGGGGAAAATTAACCAGCCTCTCTGAACCTGATATTTCTGCCTATGCAGGACTTTTACTACCTTTTCTTGCCCCGTTTGCTTGCATCTCAGTGAGTAAACAAGTAACCAGCATTGGTGAATAGCAAGCACCAGCTTTCATCTTTCCCAGTTTTCTAAACAGTCATGAAAATCACAGGGGTCGGTTAAAAACTATAATCACCAAGAGAGAGACCATGAATTACCACCTCAAGTTCAAGAAATATGTATGCACCACATATCTTTATTTTAAACTATTGATGTGCAGCCTATGTTCGTTACATGTGACATGAGATGAAAAACTGGACTTTCAAGTTGGAAAAATATAGATGTTCGGTTATATTCAAATAGCCCCTTTTTTCTTTCGAATCTAATGGGGAAAAGTGCTGGCAGCATGTTTAGTCAGTGAGAAAATAAATGTGAAATTGAAATGACATGAGCTGACATGCTGAGTGTAAAAATGATGTGATATATGAAAATAACAGCCAGAGATGGTAATATTTAAAAGCAGACTCAGCCATTTGGAATACAACTTGAAAAGAAACCATTCAGCCTTTCACTGTGGAAGATTTATATTGTGCTTTTACTGGCTTGTTTCTGGTTTTGTTTTGGGTTTTTGGTGGTGTTTTAAGTAGGTTCATCTGATCCGTAGGAGAACCATAGACATCAGAGCTGTTAGGAACTTTAGATAATCGAATCCTGTGGCTTTCAGATGGTGCTCTGCCGGACCCATTCTGTACACTGTGAATGGGGGGCTGGGGGGCGACACTGTCTATGATGAGGCGCGCCTCTTAGAGAGCAAGTCAGCCGCTAGGTGTACAGACAGGCTTTGTTCAATGAAAGGGTGCTACTGCTAAGAAATTTAATTATATTGGTCTCTTTCCATCAAAATAAGTTAAATGAGTTTCAGAGTAGGGAGGTAGCTTGACCGTGTCACCAGGTTATTTTATATCATAGGAAATATTAGAAGTCAGGTGTGCAGCCCCCAGTCTTGGGGTCATTCATCTATCCCGATAACTGCATTCCTAAATTAAGCTGCTTATCCTTTCTTCTATGTTCCCTCCTGCTGGTCAGCTAAATATATCAGGCAAGCCAGAAGAATCACTCGAGAGAAGTGTGTATTTCAAGTGCACAGTTTTTAATCCATTAAACTTGTCTGATCTTTGTGAGAGGATGTTTATATGAGATGCTTCCTACTTCATAAAGAGGTTCTCACAACTCTGTGACAACTTCCTAGTATATATCCGTGTACCAGCATTCAAGATTTTAAAAGTGGAATCTGCATCCTAAGACACTCCTAACAAGATTAGCAAAATGTTCCCTCCATGCTGCAGCATTCAATTTCTCCAGCTCCTGTGGGGTCTTCTCCACCTGGATCAGTTTATCATCGCCCTCTCAGCTGGTGGTGCGGATTGTGGACCGTGTCCAGGGTGCCACACGTAGATTTGCAGTCCGTCCACTTTGGGAGGCGCTGCCAGCGTCTTGGCCTAGCGAACCCCACAGGTGAACTCACTGATTACTGGGAGGATCAGCGGCTGTTGGCATAAGGGCTTGGAAAACCAGATGTGGGTGGAAATATTTATGCTGAAATGATTTATGTTACATATTCAAAATTTGATAAATAAAGATAACAAAGGAACAAACAGACCAGACCAAAAAAAAAAGGTTTTTTTTTTAATTTAATTTTATTATGTTATGTTAGTCACCATACAGTACATCATTAGTTTTTGATGTAGTGTTCCATGATTCACTGTTTGCGTATAACACCCAGTGCTCCATTCAATACGTGCCCTCTTTAATACCCATCACCGGGCTCACCCATCCCCCCACCCCCTCCCCTCTAGAACCCTCAGTGTGTTTCTCGGAGTCCATAGTCTCTCATGGTTCGTCTCCCCCTCTGATTTCCACCTTTCTTATTTTGATAACTTAAAACAGCAGAGAGAGTTAAGAGCTTAACTTTCTCTTCCTCCCCTTCTGACTTTGGACCCAGGTGCCTGTGCTCTGCCATTGCCCCAACCTTGTCATTTCTGTGCTGGTGCTTTTGTTTCTCTCCCATCCAGGCCTTCCGGTACCCTGTCTTTTCCTTTCTGCTCAGCCCCACTCTCTGATCCCCGCCTCTGGAATGTGGCTCTTATTCAGACACTGCATATATAAGCTTTGACAGAAATGCAGTTCTTGCAAACCTACTTTTTTTTTTTTAATGCTCCACTGCTTCCTTCCCTTTCTCCAAAACACCTCTGCAATTCTGTCATTTCCATTTTAAGTCATTAATTTTTAACATGGTCTACCCCCAATCATAGTGAGTACCACTTCCTTCCTATCTCGTGATCTAGGAAGAACACAGGCATACACAAATGATCATTTAATACAATTGTTATTTATTCCTCACCATAGTAACTTTTTTTTGGCCAAATGATCTCATTCTTGAAATATATGAATAAGTGACTTATTAAAGAAATGGTGAGAGAATGTACCATCTCGGCTTTGTGTTGGATGTTCTGAATAGAAAAAAACATTCATTCATCACTTTTTTTCTAACAAAATTATCTCATTTGTATAATTTGTGAATAATTAATGAATTCTTGTTGTAGAAAAACACTAAGCATGGAAGTCATTTTCTTCCAGTCAAAGGTTGTCCAATTATCACTTCCCTAGACTCCAGCTTTTATTTTTAAACTTCAGATGTGCCCCCAAAATTGATGCATTAATTTTTGTGAACTATGGGAATCGTTTCTGAAAAAAAATTACTGAGTGATGGTGCATCAGTTGATGGATTTTTTTAATCAAGTTGTTTAGTACAGAATAAAACAAATTGAAGCTCATGAACAGGCTTACTCTTCAATTTTATGCTAAAGATGGAAAACCTTGGAAACTTTACTTTTATGAAAAAGGAAACAATTTGTTTTTCACTAAAAGAATGAGCAGTCTTATCCTTCCACCCAAACTCCAAGGAACTTGATTTAAAATCATCCCTCTGTGGGTCTATGAACCACAGTAGCCATCCAAGACATGCCCCGTGGACTCCAACGCTGTTTGGCTTAGTGCAGCCCATAGTGATGGGCACCCAAGACTGGAGAGAACCAGTGCTTCTCACTGTCTCCCAAGTAATTAATGCAAACTCTTCAGTTGGACTTCCAGGCCATATGCAGTTTGGCCCCTGACTACCCTGTTATTCTCACTCATTGCCACCTCCGCTCCACGCCCCATTCATACTGAACAACTTGAAGCATCCCAAGTGTGTAATGTTCTTCCTCCCTTTTTGCCTTTGCCCCGTATATGTGTATATGTATATTATCTGTATCACAGATCTTCTGATATCTCCCACAGGAGTGAACGGGTGTGGATTGGAGGGAAGGAGGCCTCCTTGTGGTTCCAACTGAGGCTTTCCCCTTTGCGAATCCAAATGCTAAGAGAGGAGAGAGAGAAAGCACAGGTTTCTCTTGGCTCCGTAGACGAGGACTTCTTAAGCCCTAAAAATGTGGGGGGCGGAGGGATGAAAGAGGGAAAAAAATGAAAAGCAAAAGTAAAGCCTGTTCCTGAAGAGAAGAGGGAGCAAATGGAGAAACAGAAAAACCTCAGAATCTTTTGTTTATAGAAATCTGATATCTAAACAATTTTGCTATGTATTTTCTGGGGCTTTGTTGTAGGGAAAAATGTTTAATTGTGTTTTGTACATTTATACCTTTTGTTGTTCTAAAAAATTGGGGGCTTGATTCTACCCTCTTCCCAAGGTCCCTTCCCCCCGTGTGATAGGTGGGGGAGCAGAGCAGAACCAGCTCAGGGGATGTTGGCGACATTTAACTTTCAGTATTCATGGGAGACAATTAAACAGGGAATCACATGTTTAAAAATTGGTTCTAAGATAAATTATATGAGCAAAATTAAACTGTCTTTTATTCTTCTCTATTATGAGGTAACTTAATAAAATAACTTCTGGAGGAAGATACATGGGATGCTGCTTTAAAATATATACAAATTTCGGGCGCCTGGGTGGCTCAGTTGGTTAAGCGACTGCCTTCGGCTCAGGTCATGATCCTGGAGTCCCGGGATCGAGTCCCGCATCGGGCTCCCTGCTCGGCAGGGAGTCTGCTTCTCCCTCTGACCCTCCTCCCTCTCATGTGCTCTGTCTCTCATTCTCTCTCTCTCAAATAAATAAATAAAAAAAATCTAAAAAAAAAATAAAAATAAAAATAAAATAAAATATATACAAATTTCAGTAGAAATAATCTAACCTTTCAGTTCACTCATTTATTTCACAGAAACTTCCTGGCAGTGTATTTCTAGCTAGGTGTTTGCCATATGCTGGGACACAGAGATGACATAAACATACTCATGGCCCTTAAGAAGCCCACAGTATAGTGCGGACCTTCCGTCAGTAGGCGTTGACGGCGCCAGTTCTGAGCTGGTCTGGAACCGAGTACTTCCAGGGAGCATTTGGGACGCTACGATGTGCATTATTTCCCTAGTCATGGTCCTGAAAGAGTTCCAGAGTCTTCCTAGCATTCAGTATATTCCCCCGACAGGACTTGGGATTTAGGAACAATGGCCAAAGATGTTTTTTGGAGCCCAGCTACTCAAAGAGAGGTTCACGGATAAGCAGCATCAGCATCACGTGGAGCTTGTTAACAATTTATACTCTGAGTCCCAGACTGAATCAGCGTTTCTGAGAATGGAACCCAGAAATCTGTTTTAACAAGCTTTCCAGGGGATTTCTATGCACACTGTAGTTGGAGAAGCACTGTTTTAGATTATTCGAATTGTGGGGTCAAGAAAGGATCAGTTATGATTTTAGTAGAGACATTAAACTTTCATATCCTAGCCCTACGAAAGAAAGGGAGTTAAGACAGGTATCTTAAGTCCTTTATCTGAATGTCCCTAACATTTCAAATATTCCCTCCTAGCCTCATTTATTAAAGTGAACCTACACAGTAATCAATCCTGTGACCCTGGTTGTTACAAAAAGGAAGTGTAAATGATGGAGACCAAGAGGTATATCTTAATAACCTGATCTTTGTCTAATCTTAGACCATTTTTATTAAAAGATTAATAATAAACACTTACGTAGCATTTACTATATACTACACCCTGTTGCAAACACTTTATATACATATTAATTCATTTAATCCTCCCAACAACTCCATGATGTAGGTACTGTTATCCCCATTTCAGAATGCACACTAAGGCATAGAGAGTTCTACACAGGTCTGCTTCATGGCGCAACCTCAAGGAGCTAGGCCGTGTGCCGCAGTACATGCAGCCCTGGGTCCGAGGAGTTCACAGTTAGCTTCTCTTTCCATCATGCTTTCCTGACTATTTAGGGAGACATTAGCTAGATAGATTAGTAACAATACTATCTTGTCCATGCTTGGAAAAATAATGTAACATGGTAGAATCTGAGAAAGCCTTTCTATTTGTAAAGGAAAGATGTATGTGTTAAAGAAAAGCATAAATAATTTAAGATGGGTACATTGGAAAAGAAATATTCTCCCTTCAAAAAAAAGCATTCTTGAGCATATATATATGTATGTGTATGACTGAGAGAGAGAGAATGTGTGAATACATAGCCATAAACACACATACCTGAAAGCAAACCTATGAAAAGGGGCAGTTGCCCAGTCCTAGTAGAAATGCCCACCTCTGGGGCAAATGGGCCACTGCACTGTGCTGAATGACACGGCCAGGGGACCAGCCAGTCTTGTAAAGGAACCAGTAAAAGGCACATACTGCATTTGGGTTGCTACATGTGTTTCAAGTCCTTGTATCTGAAGTGCTTCTCATGATCAGTTAAATCCTTATTTTGTGTCTAGACTTACCTCTGGGCTCACCATATTTGAAAAATTCCATGCTCGGAACAAAACCAGAAAGTTCACCATTTTAGCGTTTGTTGAATAACTTTCTGTTAAGGGAGTAGATTGCCATGCTCTGAAAATGTCACCCGGACAGCTGCCCTACAGGGGCTGACCTTTCTTCTCAGGCTGAAGTCCCTGCTGAACTGTTCAGGAGAGCTAGTTTATCCCAGGTCGCTGGAAGATCTCCAGTTTCTTTGCATGCCCATTTGGAAAAGTGGTCTGAGGATTGAGAGTCTGCCACCCCTTCGGACTTTCACCCAAAACACCTCTGCCCCTCTGAGCTCCTCGTGATCCCTGCATCCTCCCAAAAGCAGCGCTCCAGTCTCCCTTTTGGACCCTTACCTCTTAGCGCCGGAGGGCTGATGGTCACCCTCGGGGTCCCTTCTCCCTGCTTACTGTGCTCATCACGAGGATACCAAACCTCCTTTGGAAACTTTGGACAAAGTAGAAAGTATCACCCTGCTCCCAAGGACTCTTCATTGTGCATACTCTCTCATTTTTTTGCATGGTCACAAGCATAATTTCCATTTTCTGCAGAGTTGCAGTCAGTATGCATTGTTTTGTATCTGCTTCTTTATGTAACATTAAGCCACACTTACTTTTCCCCATTGATATTTTGTTTTTATAAATGTCATTTTAGTGGTTGCCTTATTCTGACTCAAGGTGATCTTTATTTTTTTTTTTTTTTTAAAGATTTTATTTATTTATTTGAGAGAGAATGAGAGAGAGCACATGAAAGGGGGGGGGGGTCAGAGGGAGAAGCAGACTCCCTGCCGAGCAGGGAGCCCGATGCGGGACTCGATCCAGGGACTCCAGGATCATGACCTGAGCCGAAGGCAGTCGCTTAACCAACTGAGCCACCCAGGCGCCCTCAAGGTGATCTTTAGGCATTTTTTTTCCCTGTGACTTTCCCTGGCTTTGCAGTGACCATCCACAGCATTCCCTTCTTCTTTTAGGATGCAGGTTATCAAATTAAAAAGGAAAGGAAGGGATTGCCAGAAAATCCTGTACGTTACTGTGATCAGACGTGTACTGATTTACCATGAATTATGCGTGATGTTTATGGGAATCTGCACAGTGTCATCTTTTACTATTCCTGCACCTTTAAATATCACTGGAGATGCCACCACGCATGTTGCACTGCTCTCATAAAACCTCAGGTTTAAATCACAACCTACGTGGCAGTTATACGGGATTCTGCTTCCTAAGGCTGACCACAGCCAAATCACAAACATGGATTTGCATAAATTTGGTTTGCATGAATTTTTAAGTTTGCTGAGAAGGGAAATTGACTAAATATTGTTAGAGCCACAAATAACTAAGGATATAATTTACTTTGGTACCATATGGATTGAGGACACAGATGTATGGGCCCACTAGGATATTCCTATGCCAAAAAAATAGAGAGACTTAAAGACGCATAGTGAAAATCTAAGCAACTTATATGAAAGGGACGCCACTAATTGGGTTATAGAATTAAGCCCTATGACTTTTTCATATTGAAAGGCAAGATAAAAATAAATAATTATGAATGCATTTTAGAATATATGGTCTTTTTTGTAAGCATTCTAAATTTAAAAATCTTTGCTAGGGTCCTAAAATGCAAAACTCTACAGACGCAAGGGGTACAGGAAGTTATTAAGTCCATTAACAGAGCTAAAATACAAGTGAGGATTCTAAGATTCAAGTTCCTGGCTCTCCCGATGACTTTCTATTTGACCTTGAACAAATCTCTAAGCCTTGACTTTCCTATCAGCAAAGTGATAATATTTTCTTTACTTCTATCTCATAAGAATTCTGGAAGACTTTCTTTAAGAAAACTTAAAAATTAATCATCTGAGCCACTCAAGAGGATTACTTCCTGTGAATAAATCCAAGATAGTATCATCTGTAAGGAAGCCACTCACGAATGCCCTGGGGTTATGAATCGACCTCGGGTTAAAGAGCAATTTAAAAATGAAATTCCCCGTAGAAAAATGAACACATCCATGATTATTACTTTTAGATGCTTGGGGAGGGAGGCAATGTGGCTAAATTTTGTGAATTTACAAGTGATAGAATTACATTGCATTTCCTTTTGAGTGATTCTTTTGATAATTTTCCCTCTAATCATAATGAGAGAAAAAGTGGGTAAGTTGTCATATTTATGTCTTTCAACTGTCTTGAAAAGGTTTATATTATAAATAGAGAGTTCTAAGGAAATAACACCACTACTGATTTTATTTTTTTTAAATGAACAAAATTTTTTTCCTAGAAAAGCAAAACTTAGGTTGGGGCTTCTAAACTTTATTTAGTGGTCAAGAAATAGTACATTCCAAGTAAAAACAACATATACTACCTGTCCCCTGGGACTAGAAAAAGGCCTCCCAGTTGAATTTTAACCCCTCAGCCTTCTTTAAAAAAAAAAAAGAAAGAAAGAAAAGCATGTAGAATTCATAATGAGTCTTTAGCAGAAAAGTCACATAATATCTTTCAAAACACAGAGAAACCAAATTAGCTTCAGCAAGGTGCCAGAGAAAGAATTTCCTCTCACCAAGTAAGTTAACATTTAGAACTGCCCTGTATACCTTTGAAGGGAATTGAGCCCTTTACCAATAAGCTGTCTTCAGAACAATTATTTCAGGGTGCACTGGTACAAAAGATTAGTAACCACGAGTGAGTTCTTATTATTTTTCCTCATTTAGAAATCTGCTTCTGACATCACAAATGAGGCCTGCAAATCAGCTTCCACAGAACATCCAGCTTATCAGAACTGGGGCAGGGCGGGGCGGGGGGGTGGGGTGGGAATCCAAAAGAACATATATAAGTTTAAAGTGGGACCAGAGCTGAGGACAGGGGAAAGAAGAGTGCAGAGAAATTTAGGTAAATCGGTTTGTGCAGAGGTCATTTTAAACACGTGCGTAAGCATTGTAGATGAGATTGTTGGAATTGGTCAGATCAAACTTTAAACCCCAGTGGTCCAATTTAGTTACATTATGACAAGAGTGGTGGAGGGGGTGAGAATAAAAGGAATTAACATTGTCAAGCACCTACTATGCGCTAGACAACAGCCTGACAGATATTATTATTATGCTAATTTTTCAGAATGGGAAAAAAAAAACCCAAAGCTCAGAAGGATTGAGAAACCTGAAAAGAGTGACGTAACTAGTAAAGCAGCAAAAATGGAATTGGAGTTCTGCCTCCAAAGTCCATGTTCTTCCTGCCAACTGCCTTTCCATAAGCCATCAAGAAAATTAAACAGTACCACATTTTGTTTACTTTAAAGACACGGTCCTTAGTTACTGTATATTGTCCAGTACACTTGGGAGTTTAAATAAAAGAGTCTTCTTTAAAAAAAAAAAAAAAATCACAGATAGCAAAGAGAAAGGTGGCGCTGGGTCAGGGTCAAAGCAAAGCCTCTGCTGGTCACCTACTGGGGAATTGCTTGTCCCTTTCTAGACATTCTTTGGAAGAAGTTGAATGCTGAATAATGGAAGTGGGCAGGCAGAGGGTTCTCCTGAACCATAAGAAACAAATAAAAATGAAAAATATGGTGTGCTGTTTCCTAGTTTGCACATAATTATGTCTATATTTCACTCATAATTGGCCCAAAGATAAATTGTACTGGAAAAAATGGCTCATTTCACCAGGCTTTTCTTCATTCTGAGCACCAAAGCTTCTACATTCATGGCAGTTTTTTTTTTTCACTAAAAGTTAATTCCTGAGCTTAGTTTTTATAGATCTTAAGTTAGTAAAGCTATCCAAAGCAGGTACAAAAGAACAAAAAAGGAATCTCTTTGGAACTTAAGAAACAACAAAAATTTCCCAGTAGCCGGTAGATCAGCCTTGCATCCTTTCTGGGATATATAGAACGAATGTTGGGAAACATAGAGTTAAAAATTTTTGTAATTTTTTCAGAAGACTAAAGTAGACAAAGGGGTTTACCTAAACAAAATATTTCACCTTTGGGGATACTTTGAGTCTCTTGCCCACTTTTAGCTCATTATTCATTAGTTGCCAAACATTTGCTTTCTCACTGTATTCATGTTGGTAGACCATGGTTTCCAGCTCTACTTCCTTCATGATTTGCTGCACGTTGGGCTTTTGAATCTCTTCCACAGAGAGGCCATCTTCCTTCACTTTTGGTGGAATGGATTTCCTAACATCATTCCACCATTTCCTTCCTGAGTCATGGTGATACTCCCAGAGCTCACACACTCTCCATCACTGAAACATTCCTCACAGCACAATGGAAGCCAATTTAAAGACATTTATAAATGTTACAGGCTTCTTGCATCTCAAAACAAAATGGAATTTTCAAATGTTAAATAGGTCAAGAATTTTTATTAAACAATGCAAACCTCCTTGATTACATCAGCATACAAATACATTGGATGGTATCAACAACAGAATCTTTAAATAAAAATAGCTGTGCACAGTTCTAGCCACTTTATTTCATTGCTTTTAATTTCTTCATCATCACAAACTGTTTAACACCCACCATGGACCATGTAGCGTAAACATTGTCCCTGCTCTTGAGAATTATGCTCTATGTATATTTATGAAATTAATGCCTAAACAAAGTGTATTTTAAAAGGCAGAAGTTTATTTCTCTCCAAGTTAACAGAAGTCTGGAGTTATACTATTTAGGACTGGTACAGGAGCACCCCAAAGTCATCAGGGATGTGGGCTTCTTCTTCTAGCTCTCTTCTCTGGCACACCTTGAAAGAGGCCCTATTCCTCATATCCCAGAATGGCTGCTGAATCCCCATCGATCATCTCTGAGTTCCAGGAAGCAGAGGAGAGAGAAAGGCAAAGGAACATCTACCCCTCCTTTATCTACCTTCTTCCTTTTCTTTTATCCACTTCGCCTTTTAAGGAGACTTCCCAGAATTTCTGTAGAGTCCTTTTGCTTATATTTTTTTGCCCAGAACTTAGTCATATGGTCACAACTGACTAGTGGAGAGGGTAGTTCCTAGGAAATATAGAGTCATTTATTTTGCATGGTAATATGTCCCCCTAAAAAGCATGTTACCAAGGAAGAAAGATACCGGGGTAGAAAACTAGCAACCTCAGCCATAATTGTCATTCAAAAATTTCACCCCTCAAGTCAAGGAAAGAGAAAATAAGCATAACATCACACATTTTTCAGATTTTTGTCAGCAATTTTATCTTACAAAATCACAAAGCTTGCTATTGTGTAATTAAGCATGTGGGGGGAAACAGGAAGAACTGTTTTTAGGGAATATGCAAAGTATCTGTAGTAAGAGTCTTCAGCATTTAGCAGCACAAAAGCTAATAGACTCGCTTGTGCACATTCTAAACTAAGAAAAGGTCAACAGTACTTGGATCTTGTGGGATGAGTAATTATAACGCCATCTGATACCCTTTGCCATTGGGCATCACACATATGCCTCCAGCACACGCTTTGCTCCAAGCCACTTCGCCTGTGTCTCAATTTCAGAAGCTCACCAATCCCATCTCTGCCTGTCCTCCTCACTCATCACTCACTTCCTCAGGAGTTCTTCAATCTCCCCTGCACTCATATTTTACTTACTTTGACCCCTCGAGACATACAATGTCAGTGAGGGGCATGTCGGCATGATTTTACTTTTGTTTCCTATGCATGGTGTATATTTTCAACTAGATTCTCGGTGCCCCGACAGCCGAGTCCAGTCTTGACTCGTCCATCCGCCCTCGTAGTGCTTACTGCCATGTGGTGTGTGTAACGGGCCTGCAGAAGATGCTACTAGGGCAAGGAACATATGTGAGAAGGTGGGAAAGAGGCCTCTTTTCACAAGGCTGCCCTCATTGTCCTGCAGGTTTGACTATGAGGCAGGCTGAGACCCCAGCACCCCGGGCAGTAGGAAGGAAGCAAAAGCTGACCCGAGGATAGAGACGCTGGCAGGACGATGCAAGTGGGATTTCAGGCAGTGCGTGCTGCCTCAGCCACACGTTCCCAGTACTGTGGGGTCAGTCCATTTACAGCAGACCTTCAGCAAGGGCTGATGGTTCTGGGGAGGAAGCTGTCCAGTGGTTGGCAGGGTGTCAGGGTCTCAGGCTGAATGAAGACAGGGTGCAGAGCAAGGGAAGGTGAACCCCAGTCGTATGGATTAGGCCAACATTGCCAGGCCTTATGAGGAAGAAACAGCATCTCATTCATCTTTGTGTTTCCAGCACTCAACACTCTCCTGCTCACAGGAGGTTTTTAATAAATGCTTGTTCCTCTAGATCCCTTGTCCACAACCACAACCTGCTGGTGGACTCTACCTACTGGTGGAATAAAGCTACCCATTCCTTCCACCCGTGAGAACTCAGTAGGTCTTGCCTTGCACGAGGAAGGGAGCATGTGGGTAGTGGGGTCAGAAGGCCACCTGCCGCCACTCAGGTTCTTTGTTTGTGCTTGGGAATAAAACATGGTACTCCCTGTTGTAGACGGCACTCCAGCATTAACACAGGCCAAGTTTGCGGGCTCCTGGGTAGCTCAGTTGGTTAAGCATCTGCCTTTGGCTCAGGTCATGATCCTGGGATCCTGGGATGGGGCCCTGCATCAGGCTCCCTGCTCAGCAAGGAGCCTGCTTCTCCCTCTCCCTGCTGCTCCCCTGCTTGTGCTCTCTCTCAAATTAATAAATAAAATCTTAAAAAAAAAAAAAAACCACAGGCCAATTTTGTGTGCAATTCTACCAGATGTGTTATATAAAAGTAGAGACTTCCTGATCTCTAAATGCAAAAGATAGCAATTGGTTAGCCTTTCATATTTTAAAAAAGGGAAATAACTTCTGATGGTTCCATGTTAGAGAATACTACCTACTTCACTTGAAATCATGCTGACAGAGTTTATACTGATATGGAAAAAAATACAACATATTAAGCAAAACACAAAGGCAAGACAACAATTTGGAGAGATCCAGCTGTTAAAACATAATTAGCAAAAAAGACTCTAAGGAAATGTTCTAAAATATAAACCGTGATTATCTCTGGATGCTGGAATAAGTGGTTTTTTTTAAACTCCTTATTTGTTCTTTTCAGTTCTGTATTTTGCAATTCATTCATTCTTCCAAGAACAATTTTTAAAAATAAAATAGTACAAAACTGACTAAAAGTAAAAAATAACGGGAAAGACCGATACAATCAATCAGACCAGAAATAATGCTGTTCTAAACACCAGCTACAGAGAGAGCCATGTGTTTCGTGTAAATAGAAGAGACACAATGGAATTAGAACTGGGATCTGCTTGCTGTTGGTGTGGCCTTTAATTAAATATTATTAAAGTCTCTTCCCGTGATGTAGATAATACTGATTGCTCGTGTTTAAAACCAACATCAGCAAAAATGGTCTGAAAAACTTAGTTGACAGTTTATATAATTGTGTTAAAAGTGCATGTAACAATGAGCATTAATAGCTTCAGCGGCTTCAGATTAATAAGCGAGTCCTGTGCTTCCATAGAGAAAAACATCTGAGGTAGGCATTCCTTGTGCTTATCTGGGACTTTGGCTTTTCAGCGGCTGCCGGGGATGGGGAATTGAGGGAGAAGCGAAGAAACACAGCCTGCACCTACCCGGTTTTAAAAGTGGTAGTGTCATCTATAATTTCCCAGGACTGACTCAGTCACTCCTGCAGGGAGGACATTTCCCCCAGCCCTAATTCTCTCCCTGGCTCCACAGCCCTACCTGTGCTTCTCCCGCGCTGCGTTCCTACTTGTCTCCTCATTCATCTTCTCTGGTGAGATGACAAGTCTGTCAGTACCCGTTTCCAAATTCTAATTTTCCCCCTCGTAATTTCTCACCTCGCTGACCACAGTCAAAGAGAGAGAGGAGCTGAGCTGTTTTTGGCAGATGCTTTAGATGAAGACCCAACACAAGCTAAAATCCTGCAGGAAGGAAGACAATTTGCTAAGTAAGGATTGCCTCAGGATTACGGCTGCCACTTCTTTTGTGAGGTTTGATCACTTAATAGCTTTAGGAGGTGTCTGTCCCTCAAATGCAAAGACCTTAATATGAAAATGTGGACTGCACCTCCAGGTCCGCGGCTTTGAAATATAAGTCCATAGAATTTATAATTATGGAAAGTCAAACACATTTTTATTTATTCCTGGATGTCAGTGCTTTTTAATTAAGAAAAAACATCTAATTAGTAACAGTGTTCTAAATAATAGTTCTGATTCCTCTTTTTTCACCCTTCACTTTTCCCCCTTTCAAAATAACTTTTGATTATAACATATAAAATATGGTTACTGTAAACAATTTGGAAACTACAAACAAAGAATACTATTTCCTTCATATGGGTGCTGTCTTTATATTGTTTCTGCTTTGCTTTGGAGAATCAAGCTATTGTAACAGAATGAACCTTTCAAACATACCCGGGTTTTAATCAGAACTCTGCCACTCTCTAGCTGTGATTACGGACAATTTCTTAACCTCCCTAATACTCTTTTCTTTGGCTAAAAATGAGGATAGTTATACCTGCCTCATGTAGTTGGCATGAGAATTAGAAATAAGTATCCTTGGCACATAGTAAATGGTCAATTAATGGCAACTATAATAATTATTATTACCTTTTAAGTTTAAGAGTTAAAATTTAAACTTTTTTCACAGCATTTTTTTAATGCTTCATAATTGCAATCCCGCTTCTGATAGATGAACGTACCTAGTCTATGGAACTGAGAAAGACCGCTACCAGTTTCTCCGATGAGTACACTTTCCCAGGGCTTCAGTAAGGGATTTGCCCCATCTGCCCTGCTCATTAGCTTGGGAGAGCCCCCGTTCAATAGAAAATTACCCAAGGGGAGGGGTCCGTGTCTCATATACTGTGAAACCCTGCGCAGCCAGTAGCTGCTCGATACACACCCACTGCCGCTGACTTTGGCCCTCAGAGCTACTAAGACGCGTCAGATATTGCTCATTGATCTCTCATTCTCTTTCTGTCAGTGCAAAAACGCCTGCAGATCCCAGCTCTCTTTTATAACATTTGGAGGTGGGCCTTTGGTGTGCAGCAAAGCCTGAACCCCCAAACGCTGCCTCCACTCACTGAAGGCTTCCTGGTGCTGTAGCTGGGTGCCGTGTTGGTGGGAGAGCCTCTAGCTCCCAGGTGCTCAGTCAGAGCCGCACACCAGACCAATGTGAGCACTTTGAAAAACAGCCCCACCCCCAGGAATTCTGATTTAATTGGCCTGCAGTTGGCTCCGCTGTAGCTCACCTCACCCTGGGCTGCCGCCCCTTCACTACACACTGAAACCGTTACTGGGGGAGCCTGGGTGGCTCAGTCGGTTGTCTGCCTTCGGCTCAGATCATGATCCCAGGGACCTGGGATTGAGTCCCAGGGCTCTGCGGGGAATCTGCGTCTCCCTCTGCCCCTCCCCCCTGCGCATGATCCCTCTCTCTCACTCTCCCTCTCAAATAAATAAATAAAATCTTTAAGAAAAAGAAACTGTTACTGACTCCAGTCGGAGTTGAGCCCATGTGTGCTTTGCGAATTGGTTGTTTTATCTTCTTACTTGCTTCTTGTTCTCCTTGCCACTTCTAGTCTATTGTAATTCCTCACCTAACGTCTTCATCTCTGACATTGATCTTTCCTCTGTCTCCACATGGGATGTAAACAAGGCATTTCAGTGGAAAAATAAGGGCTGTTGTGCAGTGAATTTGTACTTCCTAAGTCACCGCCCTGTGCCCAGCACTGTTCTGGGCACTTGATTTCATTTAATCTTCACAGCAATCTTAGAAGGCAGGTGAGAGAAGCCCAGCTACCACTGAGGAAACTGATCCACGGAGGCTGGTCCCTTAGCCTGTATCGTCCTGCCAGCAAGAGCCTGGATTCAAGTTCAGATCATTCACATTTCAAAGCCCTCCCTCTTTGTGCTCACCATAGGTCACCAAAACCAGAGGATGGGGGTGGGAGAAGACCACATAAAAGAGTGAAGCGGGGAGAGGTAATTGTGGCCAACTAGCGAATGAGCGCCCCGATGAGAATGTTCAGATACATTTTTCAGCATTGTAGGTTCACAAGACAGATCTAAGTATACACTGAATTTGGCAACTTGTAGGCCACAAGCTTTTAAGCTTTCTTTTTTTTTTCTTTTCCAATTTTGGAAACTTCCAAAGTCATACAGTTCCACTCTGCGACCACATAGAAGAGGCAGAGAACTTCATGGGTAGACGTCGAGTGGAAAAGCTGAGATGAATGAGTGCACGCAGAAGGAGCAGCGCTCTGCTCTGAACTGTGTAACAGCCTTCCCATCAGAGTTGCCCCGCAGAGAAACGGGCTGCAGTGAAGCAGTGTGCTTTGCATCAGGAGAACGGGGCACTGAGCTAAATAAATACCGTAGCACTCCTAAGAAAAGGTTTCTTTCCCTGGATGGAAGGTACACTTCTGTTAAACGTTTACCGAGCCTCTAGAATGTGCCATGCACAGTGCTGGGAGCTGTCCCACTGCAGACCCCTTGTGGAGGCTTCAGCCCTAGCGAGCTCGCTGTCATGCTGAGAAGTGTATAGACCTTATTTCTTTCACCTGTATCATAACCTAGAGAAGCAGGTGCCATTAACCCCAATTAAAAGATTAGGATATTGAGGCAGAGAGGTTGAGAAAGTTGTTCAAGGACACAAGATAGTAAGTGACAGAAAGAGGACTTTCCCTGGGATGAAAAGTCTGTGCTGTTAATGACCGTGCCAAATATCCTCTCCCTCTGTGGGGATACCAGCTTGGAATCCTGAGTCATCATTCGGGAAGTGTGTCCCGGCCCTGGTGTCCTGGTGCTCAAGCTTCAGCCCATTGCACACTCTCTAAACCATATCAAGAAAAAGCAACCTAAGAACGCCCATCCACCAGCCCCTTCCTGGTTACTGGGGATGTGATACCCAGACTGCAGTTAGCTGGGTTCCATCTAGTCAGATCACAAGTTGCAGGTTATCTTAAATTTTTCTTTCTGCTGTGTCTAAAACAGACAGTGAGACAGGAGATTTTCTGAGGGCAAGCACAGCACAGCTTTTCTCATTCCAAATGTGACTTTGAGGTTAACGTTACAACAAAATATCAAGAAATGAACATACCAAGAGGCAATCTTGCTTTGTGAAGAGGATATAGGAAACTTGAGAGATCTGCATTTAAGTCTTGATTCTGCCATTTACTAGTTTTGTAATCTTGCATTTTGCTTCATCTCGCTGAATTTCTGTTTCTGCATGTATAGAAATGAGGCTTGCAGATTGTTGTGGGGAAACACATTGGCATATCATAGGTACTCAATTAAGTGTTTGTGTTCCTTCCTTGAACAGTGTTAGGAAAACTGCGAAAAGTACCTTAAAATGGGCACAAATTGAAATCTTACAAGATTTACAAGAATCGGTTTACAAACTCAATATAGTAGAACAGGTGATATGCTCATTTTAAGGAAAAATAATTAGTTTTGTAAAAAATGTTTATTAAGGGGCGCTGGGGTGGCTCAGTCAGTTAAGTGTCTGCCTTCGGCTCAAGTCATGATCTCAAGGTCCCGGGATCGAGCCCCACATGGGGCTCCCTGCTAAGCGGGGAGTCTGCTTCTCCCTCTGCCCCTCCCTCTTCTCCCCTGCTAGTGCTCGCTCTCTCTTTCTCTCTCAAATAAAGTCTTTTAAAAAAAATGTTGATTGAGCTGGATGAAGAGAGGGAGAAGGGAAAGGGAAACTGACATTTATTAAGCTCCTGGTACATGCCAGGCCATGCTAGACCTTTCCAGACGGTTCATTTAATCCTCACAGCAGCACTGTGAGATAGGCAGTGTTATCCTGATTTTCCCAAATGATGAACCCTAAGGCCGAGAGGTGAAGAAAACTGCCTGAGTGTCCAAGAGTGGATTTGAACTGAAGTTCCCAGATTGCCTGAGCTCTTCTTGCAGGGACCAGACAGTTTTTTGATTCTTATTGAACAGAAGTTTCTTCTTAGGAGGCTGGGTCGAATATAAACCTTTCATCTTCCCTGCATCTCTGAAGCCAGCAATCTGCTATCATCTGATTTAATAGTTGCTCTTCCAACAGAAACTCCTGTGGGCACATACTTCAAAAATCTCTGATGTGTTCTCTCTACTCTCTAAGATTTGGGATAATTTCTGATGAAAGATATTGATATTATGATCTGTTTTTTGTATGGAAAAATAATCTGTGCAGTCATCAATGGTTCTAATTGTAATCTGAGTGGCTATAAGTTTACAAATGTTCTCCATCATTATAGTGTCTTTGGGAGGATATATTCTTCTGGAAAGTTTTTTAGAGAATCCCGTGGAAATGAAGCATCTCTTGCTCTAAATATTTCAACTATCCAGCTTTACCAGGAAGCTTTATTTGGTTCCTGTTTCCTTCTGCTCTGCCCAGGGAATTTGAAGAGTTGACATAGAAAAGAAGAAGGAGATGGAGTGGAGTTGGTAGAATCAAGCATTGTGTTGAGAATTGTGACTGAGCCCTTCAAGAGACCTTTGTCTGACTTAAGCATCTAAGAATTCAAGCCTTGTTTTTCTTTCTCATATATAATGACAGCAGTGGGCCACAGATGTCACATGCTTTGCATGCACCACCTCATCTGTCTTTTTGTGATTCTTCATGTGGTAAAAGAAACTTTGCTCACAGAATTCAGATTGCATTCAGCTTCCCAGAGAATTAGTTTCCAGTGAGCAGAAACTGAGTTTCCATCTCTAAATGCTATAGCAAAGAATTTGACTAATTGAACACGAGTTTCTGTTCTCCTCACAATAATTTACTGCAGGCTAATTGTTACACATTTAAATACTTTGGGTAAATGAATTAAAAGCCAGTTTTCATCTTCGTTCATCCAGTTTATTAGATGATTTCATTTTAGGAAATGAGGAAGTAGATGTAATTCATTTTGCATCAAATGAGCAGTTCACTTATTTATGCAAGGAATAATTATTGGCTTGGCTCTCTCTGTGCTAAAAGATGGGATGACTTGTTTCCCCCCCTGCCAAAGTGACCATGGGGTGTACGGTGAGTGCTCATGCCGTACAAATGCTGATGGTGGAGATGACTTAATATAAAGATATTGCTTTAAATCCAGGGCAACCTTCATGTACCATTAATAGAAAATTAAGCATGGTTCTAAAAGAAAATAGATGTCCTATTCCTACAGCTGGTGCAAACTATATCAAAAGGATTTAGGTTTTGTTTCTTTTTTTAGATTTTTGTAGCTACCCTGACTCCCCTCTCTCCTACTAGATTCATTGGTGTTGTGGCAAGGGCTGGAGATTTAGCACTCACAGACCAGGGTTCAAATCCAGGCTATGGTACTTGTTAACTGTGATTTTTGAGCCGATAACTTCTCTGATCATCAGTTACTTCATCTGTAAAATGGGGGATATGCTACCAACCTGACAGAGTTGTTGAGAGAATTACGTGAGGACAGCATGTTAAATGCTTACTGATGTTATACTCAGTGAGACGAGCCAGACACAAAAGGAAAAATAGTATATGGTTCCATATATATGAAGAACATACGGTGGTCAAATTCACAGAGACAGAAAGAAGGATGGTGGTCGCCAGAGGCTGAGGGAGTGGGCAATGGTGAGTTAGTGTTTCATGGGGACAGACTTTCAGTTTGAGAAGATGAAAAGTTGTGGAGATGGATAATGCTGATGGTTGCAGAACACTGTGGACATACTTAATGCCACTGAACTAGACACTTAGAAATGGCTACACGGGTATGTTTTGTGTTACGTATATTTTACCATAATAAAAATAAGTAAGTAATTTTTTTAATGTTTGCAATAGTACTTGGCAAACAATCAGTAATAAATGATACTTGTAATCTTCTGTCCCACCATTTGCATACGTCTATCATATGCCATGTTGCACACTGTATTTTATCCACCGCGTCTGTCGCTACTGTTCTACGTCAATTTCCCTGAATGTAAAGGACCACTGAATCTATCTTTTGTTTATTTATTTATTTATTTATTTTTGGTTTGCCATTTACTTCTTTTTTTATTTTATTTTATTATGTTATGTTAATCACCATACATTACATCATTAGTTTTTGATGTAGTGATCCACGATTCATTGTTTTCGTATAACACCCAGTGCTCCATTCAGTACGTGCCCTCTAATACCCATCACCAGGCTAACACATCCCCCCACTCTCCTCCCCTCTAGAACCCTCAGTTTGTTTCTCAGAGTCCATAGTCTCTCATGGTTCGTCTCCCCCTCCGATTCCCCCCCTTCATTTTTCCCTTCCTACTATCTTCTTCTTTTTTCTTTTTTTTTTTTTTTAACATATAATGTATTATTTGTTTCAGAGGTACAGGACCACTGAATCTATCTTACTCATCTTTTCTGCCTCCACAGTGTCTGGCACATAGTAAGCACTCATTAAATGATTTGGGGGAAGAGAGAAAGTTGCTAAATGCCCTTCCATCTTATATTTTACATCTTAAAACCACCAAACACAGTAGTCGGTCAATTATTTCTCTCGGGTGCTAGAAGATCCTTATTTGCACTAAGATAATGAGCTCACACTACTGTACAAATGTATTAGGTTCCTTAATCTTTAATAAATGAGGGGGAAATTTCTCTAAATTGGGTCTCTGTGGATTGAATCCATGTTGTTTTTAAGGAGTTATATCTTGCTCTAAAAATACAGGCAGAACAAAAATGGAGCTTAAGGTTGCTGTTCCTTTAAAGGGAAATGAATACTAAATAGAGTATATCTTTCCTGCATATAACCGGAGCCCCACATGGTCTGGTCTGTGTACAGTGTCATTTCAAAGAAACAATGGCCAGATATCGTAGCTTTGGAGAATACTGTAGATCATTAGTGAAGTTTCCTGACATTGGTGATTGAGGGGTCCCACAGCACCTCACACAGAAAGCATCCCAAAGCCTTCTGTGCATCTCTTTCCCTCTCATTAAACTTTCCCACTAGCAGGAGCTGCTAACATCAATCCCCCTCTTCTGTCTCTCTCTCTCTCTCCTGCCCTCCCACCCTGCCCATCCCCTCGCCCATACTTTGTTCTCGTCCATCTCTGCTCATCCATGCCCAAAGTCCAGGCTCCTCAGACTTGACCATCCCCTCTATGGCAGTCCCTGGGAAGCTGGTTAGGTCCCCTGCTCTGACTAGAACCCAATAAGAATCGGCATGTGTTCCATTCCCCTCCCTGGAATTCGGCGAATAAATTTAAAATTCTGCCCCTTGTGAAAAGCTGAAGAGTCCCAGTGCCAAACATTTCTGGGCTGCACTGCTGGAGAACTAATTGGGCTATGATCATACCACTCTCGTTTTCTTTTTTTATCCACCCTCATTTTATAGGATGATAAGTTGATAATAAATTATATAAACTCATTCTTTCTCTGGGTAAGTGCTTTCCAGCTTTTTCAGCTGTGCACCATCAGACCCTGCTCTTCTCAGGCCACTCTCCAAGGAGACTCAGCTGACCACAGACCTTCCTGTGCCCCAAAGCTACCTAGTCATTCAGCCCTGGCCCAGCTGTAATCTCTTCATGACTCATGGGTATGTTAGTTGAGTTTCTGGACTCTGGGTGATGAAAGAAGTTGAGGAACATGAATTGTCAACTCATTGGACCTCTCTGCACTTGTGTAAATGAATGGGTTTACTGGGTTGTATGTTCTGAGGTCTATTCCAGACCTAAAAGTCAATGTGTCTGTAGTTAACACAGAAAGGCGACATGCATTAGAACCTAACCCCCAGCCTTCACTTTCTTCCAGCTTCCTTTGAAGCTATTATTTCCCAAAACCAAAAAATTTTATTTACTCTCATCTGAACCCTCTAGAATATCTTGCTTTAGTTTAAAGCCTCAAGGATGACCATCAATACAGATTACTGGATCCCGCCCTCAGAGTTTCTGATTTTGTAGAGAATTTGCATTTCTAACAAGTTCTTGAGTGATGTGGATGCTTCTGGTCTAGGGACCACACTTTGAGAATCACTGCACTAAGAATTTCAAGAATTCTTTACGACAGTTTTCAGTGAGAAGTTATCAATCCTGTTTTTTAAGTATCTTTATTTCAAAGGATGCCTACTCAATTGAAAATTCTTTTCCTAGACCCTCCACCCTCATAAAAAGGAGGCCAGATAGGAAACTTAATTTTAGGACAAGGAAACTGAAGTGTAATTCTTAGGTGCAGTGAACTTCCCAGAGGAATTCAAATGGTACCACGTCATCGGGCAGAATTCCAGTAGCACAAAGCAGCATTTTCCTTAGTCCATGAGGCATTCACTAGACCTAGCCATCAGTTCAGGGCTCATGTCTTATGATCCCCATGCATAAAATGCTTCTGATAATTGCTGCATCAGAACTTACCTGCTAATGCAATAGGTGACTGTACGTTGAACTACTGAGGAGATTTCAGACTGGGATCTAACGGCTTAAGACAGGCCAGCTTTGGTTTCACAATCTGTGGGAAAGAACAGTTGCAGGTCCCAGGGCATTTACAAGATGCAGCGTGCTCTGCAAATCAGTTTCAGAAATGGAACAATGTTTCCAAAAATTTGAAACACTAAGAAAGGAATTTGAGCTTTTAGCCTACCCCTGCATGTTTTCCTTGAGGCATGTCTGCCTGGAAAGCTCCTTTCCCCACTTAAAAGTATTCCCTTTTCTTCATCGTGTTGCTCTGTGGTATTTTCCCCCTTAACTCTTCTTTTGTGTAAATATGTTAAAGAACCTTAAAATGCCAATCTCAGTGGATACAGTTTTATTAAACACACTGTTTCCTTTACCCACCAAAGTGTTAAATGTTGGTTTAGAGGTTTGCATTCATCATGCTGATCTAATTATACTGGACAGCTCTTGTTGAATCTCCAGAGTAACCAGATTTGAAGGCCTTTTGTGCAGAGGCACAATTTTGAAGGGGTTAGCAGATTAAGTATCTTCTAACTTCTCATCGTCCAAGTTAGGACTGAGCTGGGTGCCTTCTCTAGCATCTATGCTCCCTTGAACTTGATGGGAAATAGGGTGATCAGCTAGCGCACATTTTAATAAGTGAAAGGAGGGATTTTTTTCCCTTAACGTCCTGGGCAATTTCATCTCTATGGAGCTTTACTGAAGAGGGCTCATCCCCATTTTTACATTCACCTCTGCAGACTTTATCCCAAAGATTTTTGCCTCTTCAGAGTCAATCTTCCTGATGTTAAGTAAGTCTTCTGATGCCGTCTTTATGTGGTGGTGAAAGTAATGTTGAAGCTGGGTAGAGGGATGGGAGGCAGTGGTGACAGAGGTGGTGGGGCTGGTGCTATTGCTCTGTTTGTGGACGGGGCCAGGAGGAACCAAGCAATGCTAGAACTGGTAGATCTCGCCCCTGGCTTTCAGATGAAGAAACTGAAGCCCAGAGAGGAGGCAGCATTATCATTTCACACAAGAGAAGCCTTACCTTCTGGCCTCCTTCCTGTTTCAAATGCACGAAACCTGGTGGATGTTGGATGGCCCTGAGAAATGAAACTAGCACCCTTGAACTGAGATTCCAGAATGACCAAATCCTTAGAACCGGGTATTCAGGAACACTAAGGACACCCAGCTTCTCCCAAGCCAAAGAGCTGGCCTGATTTCCACCTCATCTGGTAATATATGTCATATCCACTGCAAGGGCGAAAGCAAAGCCTAGACTCTGTGCAGCTGAGACTTGCAGCTAAAACTGGTGAACACATCGGGCTTTCCTGGAGAAAATAAAATGAGGCGATTGGGAGAAGATGGTCACATAAAAGGAAGCCAGGGTTGAAAGATTGTAAGTGTGCTTGCAGGCAAAACTGAGTGCTTTTAACAAATGCTATTTGATTTTTTTTGAAATAAATTTTCTCTTTTAGAATAGTTTTAGATTTACAAAAAACTACTAAGATAATAAAGGGAGTCCCCATATACCCTGTACTCACTTTCCCCTGTTGTTAACATCTCATGTTTCTATGGGACATCTATCACAACTAATGAAACACTGGTTCTTTGGTACATTACTATTAACTAGCCTCCACATTTTATTTGGATTTTATTAGTATTTCCCTAAAAGTAAAACAATATGGGTTTTTTACTATTGCCACATAGTAAACACCATCACACTAGTAGCTCAAAGATTCTGAGGGTAGCATCTACTTTTATGCATTTCTTCATGTTTCTTTTAGCACCTAGTATATACTAGGGGCACAATAAGCATGTGTTGGCTGATCAAATGACTGTAATATCCCATGAATTCCATTTTAATACACAATAATGCACTCGGTCCAGTGTTCGTTTCATACACCTGGAGTTTAACTGGGTAGGGAAACTCATGCTATCATGCAAGCTGTCCAGGGTACTTAAACTTTTATTTTCGGGAAGCCCAGCCCAGGACACATCCCAGTGCTGAAGACAGTGCTTGTAGCCATGGCGTATGGGGTAAGCCTTTCGAGGCAATCTTAGAGCAACACACGAGAGAAAGGCTAGTAGGTCAAGGATCCTATAAATCACCTCTCATCTTGATCCTTCTCTTTGGTGACTAGACTCCAGAAAGGTACATGACACCCTGTCCCTTCTCCTGTCAACGGCACCTACACATAACTGTGTCCAGCCCTCCTAGCAAAGGCCTCATTTTTTGGTAGTCACACTTCCTTTGCAAATTGAAGGTTTTCCTGAAAGTTAACAGAGCAAAATTAGGTTACCTAGAAGGGACAAAAAGGGGAAAATCATTAGACCCAAAGCTTAAATTAGAAACTAAAAGTAACTCCTTTCGACTCAGTAATAATCGTTCACATTTCCTAAATGTCAAGCACTGTACTAAGAGGTTTACTAACTCACTTTATCCTTAAGAACCCAAGAAGTAGGCTGCCTCAACACAGACAGAAACTTCTTCATCTCCTTCTTACTCCACATGTTCAAATGAGTAGATGAGTCCCATCTGAAATGTATTAGCATCTTTCATACTGAAAGATGGTGAAGTACCTTGCCAATGTGTACACCTGATTCCACAGACCTGAAAACAGTGGCAGAAGAAAAATATCAGCATTCGGAAACTAGCTGGCCCAACCCTACCACCCTCACTATGCAATTTCCTTCCCTCTCATTGTCTCTTTCTCTCTCCCTCTCTCTCTCTCTCTCGTACACACACACAGATGCACACATGACAGAAGGTGGGCCACCACTATAGCTTTCAAAATAATTTGTTCTGTCTGCTTTAAACTTTAATAGGGGAAGAATCCATAGGTTAACTTCTTTTTTAAAAAAAGATGATGCATTTCCTCTTATTAAAGGCTTATGACTGTAAGCACATCCCAAAGAGAGCCATTACTACTATTTTGTTGCAGTTCTGCCAGATCTTTTTTCTGTGTATATATGGCTTTCTTTAGTTGAAATCACACTGCATATACACCTTGCTTCTGCTTTTTTCACACAACAGTATACATTATCATTTTCCTGTGTTATAAATTCTTCAAAGGTATCCTTTTTTTGGGAACAGTAGTATATTTACTATTGTAACTTAGGGCTCATGTAAGTCTTTTTACTTCGATAGTCCCCCCACCCCCCAGCTCTCCTGCCTCCACACACACAATGCTTTTTAAGAAATAATTCTTGTATAATAAGAAAATCAGAAAGGACTTTTAAGAAACTTGATTTCTTGTCTGGGTTTGATTCACAGCCAGATTACTTCTGCCAAAATCTGGTACTGTGCTATCCAGAATGCTTTAAAATTGACATCTGACCATTTATAATGTGGGGAACACACAAGCGTAATGACTCTTTAACTTACGAGATTGCACTAGTAATAAAATAATGTTTATAAAAAGTACATTAATTCAATCAAATGCTACTACATAAGACAATCATTTAGAGATAGTAGTTTCCAAACAGAGTATCAGTTTTGCTCCCTTTGGTGTTCTCAGCAAAAACCCACACAATCACAGTAGTAAATGGTTTGTGGAATACAAATTGATATTAGATTCATAATACTATTTTCTCATTAAAAAATTTTTTATTTGTTCCATGTTGTGTCAACGAGAATAGAGTGGAGACAATACAGACTTTGAAATCAGATGTAACTGAATCAAATTCCAGATCTACCATTCACTAATTTCATTTTTACTAGGCAAGTGGTTTACCTCTGACATTGAGAGACCTCATTCACCAAATGAGCATCATATGGCCCATCTCATTGTGGCTTTGTTGCTAATGATTAATTGAGACACTTTGTGTGAAGGTTCTTAATGGTGTGTGATAGATAACAGAGGCTTCATAAATGCTAATTCTCACTGTCCTTCGTTCTCCCTAAATAGCCTGGTTTACTCACAGACATTTAGCTTAATTCCTGGTTCCACACAACTTTTCTAATCTTCCTCATATATATATATATATATATGAGTGAGAGAGAGATCCTGCCGTAGGCACTTGCACAGAAATGTGCTATATGTAAATGCAAATTTTACTCAGTGCAAATACATATAGGATCACTTCCAGAGTAGCAGCTATTCATGTGCACAAATTCTATGCCAACCAGCTCAATCTGGAGAGGGTTGGTGCAGACTCGATGTGAAAGCAAGCTGGCCAGGGCATCTGCTGTGCTCATCAGTTGCCAGGCTGGATTTGGCAGATCTGCCCAGCTGGTCTGGGAGGATAGTCCCTTCTTTTGTGTCTCATTAGGTCCTTCTGAATACTGGAACAAACTTCTTAGATAGAGAGTGCTCTTCTTCCATCAGGCATGTCCAAATGGGCCGCAATTCAAACTCTCGAGTGTCAGAAATTATAGGGAACAGACTGCAATCTAAAGCAATGCTACTCAAGATTGTCCATCAGCACCACCTGGAAATTTATTAGAAATGCAAATTCACGGGCTCCCTGCAGACTTACTGAATCAGAGTCTCTGGGGATGGGGCTCTTCAGGGACTCTGGTGCTCACGAAAGTTTAATATGAAGTAGAACTACATTCATTCAAGAAATGTTTTCTAAGCATCTACCGCTCTCCCCCTCGCTCATTTGACACCAGGCCTCCTTGCTGGACCTGAAATAGGAAGAAGAAAAGCGAAGACTTGAACATAATGAATTAGAACTGTTAAAATTCTACCTGTGTCTTATCAACATTTCTGGTTCCAAATTTCAGACTATTCTCCAATTTCAGTTCAAAAACTCATTTGAAGCACTTGCCTTTTAGTAATAGACGTTTCGCTGGTGTTGAAATCAGGCTTCTCAGAAGAGTGGATTGTGCCGTGCTGCATGCCTCCCATCACTTCACCTAGGACGAGCTCCCTGACGTGCCAGTGGTAGCAACATCGGCTGGTGTGGTGGGTGACAGCTCCCACGTGGAAGGCGCCCTGCACAGAGCAGTTGTGCAGCCGGTGGCCACAGTCATTTCCATGACTGGCTGTAGATTTCCTAGTAACAAGAGCCACCGGTTACGTGAGCGGGAAGAACACAGCCAGTCCAGAATAGCCATCACTGCTGGAAACAATACAAGATATTTGTGGATGAAAGTCTGGGGTCATGAATTATGTCATCAAAAGTGTCTTAATAAAACAAGTTAAGGACATAAATGGAGCTGAAATTCACTTTATTTCTCCAATTTGGAATAAGAATTAAATCGGATTATATTTGAAACCCTATCACTTGTGGCTTTTGAAATATCTGAAATGTCTTTGTCTAGTGTACATTCTTCAGAATATCATAAAGCAGAATTTGGCAAAACCAAAACATTTTCAGCTTCATTTCATTTAAAATACAAACATAGATCTTTTGTTTCTGTTTTTTTTCTTTCTAATTTTCTTTCTTATACCTGCATGTATAAAATTCATGCAATCATAAAGAGAAAAAAAAAGCTGCTCAACTTCACCATTCTGAGGTAACCACTTTCAGCATTTTGGAGGTTACCTCCCTGTAATCACACACACACACACACACACACACACACACGTTTACATAAATATGATCATAATTTACTTGAGATTTTGAACCTTATTTTTCCCCTCCTCCTTATGTCCTTGAGTTCTTTAGATCATGGTAAATATAAGTATGATTTATATTTTTAACAACTACATAGAATTTTGTTTTATGGGTTAGCACCATGTATATAACTAATCCCAATTCATGGACTTTGGGTAATTTTCATTTTTCTATAATTCTAAATAATATTGGGATAAGCATTCTCATATATGGGCATCTTGGTACTTTTCAGATTATATAATTAGCATAAATAACTCAAAGCAAAATTATTGATAGAAGACTGTATGGGCTTAAAAATTTGATTCTATCAACAAATTGCCCTCCAAAAAGACTATGTTAATTTCCCTCGCATTGACAGTGTATGAATCTTATTTCCCTATACTCCAGCCAAAAGAGTGTCACTCTTTTTCATCTTTGCCAATCTGATAGTCAAAAGTTGAAATCTCATTTTTATTTCTATTTCTTTCATTACAAGTGAAGTTAAAGAAAATTGAGTTTAAGATACAAGTGAACTCTGATTAGCAACTGAGTTCATTGGACCATGCTGTATCCAAGGAATTTTTCATTTATAAGCTTGGAAACGACACTTCTTAGAACCTCTTTGGAAGAAAAACACATAGCAAGTTTCTCTTAGAAGAAACAGATAAGAATCATTTAAATACATCAGAGCATACGGCTTCAGGCATCTCGTCATTTTCTAAGATATTTTTAATCTTGAAAACAGTATTTGGGGAAAAGTCATCCTTTCCAATGTGATTCTATCATTATAAATAATTGTCAAACGTGATTTCAAAACCAGACTGAGAAAAAATTGATAGCCAGGAAGTCTGGGTTCTGTTCTATGTTCGCCATCAACCAGCCTGGTGACCTTATAAAATTGACTTCACCTCTATAGGTCTCAGTTTCCTCCTCCAAAAAATGAAAGGGGTCGAATAGATGTCCCTTGAGGTCTTTACGGCCTAAAATATGATAATGACCTGCATTCTAAGGAGAGTAGCTTTGCCAGGCCCTTTATTGACAATTACCCAACCCTCGCACTAATATACCTCTATCCCTCTATCCTGAACATGACAATAGATATTGAGCTTAAATCTTGGTCAAATGTAAATGATCCATTTTTATTGTGGTAACATTAATCTAGATAATTCAGAGAAATATACCTTTTATTTTTGCATATAAATGTGTGTGCATTTGTGTTGTGTGTGTGTGTTCAGTCATTCATTTCTCAAACATTCCCTGAGCTTATACTGCAAGCTAGACTACTAGAATGAACAAGACAAAAAAAAAAAAAAAAAAATTCCTTCCTCAAAAAGCTCAACGTCTAGTGAGGAAGTGGATAAATAAGCAAGCAGGTATTGTCTGAAAGAAATTTTGAAGTTATACTTAAATAATACCATTTCTTTCTCAAAAATCACATTTTTATGAGATGGCATTTCCCTTTTCCTCCATTCACTGCACAGATGAAAATGATGAAAGGTTTGAGGTAGCATAAAATGGCTTTTGGGGAAAAAAGGAAAAATTCAGGCCTTTTGGGGGATTAAATTATCCACTTTGGATGACAGATCCTAATATTTCCTCTTATTTTAACCACTCAAATGCAAACAACCTAGAAAGCATTTACCATCTCTCACATCCAAAGCTGGTTGTTTGGTCCTAGTAAGTTAGAGAAGGGCCAGATGTAGTACTGGGACCTGCTTACCAAGGCAGGACAGGTCTTGGGGGCAGAGCACATCCATAGGAGACTCATACAGGTAGACAAACACCAACTTCACGGGCACCAGGAACTCCAATGTGCAGTTGACACTAATAGCCAGCTTCCTGGGGTTCCAATAGATAGGCAGAAACTAACATTTCAGAACCCAGAAGGCATGATATTAGCATCCCAGGAGGATGGCATTTGGCAACTGAGAAGTCATTCCATGTATAACAAGTGCCTACCTACAAAGCTTGGTATTCAGCTCAACTTTAAGCTGCTAGGAAGGAAAGTAGATACTGTCTAGAAAGAAAAAGGTTATAAAAGGCCATGGATAATAGAAAAGATCAACTGAGAAACTCCGTTTTATGAACTAATCCAGTGGTTCTCACACTTCAGCATGCATCTGAATCACCTGAAAGGCTTGATAAAACTCCGATCACTGGACCCCAGAACTTCAGAGTCAGTAGGTTTGAGTGGGGTTGAGGATTTGCTTTTTCAACAAGTTCCCAGGTGATGCTGATGCTTAGACCACACTTTGAGAACCACTGATAGAACAGATCAAGAAGAACTCACTCAAGGCTCAGCAGCTCAGACACTGCAACCTTGTTTCCCAGTGGGGGTCTGGGAGTAAGGGGAGTACCGTGGGGCCTGTGATTTTAGCCATAGCTGTGTCCGGATCTGATGAGCAGTGAGTGATGCAACAGCATGGTGGGGGTTCCTTGGGTATGGAGACAGAGCAACAGAGTGGGCAGGGGCAGTGTGACCCAAAGCTGAAGAGGTACTTGGTCCTGGAACAGACACCGTAGATGGGGTGTTGGGAAATACACACGGTCCCAGCTGCAGGGGGCAGGGAGAGGCAGAGGTGGCATTCCACAATAACTCATCACTCTCTCTTTGAACCAAGGGCTGTCGCTAGGTGCAAACATGTGCCTGTCTTTCGTGTATACTTAAAGAGTCTATATCTAAATTCTACTCCGAAGTATTAGATTTAACCCGTAGAAATTACCAGTACTTAATAGCTGTTGCCTCACACAACAGAAGGGCAATTTTATGAGGTTCATCCTAATATAAACTAGAATATGAACTGAAAATAAATGCAAAATTCTTTATACTTAACTTTTATTTTTAAAAAAAAATTTAAATGAAGAATGGACTCTTGGGTTGTCCACATTTAGATTTATGCACTTTGACGATTTTTCCACCACAAATTTTTTCATCCTTGAAACTACTTTCAGAAAGCCAGAGCCGACTCTGATCTGCTGCCCCCTGCTGTCAGGTGGGGAAGCAACCTGATTTTAACTTTATTTAGGAGGCTAGAGCTATTTAAAAAAAAAAAAATTCAGGATTTCTAAAACATGTCACTCAGGATTATCCATTGTTTCAAATAATCCTTGCCACTGCTTTTCTCCGTTATAATATTATTAAGACTTGATGGGTTAAGTCATTATCATGTGATCCCTACTAACATGACATATTTCCCTTTGGAATATAACCTAGAGTCAGAAAAGGAGGTAGAATTACAGTTGGACTCAATAACTCACACTAATGACAGGGACAACTGCTTACAGATTTCAGTCATAGGCTAAAGAGGATTTAGTGAAAGGTAATAGAATAAAGGGGTTTCGGGCCTGGATCTTGGTGATTTTGCTGGAGTGAGTTTGCATTTAATTACCTGCCACAAAAACTGGGGTTTGTGCTCTGGTGGTTTTGTTCTCCGTGTGATAAAACTGAATGAGTATATAAGCCAATTCCAGTCCTTTGCCCTCAATTCCTCTCTGTAACAGCAAAAGGGACCGCTGAGTTTTTATAAGAATCACTGAGCTTTAGATTTAACACAGAAAGAACTATGTGCTCCTGGTGGTACCTGATGATTGCTTGCGGGAAATGACAAAAGTACTTAAATTCAATCCAGCATCAGTTGGAAAATTGAGATTGTAACTCAGATACACAACTTTTAAATGCCACCCCTTCCCCACACACCATTTGTTCTGAATTGGTTTTGGAGGCCACTCTACACACTGCTTCTGAAGCGTAGGGTCGGGAAGCTGTGTGTCCCCGTGAGGCCCTAGCCCTGCCTCATTCCCCCATTTGCAGGTGGCCCTTCCCTCTCCAAGCACAGTGAGCCTTGCACAAACCAGAGGCCCGAAGGGAGTGGTATGGGTGTTCCCAGTTGGGTCACAGCCTGAAAACTTTGAGGAAGACTATTCTGAATTATAGTTATAATTCAATTTGGCAAATATTATTGAACTTTTCTTTGGTAGGCTCTGGAGACCCAGAACAAATAAGTCACATCTAAAGGTCCACAATTTAGTTTCCTACAAGTGCATGTCGGTTGGTTTTACTCAGCTATGACTGAAGTGAAGGAAATTGTTAGCTGAAACTTTTCCCTTCCGTGCAAACTGTCCATTGGTTTGCTGGCTGCATGAGCTCCTGCTGCGCTTTATACCTACTTCTCGCAAGATGAAGACCAAAATCTTTAACTCGGCTCATAAAGTTCGGCCCAGCGCTGCACAAACTATCTTTCTTGAAGGGCCAGTTCCATTTTATTTTGTTTTCTAACATCCACTCTGTTGTGGATCGATGCTTTTATAAATGTGATAAAGGCTAATTACTCAGATGAAACAAAAACAAGAAGTTATGCAAAATGCAAGCCCAACTTTTTTATTATGAAGTTTAACAAACATTAAAGGACTTCGTGAAATTGCTATAAGAATGTCTAAATGCATACTGTCAATTTTAATACTTATGACAGTATGGGAACAGACAGTTCACGGGTCTGCACAGCCCGCTTGGAGCGACACAGTGGAGCCCTTTCCTGTCCCTGTCATTCTGCAGGCAACCACACCTGCCCACTTCCCCTTCTTAAACGTGCCCCTCTCCTTGCACTGGCAGGGTGGTCCCCTCTCCCCAACCCCTCTGCGCCTAGCTAACTAGAACCACCCCTCAGGTCTCAAGTCACCTGTCCCTGCCTATCCTGACATCCTCCACCTGCTCAGAGTCCATGTTCTGTGCTTTCGTCGTATCCCATACCTCCCTTATCCCACTTTGGCACTGTTTGGAAAAATAGGACGCCCCCACTAAGCTGTAGCTACCATCCATCTTGTTCACCGATGATCCCAATGCCTAGCACAGTGGCTGGGACATACTAAATGTTCAGTACATATTTATTCAATTAATAGAGAATTAAAATATAACTTGAATTCGTATCATTCAAGTCCCCATTTTACAAAAAAGAAAACGGAGCTACAGCGTTTAAGAAATTTGCCCAAATTTCCAAAGACATGTACATTTATTTAATTATATATATGTGTGTGTATGTGTGTGTGTGTATATATATATATAATTTAAAACTAAACAGATCTGCCAACTTCCACACCAGTGCTTTTTTATGACACATACTAAAATGAGACATAATGCAGACATTAGGAAAGCTGTTTTGGATGATAGCATTTCTATGAATTGAAGCCTAGTTTTCAATACTATCCCATTTCCAAAACTATCCAAAAAGGTACAGATCATCCACCTCTTCATTCCACAGACTTTTACGGAACACCCACCATGGGCACTGCTCTAAGGGCCATAGATGGAACAGCAAATGAGAAAGCGCAGGTTCTGCTGAGCAGAGTCTCAGTCCGGTGGGAGAGACAGCGGCAAACACGTACAAAAATGCCCGTGAGTGGTAATAAGTCCTACGAAGAGAACAGTGCAAGATAAAAGGAGAAGGAGTGATGGAGGTGTTATTTTTTATGATGTGATCAGGGGGCCACTCTGAGGAGATGACGCTTGAGTTGAGACCCAAACATGAAAAGGAACTAGAAGGGTCTGTGGGAGGCAAAAGGGAGAGCAACTGCAAAGTGGTGGGGCGGGACTGAGTCTAGTTCTGGTCCAAGACCAGGAAGGGCAACCGGGTGCAGTGAATGAGCAGGAGAGGGTCTACCTCAAGTTCGCAACAGTAAATGGAGTCCAGTCGTGGTTGACTGGGGCTGAAGGCAGTGTCGTGATCTGATTTGCCTTTTCAAAATACCACTCGGATTTTTAAGGAGAATGCTGGGGGGCAGGGGGGTGGGGGGAAGCAGGATATCAGTGAGGAGCAGTCCAGGTGAAAGACGAGAAGAGGGTGGCGTCGCTAATGCTGTTAAGAGGTCATATTCAAGATTTATTTTGAAAGTGGAGTCAAGACAACTTGCTGACAGATTGGATGTTGGAGATGAGAGAAAGAGAGGGCTCAGGATCATTGCTAGGTTTTTGACTTGAGCAACTGAGTGAGAACTAGTGCCCCCCCAAACAGGAATGTTAGAACACTCGGGAGGGGCCTTTGGAGGGCAGAGACTGCCTGGAAATCCAGAGTAAAGCTGCGTGCGCAGTAAATAACGCACACGATACACCACAGAGAGAAAACAGGTTTCAGTATAATCCATCAGAAACCTCATGCTGCTGACATTTTCTTCAGTAACTGTATCTATGCTTATATTTCGTTCTATAGTTTAGTTATTATGTAAGAGAAGATTGAGCCAGAATTAGAAAAATAAAATCAAGTAACTAAAACATTAACACTCTTATAAATATTGGTATAGTTTTTTGTTTGTTTCTGTTTGGCCTAAAATCAAGATAGTTTTTCTCAATTTACAGATGGTGAGTTAATATTGCTCCTGGAAAATATGTAGCACTATGTTCAAGGTTATTTATCATAGCAACGATCTTAACAGCAAAAAAATAGGAAATAATCTAAATAGTCATTAATAAGGTACCAGATAAATAAACTAAGGTATACTCTTACAATTGGATATTACACAGATATAATAAAAATGAAGTAGTTCTCTGTGTACTGATATAGAAAAACCTTAAAGATGTATTAAGTGGTAAAAGCAAAGTACAGAATAATTGGATTAGGATGTTACCTCTTGTCATTAAAAAGGTGGGAAAATGCAAATAACAAACTCCTCACAGTGGTTATGTACAGATGCGGCACCATGGATGGATGAATTAGAGAAAGAGGGGATGGGGGGCAGGAGAAAGATTTTCCACTGGATACCTTTTTAATTTTTTTTCTTTTTGAGACATGTAACATCTATTCAAAAAATTAAATTAACAAGAAAGAAATATAAACATGTGGCCGAGTTCAAAGAATGGCCAGTATTATTATTGAAAACACACTGCTGCCAATGAAAACTGTTTAAAGCCAGGCACTTCCTCTGGCCCCTGAGCATCTTCCCTGGGGAAGGGAAAGATAAATTTCTAATGTGAACTCTTCCATCTACTGGACTTTCCAATCCTACTCTCTCAGATTTGCCGATAGCCTTCCAACCTGAGTTTAAAAAGAGACAGAATGTCTGGCTTCTAAGATGAAAGTGATAAGTAAGTCATTTTATTGTACTTGCTTGAATGCTTTCTTCTTACTCTGTCAAGTTCAGTGCTTTACAGCCCTTCTTCTTTCATTCATTTATTCAACAAATATTGAGTGAGCAGCTTGTGTGTGCAGTGTACTGCACTATATCCTAAAATACAAAGATTAATCTAATTTTTATTCTCTTAATATATTTAAACTATAAGGTGGCAAGGAAATGCCATCCTCTTTGCAGCTGCAGATATTTCCATGGTCCTAAGAGATTCAGTGGCTGACCTGAAATCACACAGTACTAAGCAAGAGCAGGATATGCATTTGCCAGTTGGGTCTAGAAAGCAAAATCCATTTGATTCCATTTCTTTTCTAGGTGATAATAGGAATCGAATTTGACTTTGGGGGGAAAGTAAGATAGCGTGTCTCTTTTCTTACATTGATTGCTTGTCTACTGTGGTGAGACTATGAAGTACATTAGTTATTTCAGCTTTGTGCTTAGGTTTAAAAAACATTCATTCACTCATTCATTCATTCCAAAGGCACTGATCCCATCCCAGGGGCTAGGCATGATGGTAGGAGCTGAGGGAGGTCTGAAGATGACTCAGATTTAGGTCCTGTCTCAAGAGGGTGATCTAGTTGGTGAGTAATGGCATGCTCACAAATAACCGTAAGACACAGCAGAAATGATCAGTGCCTTAGGAGAGGTTCAGAGAAAGAGTTCTAAAGAGGGATAGCAGCTGAGCTGGCAAGACAATAAGAAAGACCTCAACCTGGAGCCCCAGGCAGAGGTCACCTGATATGGTGTGGGTCAGACCAAATCCCAGAGAAAATTGAAGCCTGGGAAAACCTCCTAGTCTGAGACACTTCTTTACCCAATGCTCCCAATGGAGGATACCTCTTGATAATATATCTGAGTTTGGAGGTTTTTCTCTGTGTCTTTGAAATACACTGATAGCCCTGATGATAGTTTTGACATTCACTGCCTACTTGAACG
Source organism: Halichoerus grypus (assembly GCF_964656455.1). Lineage (NCBI taxonomy): Eukaryota > Metazoa > Chordata > Mammalia > Carnivora > Phocidae > Halichoerus > Halichoerus grypus. The sequence goes on from NC_135712.1 coordinate 85,004,762, forward strand.
TGATGTCACCAGATTAGAAATAAATATAGCCCACGTTGTCCTGCAAGTAAGTGAAATCAATAACCCATTAGTCCAATACCATAGATGAAAAACAGCTAGAACTCCATTAAAAATAACTGCCAACACTTTTAAAACACTACGCTTACCTTACTTTACAAGCATTGCTTCTTTTAATCCTCACATCAAACTTTTAATCCTCACACTAGTATTACTGTTTCTAACATTCCTACCAATATTTCTACTATGAGGAGATGGAGGCTTAAAGAGGTTGTTATTTATAGTCCCACAGCTACTAAGGGGTGGAGAGCTAGGAGTCACATCCAGATCTGTCAGATTCCAAACCCATGATCTTCACCACTATGTTAGTGGTTTTCAAAATTTAGGATGCATCAGAATCACTCAGAGGGCTTGTTAAAACACAGTTGGATGCCTTCACCCCTGGAGTCTCTGATTCAGTGGGTTGAAAATGGGGCCCAAGAATTTGCATTTCTAACAAGTTCCCAGATGATGCTGCTGATGCTGAGCCAGGTGCTGCATTTTGAGAACCACTGCAATCTGCTACACTTGTACCAAGGATAGTTTTCCCAGTGTTCTTTGGAGGAACTTGAACCCAGTCTCACTGGATAAATACTTATGCCAATTTTCCCTTTGTTGGAATAATCAAGAATTCACTTGAAGTCTTTGAACAGACTGACTCACAGAGAATTTGAAGCAAATAACCAATATATTAAATTTCCTAATTAAATAATTCATTTCCTATAAAATGAATATGGAATTCTTTTTCATTAAGGGAAAGGTTGGTCTTTCTGCATGAATTATGAAGATTTTTTAATTAGTCAAATAGCATTCTATTAACCAGCTTATAATAGTTTCAGTGAATATTTTGTCCTTCGAACAGGGCTGTGATATGAGAAGTCAAAGCAGAGAAGCTTTCAACAAATACTGTATGATTTCACTTATATGTGGAATTTAAGAAACAAAACAAGAGAACAAAGAAAAAAAGACAGAAAAACAGACTCTTAACTATAGAGAACAAACTGGTGGTTACTAGGGGGGAGGTGAGTGGGGGGAATGGGTCAATAGGTGATGGGGATTAAGAGTGAAGTTAATGTGTGAGCAATGAGTAATGTATAGAATTGTCAAAGGATTATATCATACACTTGAAACTAATGTAACACTGTGTGTCAATTATACTGGAATTAAAAAATGAATTTAAGGGGCACCTGGATGGCTCAGTCAGTTGAGCATCTGACTCTTGATTTCAGCTCAGGTCATGATCTCAGCATGGTGAGATTGAGCCCTGTGTTGGGCTCTGTGCTCATTGCGGAGTCTGTTTGAGATTCTCTCCCTCTGCCCCTCTCACTCTCTCTCTCTCTCACTCTCTCTCCAAAGTAAATAAATAAATAAAATCTTTTTTTTAAATAAAATAAAATAATTTTTTTAAAAAAGCAGGGAAGCTCTCAAATTCTAAAGGTGGTCCTGGGTAGTCAAGAGAAGGAGATACTTTCCTGGCACATCTAAATAAAGAAAGAGGTATTTGTCTTACATCCTGCTATTGTCTCTTCCCATAATACCCTGTGCTTCTCCTTCATGGCATTTATCACACTGAAAATATTTGTGTAATGTCACTCAGCACTTCCAAATTTTAAGAATCACATCTGTCTTGTTTACCACTCTCTCCCCAGCCTGTTACAGTTCCTGGCAAAATTTGTTGACTGGCTGACTTACTGCTCTCTAATCCATAATATTACAGGCAACAAATAACAACCACAGCAGTTACAACCCTGCCTAGCTAGCTCCAGAGAGAACTTTTTACAGAATATACAATAAATACTTGTATATTATAGGGAGTAGAGGAAGAAGAATCGTGTGAACACTGCATAAAACAGAAACAACATGCTATTGTTGCCCATTCCTGAGTCTTTTCCTGAAGCACTCTCTGAGATGACTTCTTCCTGTGAAATGATTTCTGGGCTGGAATATAAAGAAAACACATTGCTTGAGGAAAGCTACAGTTTAATGAGGGAAAAAAATAAAAACATCCTATGAACGCAATCCAGCTGTGTGGATATTTTCTGCCAAAAAGTGTGGGAGTTGGAGTAATAAGGGATGTGCATGAATGTGAATGAGAATGGATGTCCCAGATGGATTGCAAGCTATATCAGGAAAAACCAGTGACTGTTCTCATTGTCATGCTCCAGATGACACAGTAGCAGTCCCTACTCTTGTACACCAAGGAAGAGGATGCTGACTGAGTCATCTCTCTCAGATTCTCGGATCACATATGTCTTTCTTCACTCTCATTGCAATTGTGGTGATACTTGGTGGATTGCAAAGTACTAGGAGAATCAATCATAAAGACTGAGGAGATAGATATTAAAAACTTTGGATGGACTCCAAGCAAATAATTAAACAGAATATATTTGTAATTTAGTTCAAATATGAGTTGCCAGCCTCAGAGAGATAAGTAGCATCTGTGCAAACTGAGACCTTAAGTAAAATCTTCATTCTGTTAGTCTTTAAAGTTCATGTTCGATTGACATGATGATGTTTATTGGAGTATGCTCCAGTGTGGTGGTATTGGCCAATGTAGAAAGACCAGTAAGAAACAGCCTAATAGAATGCATTCATTGTCATGTCTCCCATAAAGATATTTTTTAGGACACTATTCATTATATTACCCAGTACTCTCTCTGAGGACAGAATTCCCTAGGAAGGAGGAAATTTCTTTTTAGAAAATCTATACATGTCTGGAGCAATTGGTTCGTTTCCTGTCTTAAAGAAACTAGAAATTGTATAACTGATTAGGATTCAATGTTCCTAATTAGTAATAAATATCTTAGGAAAACAGAACTCATGATATCCATTTTAGTACTAGACCTACTTTTGGCTTTATATTATGCTACCATTGTTTTCTCCTTGAGTCTATACATATCTATTATGTGTTTTCTTTCTCTATTTTATTAATTTTGAAAGCTAACATATCCATTTATGTAGCAAGGTGCAAATAAATTCATTCAAAAATACTTTTTGAGCATCTATTAAGTATGAAGAACTCTCCTAGGTAACGGGGATTCCACAATAAACAAAACTGATGTAGTTCCTATCTATATTGATGGAACTAAAGTTTGTGAAAACATGAAAAGTTTATCAAGGCATGTCTAAAAAAATTGATATATATTCTCTCAGTGATCTTGGGCAAATTAACCTCTTTGAGGCTCTCTTCTTTTTAGTAGGCTTGGGCGGAATAGAACTTTCATTCTCTAAGATGTTTGTAAGGATTAAATTAGATCAAACATGTATTGTATGCCTATCATATAACAGGTTCTCCATTAATGCCTTTCCCTTTTCCAAATTAAAACCATGATAAGCTTTATTTAAATGCTTCTGGCTTAACCAACTCTGCTTCAGAAAAATGGATGTTTCAGATTCTCTGTCCAAGCCAAGGGAATGAATGCTCAAACACAAGTTTCATTTTATTAAAGATGCAACCTAAGTCAAAAGATGGTTAAGAAGGGAAGGGGGTGCTTAAGTGAGTTTCCCTCTAAAAAAGAAAATGATTAAGAAAGAAGACTCCATCTGAAGGAGAAACAGCTTGTTCTGATTAGGAGAGACAACAGACAGACATTATAGAGCTTCCACCCAGATCAGAAGGGGAGGGCTCCCTCATTCCTATCCATTATGTTTTGCCTCCATGTAATAAATTTGGAGCAGGGAACCTGGAGAGGCCGTTTCTTTTTTTCTTTTTTTCTTTTTTTCCTGATGGACATTCTGTCAGGTCCCTCTCTAAACAGCTAAGAAAGGTAAATATTTCTAACACTTAGCTATACTAAGGAAGTTACACTTAACTATTTTAAGGAAGTTATTTGTTGTTTGATTTTATTTTTCTTTTTTCATTTTAAAGATAGCTGGGTGAAAGCCCTGCTAAGCTTGCCTTCTCCTTCATCGCAGAAATGTGCCCGGATGGCCCAACCGTGAACCCCTGCCCGAAGCACAGCCACGACTCCCTAGTGGCAGCCTATTCTGTTTGCAGGCAAGTTACTCACGAGGAAATAAGCATTCTCCTAAACGCTGACCCTGTAACTTCCACATGTAAAAGGCACGGAGCCTGAGTTCCATCAAGTGTGACCTGAGAATGCCCGTGAAAGATCATTCACCAAAGTAGGAGACCAATCTCCTAACAAGGAGCAGTTCGAGCTGGGAAAGCTTTTCACAAGCCTAAAAAACTGTTCCCATTTAGCTCGTGCTTTTGAAGTGCCTAGAGGAAGGCAACTTGCTGTAGTCGTGGGAAGATCTTCAGCTTCCCAGTTAGACAAACCCAGATTAAATCCCGCAGCTGCCACCTTAACCCTCAGCATTATTAAAGGAAGTATTAGGACCTACTTTGCTGGAGTGTTTTAAGGATTCTATCTGATCTCTGACATAAAGAATTCGGCAGAGTGTCTTGTTACTTCCCTGACCTTGCCTTTCCTTTTGTGCTGATGACTGTGGTGTACACAAAAGACAATCCAGGATTTACAGATGTGAAGCCATGAGCACACAGACTGAGATGGTACTCGATCTGTGCAACGTGCTTCCAAGTCACACTGGTCTTGAGCTGGCCTGAAATATAAAGTCCGTTGCAGAATTCAGAAAGGCTGGAAGTCTCTGGAAAAATTCTCGAATGTTTTCATGCCATAGGATCCCTCTTCTTCTCTACTCTCTGTGGAGAAGTCTCCTGAGTACACACAAATATACACCAATTGTCGCAGTGCTTCTCTCATTTAAAAATGGCGGTATCTTTTGCCTTGCCCGAGAGAAGAGAGAGATGAGAAAGAAAAGAGCAAGGAAGGAAGAAAAGGAAACTGCTGTCTTGCAAGTACCCACAATGCTCACTCCCCTTACTGAGTTCTTTCCCACAGCTCTGTGAAGTGGGTATAACTATTCCCATTTTAACAGATGAGAACAGAGAAGCTCAGAAAGGCAACTTTACCTAAAGTCGTGCCTTATAAGTGGCAGTGTTGTCATTTAAACTTCAACTTCCTGCCTGTCTGTCCAGAGGGAGGTAGAAAGGGAGTTCGCTAACGATCCCCTTCAATGACACTGAAAAAACTGGTGCGCCCTGGTGTCTTCAGGGTTTTTCCCATGAAGATATCCAGTGCGATCCGGAAGAAAGAGCATGCGCTTGGGTGTGAACTAGGCCTGTGCCCAAATCCTGGCTCTCCCCCTACCCTCCAGCCGTGTGACCTGGATATCCACACATGGCCACCTTCAGTCCAGTGCTTTTGTCCAAAGAGGATATAAAGTGCAATGGCAATTCTGAAGTATCGCTGAGCAGAACTGAGTGGTGGTAGAGAGGCCTGGCTCAGGGTGTGGGCCCCCGTGACGGACAGGCTTGACTTCTAATGGCAGCTCTAGTAGACAATAAAACATAGTGGTCAAAAACACAGACTCTGGGCTCTTGTCCCTGCTCTGACACTTACTGGCTCTTCCCACTTTCTCTCTCTCTCTCTCTCTGTCTCAATTTCTTCATCTGAAAACGCTTGTAATAAAAGTATGCACCCCAAGGAGTTGTTGTGACCTACGTACTGTCGAAACATATGTACAGTATTCAGCACAGCACTTGGTGTGTTTGGGATGCTCAATAAGTGATCACGGCTCATTACCGTCACTGCTATTACTAGGTACCTGTCTTTGGGCAAGTTATTCCCGGGGAGCTTCAAGTACTTCTTCCGTAAGATGAGGATATAATCATATCCACTTCAAAGAAGTGTTTACAATTCAGTTGGAAACTTTGTAGCTTGCTTAATACCATTTTCATAGTTATTTTTATTAGCTAGATGCTCTGATGTTCATTTCTTCTTTGGACCATGACGCTCTTCAAATAAGTTTATAGTTCTGAGTGATTTCCTCGGAGGTAGTAATGGCTGTGTTCATTGTTATACGTCAAGTAAAGAACTGTTTTATTCTTGGCGGCTTCAAAATGCATTTAATGCACACAGCCATCTTCTTCAGGGGTGACTCTGTGACACTCTCCCTGTGCCCCCTTCATTCTCATATTGTTCAGGAAATTGTTTAACTCGGAAAGTCAGAAAATGCTCTCTGCCTTCCTCCAGGCAGAACACATAACCACTGTATCTCCACATAAAACATCACGGCAATTTTCAGCTTTTTCCAATAATCCTCCAAAATTGAGTGACTCCTCCACATATCTCTCAGCACTAAGTTAATTTGTGTTAGTTTTCAAAAATCACTGAACATGAATGTACCAGTCCTTTCTTAAGATATCTTTGATTAAAGTTAAAGTTTTTTCTCCCTTGTTTTATATTACCTCTCTGCCGGCTGGGTCTCCCTCAATCTTAGCATCAAGATAAGATACACTCAAAGCACTCCTGCACTGTGAAATTCAGCACCTCTCCATCCAGCACCATTTCACAAGATTTCTTCAAATTTGGGGTATACTAGATTCTTTGACTCTGAGCTCCTGCTTCTGTTTTATCAGTGTTGGGTTTGTGGATTTTTAAAAATTCATTCAGCAAATATTTAATCCCCCACTCTGTGTCAGTCACTGTTATGAGCTCTTCGTAAGTGGCACTGAGCAAAACATACAAAGTCACTCCTCCGTTTTCTCTCCTTCTTCCACACCTTGTCAGATGAATGTGGAATTTGGCTCAATTCCTCAATTACAAGTAAAAAGCCTGCACCTCACAGAAGGTGTTTGTATCTCCAGCAGATATCACTGAGGTTTGGGGATATAACTGGAAGGGGAGGGAGGTTGAGGAGAGGACTAACTTGCCACCAAAAATTTCTTTTAATCATGCAGGTTTTTTTTAAAGTTTGTTTATTTTTTCTTGTAGCATTCTCTACACCCAACAGGGGCTTGAACTCACAACCCCAAGATCAAGGGTCACATGGTCTTCCAACTGAGCCAGCCAGGCACCCCTAATTATGCAGTTTTTTTTTTAAGCCAATCTTCTTTCTCTCTTCTCTCCCTCTTCCAAACTGCTACTAAATTTTAATCCAAAGTAAATGTGATTTCTACCACCCCCACAATGGCTTTGCAGAAAATATGAAAAGTTCATGCATGAGCCGTAAACTCATAATAGCCTTTCCCTTGGCAACTAAAATAAGATCAAAACGTTTTAAATGATCACTGCTAAGAACTCCATTGAATTCTTAGCCAGGAGCCACTCCTAATCTGCCTGGGATATTGATGGAATGGTTTGGGAAGGAGAGGTTTGGAAGAAACCTCAAGAAGTCTTAGGTAGGCAGGACTATATATCGTCTATTCATCCATTCATGCTTTCATTCATTCATTCAACAAGCTTTTCACTTAACACCCCTGGACTCACAAGACACTGTGCTTGTGGCAACACAAAACAGAATGTGAGACTCAGTGTCTAACTTCAAGGACATCATAGTCTAGACTTAACAAAGAAGAACGATGATTGAGCTGGATCTGGAAGAATACATGGACTTCAACAGGTAGAGATGAGGAGACGGGAATTCCAAATGAAGGAAACAGGTTCTGCAGAGACCAGAAACTTGCATCCATACAGCCTTAACTAGCATGGTGAGTGGTACAGAAGAGCTAGCGAGTGAGGAACTACAGGAGAAGTGATGGAAGAGGATCCCGCTGAACTAAGCAGAGATACAGGCACAAAGAGCCCCTTCCCTCAAGAACATTCCATGATGCCAGGCAACTCTTACTGTTTGGACTGTCTTCTGTGAACCTGAGTGACTTCTGTGGAGATTTGATGCCCTGAGGAAGATGGACGTTCTAAAAGCCATGTTTGCACTTAATGAGACATCAACTTTCTGAAACTCAGGTTAATAAAAGGAAAGATCCAGTCCGTGTATTTTTTGTAAACCCTTGCTCTTGCCTGTGTAGTATCATATGGAGAGAAACCTTATTTATAAAAGATCCCAGAGTCCTGAAGTACATAATTTCATTGTTCATTCAGAGAAGAGGAAAGAGATAAAAATATTAATATGGTACCATATGATTTTGAAATAAAACTATAAACCTTCGCAGAATTTAAAACTGAAAACAGATGAGTAAAATTCTACAGTACTAATTAAGAGAGACCTAAATGGACAATAAGTTCCATAATGGATGAGTCCAAGTTAAATTCTTACAAAAACTGTCAGTCACTGTCTTTTACTGTGACATAGTTTGTTGTCATTGTCATAACTGAAATCACTATGATATTAAAATATCCAAAGACAAGAAATACATTTCTATTTCCAATTAAGTCTTCTCTAAGACAATGAGCATTTTTTTAATGAGGGGGAAAATGCAAATAACTTCATTTTCACTTTCCAAAGAAAAGGTCAGAGTAACTCTAAGCCTACTGAAATAATTGTTTTTTAAGTTGTTGGAAAGGTCAGGCAGAAAAAAATATTTCTGGAATTTCTAAATCTTGATGTCTTTAACACAGAAAGTTCTAAACAGAGTACATTGTATTTTCACTGAAATTTAAAATCCCTTAAAGCACATTGGCAATGAGGTCTTTACAAACATTTATTGTAGGTGGAAATAACACTAGAAAATGAATCTCACTTTTTTATACTGTTGAATTAAATTGACCATGATACGGATATGGATATAGATATGAATGTGGATAGATATACAATACATACATTTAAGGATGATAGAATGTATATATGTTATACCTAAAAGCAACTGAGATCTGTGATGAACTAAGGGGAAAAACAGGAAGTAGGCCTTTAAAATAAGTGATCTTCTTGATGGTAACATTTGAGGAAAAGCAGTGTATAAGTACCAGAAATTAAAAAGAAGTCTTTGTGTTTTTAGTCTAGTGAAATACCACAAATTTTCAATTAACCAGAACATTCAGGGCCATTTGAGTGTCCTTCAATTAATTGAAGTTTTTCATCACATCAAGATTGACTAAAGGGGGGAAAAAACTTTTTTTAAAGTGGCAATGTTTCCAAACTGTATTACTGCTTCTTTCTAGATCACTGAGTACAATATACTATACCTAATTCTTTCTTTGAAGAATGGGGATATTAGGGGCCTCAGTGCTATTATTTGGTGCATCTTTCTTGACTGAGTAGTCCCCAGGCGTCATAGATGGGATGAATAGAGAGTGACTGTGGACATAACTTGGAATCTTCAGAATCCTTCAAATGAGCTTATTTGCTTATAAGTTAATTTTTATTTTTTTTAAAGATTTTATTTATTTATTTGAGAGAGATAGTGAGAGAGAGAAAGAGCACAAGAGGGGGGAGCGGGAGAGGGAGAAGCAGACTCCCTGCTGAGCAGGTAGCCCGATGCGGGACTCGATCCCGGGACTCCAGGATCATGACCTGAGCCGAAGGCAGTCGCTTAACCAACTGAGCCACCCAGGCGCCCTAATTTTTATTTTAGACATGAAATTTTCTGGAAAATTAATTGAGAAAGCTAGTTAATTAGGGTTTTTTTACTGTACTTGAACAGATTAATTGGCCAGAAGGAAATAAAGTGGTATTCTTAATGTGGGGTGGGGGTTAATTACAAATTTTTAGACAAATTGTTTTGATAGGTGTTTAAACCATTTGGAGCTTTCGTCAATTCAATTTGGAGCTTTCTTCAGTGTTTATAGGAATAGCTTAAGTAGAGAATCTAAGACCTCTTATACTTTCTGGGAACCTTTTAAAAGCTTAATAAAATTTGGCATATGTTGAAATGGGAACAACTAGGATCTTCAAGTTAAAGAAATTAACTTTTTTCTCTACATATAACATCAACCTACAGTTAGTATTAATTTCAGTCTGTCTAATGAAATATCTGTATCATGTAGTTGCTTTTATCTTTGAACCTGAAAGACCATAATGCATTATTTAGCAGGATGAAATGAGTTTAGGCCAAATCTCTTTTAAATGTTAATTTAATCTATTTTGATATATATCTGAGAGTTCAGAGGAAGAAAATGTAGAGGATAGCAGAGAATCTATTTTTAGGAGATTTGGAAAAACTTCATAGGCAACTTAAAATTAGCATTATCAAATTATTCTTCTGCCTATTTATAGTGACTTGGGACACAGATTATGAACATATTTCCAGTAGAGGAGACACACAATATGCCTGAAGCAGAGTACAAATATGACCCAACACCTCCATGAACTAAATGGTCCACCAAACTGTTTTAGTTCTTCAGAATTAGAAACAAGATATGAATATGATGCATATTTATAACTCATCAGACAAACCAATGAACTAGTTAGTAGAAATACATACTTTCGGAACTGCTGGAAATGTTTCGATAATCTCAAGGTCCTCCATGTTGAATCCTCTTTTAGACTTTGAAAGTTGACAGTCATCTTTGTTATTGTGATTATATAACTTTAGTTGAATACATTTCCTGATACAGCTCTATATTTGTCAATCCTAGAGCACGTAAAACATTCTGTGAATTCATTAGCAATCTAATGGTACCTTGGAGTTTTGCGATTGCTGCTCGAATGAGCCAGATATAGACTTGCCTTGGATTTCTATTGTTAGGGGAAGTTCATTAACTTTTTCATTTCATTACAGTGTGGCATTATCAAATTACTCTCAAGTTAATAAATAGTTCTTTCAGGTACTATAGACACCCAGATGCATATGGAAAATAATTTACTTAGCTAATAGGATTTGACTGATTTATAGAATTGTTAGAGCCTATTGAATGCTTACTTATACGTATTCCCTATTTGATCATCACAAAAACGCTGCAAAGTCAGTGAAGCAGTTATTAGTACCATTCTCACTCTTAACCTCGAGAAAACAAAATTCTGTGCCGTAGGTCACAGAAAAATGTGAGGTGTTGTTTCTGGGTCTCAAACCCTGGGTTTACAACTTCATGTCCCATGCTCTGTCAACACAGACCCCTAGTTACTACGAGTACCAGTAACCACATGTCTATAAAGCCATGTTGCCACACACCAGAGGGTTAGGGTATCCTTTGGCAACTTGGAGTTGATAGATAGGCAAATGGAATAATACCAGAGAAAAGGTAGAAACTTGAACCATTTCCTTCCCTTTCTGGCTTGTCAGTCGAAGGAGAACTTCCAAAAAAGGAAATATGTACTATAGAGAGTGGGACATGAGTCTAGACACAATACAGACACAGGCTTCAAACCCACTAGAATACCGACTAACTGAATGGCCCACCTGGCTGTCCTCTTAGTCCAGCCTCTCGTGTTCATGGGTGTCAATACACGGTGGGTGAGAGAATTGAGAGGTGTTTTTTTCTTTTTTAATAGGCCCTTAAATGGTAGCTTCAAGAGCAAATTTCATGCATCTATTGATATTTATAACCATGTCCCATATTTGGAATTAGTCAGAACTGTGTTTTAGCCAGAAAGCTTGACAGAAGAGTAAAATGAACTGGTACATCACCTGCATAATAATGGAAATGTGAGTTACAGATTTATGGTGATTATAAAGAGGAAAACTGGCTTTATTTAAAACATACAAGCACTCCAGGAATCCTGATTCCTTTAAAGCCCCTTGTGGATATCATCCCAAGCTGATGTCTTCATACAAAACAGGCCCCACTATCTCTGACAGCCAGAGACAAGCTGTAAGCTCGGCCCCCAAAATAAACTGCAGAGATGTTAGCAAGAGCCTTTGAAAAACAAAAAACTACCTGTGATACATGATTACTTTCCAATTGTTCTATTTTTTCAATTGTTCTATATTTATATATATATATCAATTATTTTAATTGATATACATATGAACTAATCGAAGTCTCTAAGATATATATAATTTAATAAGTTTTCAGTTGGGAATAAACAACTTCCTTGAAGCATTCAGATTTTGAAATTCTTAAAAAAAATGTTTTTTCACCAGAAAATTCTTTTCAAGAAGCTCCAAACTGTAATTGGAGGTCGTGTGGCTAAAACCTCAATTCAGTTTGAAAAGCCACAGCTCCTGCTGGCACGGGCTCACCACTCCAGGCACAATATTCATTGGAATTTCTTTTAGGCAAATTTCCCTGACAAGCAGGTCATAGTCCCTTGACAGGACACTCCCATAGTGGCCCACTGTGGCCACCTGGGTTCAGAATTTCTAGTTTTCAGTATCTAAGAAGTCCTTTTGATCAGATTAGAAGTAACAAAAGGAATTAGCTGAGACAGCTTTGTAATAACCCTGTTACTTACTGAATTGTCTTTGGATATTTCTACAATTTACTGAGGTACCGGAGTGAGACCCTATTGTGTGATCTTTCATAAGTACTTGTTTAGTTACTCTGTTAGTTTACTGGGGCTTCCATAACAAGTACCACAGGCTATGTGGCTTAAACAACAGAAATTTATTTTCTCACAGTCTGGGCGCTGGAAATCCGAGATCACAGGGTTGACAGGCTTGGCTTCCTCTGAAGCCCCCTCCTTGGTTTCTAGATGGCTGTGTTCCCTCTATGTGTTCACATGGTCTTCCTTCTGCACCCTAATTTCCTCTTCTTAAAAGAATACCATTCGTATTGGACTAGAGTCCCCCATTACCTCATTTTAACTTAATTACTTCTTTAATAAAAACCATATCTCTAAATAGAGTCACATTCTGAGGTATTGGGAAATAGGCCTTCAACATATGAAGGGGGGGGCACAACTCAGCCCATACAGTTATTAATCCCAACTGATTAGAAACTGGTTTCTCACTATCCACTAGTTGCTAGACTCAGCGTCCCCGTCTTGCTTTCTGATCCTTGATTTCTGTGCCTTATTATTAGCCCCTTTTGGTTTAAGTCACCCCAACCCTGGTCTTTGCTTGTTCACTGCAGAGATTCAGACTTAATTGGCTCATGGGTAAGACCTTTTATCCATTCTGTGACTATTCTCTGCCCCTGTTGCTATTATTGAAGTCTGTTTACTTTACACGTCTATTTTCCAGCTGTTTGCCCCTCTTATGTTCTCTGTGGCTTCTAAACTCAAATTCATTACCGTGTTTTCTATATTAGCCCAAAACCAGAAACAACCCAAATGTCCATCAGTAGTAGAATAGGTAAATTGTGGTATATTCAGATGATGGAATACTGCACCATGGTGAGCATGTCATAACTACTTAGTCCATGGATGAATCTATTCAACTCTCACAAATTTATGAAGTAGATAGATAGATAACTTAGAATAATTTACAAAAGAGAGAGCTGGGATTAAAACTCCTGTCTTCTGACTCCAGTCCAGGTATTGGTGCCCACATGCCTCCTGGCCATCCGTCTTTCTCCTCCACTGATCGTGGAGGCTGCATTGGGTCCGTTAGCGGGTAGTCGCCTCCACCGCACCTGGCCACACACTCACTGGAGTTCACAGCCCCAAGATCTCTCCAGACTTTCCCTAACCCTTGTCCCTAACCCATGAGAGAAACTCTTCATTCCCCTTCAAGGAAGGGGGAGGCATGAGGGAGGAGCCAATCCACCCACTGCCGAAGACTCGCAGAGGACCGTCTACACAAGCAGAGATGCCAGAGTTGGATCCAGAATTACAGAATAGGAATTCCCAAAGCCTCAGCTTCTCTCTTAGAGCTGTTTCAGGCAAGTCAGGCAGATGGAGTACCTTAGCTGAGAGTTTTTTGGCTAGAATTGGCCTAGTTTCTATAATTTACTTTTCTTATGTTATATCAACAAAACTGGGGCATTTGGTGACTGGAGAACAAGCTGGTAAAAAATGCTGCACCTGCCAGAAAATGAGGAAAGCCACAAAGAAGCCTACTGAATACTTGGGCTCCAAGGCCATAACTCTTGTTCATAAATTAGTAATAGAGTTTACCTGAAACATTAATAAAGGGGATGAATTCCAGCTCACTAGCTAACAGTCCTCCCCTAGAATGAAAACAGATGCAGTATAATTCTACCTTGGGACATCTGGGTAAATTTGCTATCTCAAATTCAATAATTTGGTAACAATATACTTATTATGTGGTCTTTCCATTTATTTTAAGAAGTTGGCAAGAAGTTGGGGGATGCATCTAATCCCTGATAAGTAAGTTTCACAGAAACTGTTTCATGGTCTTTTTTTATTTTTTTTTTAAGATTTTATTTATTTATTTGACAGAGAGAGAGGCAGCGAGAGAAGGAACACAAGCAAGGGGAGTGTGAGAGGGAGAAGCAGGCTTCCCGCAGAGCAGGGAGCCCGATGTGGGGCTCGATCCCAGGACCCTGGGATCATGATCTGAGCTGAAGGCAGACGCTTAACGACTGAGCCACCCAGGTGCCCCACTGTTTCATGGTCTTAACCACATATTTACCTATAGGGATTCTTATTTATTGTATTTATTTTGGAAATTTTTCCAGTCTTAGAAAACCTGGGAAAGACAGGAATGATAAAGAAAACAAATTTTTGTGCATGGTTCCTCCAAAGTTTCCTTACCACCTACCTTCAACATTCTAAGATCTTATATACTACACCAAATTGGCTACTTCCATACACTTAGAAACCAGACCTCAAGACTTCTAATTCCTCCCAGAAAGAGGCAGGTCTCAACTTCCCTGCCCCTAAAGTACCACTGATTCAGACTAGTCTAAGCAACTACCCATACTGGTGATGAATGATCATAACACTTCACTTTCTTTTGAGTTTGGAACATTCACCCATTTGTGCAGGTAAGATTCAAGCAGTCTGGAGTACTTGTATTTGGGGAGACATTTTTTTAAAAGAAAATAATAACAAAGTAATCTTTAGGACTTTGTGTTTCTAGTTGTTTTCCTTTCTCTTAAAAATAACCCCAGAAAAGTACCTTGTGTTTTGCAAATTGTCTGAGATATTTAATAAGGAACTGAAAATAACAAGGGTAACCTTTAATTAAGGTTACATTTTCATTTACATATTTCACACAATCATTAAAAGCCTCTCAGATACAAATATATTTATAAAAATATAACTTTAAATAACAAACCTGGGATTTATCATAAAATAAAGAAAACAACACCTCATTCTACATTTATTTCATAATTATCAAATTTGTATTATTTATGCCTTCCTCAGTATAAGGCTAAGCAGGGTCAAAAGAAAACAATTTTTTTTAAGCCAGACCACTGTCAGAAGCAAGAAGTTGTGTGTAGGTGCATAATAGAGAAGCTCAATATAGAGATAAACTAGGTTCTAAGTAATTTAGAACCACATCAATCAGAATAAACCTGTAGTAGACTTCACTAATTCATACCTAGTTATAGATGAATGAGAACTGAGTGCTGTTACCTTGACCATTTGTCAAGAAAGCTTGCGAAGCTCACGGAGTACATAAGCCTCAGGGACACAGTGATAGTGAGATGGGAGAATGTTTAACCTTCTCAACAGAACAAACAAATGACAAATTGTGGACAAATGGATCTCTTTAATTAAAAATAAGTCTTATCTGTCCTTCAAAGCAAATTCTAGGCATCTTTACTTGGCAACACTTTATTAATATTAATGAATTTTTATTAGATGCTTGAAACTTTTATTTATTTAAATCTTTAAGACTTTTCATTTAATTCAGAATTCACTTCCTGTCAAAGTTGGCCATATTATGTGATTACAGTATCTTAAATAATTTGAAAAAGGCCTCCAGTACTTGTATTTATTAAGTAAACTTGAGTGTCTATTGCTATACCTAATCGTGCAAAATGGCTCAAAAGAAGTAAGCATGACCTCTACCCACTCAAGGCAGTTTCATTGATGAGACACAATCAAAAAACATTTTGTAAAATAAGGATTATAACCAGGTCCCTGGGAGGAGCTTAATCTTCATGCACAACTCAGGAATTTGGAGTACTAGGCAATTCTGCTCCGCGCTTGAGGAACAGAAATTGGAAAAAATGGCGAGGAATACTTTGGAACCAGTTGGTGACTCTGGGCATTGAGGGCTGTTTTTTTGGTTTTTGTTCTTTGTTTTTTAAATAAAAGTAGAGACACGGGTTGACTCAACTTCCTCAGGAGTACTCCTGGATGGTCAGGAACACACCCTGAGGCAGGAGAGAATGAAGTGCTTCTCCTTGTTGTCTGGTGGAGAGATTACATTTTCAGAGTCACATCAGTTGGGCAAGCCAGTGTCTTCTGCCTCAGGCCTAAATGTTCCAGGTTTTCTGAGTGTGTTTTAAGAACTACTGAGGTAAAAGCTACTGATCGGGCACCCAGGAAGATTTGTAAGGAGTGTGAGGGGAGACTCCCTGAATCCTAACGAGAGTAGAGAGAGCAGCCGCGGTAGCAAAGGGGCCTGGTAGGGCAGGCACAGCCACGATGGACGTGCCATGGGGGGGGGGTGGACCCAGGGATGACGGAGAGCACTGCAGGGACAGGACCGCAGCCCTGGGGACACCACACTGAGTGTTGAGAAGAGACAACCCAGGATCAATTTAGACATTAGTCACCGTGGCCACAGTACGTAGGGCCCAAGCTACTTTTAAGGGCCCATAAAAAATGTTTTAATTTCAATCTCTCTTAAAAACAGAACCCCAAAAATGATTGTTAGAATAACAAATGTATAATAATAAATCCAGTCTGGATTATATTTGTCTTTATACCAACACAGTCGTGAGATTTTTAACTTTTATGGAGAAAAGGGGCCGTGAAGGCACAAGTGTTAGGGCCTGGGAAAGTCATCATACACCCTGCACCAGTCACTCAGGCCAAAGATAGTAAATGTGTATGTGGTGAGCTTGGAATCTTGGTGACTTTTGTGGGTAGAGGTGTAGAGTTAAAGACCGTGGAGATCGTTTAAAAAAAAAAAAATAGACCATAGAGATTGTTATCCATGGCTTTCTCCCACCTAGTCTCCTTCCTCCCCACCACATGCAGTCTGCAAGGGTACAACAGAAAGTGCCAATTAAACGCTGACATGACAGACACCAGGGGCACGACAGTGATATGGTAGAATGAAAGACTTCCTAGAGTTCCTAGCATAGGTGATTGGAGAAGTGTGCACCTGTCATCTGGAAAAACAATGCTGTGGAAGAAAAACAAGATGGTAAGGAAGAACTAAATGGAGGCTCAATTAGAAGCCCTCTTTTTAAATGCCCTGTGTCATTATTTTAAACAGAGAGGCAATTTCTTCACTGCAACTTGACTCTCCTTATTAAGGAATCAGAAATCACGTTATTTCTAGCTACAAACAGATCCCCAGACCAATAGTGAATTCATTATGATTTGTGAATTGCACATATGAATGTCTAGTTAAGAGAATTCTGCCCATGCTTCCTAATTGTTTACATCTAAATCTGTGCTTCCTTCTGTATGATTAGAAACAAGGATGGGACCAGTATGCCCAGATTTAGTTCTATTTGTACCAGGTTTATCATTTAGAGAATATTCTGTTGGAGGAGGGGAATGGGGATGAGTTGACTGTAACTCTGATAGAATCAGCATGGTCTGAGCCCTGCTCTATGTTGGAAGAAAGCTACAGGAACACACAAAATGGGAAAGGACACAATATGTAGGCAGGGATCGCCGGCGTTCAGAGGATACTAGGAAGCATTGCACTGACATTTTCCCATATTGGGAGTTTGAAGACAGCATGACACTTACCATGACATTTACCTTTCCAAGTGAAAGAAGGTTATCCTGGCTCTGCACGTGAGAGACGAGACAGCTGTCAGAAATTATCCTTTTTTTGTGGCCAGTTTCCTGCAGGTGCGTTTAAGTCCAGAGTCCAGAATTTATGAGATATACAGTTTTTCAACTAGATGCAAAACTGAATATCATTTCATTTCAAACAGTGTTGCTAAAATAATGTCAATGGCAGGGATTTGCTTGCATATATGTATATATGAGGAAATATATGTAATATATTCGTACTTGTAAAGTTAATGGTAGTTTGCCTATTCTTAAAACATTCATCCTAAAACACTGTTTTATCTCCAATATGTAAATATGAAACTTTGGGGAAATGCATGAAAATGTCAGGATTGTTGTTTTTATTTTTTTATGCCTGCTTTCTCTCAATTTTTGGCAACAGCACGTATCAATTTTTATAATTAGAACAAAAGGAAGTCTATTTTTAAAATTCATATATTAGATAATTTGGGGTTAGCAGTAATGTTAGTATTGTAGTCTTTTACTTTTCCCCTAATTTACTATTTTTCCATTTCTTCTTTTGAGTATCTCTAAGGAAGACACTCTGGATTATTGTTGATAGATTAAGAATAATAAACATAATTTTTAAATTACAATCTCCATAGTAGCACTAATAGAATCTGTAACTAGAAAATTGCTTATTGGAATTGCATACTTTAAGTATTTCGTGCACCCAAAATTAATCTCGGGAAAATCCTAGTAAAGATGTCATTTAATAACATTGAGTTAACATTTAATAAGAATTAGAGTGATGCTACAGCTTATAAACCTAATAAGATCTACAGAATAAAAAGAAGTGTATATACATGAGATCTGTAGGTTAGTTTTCCACAAGGATAAAAGGAACAAAAACATTTGTTCCCAGTATGCTCATGAGTGAAGTTATGGATGACTGAGTCTTACTGACCATTACACACTGAAGAAAACATTGTTCAAAAAGTTTACTTAGATCCAGACTCTGTGATTATACTGAGAAGTGGCTGCTTCTCAAAACTTAAGTGATATAAAAAAATAATAATAAATAAAATAAAAACTTAAGTGATATAAACAACCTGCATTTATGGCCATCAGTGAGGGGGGCGTGGGAGAGAAGGAAGCACACAGGCTGGGGGGCAGCTCAGCCACATGCTAGCTTTGAGGCCATGGCTAAATCACACCATCTCTGAGCCTCACTATCTACCTAGCAAAGATATTTTGTACCCCACAGAGCTTTCATGCGATCGTGTAAATAAAAATAGGTAAAATAGCTAGCCAGAGTGCCTAGCACATAGCAGCTTCTCCAAAGAATTTAGTTCCCCTCCCTATGAGGCCAGCCTGCAGCCAATACCTCCTCATCCACAGACATCTGGTAGCTTCACAGCCTGAGAAGATCCTGTGATTTCAGTACTTTGTACTCTGTTGTTTATATACTATTATTAACAGAGAGAAGTGAGCCAAAACTGGGTTTTCTTAATAAATGTTAGTATCACTCACTATACTACCTGTGTTTCATTCATTTATGCCTGGTCTTATAATGGAAGTTAATAAAAAGATTATTTTCAAGAATTATTATTTGTTAGAACAGCTATCATTTTATGTATTTCACTGGTGAGGAAACAAAATGATAAAAGAAACCAAGAAGTATTGAAGAATTTCCTACAGCAAATCACCAAGAAAAACAGAAATTTCTCCATATGGTGATGTTTTCCAAACAGTCAAAACCATCGCAAGAAATTCAATAAGGAAGTGGGGAAAGGTGATTGTGAAGTATTACTTGAAAAGAAAATGGCTGAAATAAATTCCTGACGGGTGTCCCAATGTAACAATCGACTTGTAATGTTTCTCTGTTCTTTTCTGTTGTTGCTAAGAATTACATAGAAGCATACAGGCTTGATGGAATCTAAATCTAGTTATCTGCTTGAGCGTGTATTTCATTGTTGCCCTCTCCGTGTTGTTTCAGATAATAGATTAATACTGAGTCTTTGGTGTTGTTATATTTAGAAAATTGAGCTTGAAGTCTGGGTAATTATGCACATATAGTTGTTACAATGTATTAAGCTGCTGACTTCAAAAAGGAAAACACTTGCCTGGGTTGTATTACCGTGGGCCCTGCAGAGCTGCTAAGCAAAAGTTGTATAGTTCCATGAATTGCCAAATCAATTATCAGCCAGGTTCTGAATTCTAGAAGTGTTATCCCACAAGATAAATGGACAAGTCAGAAAAAACACAGCTTGATTTTAAGATACCAGGTGGAGGTGGCAATATGGTCTAAGGGAAATCTTGCTTTGGTATATGAGTGTATTCGTTTTGATTTGGCAGTGGTTTTAGACACTGTATCTGGAACCATGGAGATGTCATTGTGGCAGACCTTCCCATTCTGTTCTCAGACTGTACCACACTTGTAAAACAGCGAGGCTCGCAGGGTAATAACTCAAAAGCCAAAAGGCTATAAAGAAAAAAATTTGCTAGCAGGCACTAACATGGGTGTCATGACTCTTTTCAGGTAGTAGGTGTAACCTTGAAGAAAAAGTGGCACTGTCTTCAAAAAAGTGACCTGACCCTGGCTTTGGTGGGTTTTTCTGCAAGAAATAAAAAGCACCGCATGTGTTTATTATACATCCTTTCTAGCTGACCACTGCTTTGTTCTAGAGTTCAGCATGAAAGGACTAATTTTTGTTTTGTTTTTGTTTTTTGTTTTAGTGAAATGGCATGTCCGTTGCTAATTCTAGCTATAATAGTTGCACATGTGAAAAATATCTATATATAGTTTGTGATTGGTAGCATTTCAAATAAATGGTATATTGAAATATTGACCTGAAATTTTTTGAGATGCTTATCAATTGACATTTTTTTCTTGGCCCGAGAACAGATTCTGAATTATTATTATTATTTTAAAATTATACCTTATAATATTAGATTTGTTCTTTTAAATATATTAGGAATTTAAATATAAGCATGCCACTTTGTTTATTGCTATATTATTAGAACTTCTTGGAGCATGGAAAGAATTCTTCACAAATGATTTTGCTCTTTTCAAAAAATAAGCTGCAAAGATATTTGTTAAACTATATTTAGTCTGTAAATGAGTGTAGCTTTTAAAGCTTTATCACTTTATAGTATGTAATGTTTCATCCAAATAATTTTTATATTTTGAAAAAATATTAAATAGTTTAGTAGTGCCATAATAAATATTTCCCCAGAATTCAGAATTGTATGCATCTCTGTTTTAGGAAGTTCACGTTGCTTCATAAAGAAAAAACTTGGGATCGTTATGCACCCCAACTTGTTATGCAGTAGATCATTGTTTATTTTTCCAGAAGTCAGTTATTCTAAGAATTGTGGCCATATAAACTTTTCAGAACACAAATGGAAATTACTATGTTATATGTGCTAAATAAAAGCTCAGTAGTTGATATTCCATCGTGGAGATAACACATTATCATTCAATAATGCTAGTTCTGTTGAGTCAAAATAAACCAAAGAAACTTTCAGCATTGTAAAGAGATTCACACATTTTAAAATCTAGTAACTATAGAGAAAGTGTTTCTTTGTTTTCATTAAAAAAAAAACCTGCCATTCCTTACATTTTAGAAAGTCAATGCCAGAGAAAATAGACAGTTTTGCTTCCTAGAGTAAACCTACCTTCTAAATACTTAAATCCCTGTGGGAGCCCAAGATCATAATGTAATTCCATCCTTTTTTGCTGCATGGAAACTATCAAGATTTATCAATCTCTGGAGTTAATATTGACCCTAGCTCTTAATTCCCTTTCAGTTAACAAGCCCCCATATGTCCATTTTTGTATCTTTGCCTATGATATCCCTATATGCTACATTTGTATTTTAAGTAGATTTACAATACAGATGCTTATATGTGCTCTTAGTATAAAATTAGTTTCTCTAGGGAGGCTTTGCCCAGAGACCTGAGAAAATGGAAGTTTTTGTTTTTAAAGTGTTTAAAGATTATTTAATTTTTACATAGTATGAGATGTTTCTAATTGGGTTGGAAAGGTGATATTTTGTTTTGTTTTGTTTTTTCCATTATGCCACATCTACTCACAAAAACTTAATAATTTCGTAAACTAAAAAGACAGCCAGCATACCCCTTTACAGTCCAAAATTATGCTTGTATGATACAAAAAATGTGGGGATATATAATCAGTGCTTCAATTATTAATCATCCTTTATTTATACCTAGATTTTTGGGATTCTCCAATTAAAAGGCATTTCTAAAATTCTACTAAAATTTTTTTGGTCTCAAAAACATTGAGAGTTGAAAATTTTTTCACCAAGATCATATCATCTCCACAAAATACACAAGCTGGGTGAATTTCTGGGATGTTAGGCCATTGAAGGATTTTTAGAGGTTTTATGACACTTTTACTCTTTTTATGCCCAATCCACTCAAAAATGACAGACTCCAGGGACCACCCAGCAAAATCCCTCTGTGGGAGTCAGACACTGATCCTGATCCCTATCTCAGACTCCTCAGTGTCATACAAAACACTTAAGGATGTTATAGGAACAGTTAGTAAATGAGCATAATAGGCAATCCATAGTGTTTTTAAATCGATACTAAAAAATTATGTTCATGTCATGTAAATTGCCTTAAAATATATTATACATATAAAATACTATGTTAAAATTAAATATAATATGTCAGCTGTAAAGGTGAAAAAGTAGCTAACTAAAAGTTCACAAATAATCTCTTTTCAGATTTTGTGTGTTTTCTCCTCAGCCAAAAGCCTCAAGATTCACTTGCAGCAGCCTACCTCTTCATTTATGTTGGATTGCTCTTTAAACATTAGAATATCTTGTAATAATAAGTTAAAGATTTCTCCTGACACAAGTCATTGTTGATTTCACTGTTATAGGGAAAAGGCTCTAGGGCGGCAGATAAGGCTGTTGCCATGGTGATGAAGGAGATACCGAGGGAGGAGTCTGCTGAAGAAAAGCCCCTCCTTACTATGACATCACAGGTGGGCAGACCCATAGGGTTCCTGTAGGAAGCTGACATATGTTAATATATCAGACATTGTGATTTTTAACTAGAAAAAAAAAAACATTAACTTGAACCAATTTTTAAAAAACACAGTTTCAATGAAACAATTATACAATATAAAATGAAAACCAAAATTGCTAAAAAAAAAAAAAAGGAAAATTCCATCATTTAGTTATTTGTGGATATTAATTTTCATTACTCAACTTTAGTTTTAAAAAAATGTATGTGCAAGTAAACCATGTTGCTTCTTTATAAAGTAATCTTGTTAACAACTTTGGGAAAGAAATAACAATTAAGTTAATGGTACATTTGAACAACAACAACCAAAAAAAAAAAAAATCAAATTCCTGTGAATACATACAAGTTCTATTGTATACATATGTCAGTTTACCAGTAGAATATCTAAATTTTCTTAAATGTTAAATATATTTATGTTGTGACTATGCATACTATATATATATATATATATATGTCTATACATATTTATGTGGATAACTAATTTACAGGAATGAGCCAGAAGTCCCTGAGTCCCCATGCAGAAAATGGCATTTGTGACCCCTCTTATACTTAGTGACCTTGACAACAAAAATATCATCTCTATTATAAGCGCATGAGAGCCATTTTCAGCATTTATTATAACAAGGATAGAAAAAAGTTTGCATTTGTATGCAAAGACACGCTGAGACTGTGAATCCTGTATGTCCTCAGGGACTTTTGAAACACCCTGTAAAATCCACATAAATATGTATAATATACTCATCACCACTCTGTGGAACTATCAGTTTTAAATTCTTAAATGAAAAATATTTTTACTTGCATTTATCTTATAATTTAGATTAGATTGTTATCTTAAACATTTCTTTTTCTCTGTAATGCAATAGTAAATGCAGTGATTCAGTTCCAATTATATGAACATGTCTAGAATTAGAAACATGTCCATTTACAGTCCTCATGAAAGGCATTTATATCAAAAGCTAAATTATGGCAACTTATTTTTAGAATATCATCAGATCACATCCCCAGCTGCTGCCAACATGTGTGGTTTTATTTTATTCTAAACACTGTGTTGTAAGTAATGAAAATCATAACAACATACAACAATCAAAATTGAATAATAAAAAAAGTTATCAAAGATTCCTAGGACTTTGGGATAAATTTTATATTGTGAGTTTTTTATCCATAAAGAAGAGAGGCTTCTTCCCAATCACACTTAGTAGTAGTTAGAAAGAAATTTGCTTTATATTTACCAAGGTCTCCATTCTTTACTTAATTTACATAGTAAAACATACACAGTTTTACACTGATCTCCTGCCCTTTGTAGAATCCATGTCCAAAATATTCAGCTCACAGTTCCTCAGGTAAATGCTATGGGAGGTGAGAACTAGCTGGGAGTCCTTGGTTAATGACAGCCGTGTTCATCGGTAGATAAGAGCTACCCAGATTTGCCATTGGCATAGTCGTGCTATAACATATCATTCAGAATATCACAAGTTAGGACAGGTTCCAGTAACCAAAATTCTTTTCCCTAAACCATGCATTGCTATGTGCTTTCCAGTAATCCCTTTCAAAGGTCCGAAATTGCCATTATAACCTAAGCTTGAATTTAAAAAATAATGCAAAATATTATTTTTGATTTTTTAACTTAGAAAAGAAATTGTGATTATTACCATTTTTTCATATTCAGAACATTTGTGTGTAGCAAGTTCCTTCTTTAATCCCCATCTAATGTTGCATTGACTGTTTTTGAGGTACGAGTTACAATTTTACTGCATGAAGATTATGTAATGCTTTCTTTGATGCATCATATTCTTGTTGCGTACTGGCTAGTTTATGAATCAGCAAACAGAGTTATGATTCATAAAATGCAATGCACCTGTTGTGTTGATAATTTTATGGAACTAATTCAGTGACAGCTGTGATACAATGATTTCTCAGTCAAATGACGCTTTATTAGTTGACATACTTTTTCCACTGTATACAAGTGGCTTCTTCCCTACTATGCACCAGTGGTGTGCACAAGCCAAAAAGCGGCAGAATGATCCAAAAAAGTGAGTACTCCTCATAGCAACCATAGCATCCAATCTGTGTACCATACCACATTCTTACCTGTTATCCTGTGTGAGTGTATCAGTGTCTTGAAATATGTTTGTCCCAGCATCTCCTATAAAGCCCCTTGTGACATAGCGCTACATACGACCGAATACATTGACTCATCTTCATCACTGGTACATCGATGCCAGTGGCTCATTCATAGATTCCAGATATGTCCGAAGCTAATTGCTGCTCTCAATAATGTCCTTAGGACGATTATAACTGGTTAAATACAAAACCAGTTCTTGAAACCCTGGGTCCCCAACTCGTTTAATAACTGTTCAGTCAACAGGTTGTAAGTGCAGAATAGTTTATATTGAAGCATTTTTTTTTGGATTATATGATGATTACAATCACTTTTAGAGAGGTTGAACCAAACATACTCCAGTGAAGTCATTTATAATACACTGAACGAATTGAACTAAAACAGAAGAGTTGGCCGGGTGACCTGAATTCAGAAATTTCTGGGCCCCTGGAAGTTGCTTTTTGTTTAATTTAATTATTAATTCTATATTAACAAACAATATGTCCAGCACTTCATAGAAGCTCGGGTTCATGCTGTCCTAGACTAACACTTTAAGTCAAGAGTATGTAAACAAGAGTGCATTGATGAAAGGTCTAAAGGAAAAATAGTATGCCCTCAAGTCTTTGGGGGAAAAAGTTTCTGTAGGCCTGGGCTGTCCAACACAGGAGCTGCTGGTCATACGTGGCTATTGAGAGCTTTGTGGGTCCCCACAATTGAGATGGGCTCAATGTATAAAATACACACCTGATTTTGAAGATTTACCCCAAGAAAAGGAATATAAACTATGGCATTAATAATGTTTACATGTTGAAATGATCATTTTTGGATACATTGGGCAAAAAAAAATACATTCTTAAAATTATTTTTCAACTGTTTCTTTTCCATTTTTTGAAAGTGGCTACTAGAAAATTTTAAATTATCAGTTTCTCATGGTAGTTCTATTGTACAGCATAAAGACTGTAATAATATAAGTTAATCCAACTTGAAGATAGAAGGAACAACTATGTGCCAAAGGATTGATTATATCATTAAAAAAATTATTCTTCTTTATGAGAATAAAATTATGTTAGCGAATGTTTTTTTCTCATAAGGAACCATCAAAAGTTTCCATTTTAACCACCTCCCCTGGTAGGTGGGTTTTTTTTTTTAGCAAGATATATATTATTCATCTTTTGCTATAGAGCACAGTATCTTAAAACTGTGCGTTTCAGATGTCTTCTTGCTAAGGGAATTTTTATTTATTTATTTTTTTTTTTTTTTTTCAAACTCAGCCTGTGTGTTTCTATCTGTCTCCACTCCTTATACCTTGATACTGAAATTATTTTTGTGTCTGATAAACATAAAAAGAATAATGTCCTTGATTGGAAAAACATTCTCAAGGCTACTAAATATAGCCTTGTTTGGATTTCTATTACCAACCTGAAACAATTGCTTTATGTTCTCCTGCCTGCCTCAGTGTTAGTACTACCCTAGCTGTAAACAGTAATATCTATCCATTTCCCCATGAAGAGATTCACATTTTTTAAGTCTAACTTTTCTGTCAAGAAAATAGATGAGTTGGTTGACATTTAGATCAAGTCAAAGAGTTGAAAGTGATTACATGGTTATCCTTCACTAGACGCCCCCCTGGGACCCATGTGTAGGAACTGGGGTGGAGGGAGGGGAGCAGAGCAGAACCATTAGTACTATTACCAGCTCACAAGAAATTAATTCTCTCAGGTGTCAGAGTTTACTATGACAAAACTCTCAAAGTCTGAATACTTAAAGGAGGGCATGCTAATGATTTCGTTAGTCGTCTTGTCTTTTCAATGGATTGAGTCAGTTAACAAAACTTACCATTAGTTTTGATAGGGTCACTGTTTTGATGGGCATCGCACAAATTTCTGAACTTGCATAAGACTAATAAAGCCATAAACAAGTAGTGCAATTACAAAATTATGGATGAAAACCTACTTAAAAATGACACATACTTTAATCAACAATGTCACAAATGATAAGGGAATTTTCAAAATGCATAAAAATATATCTATTAAAATCATATTTATATTTTACATAGAAAAAATCTTAATTTTTTTCTATTATTTAGATGAGGTAAGAGACATGGTAAATTATTACAAATTTTTTAAGTCAACAGTTCAGCTATGAGATACTTGTCAACTGTTTTTCAACTTACCAGTTTCAGTGTTTTAACTTTTAAAATTATTTTTTAAGTACTAAAATGTTTAAAAATAAACACAGAATATTTTACTTTAAACTAAAACAACAGTTTGAGATCATCAACCTGAAATGTAAAAGTATGGGATAATGGATTATTACCATTGACAGACCTTGTTTTATCATGTAAAATGTATTTTGGTTTGGAGTTAATTCTTAGTGATAGAGGTTATCACAAACCCTTAGCTCTGTATTTTTTAATGAAACACCTAAGCAATACATTGTTTAAAGGTAAATAAACTTAGATTGAAGTCACAAAACAAACTATATAAACATACACTGGAGTTTAAGTAACAGGCAGTGTTTAAAGGCAAAATACTCTACTTTCATCTTGGTTAAATATTCCCCTGTAGCTTAGATGACATAACAATTTAATTTTTTAACACTGAAATTAGAGAAATTCAAGTTGAACTAAGGCAAATGCATTTTTAGATAAAGTTTTAAAATAGACAATAATTTATTAAAGCTGGATGTGATCCAGCTGAAATTAGAGAAATTAGAGAAATCAGAAATTAGAGAAATTCAAGTTGAACTAAGGCAAATGCATTTTTAGATAAAGTTTTAAAATAGACAATAATTTATTAAAGCTGGATGTGATCGTCTGCATTTCTGCTCAATACTAAACACGGTATTGATAATAAAATAAGAACCAATTTGGTCATGTGGTGGCTAATATTAGCCACTGTCTAAGTCATAAGTAAATTGAAGGCATTTGACTGAATATTTCATTCACATCCTATGATTACAAGGAAAGTGTAAAGGTTCGATAGTCTGTTGAATTCTCCGTGACCAGGAAACCCCTCCATGTTAAGTGCTCAACTGTCTTTTTACTCCTGCGGTGTCCTTTTGTTTCCATGCCCACTGACCGTGTAAGGGTTTTCCCTTGAAGTCTTCAAATTTGGATCTCTGATTTAAAATCCCTGAGTGAAGTAGTAGGGTTGTTTTGAAGTGTCACTGGCCTCCCATATACCTTGGTCCATTTCCTTCTTCCAAGGATGGCGTAAGGCAGACCTATGCCCTTATTTTTCTCATTAGGCCTTCACTCTTTGCATCCTTGACTGTTTGGTAGAAGCCTGGCATTTGGAAATGAACCTTTAGTAACTCTAGTTTTCCAAATTTTTAAATGATGTGACGCTGGGGGAAAATGGGTTTAGATTTATGGTTTAAAGCCTGCCAGGGAATTGGTAAACATTTCTGAGGACCACCGGCCTCTCAGTGAGTTGATCAAACCCAGTATGAAATTGAGGATGCTCATGTAATCATTCTTTTGTACAATTTAGCATTCAGTTTGACAATAAATCAGTCAATATTTATTAAACTGCTGCTATGAGATACAAAAGTTAACTGGATAAGATCTGTACCCTCAAAGAGGTGATAGTCTAGTAGGGGAAAAAC
Source organism: Halichoerus grypus (assembly GCF_964656455.1). Classification (NCBI taxonomy): domain Eukaryota; kingdom Metazoa; phylum Chordata; class Mammalia; order Carnivora; family Phocidae; genus Halichoerus; species Halichoerus grypus. The sequence continues at coordinate 85,032,984 of NC_135712.1, forward strand.
AGGTTAACACTAAAGTCTAAGACTGGATAACACCTGGGAACGTGGAGATGCTGTAAGAAGGCCCTCATTGCCTAGTGCTGAAGAAGGTTCCCAGACGATGTGCCAGTGGAATGGGGTTCTGGAAGAGGAGTAAGAATCTGTCACCATTAGAAAGGCTTGACTGATTTAAATATTGAGAGGAGGAACAGAGAAGGATAAGAAATGAAAATTTTAAATGTAAACAAAGTGAGGAGACAAAGGCCCTACAAACTAATGAAGTGGGTCATTTTAATTCAGATATGATAATCTGATTGATCCAAATTGCAGTCATTCTAACTTAATTATTTAAAAATGGCAACATTTTGTGCTCGCTTCGGCAGCACATATACTAAAAATGGCAACATTTTGACTCACCTTTTACTATTTTTATAACATCAATATACTCTGTACTCAAAGGGTGAAATGAGGTAAGTTCATAAAGCATTTTCAAACTGAAGGAAGTAATTCTAAGAGAAAGTCAATAAGTCATATCCTACCACTGAATAAAGAGAGAATAAATGGCATACAGTTTGGAAGCAAAGCTGAGGGGAACTCTTTGGGGGATTTGTTCAGTTTGCAATTGTCTTTTATGACCTAAAAGATTTACTTATTCTCTAGTCACCGTAGGAAAACCATAAATTTGTTTGAAAATGAGGAGCGGGCCATGTGAAAAGTTATTCCTACCTATACAAATAAAAATAAAATGAGACTTAGTCTGGCTAAAATAATGATTCCCAAACTCATCCAACTGAAGACACAATTCAAAATTGGAATGTTTGAGATAGATATTTTTATATCCTCAGTTTTTGCAAAGTCACTGTCCCATTTGGTAGGGACAGTGATCTTTATTGATTTTATTGATCCCCTCTTATATGAAAACATTCTATTTGAAGTTGTGAAGGATATAAGTATGAGTAAGACCTAGTCTCTGACCTCAGAGCTTATAAGAAAAGGTTTCATGATATTTCTTGTTTCATCTTCCATATCTCCATCAAAACCAAAAAACTTTCAGTTCCCAAAATTAGCTTTCCATGATCTCTGAAATCTGACCCTTCATCTTTTTCACCCCAGAGACCTGCCACCATCCCCCACGCCAACCCCAGCATTTCCCAACAGACTGTGTGAAAAACACGGGCTCAGAAAGTAGTTTGCTATTTCGCCTTTGATTTGTAACTATGTAAGAAAGCCACAGAAACAGCTCAGTTATGGGAATTGGGCAGACCTAACAACTCCCTCAGTCTGGGAGTGACGTGTGCTGGGAAACTAGACAGTAGGTGTGGAAGAGACGCAGGCCTTATGAGGCAGAGGAGAAGCCGTGCCTCAGTCCTGGGCTCCCAAGGGTCTCTCTGAACAACCTTCTCTTTAGTATGTCTTCCTGTGCTGAGAAAATCTGAGAATGCTACATGTGCTTTCTCCAGAAAATAAGTCTGAAGTTTCATGAAGAGAGAGGCTCCAAAGAAATCCTATTACCTTAGACAGACCTGCCTAAAAGGACAAGGCCTCTCAATTAACTGTGCCTTTTCCTGTTTTTCCATTTAGTTGTCTATGTCGACAAGGGCCCTTCTAGAAATCTTTTATCAAATTCAGACTATAATTTTTTAGTGTTTACAACTAAAAGTATCCGTAGAGATCTAACACCCTGGTCTTCTAAAACTATACCTAATTTAGGCCAGTTCCACATATCTACTCACAGAGCTGTGATATAGGAATAAATTATTAGTCCCTGTTTTTACAAAGGAATTTAAGTATATCCAAAATGAAGAAACAAATAAAGAAAATAAGACTTAATTTTCATTTTATGCTTCTCTCAAAATATTGCCTTACAAATCTGGAGATTTTTTAGGCACATCTTTTTCTTAGAACAAGTAGAAAACTAGATGGCTATGCCCATTTTAAGAAAGGCTAATCTAAAAGCTCCTGAAAAACTAAGACAGTTAATTTAGGAATTAACCACTTGCATATCATGAGTATAGTTCTCCCCTTAACCGTGGAAACAGGACCCAAGGAAGTCTGGATTCTAAGAGATGCAAAATAACTGAAAGTAAATAATTGGCTGCCACTGATTAACTAGAGACCAACCAAAAATCGCACTGAAGGATTTCTGAAATTAGAGAACAAGCCAGTGGGAAAAGACAACTGAATTGATAGAAATCTATTTTATGTATAGATTTTCAGAAATATATCTACTGGATACCTGTACAGTTAATATAAGTTATTTCCTACTCTCCCCAAATAATGCTTGTCATGCACCGCAAAAGCATCCCAAGGAAATGTAAGGAAGGATATGTGCCCATAGATGACTTGAGCTTTTGAAGAGAGAGAGGAGAGGAGAACATTTATCCACATACATACAGATCTGTGTGTGTGCACTCAATCACATAACGCTGACTGCCCACCCTAACCAGAATGTGTCACCTCAACGTCTGAGGCCACTCTTCCGGGTCTCAGTAATGTTTTGTCCATGTGGAGAGTAGGAACTGTGACGCAAGAGGTGTCATTTTCTACCTATTGAAATTTAGAGAATAATTCTAAAACAGTTCTAGGAGAAAAAAAAAAAAGGCTTGAGCTTTAAAAACTGAAGTTGGCTGCATCAAAAATATGTTGACAGTGCTAAAAGGCTCATTCCCCATCCCTTGGTATTTTTTTTCTTCCTTGGCCCTCCCTATTTATTTATTTATTTATTTATTTATTTATTTATTTATTGGTAGGCCTGCTATTCTCATTTTGTTGCAAGGCTGCACTGTAATTCATCTGATTCTGCAGTTTAACAAAGCCCTTTGATACCTGTGTTCATTTGTTCTCAGCTGGTGAATGAGCAGCAAGAAAGCAGACCCCTCTTGAGTCCCTCCATCGATGACTTTCTCTGTGAAACCAAATCGGAGGCAATAGCAAGGCCAGTAACGTCCAACACAGCCGGTAATTCTTTCACTTTTAACTAATCCTCAAGTAGAGCTAATTTTCACTGCAGTGAAATGCATATTTTCTCTCTGTAATGCGTCTGAAGTGGAGAATAATGTTTGCAACTGAACGAATGTTGAGGACATACACTATTCCACATAAACTAATACATCGCTCTGTATTCCACAAGAACGCGCAATGTATTTTACCCAACCAACTTGGCTGAACAGTAGCGCACCACTATCAGCAATGAATCATTTCTCCATGCATATTTACATCTTTGCATCTCAAGTCACATTACAAGGAATCTTTCAAACAAAAGCATCTATTTCAGAGTAAGGTTTTTCAAAGTTCTGGCTGAAAATATTCTGTCTGACCAAAGACCAGTAAAATAAAAATGTAGGCAGCCCCTTCGAGTGGATTGAAATGACAAAATTAAAAGTCTTAGAGATTGGAAATGTTATAGAGCCAATTTCATTTTTCTGTCACGTAAATGTGTTACTTGTTTCCTCTTAAGACAATTTATTTGATTGGGCGCCTGGGTGGCTCAGTCGGTTAAGCGTCTGCCTTCAGCTCAGGTCATGGTCCCAGGGTCCTGGGATCAAGCCCCGCATCGGGCTCTGTGCTCAGCAGGGAGCCTGCTTCTCCCTCTCCCACTGCCTGCCTGTCTGCCTACTTATGCTCTCTCTCTCCCTCTGTCAAATAAATAAATAAAATCTTAAAAAAAGAAAAAAAAGACAATTTATTTGAACGTTCTTCTGGAATTAAACCTACCCAAACAGTGAACTCTCATCTGTATAGGCACGTACCTATAGGCACTAGTAAGTATTCATCCAGTGAGTGGATGCAGGATGCCACTGGGATGAATCATACCTCCCCTAGTCCCCTCTGCATTTTCCAGTTCTCACTGATGCTAAAACTAAGTCACTTAGTTAGGGTTCACCCTGACGGAGCTACATAAGATCTGACGCAAACACTACTTTTCACCTTCTGTATCGGAGGCAGCCTTTCTGCATTGATTTCATTCAGTCAGCGTTCACATTCAAAGGCATGTTGTTCAAATAAGGATGAAAAAATGATGTTTGGAGTCAAAGAACAAAGGCTATGTTGGATTGCAGGAGAGGGTTTAATGGAGAAAGGAGAGAACAATTATGTACTGTCTTGTTCAGTGCTGTCCATTTCCCTATCATGTCCTCAGCTTGCTGTTGCCCGCTATTTTTTCATTATACTTTTAAGTAAGTGAAGAAAATCGTGGGGGGGGGGGGGGGGGTGGGGGCGGGGAAGGAAATTGTAATTTTTTCTTAAATGCTAAAAATTACAACAGCAAAAGTAACTAACACAAGACAGAGGCAGTTAATGCAGGAGTGTGGTCTACGGTCTCTGGGGTCAAACTTGGCAACGTCAAGCCCCAGCTGTGCCACTTAGTGGCTCTTGTCCTTGGGCAAGTTGCTTAACTAAGTCTGTTTCCTCATCTACAATAACAACATCTGTATCTCATGGGTTACTTGGGAAGATGAAATGAAGCAATCTATGTAAGCTCTAACAGATGTTACCATTACTGTTAGATATCAGGTTAGAAAAACAGTATACTCAACACTTCCCTTTTCAGATGCACTAACTTTCTTTCTACCACACAAAAGCAATCATTTCCTAACTTCAACCATCACTTTGAGTGATCAAGCAAATAAAATTGTTTTGGTACATTTAAGCAGGAAATTAACCAAGTTCAGATCCTACCAGATCAGATTTATCCCCCTTATCTATGAAACTGGAGCTCACCCCTCCAAAACTGGAGAGCTACCCTTAGAAAAATACAGAGGAGAATTGTGTCTCTAATTTCAGGAAAGTCCATGAGAATTGGATACACGGAGAAGTTCCCACTTCTCCAGTTCAAAAAAAAAAAAAAAAAAAAAAAGTTGCAAAGCATAGAATTCTCACATCTTGATTCCAGTACCTTCTGCACTTTCCAACTCCCACTGATGCTAAAACTAAGTCATTTAGGAAGGGCCCACCAGAGAGAGCAACATGATATTTGATTCAAAAGTCACTTTTCACCTTGATTTTTCTAACATATAAAAGAGACTTACAAAATATTGGAGGAAAAAACTCAAAAGAATATGTAATTTTTTTATGATTGCGATACTACAGAATTGCCTTCTGTATTCATTTTCTAGGCTTTCGTGACAAAATACTACAAACTGAGTGGATTATACAACAGAAATTTATTGTCTTACAATTCTGGAAGCTAGAAGGCCAAAATTAAGGTGTCAGCAGGGCCGTTCTCTCTCTGAAGGTGCTCAGGAAGAAACTGTCCTAGGCCTCTTTTCTAGTTTCTGGTAGTCCCTTGGCTTGTGGCAACATGATTCCAATCTTCATATGACATTCTCCCTGTGTGCATGTCTTCCTGTGTGTGTCTGTCTCTTTATCCAAATTTCCCTTTTTCATAAGGACACCCGCCGTATTGGATTAGGCGCCTACTCCAATATGACTCATCTTAACTAATTCTATTTCCAACAGCCCTATTTCTAAATAAAGTCACATCCCAAGGTACTAGAGGGTTAGGACTTCAACATATGAATTGGGGAGGGGGGACACAGTTCAGTCCACAACACCCTCCAAAGCAGAGGTTCAAGAAAAATAGTATTTTGAGACTGTCCTCAGCACTCAGTACATCTGGGTCACACAGATTTTTATCCTGAAGAAATACTGGTGTTCGATAGTGTTTTTTAATCTTAAAAGTATATCTCAAGGCACAAACACTATATATTTTTAATACCTGAGAAATATAATTTTTAAAAAATATTGCAGAACCCACTCCTTGGTATCTCAATATGCAACATTATTATACATCTTTAAACAGGAAAAATTTTATCATACATATACCTTGGAAAGAATTCCAATCTGGTCCAATAATTTTGTAGCTAAGGTTTCTGGGCAAAAGATATAGTTATCATTTTCTGTCCAAATTTTTAATAAAAAAATAGTAATTTTAAATAGAGCATTGTCATTTTATAGAATAGTATGAAATTACATTGAGAAATCAGGACAGTCATTGAACTTTAAGTGTCTGTTACATCCCAGGTATTATTTATATCTTTACACTTACAGAATGGATATTAAACAATCTTGGAGTAAAATATGAAAGAAAACCTGCTTCAAGGTTGTACCAGATCAATCAAGAAGAAATTTGAAGAACCTTATGTTAAGAGAGGCATTTATACTTGGCATTTTCTTCTAATGAAAAAATAAAGCTAGTGTGCCACCATCATAACATTTACTTAAATATTTAAGGAATATAGCTCTTATATATATTAGCACAGAATGCAATATAGGTAATATTTATCTCTTCCAAATGTCACTCAGATGATAGGGTTTTTTCCTCTACTGACTTTAAGAGAACATATTAATCTTCTGTCTCATAGAAGTTCTAAATTATAATCTTTTTCTTAAGTATTTTAATTATCTTTTTTACTTTCTGCTCATTTCTACTTTAGGATTAACTTTTTGTTATCCCATAGTGATAATATCAAGCAGATCAAATAAGGATATTTTTAATTTCTTTGCCATTAACACCCTAAATTATCTTTAATCTAGATGATAGCTAATTCCTTGGCCCTCTCAAACTGTATCCCTAGATGGTAGGTAGGCTAATATCATTGCTAATATCCTTGATTTTAAAATGACAAATAAATATATATTATCACAGATGCATATATCAAATGCTCAGAACGTAACTAGACAATGGATGTTTTAAGATCATGATTACATTATAGGACAACTATTTACTATAAAATTTGCAATAATAACTTGTTGGTCTGTAATCTCCCAAAAAATCTAACATATGTCAAAGTACAGGAAAGATTCTTTCCTAAAGACCAAGTAGAACAGGAGGTCTTTGGTTTGCATTTATCGATCTGAATTATCTAAAAGAATTTTATCCCTCAACTTGAGCCTTTAGGTGGATAGTTATTATAGAAGAAACATTTTTCATGGTTTAAAAAAATAATAATTTCACTCCTTGATATGTGACCCATATACCTCTATAAGAGACTCATATATGGATGGGAAGAGCTACCCTTAACAAAGTTCACACTCCTGTCACAGCCACCTAATTAAATATTTTAATTGCAAAATTAGTGTAATATTTACAAAATGCATTTTTATGAAGTCCAAGTAGCAGTGAAGCCAATGGCATGCTTCTTGAGAGAACTTAGAAATTAGGAAGTAGCTTGCTTGAGTCGCCTGGGTGGCTCAGTCGGTTAAGCGTCCGCCTTTGGCTCGGGTCATGATCCCAGGGTCCTGGGATCAAGCCCCGCATCAGGCTCCCTGCTCAGTGGGCAGCCTGCTTCTCCCTCTCCTTCTGCTGCTCCCCTTGCTCTCTCTCTGTCAAATGAATAAATAAAATCTTTAAAATCTTAAAAAAAAAAAAAGAAATTTGGGAAGTAGCTTTAATTACATAACTCAATAAAATAAGCAAAAATTCGTTGAATTATTTAAGTCCAATGTTCGACATCACTAGCAAAATCCTTCCTAAGGGAATTTGCTTTGTAGCCACTATTTTAAAGAATACCAGGTTTCTAGAATGCCAGGGTAGCTTACAAAACAGAACAGAGATCCCATCAGCTCCTTGTGGCACATTCTGTGACTGCACCAGTCAGAGCTGTCCCTTGATCTGTCCTCTCTAACCACTCTATGTACATTTATTCCTTAAAAGAAATTCACTAAAAATCTGAGGCTCATTATATTATAGTGGTGTGAATAGCATTGTACTTATCACCAAAGCATCAAATCAGAGCTTCGTAATAGGTGCTATTTTATTTTAACTGTTCTAAGCAGCCTCACCTCCTACAGCCCAAGTAATCTAACATTTGTAAACATCTTCGGCACTATGGGGTGCCGAATTCCAGTTCAATAGGTGATCTTCAGTCAGGGGTCGTTGAGATAAATGGAAACAAATACTTACATAGTATCTTGCAGCTTCCATCTTCAGGAAGTTCCACCAATGAAATTAGGTGACCCAAAAAAAAAAAAAAGTTTCTGAGATTATCAACTATTTAAATTATGCCTCAGACTACCCAAACTGCCAGATGATTGGGAGCTAAACAAAAAATAATCAAAGGCATATCAAAGGAGTTCAGCACATTGCGTCCAGGTTCAGATAAAGTCTAGCGAAGAGTGGTGACAAACACATGCTTGGGAGTGATAGGGCCTGTGTTTGCATCCTGGCATGGACACTGCCCTACAAACTGTGTTAGTGTCCTATTGCTGCTGTAGCAAATTACTGCAAGTTTAGTGGCTTAAGACAGCACAAATTTATCATCTACAATTCTGGAAGTCACCAGTCCTAAAGTCAAGGTGTCAGCAGAGCCACACTCCTTCTGGAGACTCTAAAGGAGAATTTGTCTCCCTGCCTTTTCCAGCTTCCGGGAGTACCTGCAATTCCTTGGCTTGTGTCCCCTTCCACCCATCCCATTTCTAAAGCCAGCAACATAGCTTCTTCAAGCCTGTCCCTCTGTCTCTCTCTCTTTCTCTCTTTCTTTCTCTCTCTCTCTCGCTGTCACACACACACACACACATGCACATACACACATACACACATTTTCCCATCCACTGTAAGAAGTGGTTATCACAATGTAGACACAGATTCCAGAACCCAAACTTTCATGTGCTTAAGAGAATCTTTAAAACTGGGTTAAGAAGATCAGCAGAGCAAATATCCCCTTCCATGCCAAGATATGCCCCCTTCAAAGTCCATATGGAAGAGTGAGACCCTTTATTTCTAAGTCTTAACTAAAGTGCATATGCATACAATACACACACACACACACACACACACACACACACACTTGTTAAAATGCAATTTGTCTTTCTCCAGAAAGTAAAAGGCTGCACCCATCCTTCTATGCTTTAGAAATTGTAGTCCCTAAGGACTCTCTCAGCTTCAAAGCTTACCATTCAAACTCCAAGCCACCCCCTTCATCAACGGGGGGACAAATAGGGCTTTTTGTGTGTGCTAAGCATTTGTTTCACATTTGCTGGGCAAAGAACAAAGGAACAGAGAGCTCAGAACCAACACAGGAAGTGCCCAGGCCAGTTTGGAGAGGCAAAGAATGTTGCTGAGCCAGGTTTGAATTTGCATTTCACTCTTTTAGTAATTCATTTATTCTGAATGGTGAGAAGCAGATATAGAATTAAATTAATACTCACCACTTACTATTCTGTAACAAATGTATTTCCTATATACGAGTAGACAAGTCCTATATAATTTGCTTCTAAAAGAAGTATAGGAACAAGTGACTAATTCCTAATTGTTTGTACAATTAGTAAAAAGACATATATGGCATTCCAGAGACTGTTACCCATTTCCTTCCTTCTATTATAAGGAAATCTTGGTGGGCCTAGAATCTCTGCCAACATAATAGTGGCCTGGAAATTTCTGTTTAAACATTCAAAGAATATGAAATGTGTTACATCCTAGCCTGTTTTGGCTGCTTGCCATGCTTAAATTTTAGACACCAAGCCAGGAAGCTTAGCTCTAAAAGCCACTTCTTTCCCCCCACTTTGAGGTTCTTGCTGGCCACAAAACACTGCTCATATCTCAGAGCATCTTTGCCCTGGAAAGTGGCTCCCATCTCCTCAGGAAGACTCAGATGAGATAAGCTGATACTTTCAGGCCATTTTCTGATACATTTACTTCATAGCATCCTCTGTAGACCAATACCTTTGTCTCATTCTCTGTTTTATTCCCAGTGGTGTTTCTCCTTTCTGTCAATGTACAGGTCTGCTTCTTGCCCAAAATAGAAAAAAAAAAAAAAAAAAAAAAAAGCAGGGAGAATAGGAGGAGATCAACAAAAAAGAAAGAAAAGCATCACAAATTGGCCACCAAAGAATTTATTGAGTACCTATTGTATGCCTGGCACTTTACACAGTCAATATACAAATTAGATAAGTTCATCTTCATATCATACCTAAACAATTTAACCTGCATTTTTCAGAGGACGAAACTGAAACTCAGTGAAGTCAAGAAACTTACTCAGAGTCACACAGCTAAGCAGTGGTAGAGCTAGGTCTTTCCACTTCACCATTAACATCCAACCACTGTGATTTGTAATTGAAATCAGAAAACAAGATTATTGAGAATACAGCCTGACAAACTATCCTAAGGATCCTGTAGGGGTGGTTAGCTCATGAGGACAGTGTGGTACTAAAGAAATCCAGGTTGTGAGCTCCACTGAGCCCTGACCCCACCTTGAGTTTAAGCAGGAAGCATATGGAAAGAGTGCTGAGATATCAACAAAAATCCATTCCTTACCAAGAGGACAAGCCGAGAGGTCAGAGAGGAGGAATGGTGCAGTCATAGTTGTAGACGGTGCCAGAAAGAGTTAACACCAGGATTTCTCTGTCACTTTGTTGACTTTCCTAAACTATCTGGGTGAACAGATCCCAGACCAGGAAGCCACCAGGCCAGTCCAGAAGACAGCTCTCAGGTGCTTGAGCTGGTGGAGAGGCAGGGCTGAAGGGACCTTCCCCGATTGAAATTTTCCATTTCTTACGATGAGCTAGTCACACCCTGGTGACTTGCACTGTAAGAGAAAGAAAGATGAAGAGTTACAAAGCTTGCCTTTTGCATTCTCCTTTGCCTACTTTACATCTGAACAAATTATTTCTGCCTTCATTAGAGTATTTAATACAATGTAATCAACCTGCTAGGAAGTTAAAGTGTAGCCATTTTATGGTTTGTTACATTGAAATTTAAATTTGCATATTAAGCAGCAAAGGCATTAACATGTGTACCTATTCATCAGCTATGGATTGTAAAATATTCCTCTGGTGTGAGCCCAAATAGCAAGCCGTTTTCTGATTGAACTGCTTAATTAAATAAAAGATGATTAGCAGCATTCCTTTATATCCTGTATACTTTAGTAGTTCGAAATTTAAAACACAAAGACATTAGAAACTTTTCCAAATCTTCCTCATAACTGTTTTGCAAACATATTTCTGAATACGGTAGACTCTTCTCTGGAAAAACTGTGCTGTAAAATATATCTCTCTATAAATAAGGCAAAGCAATAAAGTAAATAGTACCTGAATTCATATTCGATTTTATTATTTTAATTTTACTTAAACTTTCATCACTGGTGAGGCTGGTCTAAGTCTTATTTTGTGTACTGTGCCAAAATAAAGGAAAACAGATAGCAAACTTTTTAGTCTAAATGCAGACCATCTTTAGAAATCAATGGTGAGCTAACTTAATTTGATACTTCTTTTTTTCATTAGTTTTTGATGTAGTGTTCCATGATTCATTATTTGCGTATAACACCCAGTGCTCATCGCAATAAGTGCCCTCCTTAATACCCATCACTGGGCTAACCCATCCCCCACCCCCTTTCCCTCTGAAACCCTCAGTTTGTTTCCCAGAGTCTGTAGTCTCTCGTGGTTTGTCTCCCCCTCTGATTTCCTCACCTTCATTTTTCCCTTCCTTCTCCTAATGTCCTCCATGCTATTTCTTATGTTCCACATATGAGTGAAACCATATGATAATTGTCTTTCTCTGCTTGACTTATTTCACTTAGCATAATCCCCTCCAGTTCCATCCATGGCAGTGTAAATGGTGGGTATTCATCCTTTCTGATGGCTGAGTAATATTCCATTGTATATATGGACCACATCTTCTTTACCCATTCGAAATGGGCAGAAGACATGAACAGACACTTCTCCAAAGAAGACATATGAATGGCTAATAGACACATGAAAAAATGTTCAACATCATTAGCCATCAGGGAAATTTCAAATCAAAACCACACTGAGATACCACCTAACAACAGTTAGAATGGCAAAAATTAACAAGGCAGGAAACAACAAATGTTGGAGAGGATGTGGAGAAAGGGGAACCCCCTTACACTGTTGGTGGGAATGCAAGTTGGTACAGCCACTTTGGAAAACAGTATGGAGGAGGTTCCTCAAAAAGTTAAAAATAGAGCTACCCTATGACCCAGCAATTGCACTACTGGGTATTTACCCCAAAGATACAGAGGTAGTAAAAAGAAGGGGCACATGTCCCCCAATGTTCATAGCAGCAATGTCCACAATAGCCAAACTGTGGAAGGAGCTGAGATGCCTTTCAACAGACAAATGGGTAATTTGATACTTCTAACCTACCCTACAACCACAAAATCCTTCAGCACCCAACTGAAACTTATTTTGGAAAAAATAACTTCAGAGCAGTGAGTGAGTTTATCTTAACCTTTTCCATCTCTGATAGTATTGACCACAGGCTTAGATCTCCTTGACCTGAGTGAACCTGTCTCTCAAACCCAAACCAAAGCCAAGAAGTTGGAGGCCTCATCAAAAACCTCATCCCTCAAGAAAAAGGCTGATGGATCTGATCTTATCAGTGCAGATGCTGAGCAGAGAGGCCAGCCTCTCCGAGGCCCAGAGACATCATCCTTAGATTTAGGTAAGGTAATAGCATGTGTCGGCTGCTGCTGGCCCTTGCCTTAATACAAGGAAGTTCCACAAATGACATGAAAACCATGAGCAAAGGAGTAGAAAAGATTAATTCCATGAAGGAATATGGGCAGCACACATTCTTTTGTGCTTGAATTAAATAGCATTTGGGGAGCTCAGTTTTGTATAACTGATGTGGGTCCATTCATTTATTTATTCAACCTACCTGTGTTGAATTCTTGACAGATGGCAGGTGCCCTATGAGGCATTGGAGTTACAAGTAAGAATGAGACATGAATCTTGCTCTCTAGGAGCATTTAGTCTAGAGTGGGAGATAGCCAGAAAAAGAAAGAGGGAGAGAACAGCTTTAACACAAGGTCCAGGAACAGCCAGCCAGAACATGTAACATGCATGGGGATATATCTGATATAATAATAACAGCTACCATTTATTGATGGTTTATCACGTCCAGGACTATGCTACATGATTCACATGCATTAGCCCATTAATTCATCGAAAACTTAAAATTTAAATAACTTGCCCAAGATCTCAGTTAGTATGAGGAAGACCTAGAATCTGAGCATGTTCTGATTAACTTCTGAAAGCCCATACTTTTATCTACTATACATCTTCCTGAGAAAGGAGAGCTTAACTTCATCTCATGGAACCAATCAAATTATGGTCTCCTTTCTCAGGAGAAAGAAAAGTGGCAGATAATTCAGAAAGCCAAGGGCAACATGTCCCCTCTCCCCTGCCATGTCCCTCTCCGAGGCCTGTCTCTTTAGAGGAAAGCTTTATAACTATCTCCAATACTTCCTCACTATCAATGTGTTCTAGGTTTTTTTCAGCTGTACAGATGAATAATGAAATTTACACACTTATATAAGGATATATTATTAAATGCATTACAATATAACACAATAAACTTAAAAGTGAAACTTTCATTTCTCTCCTTTTGAGAAAATGTCCTGTGAAGAAGTCATAAAAATACTTAAAGAACTTTGGAGGACACCGACTGCAAACCTATCTTTTTAGAAATGAAAAAACTGGCCCCCAAAGTTGTTTAAGTGATTTATTTACAGTCACACACCTGTTAATGAGAGCAAACCCAGCCAAATTCCTTATCTGTAAGAATTAAACCACAGGGAGAAAATGGTTCTAGCATTCTCTTGGCTTTCTCCATTGCCTCCTTTCTTTCTAGTCCCATTATTCATTCCCTCATTTGATGAAAAATTAAGCAATTTTACAAAAGCTGTGAAAAGTGTTCCATTTTCTTCTCACCTCCTTTTAACAGTGAGGTTCATCTCTTTAAACAGAATTTCTTTCTAGAAACATGCCAGAAGTGCCTCAAAGCCACCTCCTTAGCTGGAGGCAGCTAGGATAGTACTCCATATGTTCATTCCCATGGGTTTCCATGGATTTATACACAGAATTCAGAATGCACATAGCTCTTGAAATAAGTTCAGATAAACAATTTGATTGTTTAACTAAAAGCAATCCAGTTTCTTTTACTAGGTCTCATTTTTATTTAGCTAAACATGTTTTAATTAATTTTCATGAATCTTAAAAAGTTGGTCTTGGGTTTAGGAGCATCAGCTGAGTGAAGTTCACTTATATAAGACTTCTTAATTTCTCTTCTTCTCTCTGCACCTCATAATCCACTGTCCCCATTACCCCTTTCCTATCTCCTTCATAGACATTCAAACACAACTGGAAAAATGGGATGATGTTAAGTTTCATGGAGATCGAAATAGCAAAGGGCATCCAATGGCAGAGAGAAAATCATGCTCATCTAGAACTGGATCAAAAGAACTTTTATGGTAAGATATTTTAATATCAGAAAATAGCTAATGGTGTGTCAGATGTATGGGTATTTCTCCTGTGTGCTGAAGTAGCCAATGAGTTAAGTCAATCCAAATACTTGGTGCTATGTATAACTAGGTATCAATGTTAATTGTTATGGCTTCTAAAACTAAGTATTTCATCTGAATTGTCAAAAATTAAGCCAAAAATGATTTGGGTAGACTCGTAATTCAGTATTCAATATTTGTTCAGTATTTGTTGATAATTCTTTGAATGTGTAACTGAGCTGATCAATAAAAATAGGTTTATACATGTATGTACATATATGTGCATATTCAATATATTACATGAATGGTAGTTAAAGTAAATGTTTCTGGTTACACAGGTAACCTTTTCTGACTATCTTAATCATCACTGTCAGATAATGCACTAATTGAGAATAACCTGTGGATACCCATGAAAAAAATTGGCTATCTGAATTTTACCATGCTTTTCGAGCTTCCTAAAGGACAGCATGTCTCATTCTTCTGTTGCCCCTTGCACATCTCCATTTATTATGACATTTCAAGTTCTATATAAAGATCAAATCACACCAGGAACACTTTGTGAGATGCTCCCCTCCCCAAAACACAAGGCTTTCAATAAAGCAGAACTGTTGGTAACAAAACTGGGATTGCATTTATTTACTGTTTGTACATAATTGAACCGAATTCTAAATCAGAGATAATTACAGCTAGCACATTGCAACCCCTTAAATTTCAAAAGTGGTCATTGTAATAAAATTATTATAGAAGTTATCTTTTTCATCAAAATTCTGATGAGAGCTTTGTTATTATGGCTCTCAACGATCCAAATGAACTAGGTTTCTTGACTGGTTTTCTAGCTGAGTTTGTTTCTCGGTATGCATTGATCTCCTTTATTCATCCCTTATAGGTCCTCAGAGCACAGATCTCAACCAGAACTAAGCGGTGGGAAAAGCGCCCTGAACTCCGAGTCGGCTTCTGAGTTGGAATTAGTGCCTCCAACACAGGTAACAAAAGAAAAAGAGAGAGAGAGACATTCTTTAATGAGCCCACCTTTTTTTTCTTTTTTCTTTTTTTTTTTTAATTTAGAGAGAGAGTGTGTGTGTGCGGGGTGGGGGTGGGGGGCAGGGGGAGAAAGAGTATCCCAAGCAGGCTCCACACCCAGCCAGAAGCCCAAATGGGGGCTCGGCCTCACAACCCCGAGATCATGCCCGGAGCCAAAATCAAGAGTGTGATGCCCAACCGACTGAGCCATCCAGGCGCCCCAGACCCACCTTTTCTAATAGATAATTTATATCTTAAATATTTTATTTAGATTTTCACAAAAATTTTGAAGTATTTTTTCTATATTCTGTATTTCATATGCTTTCTCACTCAATAATCTGTCTCGATGTCTGAGATAACTGATGATATATATTATATATATATATATTTGGCTAGTTAACTGATGATAAATATATATTATATATATATATGATATATATTATATATATATATATTTGGCTAGAACATGTCTTAATGAATTCACTATATATTTAGCACTTTTTCTTTTTTCTACCATTTACTTTTCCATCATTTTGCAATACAAAATCTCTTCTACTCCAGTATTAGCAGTATTTATACAACAGAACACCAAGAAGAGGAACTTACATATTGAGTGTTCATTCACATGTATGCCCTGTGGACCCAGGTACTTATATATCAGGATCCTGACTATCACATTAAAATAAATTTTACGTTAAGGAACAAATAATTACAGTATTAGCAGTAATGATAATACTAAGAGCAATCATTTGTGAGTAGCCACTAAGTATTAGGGACTTTACTCTGTGCTTTTCATATGTTATATCTAATACTCAAATAATCCTATGAATTATTATTATCTTCATTTTTTTAAAGATTTTATTTATTTATTTATTTAAGAGAGAGAGCACAAGCCAGGGAAGGGGCAGAGGGAGACAGAGAAGCAGACTTCCCGTTGAGCAGGGAGCCCGATGCGGGGCTCAGTCATGACCTGAGCCGAAGGCAGATGCTTAACTGACTGAGCCACCCAGGCACCCCTTATTAGCCTCATTTTAAGGATGCTTTAAAAAGTTTTGGTGAAGTCAAAATCTTTTTTCTGGGGTACCCAACTAATCACTGGTGGAAGAATGGTATGAACCAGACCTGTCTGTCCACTGCTTGACCCTCAACTCCAGTGTAACTGGCTTGTCTATAACTAATTATCTCTTTTGGGTAAGACTGTCAAGAAGGCCAGAGTCAGTGTCAATTTTTTTATTTGCTCAAACACTTTATAAGGGTACACCCTTGATCTAAAACCACAAAGCTCTCTGAAGAAATGTGTCCACATTTATGCAGTCTACAATCTAGTTGAAAATAAGTGAGATGAAGTGAGCAAGAAAAATTTTCTTGAGTTTACTAGATCAGATACTGAAACTAAGAGAGGAGATATGTTATCTGAGGTGAAGCAAAGGGTTAATTATGATAATAGCAAATATTACTGAGTGCTATGATAAAGTCTTCTAATACATGTTAGTTCATTTGATCCTGACAAATGGCTGTATGACGTCAGTTTATTTATTACCCCTATTTTGTAGATGGGAAACTAAGGCACAGTGACATTAAGAAAATTGTCTATGCACCCAGAACCAGTATGTGGCATAGAGAAGGAGGACACACACAGATAGGCAGTGTTGAGGAAATGGAAGTCCTCTGGAAACTTTTCTAGGCCACTAAGAGAACCGCCCCCTCTCCCCATTTCTATATTCACTGGAGAGGGGTGGACATTACTGCTCCTAGGACTCTGCTGGAAGACAAGTCAACTCACTTCCAGAACAAATAACCCTGGGAAGCTTAATGAATTGTAAATGTAGCATGAAAATATATTTTCATCCTCTGTGTTCATTCTAAATGTATCTTTTTTAAAATTGATAACATTTATTAGAGAAACATTTCTTGTTAAGTGCATTAGAGATTTAGATTCAGCTAAAGTAATTGACACTGTTTCATAACCTGGATCCTTGGAACAATTTAATGTAGCAGTAAAACATTTGTTCCTGCAGCGGGGGGGAGATTTGGCACAGGTGGGCTGTTCTACACAGCGCTGGAGGGGCAGAGGAGCAGCTGGGGTCCTCGGTTGCCGTGGAGACCCACAATGCATTTATCTTATTATTCCAGTGACTGCTACTCTCCTGCTGGTTGTCTGATTTCATCCCACCACATTGTCCTTCCACATGCCCACTGGTGTGCCTTTAAGCAAACACAATGTGCTCTGGACAATTTGCGTGAGAGTCCCAATATTGTCCTCCAAAACACAGTTTAAAATGCACTGTCACAGTTCTCTGTCTAGATAAATTGTAGTGAATCCTTTAGAGGGTTACCAATTATTTGTAAAGAATTTGTCCCTTAATTTGCTTTTTTAAAAACACTGCATGTTGAGGCACCTGGGTGACTCCATTGGTTAAGCCTCTGACTCTTGGTTTTGGCTCAGGCCGTGATCTCAGGGTCACGGGGTCAAGCCCTACGTCTGGCTCCTTGCTCAGCTTGGAGTCTGCTTGATATTCTTTATTGGTCCCCCTCTGTTCCTCCCCTTGCTCGCGTTCTCTCTAAAATAAATAAGTAAAAATTTTTTTAAAAACACTATAGTATGTTTATCAAGATTTGCCTAAACTAAGAAAATTCATAATTCCCTAGTTTTAAGTCCAGCCTATGGTTTAATTAGGACAATATAATGAATTGGGAATTTAATCATTTAAAATACTAAATCACTCAAATAAAACAGCAAGAGAATAGACTAATTGTAATAAAAGACAGAAAGGTGTTTTTACCGTTACAAACATACTGCCCTTAAATATATGATCTCTCTAGGTAGATAAGATGAGGAAGGTGGTATAAAAATTCAACTTAAAACTGGCTTGCAGGGAAGCCTGGGTGGCTCAGTCGGTTAAGTGTCTGCCTGCGGCTCAGGCCACGATCCTGGGATTGAGCCCCGCATCAGGCTCCCTGCTCAGTGGGGAGTCTACTTCTCCCTCTGCCCTTCTCCACTGCTCATGCTTGCGCTTTCTCTCTCTCAAATAAATAAATAAAATCTTTTAAAAATAAAATAAAATAAAACTGGCTTGTAAACTATTCAAGTAAACAATTTCAGCTTATCAAAACTTGTCACTGCTCCACTATTACACAGATGGCTCATGGGAAAATCAAGGAAATGTTTTCTTCTCTTTCAAGCCAACATAAACTATCTCGGGTTCAACAGGTGAGGAGCTATTTACAAGCCTTATTTAAAAATCACATTTCAAAAAAAAAGTCATATTTCAGAATCACAAAGAAAATGGAGTGAATTCCTGTTAGCCCATTTTCTTTTCAAGATGGAGAAAAGGAAAAATGTAGTCTAGTCCTCTTTCACATAGTGTTTTAAATACACTAATCAGAGTGGCAGGAGATTATAATAAATCATATAATCTCTAGGTACTTAAGAATAAAGTTTCTTGATACTTTTGCAACTGTGTAATTAGTATTCCCTGGAGTTAATCGTTTAAAGGAATCGTACAATCTGAAAAATTAGAAAACATTTGAAGAGTTGAAGAAAAACACAAGTAATGATATAAAATTAGCTTTTTCTAATATATGGGTTGAGATAGTGGTGAGGAAAAAGAAAATGAATCAACTTTTGCTGGAAAGTGATGGTTCAAGCATTTCTTTGTCCAGTCTGGATACTGGAAGGAAAGCTCCAAGACAGGTTCTTGCCAACCTAAGTTGGACTTAATGAGAAGGTGCAGGAACCAGGCTCTCTAGTACGTGGTCATAGTCATGCAACTCTCTGATTTTGCTGACTTTGGCACAGCAAATGATTCTTTCCATACTGTCATAATTCCATCAAGTTGGCAGCATCCCAAACCAGAACAACTGAGACTTTAAGATATAAGTGCAGATATGTTTTCTAAATTTTTAAAGGAGCAATAAAGGAAAGGCATGCTGATACCTGGCCAATTACATACTTCATGCATATAATAGGAGGTACTTCTAAGATATTTTTGAAATTCTCACAATAATCTTGGGAATTAATATCTCCATTTCTCACATGAGAAATTCATCTTAGAGACAATTAGCTAAGGGGCAGAAAAGCCAGCACTCAGATCACACCCATCAGCTTCTACAGCCCCTGTTCTTAACCACATACCACCTCATATCGGCCTCATCAAAGCTTATTCACCTGAGAGAACTCACAGACCATCTATTTCCCTTCTCATTGCAAACCCTGATTAGTACTTACATTTCTAGGATTAATATGAGTTAAGTGATTTTAAAGAGTATCACTTTCTTCCAGAAACGCTGTAAGATAAATTAGGACTGTTGTCAGATCTTCGGCCATACACAATTTTGTGCCTCCCCTCCCAGATTCCTTCTGAACCTCTTACTCTTTGAAATACTGACGGCTTGCATTTCATTCTATTTCAGTTCAGCAAATGTGATTGAATGTCTACTATCCACAAGCCATAAGTGAGGCAGTGAAAAGGTTAGAAAGAGGAATTCAATTATAAGAAGTATCAAGACCTTCATGTCTATTAGAAACAATTAGACAGTACACTTTCTAAATACAGTTTTGCTTGTTGGAAGATAGTACAAGAGCCACATCGACATCCCTTTTCCCTTCCTGACCATGCGCAGTGGGCTACCAATGAGGAAAGAAGCAAGCAAAGACGGAAGGAAGGAGCAAAGGAAAGGCAGCAGGGCAAGAACCACGGGAAGGCAAGGAGGAAGGAAAGAAATCTGAAAGATCACTTTCAGGATAGTAGGCAATCTGCACACAGTAGGTACTCAACAAATACTTGTTGAAGTGGAAAAATAAGAGAATACTAACAAAAAGGAGAAACAACAACACTTGTCAAATTTAACAATTTGAAAGTAGTGGCTAATTAATAGTTAACTAAAAGACAGATAAAAATAAAAATAAAATGACAAGATTTTATTCTTTTATCATTTTTGAAGCTAGTTTCACAAATAATTTTTAGTTATGCATGGTAATGGACTGTCCATCTCTTTTCAAAATCAGCACTGATTTGCTTTGATGTTCTACAACATAGAATTTCATAGTAGGATGGAGATGGGAACCATATGCTGCCCACCTTGCACAAAGCTCTAGGAATTTGCTCTTTGACACATAAGGTACAACTTTTTTGTGCACATTCAACAATAAATGTCTGCGGACTGATTAAGAAAAAAAAAGTCATGACCCACTCAAAGAGGCACGAGTTTATCTGTACTATATAAGAATCCAACCAGTCTGCATTAACCACTAAACAAAAGTGCTCTAAACACAAATAATTCTTTTTTTTTGAAGATTTTATTTATTTATTTGACATAATTTTTAAATGAATTTCTAAAGTCACACCTGATAAGTGCTAACCAGAAAGATGATGACAAAAGCCAAATTTTATAGCACTTACTGTGCACTGAGCATTTTGTGTATTTACATGAGTTATTGTACTTGATTCTTATACAGACTCAGTAAGTGAATATACACTTTGCAGATATGAATACTGGGGATTATAGAGATTAAGTAATTTGTCCAAGGTCACCAGTTACTATTAAATCCAATCAGGATTTGGCCCTAGGCAGTCTGACTCCAAAGATTATGCTTTTAATTACTGTGTTACATTGTTACCCAAAGTCTGCTAGTTGTTATATTTTTCTTTTCTATAGTTAAGCAGCACCCTTTTCCCCATCAATCTCTTCTGAAAAGATAATGAGCTTTTTAAACATGTGTTTTGGTGGGAGACCTCCAGCAGTAATGTAAAGGTAATTGTATAAGGGGTTATGAAGGACTGACATTGAGGTTAGCCAACAGAGTTATGCTAGGACAACCACAGCCACAAATACAGTAATTTTCAAATCATAACTTTGATCACAATCATAATTTTGAATAAAGAGAATAAAACAATATTCTTGAAGTTATTCTTATCTTTCGCCTAGTGTTTATCATTCAGAACAATCAACAGCTGAGAGAACAAAATGCTTTCTTCTTCAGAGAATGTAATACCCTAAAATCCAATTAACTTAAACCAATTAAAACGGCTGTTTTGAAAGCCAAGGCCCTTCCAGGAGGTTGCTGTAACCGTAGAGCATTTTTCAAAATCATGCAATGAAGCGAAGAAATACCTACATCAGAGCACATTTGTGAACTCCAGAGTTCCACTTGCAAACACATGATGTCAACATCTAATCAGACGCTCTCAGAGTGAGGTCCCTCCCTTGGCAGTATCAGCATCACCTGGGAACTTGTTAGAAATACAGATTCTGGGCCCCCACTCCCACACCTGCACCTACTGAAGCGGAAACCCCAGGTGTGGCGCGCAGCAGTCTGCTTGGACGAGATTTCCAAATGCTTCTGATGCCCACTCAGCACTTGGGAACTACTATACTGATACAGCCACTGTGATCCAAAACAGCTGCGACTCAGATGTATGGCTCTAATTGTCTTGCTTACCACTCCTCTAGTTAAGCACGAAGCCATATAGTTCACCAGCATTGCTTATATATGTTCTCCCGTATGCCAGTCTTCGCTTACAACGAAATTAGATGTTAAAAAAAGAAAAAAAGTCTTGGCTGAAAGGAAGTCTGTTCTTTACTATGTGTTACAATCTGTACTTCATCCTCAATCCTAAACCAGTATGTCTGGGTGTGCTACTAAGTTGCTGAAAAGTTTCAGAATCTTTTCAGTTGCCCGTTACTCTTGGCTTGGAAACTGCCTTTGTTTACATTCAGTGTGTTCCTATATTTTATAACATTTATCTTAGCTTCCTTGGACAAAATAAATGGCTTTCAAATGTGAGGTAAACAACACTTAGTAATAACTTAAGGCCTTTCTAACAGTGTGGGAAATAACACTTACCTAAATAGTAATTGTTCTACCGAAATAAAAGTTCATTTGCACAGTAAGGTTCTATTTACACTTGGTGTTTTAAGCGGCAAAGAGAATATGACTGTTAAGTGTCGAATCCTGAGAGAGATTTTTGCCTCTTCTTCCTGATATATGGTGCCCTTTGCATCCTGTGATTCATAACCCACTTGGGTCGTGAAACATTGATGAAGGGAAGCCAGTGACAGTAATGGAGTTCTGTTAGGTCAGGCTTCACAGGAGAGACAGGTCATATTTCACTGGTGAAAAGTGCCTCTAATAAAAGGAGGTGCCTTGGGACAAAAATATTAGTGCTTTCTCTTTCTTCCCATGCCATTCATGGGTCATTTATGACATTATTATATAAATGCACAGTTCATTTCTTAGCATCTGTCCACATTTTAAAAATTTATTTGTTTGTTTATTTCATTAATGAGGGAACCAGCAGGAAGACAAAAGAGCTAGTTCCAAAGTAAAGGAACAGAGATTTATGGAGTTGGCTGGGAAAGAAATATCAAAATAAGTTTGCCAAGTTTGATATAGGATTGGTTAATTTCTTTTTTTTCTTTTAAGATTTTATTTATTTATTTGACAGGGAGAGACACAGCAAGAGAGGGAACACAAGCAGGGGGAGCGGGAAAGGGAGAAGCAGGCTCCCCGCTGAGCAGGGAGCCCGATGTGGGACTCGATCCCAGGACCCTGGGATCATGACCCGAGCCGAAGGCAGATGCTTAATGACTGAGCCACCCAGGTGCCCCGGATTGGTTAATTTCTACAAGACAATAAGATCATAATGCCTTTGGGGTTAACATCTCTACCAGGCTATAACATCCTAACAACTTATCAATTTTGAAAGGTTGTAAACCATCTGCCCCTTTTCTTTTTTAAAGATTTTATTTATTTATTTGAGAGAGAGCATGAGCAGGGAGGAGGGGCAAAGGCAGAGGGAGAAGCAGACTCCCCGCTGAGCAGGGAGCCCAACACGGGACTCGGTCCCAGGACCCTGAGCTACCCAGACCCCCCATCTTCACCTGTATATTTGTTAATCAAATATATTGTGGCCCAAGAGTGTCAGATGAGGGTTGTAGCGAGATGAATAGTGGCCCACCAAAAAGTTATGTCCATACCCTAATCTCAGGAACCTGTGATAGTCAATCTCACTTATGTTTTTGGAGCTCCCTCTCCCCAGCCCCACCTCAGTTATCTGGGTTGGGAGAAAACAGTAGCTTTCATGGGGCCCAGAGAATAAGAGATGATGTCTGTTCATGGTAGCCATTGAGCCCGGCCCACCTGAGAGCGAGGCACTGATGCCTATGCAGAGCTGGACGCGTCCTCATCACCCTCTTCCTCTTCTGACCGCAGACACAACTCCAGAGGCCTTACCCCTGGGCTGCTAACAGGCCTAGCTCCTTACTAGGCACCCCATTAACGCATGGCTGCATTCCCCATGCACCCCTTAATGGCTGCATGGGGAATGCAGCCAGTCCCCATCCCCAGAACCAGGACAGTAGGGCTTTGCTAACACAGACCTCTGCTGCTCCAGGACAGGACAAAAAAAACAAGTCCCCTCTCAATTTCCTATAAACTCTCGTTAGCCTCGTGGGCTAACCAAGAAACCTTGACTGAGAACACATAGCCACTTTCTGGGAGGGAAGAGAAAGACCTTTAATTCATCAATTCATATATTCCCCAACAGCATATTTTCAACAAAGATTTACTGTTTATGGAGCAGCTACTATTTATAGGACGTACCAGGGATACAGCCGTGAATGCATCCAGGAGGGGGAAACATAAATTAATCTTTCGATAAATTAACCTTCCTTGTTCATTAATGCAAAACAGTCTGTTGTTTATGTTCAGAAGGGTTCATAACAATTACTTCCTTATTGTTTTCAGCCCACAATATTCTTGAGGGCTTCTTGGTTGGCGCCCTCAACCATGCATGAACCTCTGAGAGACAGCTTTTCTAGATTTTGCATCTTCCCGAAATGGCCAGTGGAGCATAGCCTCCTATGAGAGACAGTCTAGTGCAGTGGTTATGAACACGGCCCAGAAGCATCAGCCCTACCAGTGACTAGCTGTGTGGTGTCCAGCCAGTTAACTAGCTCTCTGTGCCTCGACGCCACGGACTTGATGGTAATACCTACTTCACAGGTTGTTGAAAAGACAAAGCGACATAGTCTCTAAAGGACTTGAAACAGCATCTGGCATGTAGTGAGCCCTGGTATATAAGGGGCTGGGGGTCCTCTTGAGGACCAGTGATGATGGAGAAAAAAATGAAAAGCAGCTGAGCTGTATAGATGGTAAGTGCTGAGTGAAGGCCAAAGTTTTGCTGTAGAACAGTGGTTTTCAAACATGGCTGCTTTTCAAAATCACCAAAAGAGCTTTTCTTTTTTTTTTTTAATTTTATTTATTCATATGAGGGGGAGAGAGAGAGCACAAGCAGGGGGAGTGGCAGGCAGAGGGAGAAGCAGGCTCCCTGCTGAGCTGGGAGTCTGACTGCAGACTCGATCCCAGGACCTGGAGATCATGACCTGAGCTGAAGGCAGACGCTTAACCATCTGAGCCACCCAGGCGCCCCCAAAAGAGCTTTGCAAACATTTAATGCCCACGCCCTACCTCCAGAGATTCTTTAACTGGTCTAGAGTGGGCCCCAGGCCTGCTCAAGTAATTCCCACAGAGGCCGAGGTTGAGCATCCCTAAAGGAGAGCAATCTAATACATGGATAAAAGGCTATAAAAGGGCAGAGGGGGGCTTCACTGCACAAGCCTCCCTCTTCCAGCTCCCCAAGGTCTGGCTGCCTTATCAGTGCAATCCCTCATCCTACAGTCTAGAGACATCCTTAGGGCACACATCACCTGTCAGGCCCTGGGCGAGGTACAGGGGAGAACAAAAGTTACCGGATAAAATCCGACCCTCTTGGATCACACAGTGTAGCAAAAAGATAGACAAGAAAAGAAGCAATTATATGGAGAAAAATCACAAACACCACGACTGCTCACAGAGAGAGGTCTGAACCAACTACAGTATATACTTACTAGGAAATCCCTGGGAAAGGATGAGGAGGATCTATAAAAACTAACTGTGGACCCTCTCCAAGATATATTGTTGAATGGAGAAAAGTAAGCTACAGAATAGCATACCATTTATGTGTTGAAAATTTTTGAAACACATTACTATCTAGGGTACGTAAATATATACACAACTGAAAAGGAGAAGTTCTAGAGGTTTACCCCTTATCTTCCATGATTACTTTTCTTTCAAAAAGAATGCATTTAGTGTTTGTGAAATTAAAAATGAATAACATTTTTTTTTAAATTCCAGCAGACTCTTGGTAGGACTGGCCTTCTGGAATATTTGCATTTGGCTTAAGTTAAGATGTATATCAGGTTGCCTGTTGATTGTGACCAATCAGTCGGCATTATCAAACATGAGTTTATCTAAGCAACTACTATTTAGCAGCACAATGTCCTGAGGAGACAGGACATGAGACAGATGTGTGCTAATAAAGGGAAGGAAAGGAAAGAGAATTCAGCATGAGGATCTGCTGTGTATATAAGGAAAGGGCCTAGCAGCCGCCTCCCAACTCTGCAGCTTGCAGTTTGACCTGAGCTTAGTCCTCCTAACAAGCTGGAAGCTTGAGTATCAGTTCTCAGGTCGAGGCTTGGAATGGAGATTCTCCATCTTAGCTGCATATTAGAATCCTCTAGGGGGGAACTCACTAAAATATCAATGCCTGGAACCATGAGCAACTAAAGTAAGCTCTTTGGGAGGCTGGGCCTGGGTTTTGGTTTGAACATGACTGGGGCTGAGACACACTCTTAGAAGAATCATGCTTGCATGCTCACACACATTTTGGCACCATCCCAGTTTGAACATCATGCTTGCAAAGTACTCCAAAAATAACATCCTTTGCAGATGCTTCTTGAACTCTAGGGAAATATGAGAAAGGGAAAAATATTTGGATTTTTGTGTTCTGTGATTCCGGTAGTATAACACCATGTGTTCGGTTTATTTCAGGCTCGACTGACCAAAGAGCAGCGCTGGGGAAGTGCATTACTTTCCAGAAACCACTCCTTAGAAGAAGAATTTGAAAGGGCAAAAGCAGCAGTGGAGGTAACTTTTTTTTTTAATTATTTTCCTGTTTCATGTTTCTGGAAGTGGAATTCAACAACGGAAACTTCCGCAGGATAACATATGAAATGAGTCTTACTTTATAGACATGAAATAACCATGATAATGATTGTTAGAATGAGATTTGTCACCAGAGAACTTTTGACTTGCCACCAGGGGTGATTAATAGATGTTAAATCCTATGCCAACTCTGTGATGGATTTGCCGTCTGTCTGGAATCCTGGGTCAGAAAGATCTGAGCCTCGTCCGGGTTCCATGATGAACCCATGCTATGCATTTGCTATGCCTGTGTGAGGCCAACGTTCATGCCTGACATTTTTCTCTCTCTAGCATCCAGCATAACACCTGAAACCCAGAAGGTCATGCTGCTCCTGAAATATGCATTTTCCTGAGTGGGATAAAAAGCATGGCTGAGATATTCTAGCCAACGGATAGCCCATCCTAACTTGAGCCATAAATTCTTACGGTTAACAGTGTCCAAAACAATGACAATGTTGATAAATCAAATGAAATACTTAATTTGAACATTAATTTCCTTATTTAGCCTTCTAAAAAGATCCATGCGTGGTTGGAACCACAAAGAGTACATCACAGATGCCATCTATCATACTCCTCAAAGCTTTGCTAGATTGCTACTTAAGAAGTGGAGCTTTTCACCAAACCCAAGTATGAGCTTGTTAAGACCTCCAGTTCTATCACTGATATGAAATCTTGAAGATTGAAAGTATTCCTGTGATACAGTTCATTTATGTGGCTGTCTTACCACTAGGATTTGGATAAAATTATTATACTGTGAGCAGTCTTTCAGTAGATCCCTACTTGAAGTGCAATTAAGTCATATTTGCTGTTTCATATTAAAAGCGTTCTTTATATTCTAGAAATTATTCTAGCCATAATTTCATATCATTCAGCAATCCAGTAAGAGAACAGCTTTATCTCATCACAATACAATCCGCCCAAATTTCTTTTAATTTTATCCTTTTTTAGTTTAAAAAAATTAATGCATTAGTGTTCTTGAATGTAATCAACTGATATATTTGATTGAGACCAGCTGAGTTCAATCAACTTGTTCAACTACACGGAACCTGTAACTAAATTTATCTTAAATGTAGATTTTTCCAGACTTCAAAGCTAACTTAAATTCATCTTTTGAACTCCTACTATGTGTAGCACACTGAATTATCACTAAATAGAGATGATTTAGAATCCTAGAATCTTGAATCAGTAAAGACATTAGAATTTATCTGGTCCCAGAAACACAATGGGTTCAATCTCAGAAGACTAATTACAAAGTAACGTATCAATAAGGAAAAAATTATTCATTTATCTTTGTGTGTGTATGTGTGTGTGTATACATATATTCATAAAATCATTTAATCTTAGTTTTGGTGGAGGCCTTAGAAGTCATCTATCCCAACCAGGCATATCAAATAAAATGTGTTTTCTTTTCAAACATACTTGATAAATTATTTATTCAAACCTACCCTGTTTCTACTTGAATACTTCAAATTAGTGGCAACTTCTTTTCAAGAAAACCTGCTTCCATTTTGGACAGTCCTAACTATTAAAAAGTTCTTCCCTATATTATGCTAAAATTGGCCTACCAGCAACTTCCAGTTTTCCTTAGTCTTGGAACAAGGCAGAATTAGTTTAATCCCTTCTCTACATGGTGCCCACCTGACCCCACGAAGGCCTTGCCTTCTCTTGGCATCTCCTTGTCTCTCCTGGGAATTGAGAGACTGATTTGTTATCCCAACTTATCACTCATAGCTACATCATGACATACATTTCATTAACCAATAAAGGCTTCACTTCCACACTTCTGTGGTCCTTCCCAGCTTAGAATCCTTGGAGGCTGTAAGTTACTTCAAGTAGTCATTCATTCAACAAACAATACGGGCCGTCTGCACGTGCTGACTGCCGCACCAGGTACTAGAGACAACGAAATGAGCCAGCCCCGCCTAGCTGTCTAATAGCATGGATCCGAGGACCAGCTTGGACAAATCACTTGCTCCGTCTACTTTAGTTTCCTCATCTGTAAGATGAGGGGCTTGCATTTCTAATATACTAAAACCCTTTGAGTTTATGGCTTCAAGCGAAATGAATAGGAAGTACAGAATTCTCAGCAGATCAGAAAATTGTAAGCAAACTAGCTCATCGGCAAGGCTGGAACTGAGAAGCTTCCTTAGGGAATGAAGGAGGATGTTCCTAACCCGAAGGTAGGAACAGATGTGGAGAAAAAAGGCAGGGGGTAAAGGCGTGTATTTCACTAAGCTGATGGGAAATCAGACCTACAAAACTGCACGTGTTTGTGGACTATTTACTTCCCAACATTATTCTTATCCAAAGGTATAATCTAATTCCCAGTGGAAGATAGGATGAAATGCACCCAAGTACACCTTTATAAGTCACTCCTTACAATTTATCCTAGAGAAATAATCAGGAAAGTTTACAATATTTTTTTAAATAGTGAAAATTTGGAAACAGCCCATGTCCCATAATAGAGAATTAGCTGAATTATATCTCTCTAAGAAAATGCTATATAACCATTAAAAACTACATTATGGAAAAATATTTAAGATCACATAAAAATGTCTAGGGATGATTGGAATAAGAATATATTTACTGACAGTCTCACAGTATGGTCCCAACTTTGTAAAATGATAATGGCATAGTACCTAAAATTATTAAAAATATTAAAAATACATACAGCGTACCAATCAGGAGCATTATATGGACGATCTTATTTAATCCTCATAGTAGTCCTATGAAGAAGGTAACATTACTATTCCCATTTTGCAGATAAGAAGACTGAGGCTTAAAGAGATTTCAGTTATGTGGCATTTTATAAGCAATTAAGATTGATTGAAAAATGAGTAGCACTCATTTAGCAAATTTCAAAGCCATGATTTCAGCCGGACTGCAGAGCCCCTGTTCTGAGTCACTGCACTACATTAAGCATAAAGAAAATCTGTGCCCAAATGTTGACAGTCCGTATATCAGCTGGCTGGCTTTGGAGTGGTCTTATTTCTTCCATTACCTTATCTGTATTTTCCAAATGTTCCATCATAAACATGTGTTATGTTGGTAATCAAGGAGAAAGTGGTAAGTTATAGACACTGTAGTGGGATATAAAATTCTTAAAAGAACTCAAAGTGCCTCATTCTTCATTTCAAAACAAGTAAAGAATGGTGCTGCAGATTGGCCTCATTAGAGATGGTTCTAAACACTAGTGAGATGCAGATGAAAATCATGCCTGGAGCATGGCGAGTTTTTCCAAAGCCTCTCGCTTATATTTTTATATCATCTGATTCCAGTATTCCTTCTATCTCACATTTTACTCCATTTTAAGTCCTATTTTATTTTTTGGTCATCATCCTGCCTCTTGACCTGACACCTGGTCCCGTTTCCAACTCCTTCTGCTCAGTCCCCTCATGAGCCCCAGCGGCATTGCGATTCTCTCTCATCCTCTCCCAGGACAACCTCCTTGCCCACTGTCCCTGCTCTGTCTTCTGCAGGGACACGCTTCCCCCAGATCTTCACGTGGCAGGTTCCTTCTTGTCATCCAAATTTTAGCTTGAGTGCCACTGCTCCGGAAAAGCCGAACCTGACCACCCAGTTGCCATCAGAGCACCTAGAGTTCTTTCATCCTTATATTTATCACTGGGTCTTTTCCTGTTTGTTTTTATTTGTCTGTTTGTTGTCTTTTTACTTTAAAATGTAACTTCCCTAAGAAAGAGGGCCTTGTCTCTTATTTACCACTATACCCCAATATCTAGAACAATATCTGGTACCTTTGAGTATTCAGTAAATATTTGTGGAATTAATGGCTGGCTGGCTGATTGTTAATCACCTAATGTGGGCAGCACTTCTTTCTGTCTGTTGTTGCATATAAAGTGCCATATTACCTCCTAATATCATTTAGTATTTACATGTTCCTGGTTGATGGAAGCAGTTCTGTCTGCAGCATACGGATTTCTGCCAGGGGCTATGCAGGGATGTCCTCTGTGGTTGTCTTGGTCTCAACATCAGTCAGTGGGACATATTTAGAACAATGCAGGTGGCACCCACCAGTCCTTGCCACAGAGTAATACTGCACATGTTTTATTTTACATGGCATGAACTAGTTTCTACATATACTACATAATCCCTGACAATACACAATTCAACTAATGTTTGTGCTAAAATGCCCTAAAATACAGTCTCTTCTACGAGAGAAAAGACAACTAATGCCACATGCACATTTACTGCATAGCTTCACTGAGCTGGGAACCTGTTAACGTACAAAGGCTGACATTGCTCAGGCTCAAGTGGAACTGTTAGATGTAGTGAGGATTTGTAGGGGGGGGAGGCTTTTGCCTCTATATCTTACATTTTATTGAAAAATCACAGAAAATTCATCTCTGCTCAAAATATTGTAGTTTTAGGACAAATAACCAAATATTCCCATTCTAGGCTTTAAAAAAAAATCTCCCCTGAACAAAAAGGGAAAGGAGCTTACTCTGTGCTTCCTCTTGGATTTTCTTTCAAGCCAGCACCCTAAATGCTCTGTCAGCTACAGCGGTTCCCTAGGAAAGATGCACAGGGAGTCTCAGAAGTGGGAAGCAGGGAAGGAGCCCTGGGAGCTCAGTGAGGCCTGAAGCTACCTCCCAGGAATGGAGGTCCCTAGAGAGAACTGTGTTGCATCTACGGAGGAGAGAGAAGGTCACGTGGGCAGTCAGCACACCTGCAACCACATTCGAAAAATACATCCTTTATCACTGTTAGCAAGGCAGGGAAGAGCCAGCATCTGGTAGTATTGTATTTAGCTAGTTAGCCTTGCTAGCTGCCTCAGCCTTCAGATTAACTGGATTTAGCAACAAATTTAACAGACATGTTTAAGCTCCTTCTATGGGCTGGATGCTAGGAATAGAAAATTGAATAAGACAGCCTCTGCCCTTAAAGAGCTAGAAGAATCACAGGTATATGCACACAGCTCCGGGGATCACACAAGTAGAGCTTATCACGTGTCACGGTTACTGTGGGTTTACACGCCATCTCCACACTAGACTTTCACAGTCAGGACCGTGTCGCATCCTTCTTTGTGCTCTCAGCACTTTTCAGAGTCTGGTGCAGAGCAAGCCCCACAAATGTTTGCTGGATAAATAAAGGGACAAAGTAGGAACTGGTTCCTCCAATGCATCTATTCCGCGAACATCTCTTCTTTAATGGGTGCTTAAGAAATATCACAAACTTACTAACAGAAAGAAGATGAACTTGTGTCCCTGAAACTAAAGTCACGTTTCACTTGGCTCCAATACTATTATAATGCTTGTGGTGTGTATTTTAATCAGTGTTTTCACAGCTCTACTTATACCCTAAGGGAGATCTTCTTGTGAGCAAATTTTGAAAAAGAATAATGAAATATCTGAATGAAGATGCATAGACAAAGGGAAGTACAGTGGTCAGAAGCAAGAAAAAGTGCAGGAAGTATAATTTTAAATCCTTTTGGCTAATTGAGTCTATTAAATTCTACCAAAATCTCCAAATTCTAGAGCTCTGGTTTATCCCCAGACCCTGATTCTCTTCCTGTTGAGCCTCACAAGTGAGGCTGTGATATTGCTTGTGGTAGTTTAAAACGTCCACAAATTCTTTGATATTCCCTTCAAAATATGGAGCTTAGTTCTCCTCCCCTTGAGTGTGGACTGGGCTTAGTGATTCACTTTTAATAAATAGAGTAAAGTGGGGGCGCCTGGGTGGTGCAGTCAGTTGAGCGTCCGACTCTTGGTTTTGGCTCAGGTCATGATCTCAGAGTTGTGAGATCGAGCCGCACTCCGGCTCTGCACTCAGCACAGAGTCTGCTTAAGTTTCTCTTTCCCTCTCCCTCTGCCCCTTCCCCCTGTGCACTCATGCATTCTCCATCTCTCTCCCTCTCTCTCTCTCTAATAAATAAATCTTTAAAAAAAATAAAATAAACTGAATAAGTGGAAGTCATGGTGTGTAACTTTAAAGATTAGGTCATAAAAGGCACTGTGGCCTCTTCCTTGTTCTCTCTCTCTCATGACTCACTTGTTCTGGAGGAAATCCAGCTGCCATGTCATGAGAACCCTTAGCAGGTGAGGAACCACGCATTCTACCAACAGCCAATGAGGACCTGAGGCCTCCTGTCAACACCACGTATGTGAGCCATCTTGTAAGTGGGTCCCCTGCAAACCCCATTAAGCCTTGGGATGACTGCAGGCCCAGCCAGCAGCTTAATTCCAACTTCAGGAGAGACCCCAAGTAAGAATCACCCAGCTAAGCTATTCCCAAATTCCTGACCCTCAGAAACTGTATGGTGTAGTAAATGTTTGGTTTTTTTAAAGTTCCTATGTGTTGGGGTAATTTGCTAAGGGGATAGATAATTATTGCATTGTCCTACTCCTCCAAGCCCTGTTCTATTCCTTACACTTTGCCTCATCTCCATCCCCAATGCATTTTGGTTCTTCAAAAATGGAAGGATTACCCTTGTAGCATAGAAAGAAGGTATTCATTCACCCTAGAATGTAGTCTTTCAGAGTCCGGTGCAGACCACCCCCTCCCATTTCTACCAGTCCTCCCATTTTTTACCAGTCCTCAACTTATCTTCCCCAATCACCAAAGGAGTAT
Source organism: Halichoerus grypus (assembly GCF_964656455.1). Taxonomy (NCBI): domain Eukaryota; kingdom Metazoa; phylum Chordata; class Mammalia; order Carnivora; family Phocidae; genus Halichoerus; species Halichoerus grypus. Next base: position 85,065,831 of record NC_135712.1, read on the forward strand.
GAACAAAGACCTTTTTGTGACAGTCCACATTCCTTAGGGACATACTCATCCCTTCACCAAGGTTCTGGTCAGGGTCTTGCCTTTTCTTCTTCACAGTGCGTGGACCTCCCTTTATGACAAGCCACATTTTTCCATTTCTGTATCCTATCACAAAGGACACAGCCCTCAAGATAATTTCTCTTCAGGCTTTGGGCTAACTTTCTTCCAGGAGTCCTTTATGATAAATTATAGGCAAATTGGTAATTACTGTTTAAGAACATGAATAGTAAAAGACTTTAATGCTAACTAGTATTCCTCATTCTATCTCTCTGCTAAGTTTAACTAGGAGATGCCATATTCAAAACAACTCAACAGCTAAATCCAGTTCTAGTGATGTAAGCGAAAAAGGTCTTTCCGTATAGTTTTGTTTTCACCTGAAGTTATTCTGTGTGTATGTACCGTCGATCTGATAGGCACCTCCGAAATAGTAAATGATTGAAGGAAATTGGAGACCGTTCTCAAACTGTTTTTATTAATATAAAATTATGTAAGACATTGCTGACTTGGGGGCCCTTCCACCATGAAGATGACCTGCCTCTAGCACACCCTCGTACCTCCTTTTGCTTTGTAGGACAGTGTCAGCTCTTTGAAGTCTGTAGAAGAGATGAATGGGTCAGACACTACTTAAATCATTCTGACTTAGATTCAGTATCCAGAGAAGAGATACTCTTTTGAAAATATCTGAAAGCATTGTTTGGACAACATTGAAGGAATCTTGAGATTAACTGCAAGGATACAGATTTCCTAATGCTTACGATGTCATGTTAGCTAACAGGCTTCCCATGTCAAACTAGATAGATTACATAGAGATTAGATGTATTCTGCAAACTTAGTATACTGTGCATTGGGAAACTGGCCAAAGTTCCTGTTTTCTCATACTGATTCAATTTCCTTTCATTTTAAACAAACAAAAGTTGATTCCAAAACAATATAAAGCATAGATAAGAATTATTGCAGAGTGGCTTGTGATAAACCCTCATAGGTGATATGGATGAAAATATAAAGAGGTGTAAGATGGTCTTAAATAAATTTATGGGTAGATGATCTATTTAAAGGAAGAGAGTTATTTTGAGTCTGGCTCTAATTTTTTAAAGTTAGTGCTATGGATAGTTACCATATTCTTTCACTGTTCCTTGATATCCACTGTGTAAATACTAAACTAATAAAATCTTTGACTTGACACATTCTAACAAAACTTCAGTTATACCCAGATTGATCTTCTAGACCATTATATTTGTAGACAAGCTCCAGACCAAAAAAGTAGCTTGGATAAATTCCCCTAACTTCAAATCAGAGAAATATAGGATCTGCATTCTGGACATGATCTCATCAACATTACCGAGCAAATTAGTGCAGAAGAAAGTGATGAAAAGATAGAAACTCCATCTGAGCCAGCCTTGAGCGGTTACAGACTGCTCTGTGCTCTGAGCATTTACAAGACAAGGACAATAGTTTTACCCCTTCCTCCTCAAAGAGATTCTCTAAAGATCAGTGAGACTATAGTTGAAAGTAATTTAAACAATTTGTTGGAAGGCTCTGTACCCAGGAATCACATGTTAAACTTACATGAAAAAGGTGAGGAAGCATAATAATGTATGTGTGAAAAGTCTCAAATTGGACATGGGTCTTGGTTCTAATCATGCCAATATCTTACCATTTGGGCCTCAGCTTTCTCATCAGTAAAATGAGAGGTTTGAATTATACTGAGGTTTTATGTACTTGGTCTATAAAATTAGGTGGAAAATGGATGAGCATTTTAATAATTGTGCATTTATCTTAATATATATTAGAAAAATATAACTAGAACTTCAAAGTGATGATTTCATGGACATAATTTAGGCAAGGCTAGAGTAGACTTGGCCTATTTAAGTAAAAGAACTGTATCAATTACAAGATATATTAAGTAAGTAATGATAGAATATGGAAATGACAGATTGTAGTTACGATCAAATGACTTAAGTTTAAGAAATACTGGGATTGATGATTGTGAGGTCCAGTATTAGTTAGGGTAATACTAATAGCTGTAAAATATTCCCCAAAATGCAATTGCACAAACAAAATAGCTTATTTCTTCTGTCAAAAATTAACGTGCCAAACTAGCAGGCAGCTCTGCTCCACGCCATCATTCAGAGACCCAGGTTCCTTGCAGCTTGTTTCTCCCCAGTTCCCTAGGGTGTTATCCTCACCTGCATGGTCAAAGCCAAGTTGCAAGTGTCTTCTTGCTCCACCCCAAAGAGACTTTGGAGGAGGCAGGCCCACCTTCCTAAAAGCTCCAGCCCAGATCTCATCTGCTCACATTCCATTAGCTGGAGCTGAGTCAGACACATTACAACACCACCACCTCTCATTCCCCAAACTGCAAGGGAGGCTAGGAAATGGCCACAGTTCTATCACCACAGAAGAAAGGAGGGGTGTTTTGACTGACAGCTAGCAGTCTCTGCCGCAGGAACCTTCCAGTTCTGATATTTGTAGGAAAATTAGAACACCTCTTCCTCTTCTCTCTCTCTGTCTCTCTGCCTTTGTCTCTCTGTCTGTTTCTCTCCCTCCTTTCCTCCCTCCCCCTCCCTCTCTTTCTCTCTGTCTTCTGGATTTCTTTTACTTTTAGGGGCAGTCATTAAGTAACTTTCTAAGAACTTTTTTCCCTAAGAAGAATAATGTAATTCTATTTCTCTGGAATATTCAAAACCCCATTTCTTGAATAACAATGCTGCCCCATATAAACCAATCATCAGTCTTCTATAAAACATCCTGTAATGTTAGGGCACCTGGGTGGCTCAGTCATTAAGCTTCTGCCTTTGGCTCAGGTCATGGTCCCAGGGTCCGGGGATCGAGCCCCACATCGGGCTCCTTGCTTAGCGGGTAGTCTGCTTCTCCCTCTCTCACTCCCCCTACTTGTGTTCCCTCTCTCGCTGTGTCTCTCTCTCTGTCAAATAAATAAAATCTTTAAAAAAAAAAATCCTGTAATGTTGAATATTATTATTCCCAGTTGATTGAAAAGGAGTAAAAATAAGATCTGTAGGTTAAAATCTTATTTTTGTCAAATAATGGAAGTCAGGGATTAAAATACGTCTGTCTTTAGTTCTATATTTAAGTCAGGAGAGCTATCTGTCCATTTTGGTTTTGAAAGACTTTTTATAAAATAAAATCTAAATCCTGAATGATGAGAGACATCTCTTTTCTGATGACACTTAAGCTGTGCATTGGTTTAATAAGTAGAACATCAAGCACACAACCATACAGAGTTCAGGGGAGAATCAGTAAACTCGCTGTGAACAAAGTGACATCTTGAATTTCTTTTATTCATTTTATTAAAGTATATAATATATCTTATAATGCTGGATACATAGTTGATGTTCAGTGGCTCACCCCACTCATGCTCTCTCTCTCACTCTGTCTCAAATAAATAAATAAAATCTTTATAAATACATACATACATACATACCTCCTACTTATTAAGAAAGCAGTCCTTTTCCATGAAGGTAGCCAGTTCTATGTCTTCTATCCAAATGACCAATCATCAGTCTCTTAGATCTTGCATTAGTCATGGTTCTCCAAAGAAACAGAATCAGTAGGATATATAAAGATAAAGGAAGAGAGAATGATTTATTATAAAGAATTGGCTCACACGCTTATGGAGGCTAGAAGTCCCACAATCTGCTGTCTGTAAGCTGGAGACCCAGGAACCCTGGTGGTGGAGTTCCAGTCCAAATCCAAAGACCTAGGGACCAGAAGAGCTGATGGTGTAAGTCCCATCTGAGGACAGGAGAAGAGCAATGTCCCAGCTCATTCAGACAAGCAGAGGGAAGAATTCTCCCTTCCTTGGCCTTTTTGTTCTATTCAGACCCTCAACAGATTAGATGATGCCCACACGCGGAAAAGACAGCCCTCTGTCTTACTTAGTATTCCGACTCAAATGTTAATCTCATCTAAAAACACCCTCACAGACACACTCAGAAATAATGTTTAACCAAGTATTTGGGCACCCCATGACCAAGTCAATTTGATACATAAAATTAGGCATCACAGATCCTAATGATGGTCCCAGAGTTCCCCAGTCTTCTCTGGAACCTCTGTTACTGTCCTATGAGAGATGTCACAGGCCATGTTAGAATTTGTACCTGTACCACGGATTCATAGGGCCCACCCCATCGCTATAGAGGAGCTGAAATTCAGGGATGCTAAGGAACTTGCCCAAGCACACACTGCTGATGACTGGCAGGCAGAACTAGGACCCACATTTACGTATTCCCTTGGAGCTATTTTTTTTCCTGCTGTTGGAACTATTGATAGAAGGAGGAAATTCTTAATTCAGATCGTAAACCATATTAAAAATTAATTGAACTTGAAATTTGGTTTGGAGATGTATTTTTTCCTTACATCAGGTTTCTTTTATTAATATGTTGATTTTAATTTATATTAAAACTACTTGTTGGGGTGCCTGGGTGGCTCAGTCGTTAAGCTTCTGCCTTAGGCTCAGGTCATGATCCCAGGGTCCTGGGATGGAGCCCTGCATCGGGCTCCCTACTTGGCAGGAAGCCTGCTTCTCCCTCTCACACTCCCCTTGCTTGTGTTCCCTCTCTCGCTGTATCTCTCTCTCTGTCAAATAAATAAAATAAAATCTTAAAAAAACAAACAAACAAACAAAAACTACTTGTTATTCTTTGAAATACACACCAGCCTCTGACAAGGCTAGCCACCTTTAATAGACCAAGAGGGCTGGAGGCATGGACAGAGAGTAAGTTAAAGACTGAGACGTGTTAAAACATAGCTCGTGTTGGAGGTGTTAACATACATGAACCACATCCAAATAATTAGAGATTAATTTGATTTCCTGTGAAATGCTGAATTGCATGATGAAATCTGAGAATAAATGGTTAAATAAATAACCTGAAGTCAAGCCCCCAAATCAGAACTCTATGGCTCTTAAACACTAGTTGCTTCCTAGATCAAAAAGATTGGATAGTCACGGAAAAGGGATGAGTAGTCAAATATTCGGCTCCTGTGTCCTCCACGGTTCTGGAGTGCAAATGCAGACATATGCGATATAGACTGAATACTGGAGCTGATGGCCGAAGGGAAGTAGACAAATCATTCGATCCTTAACCCTAAATGTTAAAAAAGATTTTATTTTCACCGAGTAAGTGAAATCAATCTGAATGTGTTTGACCCAGTTAAACTCAGGTGTGTTTCTGTGATAGGAACAAGTTGTTTGTTGAGGCCATTTATGCAGCCCCCAAAGTAAAGAACACACTTGAGAAAACTACATTTGAAGTTAACCACTTCCTTTTCTAAATCATTTCTTAAGATTCATTTGGTCTTCAGAGGATAGTCTTCCTTTTCAAAATCAGCCACTTTTTAATACTGAAGCATTTTTTTTTTTTTAAAGATTTTATTTATTTGATAGAGAGAGACACAGCGAGAGAGGGAACACAAGCAGGGGGAGTGGGAGAGGGAGAAGCAGGCTTCCCGCTGAGCAGGGAGCCCGGTGAGGGGCTCGATCCCAGGACCCCGGGACCATGACCTGAGCTGAAGGCAGCCGCTTAACGACTGAGCCACTCAGGCGCCCAATACTAAAGCATTTAGTTTCTACCTATAGTAAACAGATTGGATTGTGAGCATCAGATTTAAAAATCACCTCATACATTTGGTTTTAGCTTTAACTGGCCAGGTGGCAATAATGCAGTATGGTCTTCAAAACTGGAATTATATTTTTTATTACAGAAGTTTTGATTTTATGGGGGCTCCTGGGTGGCTCAGTCGTTAAGCGTCTGCCTTCGGCTCAGGTCATGATCCCAGGGTCCTGGAATCAAGTGCCGCATTGGGCTCCTGCTCGGCAGGAAGCCTGCTTCTCCCTCTCCCAATCCCCCTGCTTGTGTTCCCTCTCTCGCTGTGTCTCTCTCTGTCAAATAAATTAATAAAATCTTAAAAAAAGAAGTTTGATTTTGTGGACCCACCAAATCACAGTGATTATTTTGATCAATAGTAAGAATATACCTCATTCAATATAATGTTTTTGCATCCTTCAGGTTGCCTGGGATGGTTGAGAACACACACAGGTACGCTTATGTACACACACACAAACACATACACACAAACCCACACCAATACACACACACCACTATAAATTTAGGTAGAGGTTCTGACTTCTTCAGGCAAGGACCCGCGAGCATAACGGAACTGAAGTGGCCACATAAGCAGAAACAGGTGCAGCTCTCAGTGTAGCTTCCTGTAGCCCCAGAGCCCCAAACTTGGGTGTGCAGCTGAAGGGGACACAACTCCGTGAGGCAGCCTTCTTGGACTTGGACTTTGCCTCATTACTCAGGAAGAGCTTACGCGGTCTACCCTGAGCCCGTTTGGCTCTCAGGCTAGATGCCAGTGTCAGGAAAGATGTGGCCTCATGCTGCGTGTCCGCTGAGGGAAGGGAAGAAAAATGGCAGAAATACGGCTCAGTGGCCCCAAACACAATCTGTACCTCTAGCTCTGGGCTTTCCAGAAAGCCTACTGTTATTCTCCTAAACATAATCCTAACTTTTACCAAAATTTGAAAGTACATACGGACTTTTAGAAAATAGCAGAAGGAAATGCAAGGGTATCAACAATGATTAATAATGTATCTCTGGATGGTAAGATTGAGAGATTCTTAATTTTCCATTGGCAATTTCAATGTTTTTTCAGGTTATCTATAATGAAAATGTATTGATTTCGTAAACACAGAATAAGGTTGTTTGTTTTTGTATCAGATCGGAGTCAAGAAAGTTGGGTTGTAATTCTCCTCTGCCACTGTCTGCCCTGGGAGGCTTGGACAAGTCCCTTTCCCTCTCTGGGCCTCAATTGCTACTTTTGTAACATGGACCATTACATTAGATCCATGGTACCCTAATTTGGCTGCCCATTGGAACCACCTGGGAAGCTTCCAAAAAGCCTGATGCCTGTGTCCCACCCCCAGAGACTGTGATTTCCTTGGCCCTGGCTGTGGCCTTGGACTTTTTGAAAGGATCCCCAGGTGACTCCGTGCAGACAAGTTTGGGAATCTCTGGATTCCAAGATTTCTAAGGCTTTCACCCGCTGAGATGGTCTTTGAGTCTCTGATTCTTCACTTTTGCCAAGGACTATCTATCCCTGAATATCGGTTCCATTTTTAGCAATTGATAAGAAAGACTATTCCAAAACTTCCCTAAGTGACCCATTTTGATGCTTGCAATAGTGTCAATCAGAATATATTTTTCTTGTATCTAATCTAAATTCCTCCTGCAGCAGTTTAAGCCAAGATGGGAAAAGAGAACATCTAGTTATGACTGGATTTGTTGTTGAATTACTCGCGTGAACTTACATCACCAGCGTTGGTCACTTTCATTGCTAACTAAATTCTCTCATTACCAGATCTTTATCTAACAAGCTCCTTGTCAAGGTCCTAATAGTGAGAGGGAAAAGCAAGTTTACTTACTGCTATATTCCCAGACTATATTTTCCAGTTTCTGCCAAAATCATTTCTAGGTCCATTTTGCTGTGAAGTTCTTAGGGATAATATATTTTCAATCTTTTAATGTTTTTTTTTAAGCCTGGGAATAATAATTTCAAAGAGAATATATCACTAGGATTGAAGCATTTTTTTAAAAGATAGGAGGCCATCTTCCTCCTTACCTACTATATCTATATCTGTCTTTGCAGTTTCTTTTCATCTCTATCTGTCCTTTATCATCTTAAGTGGCCACTGAATTATATATTTTATTATATTTTTACATTTTGTTTTAATGTATTTTATTATTGGTTGAGTATTCTTTTAATGTTCCTTATTGCTTTCCTTAGCCTTCTTCCCCGATTTTCTCTATCACTCTTCAGTGTTTTTCTCCCCCTTATTAGTATACTTATTGAAGTTAACACATTTCAACAAAACGAATTACGAGAGATATGTCACAAGACACATTCTGGGCAAATGCTCAAGGTTCAACGATAATGGCTAAAAATACTGTGCCATTTACAAAATAATTCTACCCCACACTGAAAACATATGGTTGGACGCTCTTTACAGCCGTACCAGGATTCAAGAAGGATGAATGACACAAGCAGGAGCCCTCTTTTTAATTAAAAATAGGTTCTGGCTTTAGCTCTTCACACTAGCTCCAAAGCCAACTTTGTTCTTTATATATCTGTGACCATTCAATGTGAACCTTTCTTGCGTCTTGCTCTGCCCATTCATTTGCAAATGACACTAGACATAGTCCCCTCTCCTGGTTCCAGAACTCTGGCTACAGAGTCCTGATGAACTCGGAACTGCGTGGAGGGCCCTGGTTGCACATCACAGCTGTGTCGCGTCTGGGCCTTAGCAGCAGCAGGATACAAGTTGACAGTGCGTGTGCGATAGCGCCTCATGGTTAAACATGAGATTGAGCAGCAGTGCCATCCAGTCAAATTTTTCCAGTTCGTTGGACTTCATGATTTTTACAGGATCTTTGAAATACCTTCAGAAGAACAAGAGCACTGTACATAAATCCACTTAACGATGCTAACTGCTAAAGAACCGTTGTGATAGGACTTTAACCACGCTATATGCCTTTTATCTCCTCTACACCAGTGATATCTAAATTGTTTCTGTAGTGAAATGGGGATGTTTCTAAAGCTTTGTCAAAGGAGGTTTCTCTTGTAGAAAATGTGGATGTGAAATGTGCGGAACAGAAAGCATCTTCTGCTTCGGGAACATAAGCACAAGTAGAGAGCTCTGAGCATGTTGGGCCTCCTTGTTCTGTGGGTTTGATAAGGTAACCATGAACCTGCCCATGGAGTCTGAGGGCAATACATAAGCAAGGGAGAACAACTTAAAGTCATCTTGGAAGTTGAATTGATCCTCACAACGTGAATCATACATTCATTTATTTGCTTAAAAAACATGACTTATTTGTTTGTTTGTTTGTTTATTTAAAAAGTGACTATTATTGTCAGACCCTACATTAGGCATAGAGATAGTGAAATGGGAGATACTAACCCTGCCCTCAACTTGCTCAAATATCTGGTGGAAGATAAAAATAACTAAGAATCCTGGGGCACCTGGGTGGCTCAGTCGGTTAAGCATCTGCCTTTGGCTCAGGTCATGATCCCAGCGTCCTGGGATCAAGCCTCGAATCAGGGCTCTCTGCTCAGTAGGGAGTCTGCTTCTCCCTCTGCCCCTCCCCCTGTTCATGATCCCCTTCTTCCTCCCTCTCGCTCTCTCAAATAAATAAATAAATAAATAAAATCTTTAAAAAATAATAATTATAAAATAAATAACTAAGAATCCTAATATGGCATATTAAGTACTATAAGTAAGCCCCTGGTCCTCTGAGGGCATATGGAAAGGAGACTTACCTTGCATGGCAGGGACAGAGGTTTCCCAAGAGCAGGCATACCACTCACAGTTGGAATAGGGAGTGGGAGCAGAAGGAAGAAGGCATTCAAAGCAGAGGGAAGAAAACATGCAAATGCACAGGCATGGATGAACGTCTGGTGTACTTAAGTCCTGCAGGTGTCACCAGGTTTTCTTAGAATGTAGGCTGGGATGGAGGAGTGTTGGGAAATGAGATGAAGAAGAAGGCGGAGGAGACAGAAGCCAGGTCGATCATTCATGCTCTTCTTCAGCAGATTTGTATGGAATGTGTACTGTGTTCCAAATGATGCATTATACTAGCTAGATCCTGGTTTTTTCCTGCCTCCCAGGTCCTACCTTCCCAGTCTCCTTTGCTGGCTTATCCACTTGTATCTTTCTTCTGAGTAGTACAGAGCCCCAGGACACAGCCCTTGATCCTCCTCTCTTCTCCATCTACATATTCTCTGTTGCCAACTCTTTCAATCCATGGATTTAAATATCACCTATAACCTGATGGCTCTCGTCTGATTTTTCAGCCTTGACCTCTCCCCAGAGATTCAAAATTGAATATCTAATTACCTACTGATACTACCACTTGGGTTCTAGTATCTATTGTATTCTTAACATGTCTAAAACTGATCTCTTAATTTCTCATTCCAAACCAGTCCCTATCCCAGTGCAGTAATAGCAGACAGAAATCCTGGAAAACATTCTTCCTTTCCCTATCACCCCACAGCCAATTCAGCAGGAGGTCCTATTGAAGCAACCTCCAGACTAAAGAAATCACATCTATTATCTCTCTTGCTCAAACCTTCCTTCACACCAACAGCATCCCTGGCCCAAACCATGGCCACAGCCTCCTACCTTGTCTCCCAGCTTCCAGTCTTGCTCTCCTAGAGAACTCCATATTCTCTTCTCAAGGGGTACATCCGATCCTATTACTTCCCTGCCAATATTGGCAGTTAGAATCTGCCAAAATAAAATGAGATGCAAAGGCCCATGGACATGATTGGCTCCTGCTATCATTCCCTCTCCACCCTCCTCCCCACACCATAGGCCATTCTCGCCACACTGAATTTTCTGTCTCCAAACTCATCTCCATCTCCATATTCTCTGCCTAGAATGCTCTTACCCAGACTGTTTAGGTCTCAGCTCATATGTCACCCGCTGTGAGAGGTCTACCTTCATCACCTTTTCTAAAAGAAGCCTTCCATAATTGTCCTATGTAACTATTTCTCTAAGTGCTAATAACTATCCGAAATTATATTATTCATTTATTTATTTATATTTTTTCTGTTAGTATATCCCTCCACCAGACGAGAAACTGCATGAGAGTAAAGACTTTGTCTTGTTTACTGTTGTATCTCTGCTCCCTAGAATGGCACACAGATATATAATCACAAACTGTAATTGCAAATGAAGGAAAAGTACAGAAGTTATATGAGTTTATATGGCATTGGAAAATAGAATTCAACCTTCTGTTCAATGCACCTGGAAAGTCCTGTTTATTCTCTTCAGTATAAGACATTAGCACAATAGCATAATTTGATAGTCTAGCACTCATTTATACATTTCTGCCCTATTTTCTTTAGGAAAACTTGATCAAGTGGCAATGTTTATGACTTCGCAAAAGCTTGACTGGGTGGTATCCCATTTATTTTTGTAATGTAATTTTTAGATGACGAACACAGCCAGTATTGTTTGTCACCATTTGAAAAGCTGATGCTGAATTACAGTATATTCAAAGAAAAAAATTACAAAAGCCTAGGAACAATTAAGTCTTTATGATTAATTTATGTCAGTTGCTTTTTAATTTACACCTGATTTTATAAACAAATTTGAATAATCTTGAAACTGGAATTTTTTTCTGAATTTAGAATTTTAAGGTCAGATACTTATGTTTCCTTAGCTCAAGGCAAAAGGGAAAGGAAACTTGGTATCATTACATCATAATATATCATCAGCCAGAATGAATCTCCACCTCTTCTACCAGAAAGAGTAGATTTTCTCTTTTCAAAGGAGAAAGCCTCTCTTTCAACAAAATTATCAGATTTTAGATTTGCTGAATAGTTTAGAGACTATGGTCTCCATAACAACCAATATTAACAGCCTGTATTAGGAATTTTTCTCTCCTTAAAAGCCTGTCATTAGAGAGCAAACTACATCAGAACACTGAGGGAAGAAACTAATATTTTTTTAAATATATATAAAGTGTTTTCTTCTTAGTGAAAAGAATCAATACATTGGTTAAATTATTTATTTTTCAAATCCTTTATTCTGAGATACATTTATTGCTGTTATCCTACCATGCTATAACATTATTAAGCATCTATTATTTGTCAAACTTGTATTAAGTTTTGCACATATGCTTTCTCAAGCCTCAAAATAATCCTAAGAGGTAAATAGTAACAATCCATTTGCAGATGAATAAATTACTCAAAGGCACACATTAATACATTAGCAAGTAGCAACAGTCAGGATTCAAACCCAAGCTTTGGAGCAACAAGGACAGTGATTTTCTGTACAAAATGTTGCCTTCTCTAGAGATTTTAAGCAAAATTTCCCAACTTTAATAACAGAAGTGGACCTAGAATCTAAATATTTTAATTCCCAGGGAAATTTACACGACTTACCAGAAGCAAATGAATTTATGCCTTCAAGAAAAGGGATTGTTAACCCTTCTTCAAGAAAAGCTATAGCAAAGATCTCCATTATTCTTTAATACAGTTGAAGTTGGAGTCACGTGTTTTAAGGATATATCAATATGTAGAGGCAGCCCTGGTGCCAGCATCCAAATTAAATGAAATTTAAGGGAAATATAATTTTCTGAATTCTGGATTTTATTTCTCTGTTGTTAATCTGCCCTTAATTCTGTCTCAAACTATTACTGAAATAATCAAAGAAGCCAGATACAGGTGGAAAAAAGTCATAGTCAGTACTGGATAATAAGAATGAGTGCCACTAAAATGCCAGAAACTTTGAAGAATTTCTAAAAATATGTTAAGACTATTCTTGAAAGAAAACACATATTGTCTTTATTAACAATTTGAGTCTAAAAACTTGACTTGTCAGCAAACACTGGGAGGACAAGGTAGAGGTGGAAAAGGAGTAAAAGGGATAATTAAATCTCTCATCTTAAATAAGGGAATTCAATATAATATTTATTGTTGAATCAGTAGAGAAATAAAAGATCAAAATTGTTTTTAATTGAATGGTAACTACTAATACAATAAAAATTAACGTAATACTTTCAAATTAATAAAGGACAAAAAAGTGGAGAAAAAAGTGCAAATGATGAGGGGAAAGAACAAAAGTAAGTCCTCGTATGTCAGTTTTCACAATAAACATAAATGAGTTAAATTCTTCTGTTAGAAAACAAAGATACTCTCACAATCTCAAAAATAAAATACAATTAAATGTTTTCAAAAGAAACACAAATAAAATTATAGAGAAAAATTCATAATACTGAGATGGACAAAGCTATATTAGACACATTACCAAATAAAGTAGAATACAAACCAAAAAGGATATTAAATATTAAAATCATCTTTTTAATATTAGAGAAATGGAAAAATTCTTAGTAGAATATAATTTACCAGTACTGACTCAAGAATAGATATGCAACCCAAATAGTCCCATGTCCATTAAATAAAGTGAATCATGGGGCACCTGGGTGGCTTAGTTGTTTAAGCGTCTGCCTCGGCTCAGGTCATGATCCCAAGGTTCTGGGACTGAGTCCTGCGTCGGGCTCTCTGCTCAGCAGGGAGCCTATTTCTCCCTCTCCCTCTGCCTATTGCTCCCCCTGCTTGTGCTCTCTCTCTCTGTCAAACAAATAAATAAAATCTTTGAAAATAAATAAATAAATAAATAAAAGTGAATCATTAAAAGTCTTCTCATCAGCCAGAGACAGTTTTACAAATTTTCTACCAGGAACATGTATGTGGGGGGAAAAAATTAGTTCATTAGTTGCCCCTGTGGCAAAGAATTGTTTAATTGTTTTAAACACTAATACTGCTTGTACAATATTTCTGAAAGGCAATTCCACAATACATATCAAAAGCTTCAAAATGTTTGTGCCTTTTGACCCAGCAAGTCCTTAATAATGCTAAAGAAATAATTGCTCATGTGCAATAAAGATACATGCCCAAGGGTATTGGGTACAAATTTTTATAATAACAATAACAGGAGAAGTAAACAGTAAAATGTATTAAATCTATGTAATGGGATACTCCAGGGCCATTAAAATGATGTGCTATGTATTTAATGACATGTAAATATGTTCATTATAAAAGGCTACCTAACCACATGTACAATAAGGTAGAAACCACAAGTAAGTAATACTTATAATTGCTAACACTTATTGAGCATTTATTATGTTCCAGCTACTCTGCTAAGTATTTTATAAGTATTATGAAATCTGCTCACAACTATCCTTGGAGGGACGCCTGGGTGGCTCAGTCAGTTAAGCATCCAACTCTTGATCTTTGCTCAGGTCTTGTGAGTTCAGGGTCATGAGTTCGAGTCGCGCGTTGGACTCCATGTTGGGCATGGAGCCTACTTTAAAAAAACAAAACAAAACAACTATCCTTTGAAGTAAGTGCTTTAACTTCTTTTTATAGATGAGAATACTGGAACTCAGAGAAGGAAGTAACTGGCCTAACCCTCAGTTCATGAGCAATTGTTGTTATATGTATATATACAGGGAAAGCCCAAGATAAGATACACCAAAGTACTGCCAGTTATTTTATCTAAGTAGTAAATTTAATAGGATTATTTTTCTTTTTATTCATCCATTTTTTGATTGTCTACAAGGAAGACCTAACTTTTCATTTTTAAAGTATTTTATCAAAAAACATCAACCCAAATGCAAATACCTAAATCAAACAAAGGCCTTGTCCCCTCAAATTTTGAATGAGTTTAGGACATCTCTGAAAATATGCTCCTAACACTCACTTAAGTCTACTTGGAAAGATTTAGGTGAGCCCTAATTTAAATCTGTTTTAATCCTTCTATTCTCTGCCATCTGGACTGTTAATGGGCTCTGGGGAGTTCACCATATGAAAACAGAACATGTTAATAGTTTATTGTCATTAAATACTTAGTTAAAGTGTGGGACTACAATTATCTCTGAAAACAACCTCTTAATTATTCAGATGTCATGACAGCATAGCTTAGATGTAACAATTGACCTTTACATTTCTCTTGAGTCAGCAGTGTTCTAGGATTCTAAATATCCTTTTAAAAAATAAATCACAAGCTCTGGCTCCAAGGGGGAGGAAAAAAAGCTCCTAATGTGGTTTTGTCCTCACAGAACTTAAACAGGCTTGTTTGTGCTCGGCTACTTAGCACCATTCATTATACTGACTGATTGTGTCACATCTCTTTGGACATTTAAGTCATACAAGAAAAGTGTTTTTATAAAAAAACAATAACATCACCTGATTCTATTTGTTTTTTCTTGTTGTTGTTGTTTTTTAAAGATTTTATTTATTTGACAGAGAGAGACACAGCGAGAGAGGGGACACAAGCAGGGGCAGAGGGAGAGGGAGAAGCAGGCTCCCCGCTGAGCAGGGAGCCTGATGCGGGGCTCAATCCCAGAACCCTGGGATCATGACCTGAGCCGAAGGCAGACGCTTAACGACTGAGCCACCCAGGCGCCCCTAACATCACCTGATTCTAGTGTAACTACACAGTTTATGGGAAAATTTACCAAACATTTGGAAATAAAAAAAGGTTATTTGATACGGCTGAGATCACATTCCTCAGGAGCAATGGTACCAAGACAAGAGTTCACGTCTTCTGACTTCTGGTGCAGAATAGTTTTCAACACCCCAAAAACTTCCTTCCAAGTGACTGTGAGCTACTTGAGGTCAAGAACTGCCTTTCTCAGGTTCATGGTCCAGCAACATAAGACAGACATAGAGTCTAGGTTTTAATCCATGTTGAATTTATTTGAGCTACACAACCTATTCTCTGCCTGTTTTCCTCTAGATAGACTTTTCAGTTAGTCATTTTAAGAATCAAAATTGCCCAAAAATGTATCCTTACATTCAGATTCTAAGAAATATTTTCCAATGATGCATAGTTCTCTGAACATGAACTGTAAGAGGACACAGGCCATTGGGCATCTCCCCAGTGCTTTCTGGACTAATCTCATGGTGGAGTGAAAAATCATTTACTGGAGTCAAGAAGACCTATCTTCAAATCTCAGTTCTGTGCTATGAGCCATTTTCCTTGGACAAGTTATGTAATTCCCATGACATCAGCTTCATCATTATAAAAATGGAAATAATGCACATAAGCTCATTTGAGAAATTAAATGACATAGACTGTGAGAAAGAGTACATCTCAGCAAGCTCAGAAATCATTCACTCACAAGTATTTGTTGAGCACATATCAGGCATTAGGTCTCTTGACTCTCATTTCATTTAATGGCAGAACTTGACAGAGTGAGAGTAAAAGAAAATTTCAGGTTGTCTTCTGCCCATTTGTGAGCTAGTTTTATCCCAGCTTCTGACTGAAATCATGGGTTGGTCCTTTGTATTCATTTCCCATGGCTGTTGTAACAAAGGCCACAAACTGGGTGGCTTAAAACAACAGAAATTTATCGTCTCAGTTCTGGAGGCTGGAAATTTGAAGTCAAGCTGTTGGCAGGGCCATGCTCCTTCCAAAGCTTCTGGGGGGGGTGGGGAGGGACTGTTCCTTGCTTCCTCCAGTTTCTGGTAGCCCCAGGCATTCCTTGGCTTGTAGTGGCTTAACTCCAGTCTCTGTCTCAGTCCCCTCATGACTGTCTTCCCTCCATGTCTGTGTCTTCACATGGCGTTCTCCACTCTGTGTGCACCTGTGCCCAAATTTCCTTCTTCTTATAGGGACACCAGTCATATTGGAATGGGACCCACCGTAAGAACCTCATCTGAACTTGATTACATCTGCAAAGACCCTATTTTCAAATAAGATCACATTCAAATAAGATACCAGAGGTTACAACTTTACCATACCTTTTGGGAAAACAAAATTCAACCTATAGCTTTCCCAGTCACTCTAAGATAACAAAAAGTCCTCCAGACACTTTCAGCCCCCAAAGCAGTGTTATTTCCATAACTAAGACATACATTTCTCTATAATAATTACACGACTCCTTCCATATTCACAATTTAGAGCTTCTCACCTCCCCAAGCTAAGAACACCATTCGGCCTGATCCTCTGTGGTTGGGAAGTGACCAGGTGGACCTTCTGTCTCCTGGCTCCACTTCTGCCCACTCTTCTCATTAGTCACAGCTCCTGAGCCCTCCAGGGTAGGACCAGAGTAGTGAGGAGTAGGGGAAGGAACCCAGCCCTAAGTGGCAGGTGTAATCATAGTCTGGCATAAGCACTCTCTGGGCTCAATGGGATGTGTAACGTGAGTATATTCTTTCATGTTCTGCTTTTGTGGGTCTCTCAGAGATTCCTGCTGGGAAGATCCAACTTCAGTTCCGGTGAGAGGGTCACTAATCCTCACCTTTCCAGGAAGTCCTCTTGAGTAGAATTCAAGGTAACTCTAGGTTGGCTCACCCCTTGGTGGCTCAAACCTGGTCATGAGAAACACACATCCTTGACCACTCACTGCCTAGAAATGCTCTCCTCTGGCACCTTCAACGTTAACCCTTTTATAATGGGTATAGGCAAAATGTTGGAAATATATTTACATACATACCATTCTTTTAACAAATCCTATATATGTAGTCAGGCACCTATTGTTCATTCTTTTTTCTTTCCTTTTTCCTTTTCTTGGAACTGCAGCCAACGCCTAAACTGAAAGACTCCCATTTTAGCATTCTACTCTAGTTGCCTTCATTCCTGATAAAAAAGAAGCTGAGAGCGGTATCAATGACCTTGTATTTCTAAACAGAATTAACTTGGTCTGTCTCAGAAAATTAAGTGACAGAAGACAAGCAGAAGGGCTCTGTTCTGCTCTTTCCTCCTACCAAGATAATATTTGCCAAGCAACAACATTGATTGATTCTTAAAGCTAAAGATAGGTTAGAGCTGCAGAGTGGGACGAGGGAAACAAGGCTGCATTAATGAAAAGGCTATAAAGAGCAGGAATTAGGAGGTGTGGGCCTGGGCCTGGTTCAGTTATTAACTATCTGGTGACCTTGGAAAACTCACTTATGAAGGTCAAATAAATTAATGCACTTGAAAGCTCTTTAAAAGTTATACATAATCAAGGTGACAGCATTGTTGCTCTTAGTAAGAAGCAATTCAGTTTTGTCACTAAATCCTCTTATTTCTTCACTCAAAAAATCTGTTTCAGTCTTTTCTCTCTGTTTTTGTTGCAATCACCTTGGTCTCAACCCAGATTATTGCAAAAGCCTCCTAATTTATCTCTTTTCTGCCCCACCCCCACAATTCATCCCCACAGGGAGGGGTTGTACCAAATGCTCGTAAGGCCTCTTCCTTCCTGATGCGATGCTCAGATTCTATGAGACAATGAACAGGAAAAGAAAACATGGCTGTTGCTTTCCCTACCCCACTCCCATCCTTAGCCTTGGCTAAGGTTCAAAGATGACACTTGGCTTAGGGGCGCCTGGGTGGCTCAGTCGTTAAGCGTCTGCCTGGCTCAGGTCATGATCCCAGGGTCCTGGGATCGAGCCCCACATCGAGCCCCACATCGAGCCCCACATCGGGCTACCTGCTCCACGGGAAGTCTGCTTCTCCCTCTCCCACTCCCCCTACTTGTGTTCCCTCTCTCGCTGTGTCTCTCTCTGTTAAATAAATAAATAAAATTAAAAAAAAAAAAGACCACACATAAAACCAAAGACGACACTTGGCTTATCGGTTAAAGATTAGGTAGATAGGTAAGTAGATCGGAAAGTGGGTGGGTAGGGTAAAAGCATGAAATTGGAGGAGGAAGAGCCAGTTAAGTGAAGATCAGGATGTGTCAGATACTTCAGATGCTTTCAGTAGCTCCACAAACACTCCAAAGGTGGTTGTATTTACAGTGTATGACAGTGTCTTTTTATTCTCATTTGTCCTCGATCCTTGGCAACCTGGCTTCTACCTCTATCCCACGGATGTTGCCGTGGACAAAATCATCACATCTCCATTGCTGTTCATGCTCACAGAGGTGCTGCCACCACAACACTCCACACCGGTAAACACTTCTTCCACTTCAGGATCCTCTTCCATGGAGTTTCTCTCCAGTGAGTTCTTCCTCCTCTGCCTATACCTTGTTGCTGATGTTCCCCAGAGCACAATGCCGGGCAGCCTGCTCTCCCTCCTGACACACTCTCACTGGTTCGTGTGATTCCAGTCACCACTGCAATCAGAAAATCCACAGCTCTGGCTGTGATTTTCTTCTTGAGACCAAAGCCGTGTAGCCAAGAGCCTACTCAACATCTGTGCTCAAACGTACACCAGAAGCGCTTCAGGCTGAACATATCTAGATCTGAGGTCTTCACCATGACACTACTTCACCTTTCCTGTTCTAGCTCTAGAATCCACCCATTTGTCACCACCTCCACTGCCAACACTCTATTCTGGGCACCATCATCGCTTATACAGACAACTCTAACAGCCTTGTAACTTGTCTTGCTGCCTCCAGAGTGGATAGAATGCCCTACTTATTCCATTCTTTTCATTTCAGTCAGAGTAATCTGTTTAAATACAGATCTGAGTAATGAGTTCCCACTTATCCTTAGAATAAAGTCCAAACTCATTGACCTAGCCTTATAAGGTCTTTCATGGTCTAGACCATTCTTGCCTCTATATCCTCAACTCTGACTCCCACCTTGATGTCTACACTGGCACCATAATAAATGATCAGTTCCCAGAATAGGCTATGTAATCTTCCTCCTAGCCTTTGCACATGCTATTCCTCCTATCGGAAATGTTCTTTCCTCACCCCATCATCTGGCCAACTTCTGTTCACCCTTAGAGTCTCAGTTGGCTTTCTCTGCTTCTAGGAGGATCCCCGAACTCCCAAGTTTAGGCTGGGTTCCCCTCTTCTTTGCTCCCTTTCTTCCAGGACTGGATTGCCCCACCACACTGCACACTCCAGTGGCAGGGTCAGCACCTGTCTTGTTTACTGCTATACCCTGGTGACTAGAACATTGCCTGCCACATAGTAGGCTTGTTGATAATTTTGCTAAATGAGTGTATTAAATGTGTAAGCATATAGAATAAACTATTTTGAAAAAATACTACCCTTCAAATTTTATGACATACTTTAAGAGATTCTGTATGAAAAAAAATCCATTTTATAAAGACATTAGAAAAGCACTATTCTCTTGTACATCTAAGTATTTCTTTTTAAAAGTATTGCATCCAGCTTTTCAAAATGTGTTTCTAATTATAACATAGCTCCAAATACCAGTACAGGTCTATGGCATTTGTTAAAGTCAGCAAATTTTGCCACTACAGTCTAATAATTGAAAATAGAGGAATGTCAATCCATCCGTAGCCTCCTTTCCATTTTTTGTTAGGTTCTGTAGAAAAGAGTGTTCTAACAGTGGATTTTTTTTTCCTGGGCCGGTGGAGTCTCTGGCTTGCCATTATATTGGGTTTCTCTTCTGTGTTTTGATACCGGGAATTAGGCAGCCGCTGCCAAGAAACTAGATTCAATGCCTAGTATCCTTGGCAGAGAAAATATTTCTCCAGTTCTATCCAAATTAATCCTCACAGGCCAATAAATCACTACACAAGGAGAATGTGTGATGATTTGGACCATCTGCAATTTTTCTGAGGCATTTGTGGACATAGCAGAAACTACCTAGCTCCACATTAGCTATGAACATGTGGATCTTAGCTCAAGGTAGCATGAGCACATTCCCCTTCCCATGTGATACCAGCACCTGATCCAGGGCCGGGGAGCTCCTGACAGCTTTTCAGAATCTTTGCCTGACCACTGAGTCAGCTAGTTTGATTCCAGTGTCAAAGAAAACAACTTCAACGATTTTCTTTCCCAATACTCTCAGATAGCAAACTGGATCTAGACTCTCTTCACACCTGGTCAACCATTGTAACAATGAGGTAGTCAAAAAGAAAAAGGAAAAAAGTCAAAAATATCAGTACAGTATGATCAATATGATAACAGGGATTTTTTTAATCTGAATTTGCAAAAACAACTGACCCATTTTTTTTTCCTTAAATATCCCAAAGGGTGAGAGGAGGAAGATTTTCACCATGGAAAGCAGTGTCTACATGGTTATTAGACATAGAAGTTAAACTGTTTATCACCAGGAAAAAATGTTACAAAGGAACTGCTTCTAAACCAATGCCCTGGTGGCCTTGCCCTCTAGCTAAGGAAAGGGGAGGAGGAAAGAACCTGTCTCCACGCTCAGACATTCTAAGGTTGCTTTAGTTGCATCTATAAGTGCTATCCCTGGTGGGCTTTATGTCCGGGGGCCATTCATCATTTCACTCAGTGCTGACGGCCCCCTATCAGGTGAGCATTACTCCCATGTGTTGGTTTGCAAACTGACCTCCGTACAAGGAGGGCAAGGAGAGACTGAAGAAAGAGGCAGAGCACTCCAGATTGGCAGGTGGCAGGTTTAAGAAGCAAGGCAACTTCATTCCAGGGCTTGTCTTTGGCAGCAAGATGAGTAGATCTCCCCACCCACCTGCCAAATGTGAAAAGTTTATCTAGGGAGCCTAACTGGGTTCAGTCACATATTCAGTGCAGAAGATTGCAATAAAACCTTACTATCTAAAGGCTACATCCTTGAAAGTGGCTCCCACAGTGGGAGCTGTAGGCAGAATGTACATGCCAAGGACAAGGGAAGGGGTAAGGAGCCTCCAATTGCCCGGGTCCAACTCAAGGGTTAACCAGTGGTCACTTCCTCTTAATGACCCCTTCTAATGTTTTATCTCTCCTGATAGGCTCTCACAGTCATATGTGTCCCCCTCTTCTGCCATGTACCCTGAGTGGTCAGCAAGGGGTGTTACTAAACATGGAGGTGGCTTGTTTGGTGGTTGTCTGGCTGCACTGGAGACAGATACTATAGCAACAATATAGGCACATATAAAAGAAAATAGATTAAGATGATTCCCGAAATAAGTAACAATTTTCTCCGTTAAGAACCCCGTGATCCAAACCCCTGATTTACTAAGTCCTCTAGACTGGGGTTCGGATCACTCAGGGCATTCCTTTGTGTTTTTATGTGATTTAATAAAAATGATACATACTAGACTCATCAGGTATGAACATATAACATTTTCTTTGGATAATGGCACAGGTGCCTTCCTGCAAAGCAATAATAATGCCCAAAGCTATCCTATTTTGGAGGACAGCTTTTTTTCACTAGAGACATTTCAATATTCATTAAGGAGAGGCTGTGCTAGCTGTCATTTAACACTAGTTGGGTGAATTTAGTAAGAGCTCTGTGTGTGCCTTAATGTCCTCCAGGCCAGTGGAGGAAACAAAGAAGGCAACCAAATGATTTTATCAGTGGAAAACAGAACCTCCCCACCTGGCCTTGAGAAGAGGGAGGTTGGCAGGTTTAGAAACTGGACCCAGTTGTACATACCATAAATGTTGGCCAAGGGAAACAGCACTGTCAGGCATGAGGAGGTAGACGGGGGGGGTGGGATATACTAGACAGAACCCCCACTTTTTCCCCCTTCTCCAATGGTGCATGTTCCATTCCAGGTATGGTGCATTTCAACAGGCTCAGCTTATAACAGGACAGTGGATCCCGGTGGAGATTAAGTAGCCCCCCTCACTCAGGGGTGCAAAGTCACTTACCCATTCCAGTGGGACATTACAAAGTCCAATAGATGGCACCTTTCCCAGGCATGATGGGGCTTGGTGTTCTGGGCAGCACAGCACATGGATTGATGGTGAAAGTCATGGGAATGGTTGTTTCCCATGACTTTTATATCTTTACAACAGTTGTAAAGATATAAAACTGGGGTCCCCAGTTTGACGTAGAGGGCAGCAGGCCCTATTGGTTGATCATTCAAATGAATTAAAGCCTGGAACAGTACTTTAGTCTATCCAGCCAAGATAATTTTAAAATAAGTAATTTAACCTATTGCTTTAATATTTTATTTTTCCTTTCCATTAACTCTACCACTTGTGGGTTATAGGAGACATGGAACCTCTGTTCAATGTCATGTTTTTTTGCCCAGTCTTGCATATTATCACCTTTGAAATGTGACCCCTGATCACTGTCCTTTCGACAAGGGTATCTGTACATATTTAGAACCCTCGCTCTGAGAGGGGACCAGTATAATCAATTTGCCAATCTTTCACAGGTTGGGAACTCCCGTGGATGGCCCCAGACTTCCCTGGCAATTGCCTTGGGCATTATTTAGGACACACAAGATGTGCTATTAATGCATTAACCAAGTCAATGTATTTCAAGGGCAATCCTGCATCCATGGCAATATGTCATTCCACCTGGGCGCTGTAGTGACCATTTTTTCTATGCATCCAATCTTTTCTATCTACTAAAGAGTCAGCTGAGGGGTGCCTAAGTGGCGCAGATGGTTAAGCATCTGACTTTTGGTTTCAGCTCAGGTCGTGATCTCAGGGTAGTGGGATCAAGCCCCGTGTCGGGCTCCACACTCAGCACAGAGTCTGCTTAAAGATTCCCCCCACCCTCTGCCCCTCCCTGCCCTCTCTCAAATAAATAAATAAATCTTAAAAAAAAAAAAAAGTCAGTTTCTAGCACTTGCACCCAGGCTAAGGCCTCAGCTTCCTGATTGCCAGTGGGGATCAGTGCCTTATGAGATAGGACATGGATAACAGTGAGGACCGCCTCACGCTCTTGCAGATGAACCCAAATGTCTTTCCATATATCTTGACCACACAAGGGCTTATTCATGGTCATCCATCCTCTGGCTTCCGGTTGTCTAAGCCATAGGGTTAATCCCTTTAGAACAGTCTAACTGTCGGTGTAAAGGTTTAACAGCCAGGGCTCCCGAGTGATCACCAGCCAGAATGCTCTGAGCTCAGCCCACTGGATGCTGTGATTCATTCTTGCTTCTAGGCATCTGTATACTAGGTGTCAATGAGAATGTCCCCCATTGTCTCTCTACAGGCCACAGGGGCCTCACAGGAATAGGGGCAGGGCTCTTGGAGGATCTACATCCCCTACAAGGCCCAGTAGCACCTGCATTTCTAGAGATAGTGGCTGTCGGACAGGGCGCTCCTCTGCTGTAAATAGGCATACCATTTGGTCAAAGTGGGAATTTGAGCCAGGGCAGAGGCAGGTCAGTGAAACCTATTTTTAATTCACCCCTTGGTAGGAAGGGCAGTTTTTATCGTGATATGCTGTTCCTTTGTGAGAGGCGCGACTTGAAGGAGCGCTGTGTACACTGCTAGGAGCTGCGGCTCTATGGGGTACGTCAGGTTTCTGCCCCCTTCCAGAGCTGGGACAAAAATTTTAGGGGGATTCTCACCTTCTGTTGTTTCCGCCATAGTGCCCAACCCCTACCTTCTGGAATCACAGACACATCTAATTTAAATGGTAGCCCTGTGTGGGAAATGTCCAGAGCTTTCATCCACTTTACTAGTATTTTTGCCTTCTCAAAGGTGACTTACTGTTTTGATCCCCAGGTCCATATGTATCCTTTTCCTTACCAGGCGGTATAAAAGGCAGAAGCACTGTGCCAGGTGGGAATAAAAGTCCTTCAAAACCCCGAAATCCCTGCAAATGTTTTCCTCTCTCTCATGTTTTGGGGGGTTGGATAGGCTTGCATCTTGTCAATCACAGCTTTTGGAATCTTATGCAACCAAAAAATTTCCGAAAACTTTACAGCAACACCTGGGCCTTGAATTTTCTGGGTGTTTACTGCCTGTCTTTCCCTCACAGATGTTCCAGCAAAGCCTATAGTGTCCCACAGCAGAGGCAGGTCTTCGTACGTTGACATGATATATCATCAGTGTAATGGGCCCATTGTATTGCTGTGGGGAAGAACAGTAACAGGTGTTGGGCTACCATCCCATGACAGCGTGTGAAGCTTTGCCTGTAGCCTTAGGGAAGCACTTAAAAGGTCCATTCTTTTCTCTCCCACATGAAGGCAAATTGATCTCAGTTCTTGGAACCCTGTACTTGTCAGAGTCTTTTCCATGAATCTCTTTGAAGATGAAGCACTTTTGCAGCAAGATTTTTGCAAAAGCATCAGAGTAAAATAATAACTGTCTATAATGACAAAAAACTTTTAAAATGGCCATAGCTAAAGATCTGATGAGAGTTCACTATAATGCAATCGACAAGGAAATTTGGTTATTTCTGTGGCATACATTTTAAAATTATGACTGATAACATTATTCCAGGACCTATCAGATTTTTAGGAATTCCATATAAATATACCCTAAGGAAAGTTTATTTGATAATGCATCCTTTTTAATTTAACATATCAAATAAGCCTAATTAGTTTAATATCTCTCCTTTATGAGGAGAGAGAACACATCTTTTGAGATGCTCCAGGAATCTGAAAAATCCCAAAATTAGGACAAGGTCCACAAGCCCTCATTTAAAATTTGATTTTGGATAAATAAATAAATAAATAAAAATTAAATTTGATTTTGGTGAAGTTTGTCAAAAATATCAAGAGGTTTAAAACACTTGATTGAAAAAGTCACTGTGAAACAATACTTAATTATCAATGTAACCAAAGTGACAATTAAAGACTTCAAAGGCAAGTACAGAAAGTTATATAGTTCTAAAAAACTTAGCTCTTTTAATGGAGAAGACTCAGTTTTCCATAAGTAATCAAAGACCTGATAAAGACAGTATAAAGCACAGGAAATTATTTTGATAAAACACAGAATCTTTGTTTTCTAGGCAGATTACTTAAAAGGTAAAGAAAAACGTTTCATAATCTCATCAAGAACAAACCAATAGCCCAAGAAAACTTTGTCCTTGTAACAGATGAAAGAAATTAAGCTTCAGTTTTACATAAGTGCACTATTGATATTAAAGCTTACTCTCCTTTTTTTTTTCTTAAGATTTTATTTATCTATTTGACAGAGAGCTAGAGAGAGCCAGAGAGCACAAGCAGGGGGAATGACAGAGGGAGAGGGACAGGCAGGCTCCCCAACAAGCAGGGAGCCTGATGCGGGGCTTGATCCCAGGATCCTGGGATCATGACCTGAGCTGAAGGCAGATGCTTAACCGACTGAGCCACCCAGGCACCCCAAAGCTTAGTTTTCTTCAAGCCAATTAAATAGAGCTCTTTGCCAATTAATTTTGGTAATACTCTCCGGAGGAAGAAAAACATCACGTAAGTAATATATATCTATGGGCATACATAACATACACAAACAGAGATCCCATAGCTTTCATTCAAAAACTTTAGCTATTAATCTGGTACGATATAAAATTCACTGGCTTATGAAACAGTTAAATCCAAATGTGTCTCTGGCAGGCGGAACAAGTGAAGGTTACCCACTCACATGGCTAAAGCGTTTTATTAATATTTGTAGAGAAGACTTTTAAGATTTGTATGTGCCCTTTATTAGTAATCTTATGGAGGTTGTGGACAGGAGTTGCGGCAAGGAAGCTTCTACAGCAATCTATATTTTAAAAAGCATCCCTCCCCCTTCTTTTCCTTCGGACTCAGGCAACTGGCAGGGCTTTTGTTGTCTCCTGGGGTACTTGTATTTCAAGGACATAAGATTTACAACTTCAAGAGACAGAAAAAGAATGCAAGTTTCTCCTACTAAGAGTTTTGGGGTATCATTCTTTATTATCGGAAATCTAGGGTAGTTACTATTTAAATTCTCCCTTTGTGCTGGGGTCAGACTGCATGAGGCTGTCGGTTGTCACTGTCAATCACAACATCCCCCTCTTTGCTCTTGGCTCTCTTCACTTTCCCAGGTATTCCTTTCACCTCCCACGGCCCCAATCAGGCTTTGTCACAAGCTGTTGGATCTTAACCCAAGGCATCTTGCACCCTCTGAGCTTTGCAAAATTGACCATTAAGTCCTCTAACCTATTATCTTGCTTTCCCATCCTCTCTGCCAGCCCCAAAGGTAGCAGAATAGTTGACAACTGCATGTCCTTCTGTGGCCCCAGTTCTTCCAACTTTCTAACTGGAACTTCAGCCTCTAGCTGGACATTAGTGGCCAGACGAGCTGCCCGCATGAGAGGTGGGCCCCGGGGGCAGCCGCTCATTTCCCTTCTTTGTCACAGTGTGCTATGTGTAGTTTCTCAAACAAGTGTATCAGACCTGCTGGCGTTTTCAGGGTGTCCTGAGACTCGCATGGTGAGCCAAAAGCATCTAACACAGGGACCACCTCTCCCCACACGGAGGTCAGTGGCCAAAGCAAGATTGCCCCCGAGAATGCCTAACTTTCCCAAGGCCCATTACTTTGGTCTCCTGGCTGGCTTGTCAATTGTTGGTTCATAAACTGGGCCCATACACAGAGGGCAAGGAGAGACCTAGGAAAGCGGCACACCACACCATATTGGTAGGTGACAGGTTTCTTAAGCAAGGGAACTTACATATGAGGCTTGTCTTATGTGGCTGCAAGATGAGATCTCTACACCTGCCCACCAGAATCTTAAAATGTTTATACAGAGGCCCTCACTGGGTTCAGTCACATATACCGTCCAGATGGTCTCCCCAACACCTTCTTCTCTCAAGGCTGCATCCTTAGAACAGCCTTCACTGTGGGAACAGTAGGCAGATCAGACATTCAAAGGCTGGGGGAGGAGGTGAGGAGCCTCTAATTACCCACGTTTAGCTCGAGGGCCCCCTGGCAGTCACAGCCTCTCAATTACCTCCTCCAACAACACCATTTTAATGTGGAGAAACAGGGACATAGATTTTGTCACTTGTTCAAGGTCACACCACAATTAAATGATAGGACTAGGATTCCTACCAAGACTAACTCCAAAACTTCTGCTTTTAATCACTATTTCTAATACTAAGGATGTTTACATTTTTTGCAGGCCCTGAACCAATCATAGAACTTAAAAGTTGTTGGTCACCAGAAAAATAATTCCTTTATCAAAGGTTTTCTCTCATTTAAGAGACTTTTAAAAGCTATTTTAAAAGCAACAACAATAAGGGAAATCAGAAAGTTGGGGGAGGAAAGGCTAGGAATTACCCAGAATTCCCATGACATTAATAAATTAACTGTTTTCATTTTTTAATGTTTCTTCCAGTCTTTGTCTGATCTGTATACATAATTATATGTAATTTCAAAGCCATTTTAAATGACTAGCTAGCATTGACAAGATAAATTCATCAAATGAGTTGTCTTCTTAAAAACCTACAAAAATTATTTTAATTCTTCCCTCCACATTCTGGGTTTCATTTCCTTTTCTAGAACAATAACAACAACAGATTCTTGAAGAATTCTGATTCACACAACAGATGTGAGGATTAGAGAACCTGCTGGCTAATTGGAGATGAGTTTCACTGGAAACAATCACTTGAAAACAAACTATATGTGGTAAATTCCTGTCCCTGGTAGCTTCTCAGGATACACCGAATTTATCCCACCAAAGAGTTCTGTTTTTGTGGAACTTCAGATGCCCTGAGTCTCTATATCAGCATTTTCCAAGCTGTGTTCTAGAGAACCCTGATGACAGATGCACACTCAGAGGTTCAAGGTAAATACATTTAAGGACTATTGTTTACATCCCCACTTAGAGATTTAAAATATACGTTAACATATGAAGAGCCTGGGAAGTCATGCAGTAAGGAACATGTTCACTTTTGTCCAGAAGTTGCAAACTAGTTACTTCCAGGAGATAAAGATAATGATCTGGCGATGGCCATGATGAAATGGAGGCCACACATATCACCTGAGAGTTGCTGCTTCTAGTCATGCAATATTAACAGATCTTCATGAGATATCTGAAATCTGGGTTTTGATGGAAATTTTTGCATCCAATTTGAGGGGACAAAAACATGTCTGTTGGCTACATTGGGCTCATAGGCCACCAATTTGCAGCCTCTGCTTTAACCTACAGTTTCTTAAGTTCATTTGACCACAGAACTCTTTGTTTCTAGAATACTCTTTGGGGAAATGCTACCATACTTCATTATTCTGTCAATCCTTCAAGGTCCTTTCTCTACACCCAGTCTTCTTTCTGTGTTCCAATCTTCAAACCTAAAGTATGTTCCAGTTACTATGATTGTGTAACAAATTACTCCAACACTCGTGGCTTTAAGAAGCAATATTTATTTTGCTCAAACAATATGTAATTTGGGTAGAGCTCAGAGAGGATGGCTCATCTTTGTTCCACCGTGTGTCAGTGTGGCTCGATGGCTCACGGTGATGGTGAGGGGTGGGAGTCATCCAAAGGCATTCTCAGGGCACCCGGCTGCTCAACCCATGGAGCGTGCGCCTCCTGATCTCAGGGTTGTGGGTTCCAGCCCCACGTTGGGTGTAGACATTGCTTAAAAATAAAATCTTTAAAAAGCAAACAAAAACAAAAGCATTCTCACTCCCATGTCAGATGGCTTATGCCAGTAGTCACTTCACACCTTAGCTGCAGCAGACAGCTAGAGCGCCTACATGTGGCCTTTCTTTGTGGCCTGGGCTTCCTTGCTACATAGATAGATAGCCATCTGGATAGCTAGATTCCAGGAGTGAGTGTCCTGAGAGGAAGAGGGAGAGACAGGCAGAAACCGTATCACCTTGTAGGATCTAGCCCCAAAAGCCACAGCAGGTCATGTCCATTGCATTCTATTTGTCAAGGCAAGTATTCAAAGATGGGCAAGGGACTCCACCTCTTAATGGAGTGTGGCAAGGTTCTGGAGAGGATGAGGGGCCAGAAATACTGCTTTAGCCATCTTAGAAGATGCAATCTGTCATAAAAGGAAAGAATGAAGTATCTTGAATTGTGGCTCTTTTATTTACCAAAATTAGTGTGACTTTAGCAAGTAATTTCGTCTCTTTTTACATCATTTGTTCACCTTATCCTGAGTTACAGTTGCCTCGATTTTTATTTTATCATTGGAGAGTGAGCTTCTTGAGAGTAGTACCCACATGTAGGTGTTTTGTTTGGTTTTATTCTTTAATATTGCTATAATGCAAAGCACAAACACATAGTTTGGATTTAGTAAATATTTCTAATACCTTATTTTATTAAAGCTAGTAGGGAGTTACTCAGTAACTTTTACCACGTGTGGCCATGGCTAAAGGAGAAGAAAGCCCCTCTGGAACTGAATCGCACTGCCTGTTGTTCATGGTTGTTCTGTGTTGGTCTCAGCCTATCAAGAACCAGTGTCGTGGTTGGACCGGCCCTTGTGGTTCTTATTATGATTTCAAGATGCTCTCAGCAATAACCACCGGGAAACTTTGAAAAAGAAAAAGTGCATTACTTACAATTCCTGGAAATTACATGGCCCACCTGGGGCCACACAGTGAGGTCATGGGTAGAGAGAAAGAGAGCAGGCCTGGGGTTCTGCTTTTATGGGGGTTGAGGGTGGGGAGCTAGGGTTTTGAAGGCTCACTCCTCATTGGTGAATTTAACACATAAGTGCAGGAATTTAAAGCATGGGAAGAGAAAAAAGCAAGCGACCCAAATGGTCAGTTGTTGAAATTAACCAAGATCGCTAAAATGAGGGGGGAGGGGGGCACGCACAACCTGGCTCTTTATCTAGAGTGAGTGGCACAATGTGGTTATTCAAGGTAGCCATCTTTGACGTGGATGCCTCATCAATCAAAGCCTAAGTCAGACACTTGCCTTTTACAAAAAGAAAGCCACCTGCCAGGGCTTCCACTACCACTATCCACAGGCCACTTCCTTTATCACAGGACTTGTTACCTCGTGGATGTGAGGCAAGGCTCAAACCCAAGGGCCCCCCCACCTCCTTGTGCCCTGTAGCCCTCCGTCACCAGCTGCCCAGGGAGCAGTCCCGAGGCCTGCAAAACATAAACAGCTGCTGAGAAATTGGCCCCACAAAACCTTGTCCCCAAAGCAGCAGCAAACCCCAGTTGGGTCTCCAAACCTCCAGGCCCAGTGCCCCTGGAGAGCAGTTCTCCATTGTGAATATAGACCCCACAGGAGCCACGTGGTTATAATCATGTGAAACTTTGGCTCCACAAAGGCATTCATTTGCTAATGAATATGCTAAAAAGCTCTTTCAAAAATGACCCCTGCCCATTTGGACAACAAGTTTTGCTCCTTGTGCTTTAATACTCCATTCGTT
This sequence comes from Halichoerus grypus, assembly GCF_964656455.1. Classification (NCBI taxonomy): domain Eukaryota; kingdom Metazoa; phylum Chordata; class Mammalia; order Carnivora; family Phocidae; genus Halichoerus; species Halichoerus grypus. Next base: position 85,096,309 of record NC_135712.1, read on the forward strand.
TTTGCTCCTTGCCCTGGGAGGAAGAAGAGAAAGAACAGGAAGATATCTTAGATTCTGTTAGAAATGGCTCTTGGTTGCCTTCTGACATCCTGCTCAAGCCTTGTATTGTATTATTTCCAGACTCCTGTGCCCTTTTCTCTCCTTACCATCATTTCCAATTTTTTCTCCCCACGTTTTACAACCAACCTGCTACCACGTTGTTTGGTGAAAGCCTCGGGCTGTTTGCCCAGGTGCCTGCCAACTTGGGCAGTGATGGCCGATTTCATTAAACAAGGAAGCCTGTCTAACCCAGAGGCAACCAGAAAATCTGTGTTGAGTGCTCGTACCAAGAGTTTTGTTTTTCAAAACTTCTGAACCACACAGTTTACAGGTTATGATATGGCATCCTCTCTCTATCCTGAAAAGTCATTTTTTCATTTACGAATATAAAATTACATTAACTGCCAATTCCTTCATTCTTTTTTTTTTCTTTTAAGATTTTATTTATTTGAGAGAGAGCATGAGCAGGGGAAGGGGTGGAGGGGGAGGGAGAAGCAGACTCCCCACTGAGCAGGGAGTCCGACTCGGGGCTCAATCCCAGGATCCTGGGATCATGACCTGAGCCGAAGGCGGACGCTTAACCAACTGAGCCACCCAGGCATCCCCAATTCCTTCATTCTTAATGTTACAGGTTTTAAGCACTTTACATACATTGTTTTCCTTCATCTGCACAACCACTCTACAAGACTTTTACATTTTACAAATGAGGAAACCAAGTTAAAGAGGTGAGCAAAATTGCCAAAGGTCTTGTGACAGGCGACATGGCCAGTATTGTGGCCCATTATACCTGACGCCAAAGTCCGTGAGTCTTCTTTCCTATACTGTTTAGACTGAGAAAGAGGCATGCATGACAGACCCATTTCTTATCGCACAGAGATTTTATATATTTTGAGCCTTCCTGTTTGACTCAATAAATCAACTCATTAATAATGTTGTAATCTGATACTCGGGGTCATAAGAGATTATAGAATTCATCGGTCAAACTAATCTGTGAATCATCTTTACAAGCACTCCTCACATTGGTCGTTCCACTTCTAATGTTGGGGCACCTGGGTGGCTCAGTCAGTTAGGTGTCCGACTCTTGATTTCAGCTCAGGTTATGATCTCAGGGTTGTGAGATCGAGCCCCAGGTCAGGCTCTGTGCTGGGCATGGAGCCTGCTTGAGATTCTCTCTCTCCCTCTTCCTCCACTCCTCTACCCCTCCACCTCCCAGCCCCCCTTCTAAAAAAAAAAAGAAAAGACTTCTAATGTTGGGGAACCCATCCTCCTGAGGAGGAAACAGCCCATTACATTTTTAGGCATTTGATAAAAATCTGTCCCCCAGGAACTCCCATTCATTCACCCTAGTTCTTCTGTCTGCAAGACAAGGCTAAGGCTTCTTGCCCAGCTCCACCACCCCTCTGAGCCTTGCTGTACCAGTGAATCACTTCATAAACTGGGTTACTCTTGCCCATTCACTCTTGCCTGAATAGATTCCAGTTTGCCAATGACCATCACTACGTGGGACACCCAGAACCTCACCCAGAGCTCAAACTAATTCTGACCCATCAAAATTCTATCCAGTCCTCGAACAGGGTGCTGAACATCTGTTCTTACAGCCCCAGGTTGAATATGTTCTTCGGGCAGCCACATGGAATGTTTGACTAATATTAGCTTTTCGTCAATACAAGATGTGAGTGGAGATGTTTCAGCCACATTTTGCTAGCCTGGGCTACTGGGTCCCTGGGCAATAAGGTCTCTAACTGATCTACACATAATTTCCCTTCAACAAAAATTGTCTGTTATGGCAAATATTTTGTCCAAACTTGCACAGTGATTTTCATTCCTTGCCATGCAAGGGCTACTCTTTTTTCTTTTGCATATAGAGAATGGATTGTTTGTTTAAGTTTTGATCCAGTGACAGTTAATCAATGGATGTCTAAAGAAGCAAAAAGAAAGTCAGACTCCTCACAGGCACAATGGGCAAATCATCTCACATCAAACAGTTCTTTCACAGAACAACCCCAGGATCCTTCTACTCAACAATTATGTTTGGCCACAAAATAGAAAGTATCTCTATTTTAACTCAAGGATAACCAAAATAGACTGGTGAGTGGGAACTAGCAATATGCTGTTCTTCCTTAAAATTCTCTAGTTCTAAATTAAATTGTTTATTTTTTATTCTTTATATTTTAATTTAATTAGTATTTAATTTTGTCATGGTTCTTATAGAAATTTTTATTTTCTAGCTTTACAATCAAAAAGTGAAGGGAAAATGTCAGTTTTACTCTTAGGAAAATGCTTTAAAGTATAATTTTTAGGCTAGAAGCCCACTTCCCATCCCACTTATTCTGATCTTCTGAGTCAATCTGCATAGATAAAGAAACCTGAGCTATTGTGTAGCCAATTTAGTCTTAGTTTACAAATGACAAAAAACAATGTTCAGATGGGTTTGAATGACTTATTCAAGTTTACAGGGATAATAGAAGCTTCTAGCACACATCTCTCTTCTTCCTAACTACACAATGTTAGTTCAAAGGAACAGAGAGAAGCAAGAGATGCTTCTAGTTTAGGGTTTTTGGAGAAACATCATGGAGGAATTGAAATTGAAAAGAAACATTTTTTTAAGGTTTTACTTATTTATTTATTTATTTTACTTGTTTATTTAAGGTTTTACTTTTTTAAGGTTTTAAGGTTTTACTTATTTATTATTTTACTTATTTACTTATTTACTTACTTATTTACTTATTTAGATAGAGTGAGAGTGAGAGAGCATGCGCAAGTTGGGGGAGGGGCAGCAGGAGAGAGAATCTCAAGCAGGCTCTGCTTCGAGCTCAGAGCCCGTCCGGGCCTCGATCTCACGAATCTGAGATCATTACCTGAGCCCAAATCAAGAGTCGGGCACTTAACTGACTGAGTCACCCAGACACCCCAGAAGTAAGTATTTTTAACCAAATCTTATTTTCACAAAAATAACATGTTAGCAATAGAAAATTTGGGAAATGCTGTAAAATACAAGGAAAGGTGATGGGACAATTACTCATAATCCCATCCCGTGAAAGTAATGCTATTGGTGCATTTCTCTACAGTCATTATTTTCCCAACACGTTATATGTTGTTGTCTATCACTGTGATCATAGTACTTATAAAGGAATGGTATAACCTGAGGCCTGCTCCATGTTGTAATAACTCTTCTTAAATACCATTTTAGGCTACACAACAGTCTGTTTTGTCCATAATCTTCTTAACTTTGGTCCAATTTTTGAATAATTAGGTAGAAGCGAAAGATTTAAATAAAGAGAGGAAAGGTATCTAGAAGAGGATATGTATTTACAGCAAATTAAAACACCAAGATACTCATAGATGTATATTTGTGCTTTGAGATTGTAGGTGATCTTTGTTTCATTCTTTACCTTTTTCTCAGTGATACAAAAACACTAATAAGCACACCTACATTTACTGAACATTTTCCATATGTTTCATGCCACAGATATATTTTCTTATTTAATCCTCATAATGACCACCCAAGATCACTACTGTATGTTCATTTTAAAGATAAGGAAAATGAGACCTAGAGGAGTCAAGGGTCTTGCCGAAGGTCAGTGATGAAGCCACATTTGTTCCCAGGTCCATCTGAGGAGAGAGCTGTTGTTCTTAGCCACTCTACCACATGTCCCAAGTTTCTTATGAATATCTACCATTGTTATAATCAGAAAGCTATTTTTAAAAATGAAAATGGATTGCAGATAGCTCATTTCTGGTGTAAGCAGATAACTTATTACCTGTAGAGTCTAAAAAAAAACCGTCTACAAAATCCCAGAACAGCTAAGAAAATCATCAATACATAAAATCCCCTCAGTCATGTCTACAATGGTTAAAATTCAAGTTTGTTTCAGGTTTCTCTAAAATTGATTAGAAATAGAAAAAAGAAGCAGTGTTAATTGCAGTTATGTGAATGAAATCTGGATTCTGAGACTGGATGAAAATTGATTGTGCTAAAAGTAGTCATCTGTAATTAAATGAATCTGTGCTGTGCACTTTAATTAGTCAGCAGAACTTATTCTAAGTGGTAATAGTAAGTCCTGGTGTATCTCATTAAATAAGAGCCTGGCAGCCTCACCTCCACTGAGGTCCTGTTTTCTACAGCAGTCTTGTTTCTGCATCCACGCTCTAAATTGAAACCGCAGGAAAGGTGATGCATCCTTTTGTAATCCAGAGGTACATGTTATGAAGTCTTCTTCATTCTTTCATTCAGAAGAACTGGGAAAATCGGTAATTATATTCACTCGATAGATTTCTCTTAGTTTCTGTGCAGACAAGCTGAACTGGGAAAAACTGTTCAAGAAAACGAGTCTCCAAAATTTTTTTCAAAAAATTTTTTCCAAATTCCTCAGCATCTAAATATTCAGGTTTATGGTATTTAAAAAAGGACAGGTAATTGTTCTGTTTATTGTCGTTTTGAAACTTTTAAAAAATTAGAACAGCAATGCATACTCATAGAAAATGCAGAAAGTGCAGAAAAGTATAAAGAAGCAGGAAAAACACCACCCATCATCTCTTCATTCAAAGACAGATTACTCTTAACATGGCAGCATATTTCCTTCTAGTTTTTTATCAAGCCATTGCTTTTGTATATCTGAGATCATTCTTTTGCATAATTTGGTATTCTGCTAAAAAGACTTGTTAAAAAAGACACTTTGAGTTTTATTCCTAACCTTAACCTGGATAAGTGGTGGCCATTCCATGTGCTTCTAGCATCTCAAACACAGATTTATCAAGGTGCCTGCTACCCTGAGGCTTCAAGGGGAGGCCTCTGCTGAAGGGACAGGACCCACTCCTGTGGTAGGAAGGAGTATTGTGGACATAATAAAGGAGAATAACAAGACCTACTATTTATTTAGCTGCCTGGGATTAATCACATTGGGCTGGCCCTTATTTCTTGAGCATTTATATCCAGAAGAAATAAGCGTATAATTATCATTCAGAGCAACTTTGAGGAGTTCCCACCATAGAACCACCACCACCAGGCATGAGGATAGAGTAGAAGGTATGACTAGAAGGATTGAAAGGTGAAGGACAACCTTGATGGTGTGTCAGCAAGTCACAGGACTTAGAATCATAGAAATTGAGATTTGCAGATAAGAGTATGCATCTCAGTCCCAGACTCAGGTGTTCAAGCAATAACATCCCTAGTTTTCTTTAAAGAAAATTAAGTAGTTTCCAAGCATCTCTCTTACCAACTTAGACTCAGACACCAAATATGGAAGGATTATGTGGTGCCAGAAATCAAGGGCAGAGTCTCCACCCTCTTGTCTGTCATGTTGACGGCTAACAGCCAACAAGCCCCAACTGAAATCCAGTTTCTGTCTATGTCCCTCCCATGTCAGAATCAGAGTTGAAGTCAGCCCCCCAGTCATACCTTCTGTCACCCTCTTGGAAGTCAGGCCAGTTCTCAGGGAAAAACCTAAAAGCTAAACACCAGTCTCCCACTCATCTCAGAATCCACCACCCTCCTTGTCTTCCCTGCCCCTGGAAAGTTCCCTTTCCTCCCTTAAGTTCTTTAAAATATTTGCCCCTTTTTCCTCACACCAGGACACCCAAAGTACTCTCTTTAGGCTTAACAAAATAGAAGCCAACCAGGGACAGATCTTGCAGAAAATTTCTGTTTCAGTCCTCCCCTGAGGTAAAAGGGAGCAAATGGCCTGGTTTCCCTTTTGGAAAACATAAAGGAAAATTATAAGGAGAAAAACACAAAGTAATATTTTTCAAAAAACCATCCTGCCATAGACAAGACCTTGACTAAGAGGACTCAATTAAGTTCACACCAAAAGCCAAGGTCCTTCATTCTTTAGCACCAGGAGGCCATGTTTGCCATAGGTGATGAGCAAGGGCTTGGAAGCCAGACTGGGGTTCTGATGCTATGCAATCCTAGCTTTGTGACCATAATCCTCTATGCTCAGTTTTCTCCTAGCAAGGTGCCTGGCACAGAGTAGGGTCAACTAATGTTATTTTCCCTTGTCCATGGTCAGCTGCTTCCCCAAGTCACTGCCCATTCAGTCCCAAAGCCATTGCTGTAATTCCTCATATCCTGAGAGCAACTCTAAGACCATCGTTCCTAAAATATATGCCCGGTGCCCACACTTGAAACTGCTCAAGTAATGGATTTTGAGCTGAATTTGGCATATACGATCCTTGTCCTTCAGATGGTAACTATTTTCCTGCTGGAGAAAGTCACAACTAATCCAATTTAACACTCTGACCACTTAAGTACCCTCCAGGAGCTCTTCAACCATGAGTATCATTGGATGTGGCCAGTTTGAACATTTTATTCCTCCTCAGAACTCATTCTTTTTTTTTTTTTTTTTAAAGATTTTATTTATTTATTTGAGAGAGAGAGAATGAGAGAGAGCGAGTACATGAGAAGGGGGAGGGTCAGAGGGAGAAGCAGACTCCCTGCCGAGCAGGGAGGCCGATGCGGGACTCGATCCAGGGACTCCAGGATCATGACCTGAGCCGAAGGCAGTCGCCCAACCAACTGAGCCACCCAGGCGCCCCTCAGAACTCATTCTGATCTATGAGGAAAACTGTCTTTTTAGAAATAAACCAGGTGACATAACATGGTCTTAAATCCATCTCTCTTCATTTTTCCTGTCTCCTAGTCAGATACAGAGTTTTGGGATAAGATGCAAGCAGAATGGGAAGAAATGGCCCGGAGGAACTGGATATCGGAGAACCAAGAAGCTCAAAACCAAGTTACAATCTCTGCTAGCGAGAAGGTGACTGATTCTGTTCTTATATATGCTGACCAGTTTTCTCAACCTCTTTGCATCATATTTTTATAAATTAGTCATTAACTATTTTGCAAAAAATTCAAGAATTAAGTAGACAAATTATTGTCAGCCTGACCTAGAAGAAATTCTGGTGGATGAAAACAATATAATCATCCAATGTGTGAAGACAGCAAAGCTAGAATGAAATATCCTTATTTTTATCAATGTTAATACTGTTTGACAGCCAACAAAAGCTTGCATTCTTGACTGCTGGCAAGTTACTGAACTAACTGACGTGGAGGGTGGGTTGGAACAAGAACTGGCTAATCTCACAATGCTTTTTGTCAGTCATTCATGTGAGCCATGTGGACGAGCTAAGAGAAATGGTATCAGTGGACAGGGGAGTGAGGTGGGGCTTAGGGCTGTATTGCCCAGGTGGTCCTTACACAGCTAACAAAGAAACACAGTGGAAAAGATACCCTTCACGCAGCCAGGTCAAGTCCCAGGGACAAGTCCCAATCCCAGCATATTCCCCTCAAAGGAGCCCCAGCAAATGTGTGAGTTCAGTCCAACAACCAGCCAAATTACCCATGAAGTCCCAGTTGCCTTTGGGTTTATGCTTTTAAAGACACTTGGTGAAAAAAATAATAAAAACAGATAAATAAATAATAAAAAATAAAAACACTTGGTGAAGAGGGGAGGGACACTTTTGAGAAATAAATTTAAAGGACTTGAAAGATAGAAAAAGATATGGAATTTTCTTACTGAAGGAAAAACTATATATATATGTATATGTATATACATATAATATGTATGTATTATGGATTTTTTGTGGTAGAGGAAGTCTCAATAATATTCAGTTCTGGATAACTTCCATTTGTTCAATCAACAAATATTTATTGAATGCTTACCTAGCAATAGATATGATGATGAATAGTCTCCAATCTTAGAGGATTTTCAATCTACATAGTCATTAAAATGTCTTCCTGCCAGTATTCTCTGCCCCTCAGTAGGCAAGGCAATCTCATAAAATTAGAGTATCTTATTAAAAATAACCCTCTTCTACAAAGAAATCAAAGCTAGGCAAGAAGAGAAAACATTGATATAGATTGGCAGACTCTAGGCTGTAATTCATGCGCCTGAGGCATGGCTGGGGCCCTGAGCTCCTCGCCCCTGGGACCCCATATCTGTAACACCACTACATAAACTGGTCATACCCTGTGGCTTTGATAAGGGGGTTTGTCTTTCTCAGCAACAACGGAGAATGAAAGTCTCCATTTAATCTATTTTTAAACCTTAGTAGCATCATTAACAGACTAGCTTATTTGTATCTATCAAATTAGAAGGATATTATGATGATCTATGCTGGTAAGGTTGCAACAAATCATTTCTCTCAGATATTTCCAATTAGAGTTTAACTTGGGACAAATTTTTCTCAAAAGCAATTCAGTTATACATATCAAGGGCCTCAAAATAGTTCATAGCCTTTAGTCTACAAAAGCCCTCTAGAAGTCTATCCTAAGTTAATAATCATACGCAAAGATTTGAGCACGAGGTTTTCTCTGTAACTTTATTTATGAGGACAAAAAAATCAAAAGTAACCTGAATGTCCATCAGTAGGAGCTTGGTTAAATAAGTTTTTGCACAATGCAAATAATTTTAAAAACTAAAACTAAGTGGGGCTTAAGCTACAAAACTGCATATATGGTATGAGCTTATTTGTTTAATTTATATATTCATAGAAAAAGATTATTTATACATTCTGTACAATTTAAATTTTTGAAAGAAAAGACCTATAACTTTAAAACATGTATTCTCAATGGGGCAAATATAGCCCCCTATGGGACAAAAACTGGTTCAAGGAGCAGGAAGGTAAAAAAAATCGTAGATAGTAGAATGGTTTGTAGCCCTCCAAAGGGTCAGAGCACATAAACAGATGTACAGCATGTGGCATTAACATTTCAGGGGAATGGACGGTAGCACTTAGCAAAAATACGTCTAAAACTCTGGATTTTTTAAATCCCAGGGGGAAATGGCTAAAACAAAAAGAGCAAAAGAGTAATAGAAAACAAACTCCAAAATATTAGCAGTGATAGGGGTTGTGGCGTGATGGGTAACTTTTGTTTCTTTTTATATTATTCAATAACAGAATAATATCATCCAAAATTTATACAATGAAAATGTCCTACCTTCATAGGAAGGGGGAAAAACAGTAATTTCAATTTAATTGAAATAACTTAAATAAATTCAAATTCAAAAAGAGCTTACTGAATATCAGAACGAAGAGATAAATGGATGGATCTCATAGTGCCCTTCTCCGTGTTGTAGGGATATTACTTTCACACTGAAAATCCCTTCAAGGATTGGCCTGGAGCATTTGAAGAAGGCTTAAAAAGACTGAAGGAAGGGGACCTGCCTGTCACCATCCTGTTCATGGAAGCAGCGATTCTTCAGGACCCTGGAGACGCAGAGGTAACATTTTCCCTTCTTCCTGCTCGGCTCACAAAGTGGCTGCGTGTGAGTGAGGGACAGGGGGCGCCACAGAGCTCCCCTCGGCTGCATTTGCATCAAGGAAAGGCTCCCAAAGGCGTTAACCTGGCTTACTCGGCTATGTGTTCAAAAGTTACATATAGGTACCTGTTCGCTAACCAAATCAAGTGTGCAGTATCTACAGTGCCCAAAAATAAAAGGGTGGGGACAAGAAATGAAAAACCAAAATTGTCAACCTGGAGGCTCAGCAGTGGTTTTCAGGGGGCAGTGTATAGTTTTGTCTAGGACTAGAGCCACGCCATATCTCACCCTTGGTTCGCTCACTCAACGTTTACTGAGCACATACCGGGTCCTAAGAATTGTGCCAGGCACTGGCTTCAAATATTGAAGAGCTGGGAAAATGGAACTGTTGAAAAGATACATTTGTGTTCTATCTGGAGAGACAAGTGTAATAAATGCAATGTCAGAGTATGCACAGGATGCTAGGGGAGCAGAGAGCAAGGCTCCTGAGGGGGCCTTCCCCTACAATTAAATCCAAAGCTGAGTTTTGAAGGAGGCGGGGCTTAATGAAAGACAGCAGGGGCGGCGGAGGCGTTAAGAGGGAGTGGTTTGTGTGTGGACCGTGGGGCATGAAACGTTGTTCCAGAGGGTAGAGGGGAGGAGACAATGGTGGGAGAGGAGGCAGGAAAAGTGGGTAAGAGTCTCAACTTCATGAAAGCCGGGAAACCACTAGGGGACTCTACTCAGCAGAGGGGTACAATCCGATTTGCCTGTTCGAAAAACCCCGTACTCTGAGGTGTGGAAGGTGATGGAGACTGAGGCCAGGAGACCACCCAGAGAGGCTTCGCCATCCTCCTTTGGTCCACTATGTTTCTAAACCTGCAGAGGCCTGTAATAAGTTAGTGGCAGGTGTAAAGTCTTCTCTTTTAGTTTGGGAGTAATTTTCAGGAATCGTCTTATAAGGAATATTCCTCATAAGGAATTTGCAGAAATTTTAGGGAGTGGTATATACGGTGCTGAGAGGGCAGTATAGAGTAGTGGTTAAGCTTCTAGGCTGTGCTGTCCTAACTGTGTGGGTTCAAATCCCTGCTCTACCACTCATGAGCCATGAGCCATGTGATCAGAGACGAGTCATTTAAACCATCTCAGTTCCATTTCTTCATACATAAAATGGAAGTCACGATTATAATAACTATTCATTGGGTGTTGTGAGGATTAAATTAGTTCATATAAATAAAGTGCTTAGTTCAGTGCCTGGTGCATCAATAATTAGCCTTCATTATTATTACTGGTTGTACTTAAAGTTTGTATAGGAAGGATGAGTAAACCGATCACTAGGTTAAAGCCCTGGTATCTTGTCAGTCAAAACGTTGATAGTGGAACAAGATTGAGCTGAGAATTGGAACGTGAACCAAAATATTGGAATTTTTAAGAGGAAGAGAAAGTCATTACATTAATAGAAAACTGTAGACCAACCCCCAAAAGAATATCATCTTACATTTCTAAGTGCTGCGGTGTTTTCATGTGTATTATATAGTTTGACACAACAACCCTGGAAGCTTAAAAAAAGAAGTATACATTATTATGTCAGATTCATAAATGAGAAGATTAGGACACTGGGTAACTAATGGATCCCAACCAAGGACCCAGGGCTTCTGAATCTTGGAGACCCCAAAATTCAGGTAAAGGACGATCTGTAAACAGTGAAAATGACACCATGCTCAAAGGCTAGCGAGAAGCCCCCAGAGAGGGACTGTTTCATCAAACTTAAGAAGCATTCTAAGATGTATGGAAGGTGAAATCAACATAGGGGCTGCTCTGTGTACATTTGAACAAATAAAAAGAATCACTGATATTTGGGAGGAAAATAATCAGTATTTTTTATGAGTTTATATGGCATGGGTAATAATAACTCAGGATGATAAAGCCAATATAATTTTTATAGCACTTGAGGATGCTTCTATGTATCTTCATATAATTTTGCTTTAAAATGTCTGTAGGTGGGAGAGATATGCACTCCCCAAACCCTTTTATTTTTATTTTTTAAAGATTTTATTTATTTATTTGACAGAGAGACAGCAAGAGAGGGAATACAAGCAGGGGGAGTGGGAGAGGGAGAAGCAGGCTCTTCACTGAGCAGGGAGCCCGATGTGGGGCTCAATCCCAGGACCCTGGGATCATGACCTATGTCGAAGGCAGAGGCTTAATGACTGAGCCACCCAGGTGCCCCAAAATCCCCAAACCCTTTTAAATCCGTAAGACTGATATACCCCCATCCCCAGCAAATTTGAGGACAGTGTATGTAATGAGAGGTTTTGTTCATGTGGATTGTTCTTGTAATGGTGTGAGAATTATTGTTCCTCTGAGTATATAGGGAGAAATTTGTTATATTAAAAACTTTCATTTAGATATGAAAAATGTTATCTGCTTGAAGATATTCTTCACATTGTCAACAATAGCAAAGGATTAGAAACAACCTGACAGCAATAGGGAATTGGTTGAGTAAATAATAGGATATCCACTCAACAAAATTTAAATTAAAAATTATAAGTATGAGGATTTTGTAAAAATATGAAAAGTGCTCATGATGCAATATAAAGTGTAGGCTATACAATTATGTATGTATTATATTGCATTTTATATGTGCCTTATGCATTTTAACAGTGATATTAGAGCCATGAACACATTAGAGTGGAGGATTTTGTTTTATTTTCCCTAGTCCCTAAATTTTCTGTTAGCTCTTATAGTAACAGTCAGACTTGCATCTATACAAACTGGTTTCATTTTGTACATCTTGAGATTCCTTACCATATAAAGTCTACACTCTTCAGGTACATTTCTGGGTTATTTTCCATCCCCTTTCCCCACAAATGCATACTTTTATATATTTATCTTTTGGTTTTAAAACACCTAATACCATGAAATCTCAGATACTCAAATGTTTCCATGTGTCACGGGAGAGTAAATACTGAGAATTTGTCAATATTGGCAGAGGATCTTGACCCAGATGTCAGAAGAGCCTTTGAATAAAGAAATGCTCGTGGTATTTTTCCCTTTTACAAGACTCTCGCGTCTGAGACAGGTTGTTCTGCATGGAGGGATCTAAAGCACAAGAGTGAATCTGCTTCCTCTTGCAACATTGACCTCAGTTGTTTTTTGTAGGCATGGCAGTTCCTCGGGATAACCCAGGCAGAGAATGAAAACGAACAAGCAGCTATTGTCGCCCTCCAGAGGTAGATGAAGCTAAGTGCAAAATTATGGGCCGGGTGGACTTCCTGTTTATCTTGTCTTTTGATCCTTAGGTACATTGTAAAGAATTTGGCCAGGATAAGTGCTGAGAGGCCACATATTACTTAGCTGTAGGAAACAAGAATCTATGAAGAAATAATATTCCTAAATCACAGTGTTTCGTCATCCGCAAATCAGTTGACCTTCATTGGCACAAAAGTGTCCATGTCAAAAGTGGTCATAAAATAGACTCATTACATATATAGTTCCTTTTAACTTTCAGCCTTCTGCAACATTTGAAAGTTTTCTTCAGGACAAACGTGCTCAAAATAACCTCAGTGTAATTTTAGCTCCTTGTGTCTACAGAGAATCTCCTGAGAGAGTTTCAGTGACCTACAAGTGTAACTACTGAGCCTGTGACTAAAGGTCTAGACTGCTTTGGGTGGATGTAGCATCACACTTTACCTCATTACAGCCCCTCTGTAAACCCTGGAAAAATCAGCCCTACCAAATCGACTTCCCCTTTCCCTATGTAACATATAATCCCTCCCTAAAGCACTGAGGTAGGGACTGTCTAAGGCTCGCTACTCCAAGTCTTCTCCATGGACTACCAGCTTCATTATCACCTGGGAGCTTGTCAGACCTGCCCAGCCTCAGGCCCATCCAGGCCGACTGTATTACATACTCTGCATTTTACCAGATCCCCAGATGATTCTCAGGCACCTCAAAGTTTGAAAGGCCCCTGCTAGAGGCCAGTGGGATAGCATGAGGGGGAGCAGCTGTAGACTGTGCCTCGTGTAAACCCACATCGGTAGTCTAGAAACACAGGAATTTCCCTCTCCTTTATAAAACACTGTACAGACTTTCATCTCTGCGTATCCAAATTTACCTCTAGTCAGTTTGCTTTGCGGATACAATACATTTAATAGATCAATAACAGAGCAGCGCTAAAACAATGCTAGCCCCTCCTCATGAGATAAACTCCTAATAAATTTTGTGCAAGGATTAGCCACCTTTTCTATAGTTTTAAAACAATTTACTAAATAACCAGACCTAGCGCTCATTGAGAGGAGTTTTAACTTTCTTACACACATACTTAGGTCCCAATTTTCACACAGATAAATGTGGTATTTTCCAAGGACTTAACATAAACTTATCCATGCTTTTGCACCATTTAATTAATAAAGACCTCAAATTTCCTAAAGAACTGTTAGACTCTGGCTCAGAAAAAATCTGAAATTGGCTATTTATTTACCTATTTACTTATGTCTTCTTGCAGGTGCTTAGAATTACAGCCCAACAACTTGAAAGCTTTGATGGCTCTGGCCGTGAGTTACACTAACACCGGCCATCAGCAGGATGCCTGTGAAGCTCTAAAGAATTGGATTAAGCAAAATCCAAAGTACAAATATCTTGTGAAGAGCAAGAAGGGATCTCCAGGCCTTACTCGGAGGATGTCCAAGTCTCCAGTTGATAGGTATCCTTCTAATTAAGTTACAGTCGGCAGTAAACACCCATTTACACAATTAGGCACCTTAAGGGTAATTAACAAGCCTCACCAGGGCACCTGGGTGGCTCAGTCGTTAAGCGTCTGCCTTCGGCTCAGGTCATGATCCCAGAGTCCTGGGATCGAGTCCCACATTGGGATCCCTGCTCAGCGGGAAGCCTGCTTCTCTCTCTCGCACTCTCCCAGCTTCTGTTCCCTCTCTCGCTGTCCCTCTCTCTCTCTCTCTCTCTGTTGAAAAAATAAATAAAATCTTAAAAAAAAAAAAAACAAGCCTCACCAGCAGCCATTTCGGATGCATTCCTGCTAGAAGAGCAACTCTGATGACAAAGATTGATGCTGAGACCAGAACCAATGACTGGACACATGATCAAGATTGTGGGCACTCAGACATTTTACCAGAGTACCATAACTGAAAGCAAAAGGCTGTGGACATACAATTAAGCTCAAATAAATTACAAAATGCACCACATTTCATAAAGCCTGAGAATTGGCTATGAGTAAAAACGGAAGTCCTTCCTTCTAGGGATTTTGTTTCTATCAGCAATAAATCACGATGTTAAATTCATTCTCACGGAGCCCTGGGGTTCTCCACACTGGCACTCATAGGGTCAATGGAACTCTCCTTGTGAAGACCTTACTTAGCACAGTATGTTTCTGTGTATGATGAAATAATTCATGAAAATCAGCAGGTATTTTTTAACATGCAGTATTAATAGTCCTTCTCATTAAGCGAAGATATTTTAGGCACGATTTTTTCCAGTCTTTGATGTTCTCTTGGAACAGAGGACATAATAGTAAATAATATATGTTCAGACTATTTGGAATACACATCTCCATTTTTTCCCTTGTAGCTCCGTTTTGGAAGGAGTTAAGGAATTATATCTGGAAGCCGCCCACCAAAATGGAGATATGATTGACCCAGACCTACAGACAGGTCTGGGGGTACTGTTCCACCTGAGCGGAGAATTTAATAGAGCAATAGATGCATTTAACGCTGCCTTAACTGTTCGGCCGGAGGTAAGTGCACAACAAGAAACCGTAAGGTTCTCTGTTAAAAATAAGTTTCTCACAGGCTACACTTTGCACATTTCTGCTATGTCTTAATTCCCTGCATCCAATGGCTTAATGTGATCAGTACTAATAATATGCTACTGTGGCTGTTAATCCTCAAGTACCTCAAACAGAAATATGAATTGCCTGACAGCATCTGATGGTAGAGGCTCTTTGATGAATGAAAAGTCATTTCACAAAGTTGTCCATACCATTTTTTGAGTAATTCTCCGCCGTCCTGGTCCCTATCCATGAGCCCTGGATAAATTTCTAGCCACCATGCTTCTTCTGCAAGCAGTATGGGAATGCTCGGTCACTGTGGCTCGAGCCGGTTGTTAGCTCTGATTTTGTCCTCAGGACTATTCGTTATGGAACCGGCTCGGGGCAACGTTGGCGAACGGAGACCGCAGTGAGGAAGCCGTGGAGGCCTACACCCGTGCCCTGGAGATTCAGCCAGGCTTCATCCGATCCAGATACAACCTGGGAATCAGCTGCATCAATCTGGGCGCCTACAGGTGCAGTATGGTCGTAGGCTGAGAACCAGGAGCCACACTCAGGGCTGAGGTGAAATAACCTGAAAGATTGTTTGCCAGTGAAAATACCTCCTTTTGTAGGAGCAGCCCTCCTCCTCTTGTTAAGGGAACATTTGAACCGTTGCATCCTGAGGCCTGTTGAAGCGGGAACAGTTTGCTTCGGTGTTTCTCAGTCTTTGGAGAGCGGCAATTGTGTTGGCATCTTGTGAAATGCAGATTCCCGGGCCCCTCCCCCTGAGATTTCCATTCAGTCAGCCTGGGTTGGGGCAACTCTCTGAGAAACTTGAACAGTCCAACCCTTCATTTCCCAGGTAAAGAAAAAGAGAACCTTGGGGGGTGGGGCAGGGGGACCCAGCAAAATGACAAGAAGGTCTAGGGCCAGGTTTGGGCAAAGCACAACCAAAAGTCCAGGTTGTCTAAAACTACTTTGCCTGTAAGGTTAGTTACAATTTTTTTAAAGAAAAAGTTTTTTCTTTAAAAAATTTTAAATGGTGGGTTTATGGTTTAAAACGTCTTTCTTGTTTTCTCATTATTCCTCATCGTCCGGTCTATATCCTATATCCTATTTTTTCCTCATCAACAGGACCCATGAACGACCTTTATTTTTGGGGGGTAATGAAAGTATAGGTAAGGGACGCCTGGGTGGCTAAGTTGGTTCAGCGTCTGCCTTCTGCTCAGGTCATGATCTCCAGGTCTTGTGATTGAGTCCCATGTCGGGCTCCCTGCTCCGCAGAGAGCCTGCTTCTCCCTCTCCCTCCGCCTGCCACTCCCCCTGCTCGTGCTCTCTCTCTCTCTCACTCTCTCTCTATCTCAAATAAATAAATAAAATCTTTAAAAAAAAAAAAGAAAGAAAGTATAGGTAATTTTTCCTTCTTTTTATACTTTCTAAATAGGTATTACTTTCACAATTGGACAAAAGAAAACTGTTAGTTTTAAATCCCGCAAAAAACATAAACCTTTTCTCATTCTCAAAAAGAACCAGGCTTTTAGAATCAGAAAAGTTTGGGTTCAAATCACAGCTCTGCCATTTACTGGTTTTGTGACTCTGGGCACATACCTTTGAGCCTCAATTTCTTCACCTGCTTTAAAAAAAAGTGGTAAAATAATATTTAGCCTGCAGGATCATTGCACAGATTAGATATAAATTGCCTAAGCACGGAGCAGTAGTAAGCATTTGTTATTATGATTATGACCATTGCTGTCATCCTCAGGATCCTTATCATTATTTATGCAGATAAGTCATCAGGGAGCATCCCTCTGACATCTGAAGAGCCGCTGTTTCTGAACTGCATTTGGGGGCTGTGCCACTGACAAATATTGAGGTTTCAGAAACTGGTTGCTTCATTTATACTAAAAGAATCTTAGAAAGAACATTAGTCACTGGATTACACCAGTCCTCTAAGAGGACTAAAGAGGCTAAAGCCGGGAAGAGCTGAGTGACTCCGGAGCAGCTGATTTGCTTTATTTTCTGGACCTTGTGGAGGGAGCCTCTGCGGAGGCTGGATCTTACACCAGCCCGCAAAGGGCCCCAGGACGCCTGCGCAGCCTCCTCCCACACCAGCTGGCAAAGGCTGACCGGGTCCGTTTTGTATACTAAGTTCATTCCTGGTCTCGTCTCATTTTCCTAAACTGATTTTATCTTCACCCCTTTTAGTCACTTATTTTCTCACTATGTTGTATGTATGTATTTTATGAGATACCGTACGTCCTTTGTTTGGAACAAGGAGAGATGGAAATAAACACGTATGTACATGTAGACGTGTTAAATTCAATTAAAGGAGGCTTTTATAAAGCTTCTAGGTGAATCTTTTTTTTTTAATTTTATTATGTTATGTTAGTCACCATACATCATTAGCTTTTGATGTTGTTCCATGAGTCACTGTTTTCATATAACACCCAGTGCTCCATGCAGTACGTGCCCTCTTTAATACCCATCACCAGGCTAACCCATCCCCTCCACCCCCCCCTCCCCTCTAGAACCCTCAGTTTGTTTCTCAGAGTCCATAGTCTCTCATGGTTCGTCTCCCTCTCCGATTCACCCCCTTCATTTTTCCCTTCCTACTACCTTTTTTTTTTTTTTTAACATATAATGTATTATTTGTTTCAGAGGTACAGGTCTGTGATTCATGTCTTACACAATTCACAGCACTCACCATAGCACATACCCTCCCCAATGTCTATCACCCAGCCACCCCATCCCTCCCACCCCACCACTCCAGCAACCCTCAGTTTGTTTCCTGAGATTAAGAATTCCTCATATCAGTGAGGTCATATGATACATGTCTTTCTAGGTGAGTCTTTCTTGACAGGAACTCCTCATTACAGTGTAGAAAACAATACTTGAGAGGCCAATAAAATCGTTTCTTGGCATTCACAAGTGTCAGGCTCGGTAGGACAACTGTTTGCCGGAGGCCGGGAAGGCCCGTGTTAGGTGGAATTGGGCACATCTACTGAGGGAGAATTTTTAATCCTCAAGATGAAAGTCACGTGTACAGGCGCAAGTCAATTTTAGAGTTGCCAAATAACATACAGAATGCCCAGTTAAATTTCAATTTCAGATAAACAGCAAGTACACTTTCAGGATAAGTATTTCCCAAATATTGCATGGGACATGCTCATACTAAAAATAATGAACTGTTTATCTGATATTCAAATTTAACTGTGCATCCTGTATTTTTACTGGGTAAATCTGGCATCCTTGACCGCATGACTACTTCAGTGTTTCAAAACATCTCAGCTGAGATTTGTGGGTCTTTTATTGTCATGCCAGATGTGGAAAATCTTATTAAGTACTAAATATTTTGCATTTTTTTCCTGAGAAAAAAAGACCATCGAGTGAGACATAAACTTTAAATTAATTCTGAAAATAAGTTTAACTTGAGGTGTAAGTGGGTAGTTAGGAAATAATAACCCTCAGTAGAGATGTGACTCAGAAAAAAGCCATGAGCCGGTTCATATACTTTCATATCCAGCAGAGTCTTGGGACATCTCCCTCAAGAACCGCAGATGTCTGTGTATGTAGCTATAACCCTGGTTGTTTGTCACTGCACATTTTATATAAAAAGTCAAAGGCAAGCCCTTCCCCAGTATTGTATACAATTGAAATAAGGAGAGGAAATTGTTGGCGTGAAACCTGGGTGTAGCATAAGATGCTACCCTTCTGTCAGTAGAAGCTCCAGAGTAGAATTTAGACCAAAGAATCTTAACCTTTTCAAAAGTGAGGACCTCATGGGGCGCCTGAGTGGTGCAGTTGGTTAAGCATCTGACTCTTGGTTTCGGCTCAGGTCATGATCTCAGGGCTCTGCTCGAGTAGGGCTCCTCGCTCAGTGTGGAGTCTGCTTAAGACTCTCCCTCCCTCCCTCTCTCTCTCTGCTCCTGCCCCCCACCCCTGGCTTTCTCTCTCTCTCAAATGAATAAATAAATCTTTAAAAAATAAAAAGTAAATTAAAAAAAATGAGGACCTCTTTTTAATGAAAACATAGATCACATCCCCTTTGGTGGTAATTTGTTAGTATTAATATGAGGGAAAGATACTATAAAATGAAGAATGCTTTTACATAAATGCATGTTATTAATCAAGACATACACAAACAGCTTATTCATACACATATGTGTGAAACATTTGAAAACATCTACGTGCAAAATCTTCTGAGTTCCCCAAAAGGACTCTGTGTTCCCAAGGTGGAGAACGGATTTAGACTCACTTCATGGGAAAAACCTCACATTGCTTGGCAGGGCTAGCTAGTTAGACTACTCTGTTGCTCCCCCTGTCCCTCAGAGACCACTGCCACACACTTGGGAGTTCGGAGCAGCCTGTGCCTGTGGGGATTCCAGGATCTTCCTCCCCTCGGAGTTCTTACAGGCCTAGGATGACGAGAGGAAAGGGAGTCATTGTCATTTAAGCTGCCACCCTGTGACAAGGAAGCCAGAAAGGGCCTCCAAAGTAAACTCCACACGTGCATCTCTTTATAAACCCTCTTCTCTCGCTTGATTACTAACCATCCAGAAGAGAGGACGGTTAGAACCCCACTCCCTTCCATCAATCAGCCAGGTCGCCATGCACAGTGCCACCATTCCCCGATTGCCCTTTATTTCCCGGTGGGTCTAACCCTACAGATGAACAAATGCCTGGACTATGTGCAGTGGACTCAGAAGTCCAGCCTCACCTGAAATCTTCTTACCAGTTGCTTACTAATGACCTCCTCGCAAGAGTACGTGGGATCGAATGTGTGAGAAGCTTTTAAGAAGAGTGAAGCAGATACAAATGAAAGCAGTGTCATTACTCTCAGCAAAGCCCAGTTTGTCAGATACAGAACACGTGCTTCTGGTGCCACGGGTCCTGAGAGGGCAGATCCAGCAGCCCCTGGGGACCCACGAGCAAGCTGGGGCCGGGAGGAGTGGGAAGGCCTGTGGACAGCATCTGACTCAGCAGGTCACAGACTTTGTGTTCTCAGGACCCCCTTACACTTTTAACAATTGTTGAGGACCTCCAGGGGCTTTTATGTGGGTTCTACCAATATTTACCCTCTTAGATGTTAAACTGAGAAAAGTTTAAAAGATTCATTTAAACATAAGAATTAACCACATGGTAACATTATCTATTTTATGAAAAATAATGATTCCTCAAAACAAAAACGTGCTTAGTGAGAAGAGTGGCATTGTTTTATCATTTTTGACGATCTTTTAAATATCTTGCTTAATAGAGACAGATCCTCATATGTGCCTCCGCATTCAACCTATTGGGATTTCACACATCGTGTAATCACTGGAAAATTCCATTGTACACTTGTGAGAAAATGAGAGTAAGGTAAAATAACATCTGGGGATTACTGTAGAAATGATTTTGACCTCACTGACCCCCAGAGTTCCCCAGACTGCACTTGGAGAACTATTGATCTAACCTAATAAGAGCTTTCACATAAATTGATCCAACTGCACCTCACACAACAAGGTTTTAAAATTACTTCTATTCTCCCTGTTACACAGTTGGGGAAACTGAGGTTGAAAAGAAAAGAAATTCGCCTAAGGCTAAATGATTAGGATTCAAGCCCAGATGCTCTGGTAACAAATCAACTCAGTCCCAGCAACCTCTCATATTTCTATCACCAATGCGAAAAGTTAAACTACTTTGTTTCTTTTTTTTAATTTTCTCTCAAATTATTTATTTTCTTTTTTTTTTTTTAGATTTTATTTATTTGTCAGAGAGAGAGAGAGAGCACAAGAAAGGGAAGCGGCAGGCAGAGGGAGAAACAGACTCCCCACTGAGCAGGGAGCCCGATGCAGGGCTCCATCCCAGGATCCCAGGATCATGACCTGAGCCAAAGGCGGACATTTAACTGACTGAGCCACCAGGCGTCCCTTAAACCACTTTGTTTCTGAGTAGGGCCAGATGCTTCTTCTTCAACCTTTATTATATAAATCACATCTGCAAAAGGATTAAGTCTTTAAATTATCCCTGAAGGTGGAGAAAAGCAGATGCATTAATAAGTTAGCAATGGTTTCGCTGTTACTCTTTCTATCCCACAAGACAGTCCTAAAATAAAATTTGCTTTCCTTTTTCTTTCTGATTTCACTATGCTGAACAATGATTTTTTTCACAAAAGAATAATGAGAGACTCAAAAGGTTGTTCACCTGATGATCTAAAGCACCATAGAGGGGTGATTTAGCTTTCACGACTAAGAGAAATTAATCCGTTTCGTTTTATTTTTAAGTTGCTAACTCTGAAATTTGTTGCATTTTTAAATGTCTGTTTTTCTACCCTCTTAGAGAAGCGGTCAGCAATTTTCTCACTGCCCTCAGTTTGCAAAGAAAGAGCAGGAATCAACAGCAAGTCCCTCATCCTGCGATCTCCGGGAACATCTGGGCCGCCCTCAGAATCGCACTCTCTCTGATGGACCAACCAGAACTCTTCCAGGCGGCTAATCTCGGTGACCTGGATGTCCTCCTACGAGCTTTCAACTTGGATCCTTGAAGGAAAAGAAAACAATTAAAAATAATAAATCCTTGTCTGTGTAATTATACTGAGAAACGCAAAACTATTTTATTATGAATTCCAAAAAGAAAAGGACAAACCAGATGTCCAAAAGGCCATGGTGAGATAACACAGGGAATTCCTACAGACAATGCCCAGGCTCTGTTCAGATTCAAAAGCACAAAATGTTGTATATAGAGTCAAGGTTGGGCTCGAAAGAAGAACTGAGAGACACAAGGACAAACCAAGATGAAATAACTGTGTGTGAATACTCTTCACGAGCTGCACGCATACTCAAAACACGTCCTTTGGGGGTTTTTGTCCCCACTGGCAGCTGATACGCATATAAGGACCTTGCTCGTGGGACACGTGGAGAAAGAAAGCACTGCCTCTGATCAGGGAATTCTGACTGTTTCTGAACTATCCCCTGCAACTCCCCCTTTTACAACATAGTTTGGGCCAAGGTGCATGCACGTATATTAACTCTTGACTAAAGAGAGTCATTGCTTAAACCTGTTCCAATTTTAACTTTTACCGTAGCCCTTCGATTCCAGAGAGGGAGCTTTGCTGGCAAAAGCAGTTTTTGCACTAGAAATTTTTGCTGTTCCCAATCAAAACTTTTCTGGGACTGTATATATGCACTTTAATATCTTATTTATGCCTTGCTGGAGTTTTGTTTCGTTGCTCCAATTTTTAACTTAGGGGTAAAAGACTTGAGAACTCGGCCTTGCTAGATCCATGGACCAAATAAAAATTCCTGAAAATAGTTTTTCATAGTGTAGAGTTTTGAAGGAGTTTTTCTCAAAGCAGGTATGACATAGGGTGTAAATATGTCAAACACAGATCTTACATGCTTTCTGGGACTGTATGAACTTAAGCAAGAGGAAACGTACCATCCTGTCACGCATTCTCTGCCGGGAGGAATTTTGATGATAATGTGATTTCTATAGAGTTAACATTAACTTGCTTAAATGCCATATTTTACTTGCTTTCTAACTGCCCTGCACACCAGTATATTCCTTTTAAACCATTAATATTTTAAATAGTATTTCATAAGAGTGATACATTTCTTTTCCTAAAAATTAAGTGTTTTCTTAGTTCCATAATAATCTGCACTGTTCACGCATTCTAAGTGACAGAAGATCAATATTTTCTCTCACTGAATGTCAGAGGTTTAATATGAAAGATGCATGCCCCTTTGGCTCTCATTTTGAACATTTATCAAGTATCAGGAATTTTCTCTTGGTGGTAGTGTTTTTATTTAATTGATTACATTCTGCTCATTTCTTCACAGTGTGTTGTGCCTGTTGGGGCTTGGTGATTATTTGGAATGACATCATTTTTTAAAGAATTAGAAAAATTGTTTGCAAAATGCTAACCAAAATATAGTATCACCAGTGTCCAATTCTAACAATTGGTCCTAGTAAGTGGTCCCATTCTTCTTTGTCTTTTCTCCTTCCTTCCTCCAGAAACTTGCCCAAAGCAATCTGATCCCAAATTTTTCTTCACGGTCTTTGGTTAGTAGTAGCTGATTACTCTCATGATGATAGTTACCAAGCAAACAGCATTTGAGTCAAGACGGTTTAATTGACTGGGGAGTTAGCTTCGCCTGGGGGGGAAATGTGCAGGTAGAAATCCTCTCCTCTGTTACCTTGGAAGTCCCTCGGGTAGGAAGGGGCCTCGAGGAAACACAAAACCACAGGTCCTTGAAGTTTAGTACGTTATAACAACAGAGAGTTTTTATAAAGCTTACAAGGACAAAGAGTTTATAAAGTTTATAAGGACAAAGAGTTGAGGGTCCAATGGTGTGCCAAGCTTTCGTCTTCATTGTCGACGCTCACTTGGCAAAGTGATGCCCCCGGCTGGACAGCAGGAGGCAGAGACACATTATGGCATCCACCACTGGGCAATAGTGACAACCCAGCCTTTGCCTACTTCCCTCCAGTCTCAGAAGCAAAGTTCAACCATATTTTCAAGAATATTCTTTAGAATTTTAGAATCCTAGAATTCAGTCTAGGAAGGACTCTGGGGGCCAGCCTCCAAGTTCATGGCAGCTGCCTGCTTAGATATCCCCGATAGAAGAGCATCCATTCTCTGCATGTTCGTCCTCCCAAGTTCTGTGCATTCACTGGCTGGCGAGCTGATTGGCATCCATCATAGTCCATTAGGAGCCTCCGAACACAGGATTCAAAGCAAACTTTACAGGTTTCTGTTTATGATGCCATTCTATACTTTCAACAGTAACTGAATTTGCAGTAGTAAACAACAGGCTGTTTTCTTAGCTTTCTTTTCTTAGGATACTTTGATTTAATTTGATTGTTGATAAGATGGTGGAAAATTTAGCAGACCAAGTTTTATTTTGCTGTCAGAATACAAAGTGACTTCAGGGGAGAGTAGACAATTTTCCATTCCCATCATAATTTGATAATTTGCAGAACATTCAGTAGGACTTTCTTCAGTATAACTAGTGTCCATCAGAACCAAGATTTTCATAGTCGGTTGCCTGTCAGGAAGTGCAGAGCTATTGCCCATTTTTTCAACATCAACAATATTTTTAAATAAAATTAAGTAAAAACAGTTACTAAAAAACAAGTGAAAGTTTATAGAAATCAGAGCACCCCAAAAATTAGTAAGATTATAGAACAGTCTTTATTGTATACATTTTTAAAGTATACACACATTCTTTTAAGGCAGAACTGTTTTGGGTATTTTACCCTGGTGGTGCGAAATTGACATTTAAATTACTTTTTTCCATTTCAAAGGGCAAGGTGTCCTGGATTCCTTTCTGAGGCGCCTGGGAAGGCTTTGAGTTTCTTTTTTCTTGTATTACTAAGTAAGCAAGCCTAAGATGTCTTAGAGTATGCTACTCTTTTACTAGAATGGCCATTCAGTTGCTTAGATGTATCTTTCAAGAACTGATTTCCCTAGTAGATTGGAGGAAAATTCAGAGAAAGCCAGTGCTCATTGCTGGATTTCAAAATATGTTATAGCTATGTCTAGTGGGCTATTTCCATGTGCTGCTGTACTTTAACAGTGGGGAGGAGGTAGAGGGGTAAGGAAGAGAAGAAGGAGTAAAGCATCCCCTTACTGGGTCAATCACACTGACTCATCATTCCCTTTGCTTTCTCTGAAGATCATTTCCCATGACTCCTGGAAAGAAAGGCAGATCTTGTCCACCAGGAAACTTTAACCAAAAACTAGGAGCTCTGCTTTCTCAGCCAATCTGCATTTCAACTAGAATGGCCAATTAGTGATACTTAACCAGGTTGGAATGTCCAGGACACACTCACTTTCAGAGTTTTATGCCACTCTTCTTTACTGTAAAGAGAACTATTGTGTTGAATCTGGGTCCATGTCTAGATACTCAAACTAGATAAATCTTTCTAGCATATTCTTGCTATACAAGCAAGACTTGAACCCAACTATAGCTAGTCCCACATATAACAGGAGCTCCTAAACTCTGTCCCATAACCTTTATCCATGAGTTCTTTGGGAATAGAGAGAAAACAAGATGGTCATTTTGTGTCCCTTCCTCATTTGCCCCGAATCAGTTCCACAAGCCTGGACTGCACTTTAAGTTAGTTGTTGCTGTTGTTTTATACCTTGAAATGACTCTAAAAGCATTCTAGAAACAGGGTATTCTGAAGGCTTAATTCGTGTGCCATCTTTTTGAGGCCCCATATTTTAGAAATTATTAAACATGCACACACATGATTTCAACTTTGTAAAATAATTTCAAATTCATTCCCTTTCCAGGTTTTATTGCACAGTTTCCCTGTCATCTCAGTATTTATAGAACTGGTTGAAATTAAACTGTTTTGAACTAAGAAGTAGATATATATATTTTTTTAAAGAGTGTTCATAGATGAACTCTGGCATAAGGTTTGTAAAAAGGCAATTTTTAAAAAATAAAACATATAACCTCAGGTACAAAATAACGCATGCATTAGTACTTAACAAATTTGCCTACTCAAATATTAACCAAAGCATGCAAGATAAACTTTACTGAATGTAAATTTACCCAGTGCATGATTAAGTCTCATAGGTTAGCTTACTTTTCCTTGCTTCTGAACAAGGAAGCATTTTCATGAACTTTGTGTTAAAGTCATACTATTTGCTTTTAGTATCTTATCCTCGAGACTGTTTTAATGCTATCACACTGAACTTTACAGATATTCACATGTCTGGCGTATGCAGTGTTGTAGCCAGTGCCAATGAATCTACTGAGAAATCCAGGTACTTAGACATCCAAACGAGTTTTAAAAAAACAGTTGAGGCACAACAGATCCAAAACTCTAACAAAGTCCTTGTGTCTGAATGCTACTAAACAAAATTGTGTTGACTGCCTCCATACAGTTTTGGGTTCTAAATTCTGAATAGTGCATTTCAAATATTTTCTAAAATTCAGGAATAAGTTAGAAATACTGACATTCTAAAAAAGGTGGGGAGGTTGGGGTCATGTCAGGCACATGAAAACCATTCATAAGGCAAAGTGGACATGGGGACTTAATTTCCACAAACGTTACATAGTGAGTGTGTGGGGTGTCACACCATTGTCCTCAACATGGCCCTATTTGTATGATAAATCAGTGAGCTATGTCTAAAAACACTGAAATTCAGGGATGGTGAGGTGATTTCATGGTCACTCAGAACCACCTTGGAAGTCCTCTCACTGCTTTTTTCTGTAACCCTTGCTTTATGAAAAAAATACGGGCAAGAAGACCAGAAATGAAGGGAGCAAAACTCAGTAAGACAAAGTTGGGGGGCGGTCTTCTGTTAGTAACAGCTTTGTCACCATCCCATATACCCCCAAACACAGACCTATAAGCTCAAAGACAGAAATCCTCAAACATGCAGCAAAGACTTGTGAGGAGGCATTAAACAGTTAAGAGGGAAAAACCCAGAAAATTAAAGTGTGAGGTTTAACAAACTCTCACGTGGTAAAATAGCCTTGAATAAGGTTTCCACTACCGGCAACTTCTGCAGAAATCCCAAAATAATGCACTCTGGAGACAACTGTTTTCTCAGGACCTGCTCTACCAGAGAAAACCAACTTGAAATGAGCAGAGTGTGGTAACAAAATCCAGCCAGACTCATTGAGACACTTTCAGAAACCTGCACTCAAAACAATATTAAGATGAAAAAAGGAACAGCAGGCCATTCATTGCTCAACAATAAAGTGTGTCTTTTTTTTTAATTCGAATTTCTTGGAGAGGGGAAATGGTATGACGAAAAAAAATAAAATAAAATGGTAAGAGATATACATACACACTCAACTAGGTAGTTTGGCGTTTTCACTGAGATGGAAAAAATTTGCCTAGATACCATAAAAGAATTGTGCAATGTGAGAAATGTTCATGATTGAATACGTTGCCAGTAGCTAAAGGAAAAAAAAGCAAACCTAAATTTTTACTGGTGTCCTTTCAATTTCCCCCATATCACCTCACTCAAACCCTCTTCAACTTTCATTGCCCAGGTTTGTTTACATTGGTTGGAAAAAAAACCTGATTAATTTAATAAACTTTTTACAAACTATAACAAGCATTTATTAACTATTTAGAAAAGACGTTTCTATACATTTTGTATATCTATGAATATTGCATATCTAGTCTAACCTAAAGATATTGAGACAAATTCTTCTGTGATGCTTCTTTATGCTCAATAATGTTTAAAATCTTGGGATTTCATTTTTAAGCTGAAATAGGTAACAAACACAAAATTTAACTTTAAATGTTTACATTGAGTTTTTAAATTAAAACCGACCCAAATTAAGTGACCTATAGTAAATTAATGGCAATGGGGTGGGGTTGTAAAAGTTATGGGCATACTACGTGATAATGTATCTGTGTATTTAGTGAAATATTATGTATCATAGCACAACTCTGTTGGATATTAAGGCTTCATCTTAGTATTTCCCTGCATTGCTCTTTGAAATAAAACTACTACCATAAAAACAACCTCTTATCATATTGATGTGTTTAACTTAATCCTTTGGCTTATAATTTGCAAAGTACCAAGATTAAGGTAGTATTTTTGTACTATTATTGGAAGCATGCCTTCCCTTTTTCACATTACTAAATTGTATTTATATTTGTGCAATTTTAAACTATGTTTTCAAATAAACTTTGTCTGTGGCTTCAAGGTCTTTTGAGAAATCTTTAGAAATGGGATTTGGGGATCAGAACTGCTTCAAATCAAGTATAATCCAATTTGTACTACTGGTTAAAAAAAAAAAAAAGGTCTTTTATTGAGTATCACCACATATGATTTTGCATGAGTTATCTGGAAATTAAGAATGCATTTTTAGATATAAAACCAAACTTTAAAACCTTCCTCCTTTGTTAATTTTTTAAGAGTAAAATATTATTTAACCTGAAATTGGATTTTGTGATTTTTTTTTTTAGAATAAAAGTATTAAAATATATTTCAGTTTTAGGGTCTGGGGTTTTTTTTTCTTTTCTTTTCTTTTCTTTTCTTTTTTTTATCAGTCAATAAATATTTGAGATTCTACTATGTACGGGTACTGTTCTGATGCAGGTCAGTGGTAAGTAAATCAAATCAGACTTGCCCTTGGAAGCTTAGATTTCTGTGAGGGATCAACAAATACTTCAACAAATAAGAATGTCATGTGCCAAAAAGTGCTAGAAGAACAAGGCAAATAAGGTTTTATGAGAAAGACGGGTGGCTCCTTTATCTATGATGGTCGGGAAAGTTTTCTCCTAGGTGACGTTTGGGCTGAGCTTTGAACAAGAAACCAACCAAGTGGAGTTAGGAACAAGCGTTCCTGGCAGAGCCAAGAGCTAGCACAAGACGCCAAGGCAGGAAGGAGCTTGGTGTGTGTTCAAGGAGAAAGGAGTCCAGGGTGGCGGGGGCTGTGAGCTGGGCAGACTTTAAAGAGATGCCCTGGCAAAGCGGGAGATTGTCGGTGGCCTTCCCAGAGCACGTAAAGTGTAGATTTGCCCCCAAGCAGAGGAGGGATGCCATTGAGACAGAAGTTTCTGTTTCCAAAATGTTTACTAACGAAGGCTTTGAGTGGTGGGACTGATGATACAGGGAACAGGCTTGGGTGAAGAGAGCTACACAGGGAGACCGAGCACCCCCTTCTCCCTCTTCACTGCCCCCTCTTGGTAGAAGTCAGCCCTGAACCTTGGTGGAAGTTCATTTTCTCCTCTCTAAAAATCAAGCTGTACATCTTTCCTTCCCACTTCACTGATATTCTACCCAGTGGTGAATTGTGTCTCCTCTCCCTGCCCCTTGCATAACTCAAACCTTTCTTATGTCTCTTACCCCTTTTTAAATGAGAATCATATTAATTTCCTCAAACAGCTGCTTAACTCTATGTGTATACATAAAAGCAGCCCGAAGTTTGAAGTGTTCTTTACGTTTCTTTATAAGGCTCCTTCCGGTAATGCCTTACCTGTCCAGTACTTTAGGGCTCCCAAGGACTTGTGCATTTTTTTCCTTACTTGTACCTCATAATAAATAATGCTGCCTGGTAATCATCTTAATGAATCAGCACTTTGGGAACTGACAGTTAATTTTAGTGTTTTACTCTATGAAACTAAACCATTTGATTCTCAGCAGGCCCTCTGCCTGGGCTTAGAAGGGTGGAGACCAGGCAGTAAAGCCTTTCAGCCCAAGTTCCTTGAGAGGGAAAAAGAAAGGAAGCTAACATTTACTGAAACCTACCGGGTAGCAGATCTCTAGGCCATTGTTTCTACTATGCCATTTTAACCCCGAGGCACACTCAGGTCCTCTGCTTTTCCCCTACCAATAATGTATCCGGTCCATAATTAATATTACAGCAAATGATGAACATAATAGCAAAAACTGTGCCAGGTGAAAACAATCAATGTCTTACAGACTAAAAACTCACTAAAGATCACATCTACTACTAAAAAACTACAAAAACTAGCCCAGGAAAAAGTAGGCTTAAGAGAAATTACCAAGACGATGGCTAAGAGTGCTCATAGTAGTATTTGCTAAACTGATTTAAAAAAATGACAAAAGAACAAAATCTCGACAAAATTTAAATTTGCAAAATTTGACCTGGTAAAGGGGGACCTGGTGGAAACAATGGCTGCAAAAGGGAATCTGCAATAGCAAAAGTTATAATAGGGAAAATCTGATGAGGACCAAAAGCTGATGACTCAGACTTTCTCATAAAATTTACAGAACTGATCCCAATTAAACTAATTTCATTAAAATAGAAAGGAAAATGTAAAAGCCTAGAGAGAGTTCAACTAGATCACTATTTCACATGTTCTCCTCTCTCTTCCAACCTCCCATCTCCCCCACCCATGCTCCCTCCAAGCTGAGGATCTCACTTCTTACTTCCCTGAGCAAATTAAAGCAGGTAGGACAGAACCCTCAGACTCTCAGCACTCCATCTCCTCACAGCCACGGCTGCGCTCCTGTCTCTGCCTTCCTCTGTCCCCAGACAGGCTCCCCAGCCCCTGCCTAAAGTCAGCTCCCACTGGGCACCAGAATCCATCACCTCTTCCTGCTCAAGGGCGAGCAGACAGCAATTCTTACCTTTCCGTCCTACATCCTTAGTCTTGCACCTCCTATTTGACCATGTTATTTCTCATATTAAAAACAAAACCCTTTCTTGATCCCACCCACACCACTTCTTTGCTTCTCTTTGTAGCAAAATTCCCGGGGAGTTGTTGGCATTCATCTTCTGCAATTCCTGTCCTCCCAAACTGTCCCCATGGAGATCACCCATGGCCTCCAAGTTGATCAAACTTGCGGTCAACTCATCTGACTTAACCTATCACAGTTTATTGGACAGTTGATAAATTTTGCCTCTTTAAGACACCTTCTTCACTTGGCTTCCACTTCCAGGCACTGTTCTCTTGGTTTTTGCCCACCTTGGTGTTCACTCCTCTCAGTCTCCTTTGCTGGCTCATCTTCTCCTTGACTTCTAATATTGAGATACTCAGTCCCTGGACCAATTCTATTTCTTGTCTCTCTCCATTGGTGATTAGACCCAGTCCCTGGTTTAAATGTCATCTAGCTACTAACAACTCCCAATTTTGTATCTTCAGTCCAGACTTCCCTCTCAAAATCCAGAGTTGTATATCCAGCTTCCCACTCAACATCAACCATGGAGGTCTAATAGGCATTTTAAACCCCACACGTCCCCAACTGGACTTGTGATCATCTTTTCCCATCACCTTTCTTATCTTTGTTGATTGCAACTACATTCTTCAGTTGCGCAGAGCAAAAACTTTGAGGTCTTGCTTTGCTATTCTCACGCCCTCACATGCCACATCCTGCCCATCAGGAAATCCTACTGGCTTTACTTTCACATGTATCCAGAATCTGACCCTCCTTGCTACCTCCACTGTTACCACCCCATCCATGTGAGCCATCATCCTATCCAACCTTGCTTACCACAGTAGCCCCTACTTTTATCCTTGCCGTCCTATCATCTAATCTAGACAAAAACCATCTTCCTGGAACTTTGGTCAGATCAGATCATTGCTGTGCTCAAGACCCTGTAATGACTTCTGAGGGAACTCTAGATTCAAGTCCTTCCAATGGCCTCCTGGCTCAGGCAATCTGGCCTCTCTCCAAACTCCTTTCTCACTACTCTGCCCCTCGTTCCCTTCTTTCAAACCACACTGGTCCCCTTGCTGCTTCTCTGACATAATGGATATGCTCTCCCACCCTGGATTCTCTGCTCCAGTGAGTCCCTATGCCAAGCATATCTTTCCCCCAAATATCCATTTAGATGACTCCTCCACCTCCTTCAAGTCTTGGTTCAAATCTCACCTCCAAATGATGCCTTCAAAGAGTACCCTATTTAGTACCACAATCTGCACCTCCCACCCCCCTTCTGCTGTTCCTTTTTTTCCATAGCACATAATACCTTTTAACATATTATATAAGCTACTTATTTCTTGTTTAGTGTCTGGCTCTCCCTGCTAGAAAATAAACTCCACAAGGACAAAGAGTCATGTCTACTTTGTTTACTGATACATTCTAAGAAAAACAATGCCCAGCACATAGATGTTTAGTATTTACTGAATGATAAGCCATGCTATATAGATTAACAAAATAAATTGGCTTAATGAAATTATCTCTAGAAAAATGCTTTGGAAAAAAAAAGTCATTGATGTTGGTATAATTCTGATTCTTTAAAAAAAATTTTTTTTCTGGACTGAAACAAAGGGTCAAAACCTCCATAGGGTCAAAGTGCTATGGGGTTAAAATAGTGACATAAACTAGCACAGTAAAAATATCCTGTGCTACCAGACTGTTAGATGTTTTACATAACTCCTCTCATGTTTTATCATGCCCACTGCACAGATGCCAAGACTCTGCTTCAGGATATTAAGTGCTTAACAAAGTCACATAGCTAGTCTAGGCTTGAAACAGGATCTGAAGGCAAGTCTCTATGCCTCCACTCTTGCCATTTTATCACTCTGCCCCACCTCACCGAAAGACTTCCTAGTAGATTTTTAAATACTTGGTTGCATGAGGATGAGAATAACTCACTGTTTCCTATTAAATTTCCCCACTACAAATGGTTTGTCACTGACCACATTAGAGAAGCAGGACCTTAGGTTCAAACAGTGCATACACACACTGGTAAACACTTCCATTGGGCACAATGGGGCACAGCCAGTGAATGTGAGCAGCAGCTGGCTCACAAACATCATCCTAAAAACTTTCTAATTCTTGAGTCACAGGAAATCCCCCATCCCCATCATTTCCTTCTCTTCTCACCAAAACATTATGGCACAATGCTGATGCTGGTCATTTTACTTGGATTTTTAAAAATATATAGGTTGATTCTTTAAAAAATTTTAAGTATTGAATGGACATGTTTTAAGTAGTAAGAAGCATACCATATATGGAGGCAAAATAATGCCTCCTCCAGGATGTCCACACCCTAATCCCCAAAACCTGCGACTATGTAACCTTACATGGCAAAAAAGAACATTACAGATATGATTAATTTAAGGATCCTGAAATGGGAAGATTATTCCGGACTACCTGGGTGGGCCTAATGTGATCAAAAGGATCCTTATAAGAGGGAGCAGGAGAGCCAGTCAGACGCCTAGGACAGTGGAAGCAGACACTAGTAATGCCCATGTTGTTCGGAGACCACAAGCCAAAGAATGAGAATAGCCCCAGAAGCTGGAAAAGGCAAGGAATGGATTCTCACATGGAGCTTCCTTGCCAACACCAAGGTTTTAACTCTGTAAGACCCATTTTCAGACTTCTCACCTAATAAATGTGCTCTTTTGAGCTACTGAGTTTATGGTCATTTGTTACAGCAGCAATAGGAAACTTACACACCCTACAAACACGGTGCCACAGAAATGCTGAAATCCCTTGGTGCAACCAGCATTGGGTGTTCTTGCACCTGTGTTAGGGAAGCTATCAGCAAACTGAGAGTCACAGCACCACAGAAGGGTCCCAATCGACTCCAGTGTTCGACTTGACATCCAGTAGAGAAAGTCTAAAAGACATCAGACTCTTCCCCACCGTGGTCCCTCCGTCCCCCACAGAAGTAACATCTTGCACCATTGCTGACATTCCACTACCGATGGGAATGAGGCGGCCCTGGTGCCCGCACAAAGAAACCCTAAAAACAAAATAAAATTAGTCGCTGTCTCAAGTTACCTGTTCCACTGATGGATGAGAACCTGCAAAGGGCAGAATCCGTTTACTTGGCATCTTGCAAAAGAAAAAAGAGCCATAAAGGGACCTGAGATTGTGAGAATAGCTTTTAATTTTAAAACAACTGAAGCAATAAATCATCCATCTCTCTTTCCATCACAGGCAATGCTCTCCCAAAACAGTTGAGATATTTTAACAACAACTATGACTAGTGCAAAATAAAATAAATACAAACTCTTTCAGGAGCCAACATCAAAACCTGCTGGGCAGGTGGGCGCAGGCGACAAGTTCAGCCTCTGCCAAGGCCGATAGGAGCGGCAAGATCTATGCCGTATGTCCACACACCCAGCTCAGAACAGACCAAACAATACCTGGGGAGGGGAGACCACAAGAGAATGTTGCCTAAAGTGAAGCAAATATGCCCAGCACCCTCATGTTGCCAGCATCCTTGGCACGTGGAAGATGCCAGAAAAATAAGTGCAAAGTTAGCAGCTTCTAAGCAAAGCTGAAGGGACAGGGTTTGGGGGCTCATCTGCTTTTGTTTTTTAATTGGAGTCTTATACAAATTGGTTTTACACAGAAAAATCTTCTGTCTTCTGGGAGGCATTCTGTGCCTCACAGTGCTCCCGACTCCAGCGAAAATATGTGTGCTGCTTCTCTCTGGATGCTTGGGAGAAGGACCTGCCACACGTGGCACCTCACTGCCTACCCCGCGCCATCTAGCGTCTGCAGCAGCGCTGTCCCATACAGGTGTAACGCAAGCCGTGTGGGTTACGTTTTTGGGAAGCCATATTAAAAAAAGATAAAAAGGAGTAAGTGAAATTCTAATAATGCCTTATTTATCTAAAATATTGTCATTTCAGCATGTAGTCAATATAAAATATGGATGAAATGTTTCACATTCCCTTTTTTTGGTACCAAGCCTTCAAAATCTGGTGTGTATTTTACGTGACCAGCACAATCTCGATTTGGACAAGCTCAATTTCAAGAGGTCATGAGCAATATGTGGCTACTGACAACTGCACTAAATAGCACAGACCAAAGAATTAAAAAAAAAAAAAAAACTCTTTCAAGACGATTTACAGAGTAGGGAATCTTCACGGCACTGGGTAGGTGATCTTATACGCCAACTTAAGAGTACAGACTCTTACTCTGTAACCTAGATTTCTGACCTCAGTAAAGGGTGGAATCACATTTCATCTGATCCTATTCCCTAGTCCTGCTCGTCACCTGCCACCTCCCCAACACTACACAGATGATGTGATTTAGCAACAGTGACGCCTACAAGAGGAAAAGACATCCTTTCTATGATAGGTAACTTTCTCCGCACTCATTTGGGGATCCTAGCTATAACTGAATTAGAGTAAGAAAATATTCTATAAATGTTACAGATTTAGCTGAAAGTGGGTCTGAGGTTTTTCATCACGGGAGGTGTTTTACATAGATTTTTCATTTTTGAAGGGGATGGAAACAAGGTATCTCATGGACTGAGAGGTGAAGAGTTTCAAGAATGGGGGGAAAGTAATATAATTACCCAAGAATGTGCGCAGAGAGGTTAAGGTGGAGACACTTTTAAAAATGATGCAGCTTAGGGCACCTGGGTGGCTCAGTCGTTAAGCGTCTGCCTTCGGCTCAGGTCATGATCCCAGGGGTCCTGGGATCGAGCCCCACATCAGGTTCCCTGCTCCGCGGGGAGCCTGCTTCTCCCTCTCCCACTCCCCCTGCTTGTGTTCCCTCTCTCGCTGTGTCTCTCTCTGTCAAATAAATAAAATCTTTAAAAAAAAAAATGATGCAGCTTATAAGCTGGGGCGTATGAACTGCAACAAACCAACACATTACAACTAACCTCTCTGGGATCCCTCACATCCCACATGTCTGGCCCAGGAGTAACCACAGGAAAATAAAAATAGAATCGAATGTTAGGGCAGGAAGGGACTTCTGAGCTTATCCAGCCTAACGCACTAATTGTAAAGAAAAGGCCCAGAGAGGTAAGGGGCCCGGGGCACTGGGGTGAAGTCGGGCCCCAAGCCAGGTGCTCTCCGTGGGACAAGTGAGGCTCCGGCCAGTTCAGGTCATGGGGATAAACGATGTTGGGGGTCACAGGCTCAAGCGACTTGTGGTAGGCTTCTTATAGCCCAAAGTGAGCGCGGAACAATGGCAGGCACATTCTCTTATAGTTGAAAGAAAACAGCCAAGTCAATTCAAAACACGAAGCAATGCTGATGTGAAGTGGCATTAAAACATGATTCTTCCGATAGTCCTTTCTGCATGCTTTTTTCCCTTAAAAAAAAAAAAAATCCCAATCTGAACCAAACTGGATTTCTGATTAGTTATATGGGCACTTAGATCAACTGACAAAATAAAAACTTTGATACATTTTCCAAAGACACATTCATTGGGATTCTACACAAATGGATATCAAAAGATATTTACAGAAAAAAAAATGCACTCTTTCACACATATACCCACACACAGTGAGAATTTCACAATTATACCACCACACCTCACACAGAGGACTCCTCACAGGCTGATAATCAGTTGACAAAATCCACACGTTATTCCAGTTTCCAGTCACAAGTAATCTCGTCAACATATGTGTGTAAAATGAAGCAGTATGTTCCAGACTTTTATTCCAGGGAAACCTGCCTTGTATATATTAAGGTATACATATAAATACACTTTTAAGCAAGAAAGAAACCCATTATTTGCTCCAGTTTTTCCCCAACTCTCAATCTGAAATAAAGAATAGCACATATACAAAACTTTGCCTTGTAGAAATAGCCCTTTGTTTTGTGAGGCAGGAAAAAAAGGCAGCCACAGTATACTTTCTTACAATATGTTAGGCATCGGAAGGGCTAAGTTTATTTTTCTACTTAACAAAATTAAATAACGTATAGCCTATAGTCTCATACTGATTTTACACCATTTTGCAAAGTTTTATTACAAAATTTTTATTTTGTTCAAAATACACATGCTATCTTTGTCCACATTTCACTCCAAATCCCCAATATCCACCCCCCCACCCCTGAAGAAGGCCTTCGCTTTGTAATAGCGTTGAAAAGAAGTCATTTTTGATGCGTGTTTGACGTCATTATTCCATGACACTCAGCCCTCAGGAGGCTGGATTTTTTAAGGCTGCTTAGTGTGGGGATTTCTACAGGAGTCCGAGACTCATGTGACAGAGTGGAGCTGCTTTAGGATATCCGAATCAACATTAAAAGAGGACACCGGTGGGTACAACCGAGTAGAGACAGAATTACTGCATCATGAGCTCCCTCCTTATGCCAACTGCATTTGTTCCCAAATTGAAGAAAGCATCAGACGAGAGAAGGAGGGAGCACACTTTCCTAGGACCCACATGGCACCCCACCTGCTACTCTTTCACGAGTCATTGTATCAAATCTCACCATATCCTCAAAGCACAGCTGGCAAGAGAGAGCAGGTGTCATTGTGCAGATAAGGAAAGTGAGGCACAGGGAGGATGAGGGACTTGCCCAGCTAGGGGCAGCACCCAAGTCTCCGGGCTCTGGGCCTGGGGCACGGCGTCCCTCACACACACGGTGGAGCTGAACTCCCGGGAGAGGAGCCCTGATCATAACCGGAATCCTGACTCTTCACAACTCACCATGTCATAATCCACCGTCCATGTGGCATGTTACCCAGCTGGTTCTACTTAATTTTCCTACAGTTTCTAGAAAGATTCTTTCTACCAACCAAATGCCTGGTAAGCAGATTGCAATAGATCCTTCTTCATTTGACTGGACAATCTGAAATAGAAACTCCAGAGACCTTGGAATTCGGTACAGAGCTGTAGGAAGATGATAAACCAGGCTCGTGGCACTTTTTCATCACATTTGAAACTCTGATCTAATCCTAGGTTGCAACAAAAATACTGAGATACCAAAATGGAAATGATGGTCTTTCATAACGTCAGAAAAATTTACTTTGCACCTGAGGCCCTTAAGGTGCCCGAGATCAACTGCTAGTCGCAGCAAATAAGCAGCGAAGGCAAGTCAGGAGGTGATTAGCCAAGAGAGGGCCGAGAGGAGACTCTAGCCCCAGGAAAATGTAGAAACAGAGGCAGGCAAAGAGCGTGGGCACAAGAAAATTACAGACAAATTTGGGGCACTTTGTGTGATTCCAGGGAGTTGTTACATGTTATGGTAAGATTAGCTATTTTAACTAAAAATACATGCTATGCCTTAGCGGGAAGGGCTGCTGAGAAACAGAATTCATCTACCTTTGTTTGGCAAAGAACAATATTGTGCTGCTGTGGGCATCGACCTTATTCCACCAAATGTCCCAAACCCCGGTGAATTCTTGACAGCACTTAAAGGGACAACTCAGCCCTTTTTATGTGTGAAAATCTAAGTGGGGAGCCAATTTTTAAAACTGTTCCTGAGTTATAGTTTCTTTAAAATAGTTACTCGCTTTTCCCAGCTATGCTTAATACCAACTGCTTTAACCTTTAAAAACCAGCCCGGCACAGATTTCCTGGTTGACGATAACGATCTCACCCTCACGCATTCACACAATCACATCATGAATTTCGATACGATTAAATTAAAAATACCTTTCATTGCAGATGCTCTAATTTTCTATACATGGCTACGTCAGAAATTGTGTGTAATGAAAAAATTGTGTCACAAATAAAGCCCATCCCATTACTGATTTTCGATATGAAACAAAAATGGGCTTTTTGTTTATTGGGGGGGCGGTGAGGCCACACCACTGGCCCCCAAAGCATAATAGAGGGCTGGTGGCACATTCCCATTTTTTGGTGTGACAGTGGCAGATCCCCCACCAGCAATATAAATACTTTTTTTTAAATCATCCTCTCCTTGAACATTTATAAAAAGAAAAACTATCTACAGTAGTGTATCATCACTAATAGAAATTTCTTCCCAGTTCTATTTCAGAAGGCGTCAAATGATGTTCTTTAAATAAACTATAAATACCCCATGTATTCCTTCATGTCTGGCTGTCCCAACTTCTGCTCTTTTTTTTTTTTTTTTTTGGCAAATTAAAAAGGCGTGTGGCTTCCTCTCGCCAACTGGCGTGCCTGAGGCTCAGCGTGGCACCCTGTGGTAAAAGTACATGTAGCCCAGGTCCTTGGGGGGCCTTTCTGAGGCACACACTCTGTGGTCATTGTAGATCACCCACCTGAAAACAAAAGACAGAAGAACTCGATGGATTTCAGTCAGTCCCAGGAAGCTTGGCAGAAAACAAGTTACCGTACCATACTTCATCAAGATGTTTTAAGATAACCAAACTCAAGCCTGCTGTATAAAAAGAGAGAGTGCTAGTGGGAAATTGCAACTGCTTTTTTATTCTTGAGCTCAATCAAAAGGTAGTTACGAAAGGAGTCACCAAACATTTTAAACCCTTTGGTCTCAAAACCCCTTTTGTAGAAGTCCATAGATGGCCTCAGAAATTAAGTCAAAGAATCATGTACGACAGTGTTTATTTCAGCCTGAGGTATAAAACTAGGTCAAAATGAGAAGTAAAGAGCCATGCAAGTGAACTATCACACAACTATTAAAATACCTTCAAAGAATATTTGGTAAAGTGAGAAAATAATCACAATACAGTATGATGTGGGAAAAGGGTTAAAAAATTGTATGTGCTGTGTGCATACTTTAAGCCTTTAGAAAAGTTGTAAAGGTATATGTACATTTATATGTAGCATGTACATGTATACAGGCAGATCCTCTCTCCCAGTGCAAATAATAAAAGAGAAATGTGTTGAAACATAAACAATGATTATCTTTAGGCTTCCAAATGACATATTCCTTGTTATGTTTCTGCATTTTACAAATTCCTTACCATGAATTTTATTGCTTTTTGAATTATAATTAAGCTACTTTTCTTAAGTATTTTGAAAAGAGCATCATGCTTGATAATAAAAAGAATTTCCTATCAATCAAACACCTGTGCTCAACTATTTCATTAATCAAGTTCAGAAGACACTAAAAGGGGACACACCAAAAGGGAGCACAACCAAGTCCCTGGTGGGAACCGGTGTCTCCTGCAGTGTGTGGCACGGTGTGAGAGGTCAACGTCCCACCAGGACAGAGCAAGGTTCTAGGTTTCTCCAGTATCCACGGGGCTGAGCACGGCCTCAAGTAGGAGACTGAGCCTCCGGCTGCTCAGGGAGGGGAGCTCACAGAAGAGGAACCGGGGGGCTCTGTGGGGATCCAGCCCAAGGAGAAGGTCCTGAAGAGAGCAGCAGCCTTACGTCCCATCAGTGTCTCACTCCCAGCTCACCACAACCTAGCGATTCTACTTACGAAGCCAAGAAGCCTACTGCAAGGCCACAATAGGGCAAAACAGTGGATGTTTAAGGAAGCCAGATAAAACACGGGATATCCAGTCAAATTTATATAGCAGGGAAAGGAGAAATAATTTTGAGTATAAATACATTGCATGTAACATTTAAGATATGTTTATACTAAAAAGTTACTCATTGTTTACCTGAAATTCAAATTTAACAGGGCACCTGGTTTTCCTGTTTTGTGGGCTAAAACTGGCAACCCTGTGGAGGTCCCAAACATACACACATTCTACTGCAGGATGCATCTTTATTTTGGGAAGTCACTTGGGTATGATGGTTGAGAGTGGCTTTGAATACCAGCTCTGACATTACTGCTTCCGGGCTAAGTTCCCGCTACTCAGCTTCTCTGAGCCTCAGGGTCTTGATGTGTAAAATGGCTTTGAGAGTATATTCCTACAAAACCATCATGAGTACCAAATGGGGTAATATGTGCAACACCTACCTGAGAGCCTGGCACACAGTAGGTGCTCAATAAAACATAGACATCACTGATCTAAAAAAGACTCACCTTCCTTCCTTTTTAATGTGGCAAACATAATGGCCACTCATTGTAGATGTTCCCATGTGACTGATGAACGCAAATAATTCATACACTATGAAAGAAGAAACAACTCTGTTACGAGGCAGCATTTCTAGAAACCAACAGCACTTCTGATCAGAATTTAAAGGCAATAATGGTGCAACCCAGAAACTGTTTACATTGAAAGACAAAGTCTATTTACCTTGCTCTGCTGAGAACACACACCCCCACACACCCACCAACTTCAATCTGCAAATTCATAATAATACAGGACATAAACTATCCAAGTACAGCTGACATTTAATTCCTATCTGGAAGGGGACTAAAAACCCCACAGTCGAGTCTGGTGGCAGGGGGTCTAAAGGGGCAGTCCTGGCTCTGTCACTTTCAAGCAGCATGAGGATGGAGGAGCTGTTTCCTCTCTCTGAGCCCGTTTCTTCACAGAGATGAAAAATCCACCCACTTCACAAGGTTGTATAAAGCTTAAATGAGCAATTCAGACTAAAATACCATACAAATGTCAGGATTATAAGGAAGACAGCAGTCATTTATAGAAAGGGATAATGCTTCAGAATAGGCTTCTTGTGGTTTCTGACTTGCTCACAATAAACTATATGGGACCCAAATTCAGACTTTATTCTTTCTGAACAAGGAAATACGTAGCCTTCGAGTACAAGACCAATGTTTATTCTCTAAGAAGAATAAACCATCTAGCAGAGTATTCTGTACATACCCATTCTGAATGAATTTCAGCTTATGCTTGCCTGGCCCGGGCTAGACCTACACAACACAGAATGGATTCCATGGACCCACAGAGTGGATTCCATGGACCAACAGAGTGGGTACCAGTCCACTCGGCAAACTGTTACAGGCTATCGCGAGACAGGTATAGAAATTGAGCAAGGGCTTACAAACTTTCATAATAATATGTCTGTGGAATCTAACAAGGAAAAACATGGGCTTGCATATTCATTTTTCTCATGCTCTATTTTTATTCCATTTTTCAAAGTATTGTTTCTGGACAGACCCTTTCCCTCAACCTTCCCACTCTCATTCCTTCTCTCTCTTGCTGTTCACCCAGGCTCATCCATTTACTCAGCTGCGAGTCCCCACCCTACTCCCCCTTCACCACATCACACACTGCTGATCACCTCCTCCTTCCTCAAATATTTGCCCCGAGCACACAACCGTCTCTTGGTTGTCTAGCTGCCTCATTGGCTCCTCCTCATCTCCCTGACCTTTAAACATTGGTGACCTGGAGCTCAGACCGCAGACCTTTCTCTTCTCCATCCTGACTTTTTCTCTCTCTTCAGGTGATCTCATCTAGACTCATGGCGTTAAATTGAATTATTTTCTTAATTTCCTGAATGTTCATTGCTAATGCACAGAAATACAACTGAGGGACGCCTGGGTGGCTCAGTCGGTTAAGCGGCTGCCTTCGGCCCAGGTCATGATCCCAGGGCCCTGGGATCAAGTCCCCCATCAGGCTCCTTGCTCAGCAGGGAACCTGCTTCTCCCTCTCTCTCCCTCAGCTTGTGCTCTCTCTGTCAAATAAATAAAACCTTAAAAAAAAAAAAAAAAGAAAGAAATACAACTGAATTTTGTATATTGATCTTGTTTCTTACAATCTTGCTAAACCCATTTATTAGTTCTAATAGTTTCTAGTAGATTCCTTAGGATTTTCTATATACAAAATTGTATCATCTGCAAAAAGAGGTAAGTTATACTTCTTCTTTGCTAACCTGGATGCCTTTTATTTCATTTTCTTGCCTAATTGCCTTGGCTAGAATGTCCTGTTACAATGCTAAATAGAAATGGCAAGAGTGGGGGCGCCTGGGTGGCTCAGTTAAGCATTTGACTCTTGATCTCAGCTCAGGTCATGATCTCAGGGTCATGTGATGGAGCCCGTCAGGCTCCACGCTCAGCAGGGAGTCTGCGTGAGATTCTCTCTCTCCCTCTCCCTCTGCCCCTTGCCCCCCTCTCTCTCAAAAAAAAAAAAAAAGAAGAAGAAGAAGAAAAGGAAGGAAGAGAAAGAGAAAGAGAAATGGCAAGAGTGGACATCGCTGTCTTGTTCCTGATCTTTGGGGACAAGCATTCAGTCTTTCACCATTCCGCATGATATGAGCTGTGGGTTTTTTGTAGATGCTCTTCATCAGGTTGAGGAAGTTCCCTTTCATTTCCAGTTTGTTGGGCATTCTCTCCCCGGCCTTATCTATCTCAGTTAATGGTGATTCCATTCTTCCATTCAGGACAAAATCTTGGCTTCTGTCTCATATACATCTTTTATTTTTTTCTTCCTGGTAAACTTTTTTGAGTATAGTTGACATACAATGTTACATCAGTTTCAGGTTTTCTCATGCTCTTTACACACATCCAGTCCATTAGCAAATCCTGTCAATGTTTCCTTCAAACTATATCCAGAATCCAACCACTTCTTGCCGCCTCTACTAGTAATGTCTGATCCTAGTTACCATCATCACTTGTCTGAATTTTTACAACAACCCCCTATCTGGGCTTCCTGCTTCCTTCCTTCCCCTCTACTGACTATTCTCAATATGGCTATCACAGTGGTCTTTAAATGGAAGTCAAATTGTGGTTATTAGTGTTCAAAACCCTCCTGGTGGCATCCTGTATCTCAGAGTAAATTTTTCCTCTCACAATGGTCTAGGAAGCCCACCTCCTCCCACATCCCCCCTCATTTCAC
Source organism: Halichoerus grypus (assembly GCF_964656455.1). Classification (NCBI taxonomy): domain Eukaryota; kingdom Metazoa; phylum Chordata; class Mammalia; order Carnivora; family Phocidae; genus Halichoerus; species Halichoerus grypus. Next base: position 85,139,072 of record NC_135712.1, read on the forward strand.
CCCAGCTACTCCAGCCTCCCCCTCACTCCACCCCAGCTACTCCCCTTCACTCCACCCCAGCTACTCGCCCTCTTCCCCTCACTCCACTCCAGCTACTCCCCGTCTCCCCTTCACTCCACCCCAGCTACTCCCCCTCTCCCCTTCACTCCACCCCAGCTACTCCCCCCTCCCCTTCACTCCACCCCAGCTACTCCCCCTCTCCCCTTCACTCCACCCCAGCTACTCTCCCTCTCCCCCTCACTCCACCCCAGCTACTCTCCCTCTCCCCCTCACTCCACTCCAGCTACTCCCCCTCTCCCCTCACTCCACTCCAGCTACTCCCACTTTCCCCCTCACTCCACCCCAGCTACTCCCACTTTCCCCCTTACTCCACCCCAGCTATCCTCCCTCTCCCCCCTCACTCCACCCCAGTTACTCCCACTTTCTGCCTCACTCCACTCCAACTACTCCCCCTCTCCCCTTCACTCCACCCCAGCTACTCTCCTTCTCCCCCCCACTCTACCCCACTACTTCCTCTCCCCTTCACTCCACCCCAGCTACTCCCTCTCTCCCTCACTCCACCCCAGCTACTCCCTCTCTCCCTCACTCTCCCCCAGCTACTCCCACTTTTCCCCTCATTCCACTCCAGCTACTCCCTCTCTCCCCCTTACTCCACCCCAGCAACTCCCCCTCTCTCCCTCACTCTACCCCAGCTACTCCCACTTTCTCCCTCACTCCACTCCCACTACTCCTGCCTCCCACCTCTACACTCATTGTTCCCTCTTTGAAAGTCTTCTTTCAGATGTCACAAGACTTACCCCTCACTTCACTGAAGTCGTGAATGAAATATCACCTCAGAGAGGCCTTCCTGCACCACCTTATAAAAAAGCAACTCTCCCTTCCACCCCAAACTTCACCCCTAACCCCCCCAACCTTGCTTTATTATTGTCCAGGTAGCATGAAGTTACTCCTGCCATGTCCATACTTACTTGTGTATTTATTTATTGTCTATCCCCTTTTATCTCTGTCTAGAATATAGCTCCATAAGGACAGGAAGTTGGTCTGTTGTGTTTACTGAAATATTCCTGGCACAGAGAATGGTGCTTAGCATGCAGTAGGCATTTCATAAGTATTTGTTGAATATATAAATAAATGTGTGAATTAGAGAATAACTCTGTTCACTCCATTTCTTCACCTGTTTTTATATCATCTTACATTGTATATATTTTATAAACCACCTACCAAAGTATAAATTGGATTATAAGTTAGTAAAATAATTATTAAAAAAGAAATGACTCAGAAGGGATTGTTTTTCCCATCATTAAGTTTTTGTTGCTGTCATATCAATTGATGACAAACAAACAAACAAACCCAAGTTTAAAATCAGAAACCAGGCAAAAACAATTGTGAATGACAATAATTTTGCCTGGTAATTATTTTCTTACATAGTGACCCAGGAACCCTATGCTGGCATGCCCTACCTGTTGTCCTCCAACACTAAGAACCTGTAAGCAAAAGAGAGTGTGGGCAGAGAACTTTTCATGTTTCTTGACCCTGGTTGGTTTTTAAAACTCTTTTGGAATCATTCTGTATCACAGCCCAATTCTTCAGCTTGAGATATACAGTATTGGTCTCCTGAAATGAAGCTGCTCTCTTAGAGTTTTCATGAAATAAAGAAAAGGACCCCAACCAAGGCTTCCCCCCACCATGGAACTGTTCCCCAAAACAATGACTTAAATAACTGAACAGACTCTTTAATGAGCATTGCCCACATTAAGCCCGGGTCATACAATGAAACACGGCTTAGATACCAACACAAAACAAGTAGACAGAGAAAGGGACAGATCCATGCATTCCACATGCCCAAACATGTCATTAAGCCCCCCAAGGCATTCAATATATACTCAGAATCATAAAAATGAATTAAAGAAAAAAAAGATTAGCATAAATCTTAGTCCTATAATTAAAATTAACCATGTTTATCAATACAAGCAACCACCCTATGCATTATTCAAGATCTCCTGCTGGAACCAACAGCAAAAGAGAGCATCTCTCTCAACACATTTGCAAAAACTCAACAGGTAAGAAATCTCAATTAATATTTGCTTCCAAAGGGAAAGTGAAGGTGAGTAAACCCAACAGGGAAGCTACTGCTGATTCTTCTCCAAGTTCCCAGAGGCCCCCTTCTAAAAAAACAGCATCAGCGTACACACTCCCAAAAGATGTGCAGACCCCTCTTCACATAGATAGAAAAAGCAGTTGGAAGCAAGGCAAATCATTTTTTTATTTTTTTATTTTTTTTAAGAGTTTATTTATTTGTGAGAGAGAGAATGAGAGACAGAGAGCATGAGAGGGAGGAGGGTCAGAGGGAGAAGCAGACTCCCCACTGAGCAGGGAGCCCGATGCGGAACTCGATCCTGGGACTCCAGGATCATGAGCTGAGCCGAAGGCAGTCGCTTAACCAACTGAGCCACCCAGGCACCCCAAATCATTTTTTTAAAAGATTTTATTTATTTATTTATTTTGAGAGAAAAAGTGTGTGAGCGCAGGGCAGAGGGGCAGAGGAGACAGAGAGAATGTCTCAAGCAGACAGGAGCCCGACACTGGGCAAGATCGCATGACCCCAAGATCATCACCTGGGCTGAAACCAAGAGTAGGACACTTCACCAACTACACCACCCAGGTGCCCCCAAATCATTTTTAAAATGCTGACCTGCAACAGAGAAACTTTTAAAGTATGTCAAAAAGCTGGACAACCACCATATCCCTTTAGAAAGCCAGAATTAAACAGGGCCTGAAACTAGCACCTTTGCCCCTCATTCCCTCTCCCAACTAAACCTGTCCTTTTTTGAATGTAGGAAAATGGTTCCAACCTTTCTAATATGCAGAATTTTTTCATATCAAAATTTTACCACCCCCACCCCTACCCAACAAAACAGCAATTGTGCTCTGATTTTATTCTTTGAGAAAGCACTGTCAGAAAACGGATGTGACCCTTGGAAAACAGAAGAAGCAGGCAGCCTGTCCTTTCATGTCCTATGGAGGAACGGCCACCCGAGGACTGTCCAGGGTAGGGGTTGGCATACTGCAATGACTCATAAGCCAAATCCAGCCCATAGCCTACTTTTGTACCACCCAGGGGAAAGGGGAGGAGGAGAGGGAAAAAAAATATGAGATGACATGACTATGGCCCACAAAACCTGAAACATTTACAATCTGGCCCTTTAGAGGAAAGGTATGCTGGGCCCTGGTCTAGAGGGATGAAAGTTCATCTCACTTCTTGCTATTTTTTTTTTTTAAGATTTTATTTATTTTTGCAAGAGAGAGAGTGAGCAGGAGCAGGGAGAGGGGTAGAGGGAGAAGCAGACTCCCAGCTGAGCAGGGAGCCCGATGCGGGACTCGATCCCAGGACCCTGGGATCATAACCTGAGCCGAAGGCAGACGCTTAAGCAACTGAGCCACCCAGGCGCCCTTACTGCTTACTATTGATTAAAGGTCCCAGACTTAGTCAAGTTACTCATTAACTTGTAGATTCTTGTTTAGTAAAGATAGAAAAAATTTCTGTCCAGTAGAACATATAACCTCAAGGATTTATGATCCGGAGACATGAATTTTATATTTAACTCAGCAATCAAATTATCTTTAATTATCCTAGCTTCTCAGATGCTTTGAACCGGTAATAACAACTAGGTGGTTCCCTCATTAATTAACGAGTCAAAGAAAATCTGTGATTTGTGCTCAGTTCAGATGTACCTGAGAATCATGATTTTACCTTTTTTGAAAATTAGAGTTCGACAACACATAATGACCTAAAGCAGCTCTAGATTCAGGAATGCAGTTCAATTAATTTGTATTTTATAAACCCTATAGCATCTATATATATTTGAAAAGCAGTAGTATCTTGTAAGGGTGCGACACATTATTTAGTCAGCCTGCAAAAAGTGCACAGAATACACAAACACCAAAAGACTCCTTGAAATGACCACCAAGACCCCAGGAGCTCCACAGCTTCTGGTGAGAAACCCAAACTGAGTTTTCCAACTGAATCTTCCTAACTTCAATAATTTGTTCCATTACCCACCTCTAACTCCCTCTGTACAACAGAGGGAAATTATCATTCCCCATTTACTAACATTTAACTCACAAACACCTTAAATCTGCAAACAATCTCTACCCAGAACAGCTTGATTTCCCTCGTCCCTGCTCTGAGAAAAGACCAGTGGCAGGTAGGGGGAGAGAACTGGATGGATTTGGATTTGGAGCTTTTAGAAAACTTCAGAATCCCAAAAAAGAGCAAAAGGAGCATTTGGGTAAATCAATAACAGCTAAGGCAGCTGACAACAAGGACAGAATCTTTAAGGATTGACAAATTGCCTCCCCCACCCCACACAGCTCAAAATTGCCAAAGCCCCTTGACTTCTCTTTATTATACCCCCTAAAACTCCAAATATCAAACAATTCCTTCCAAGCTTCATAGTTCTCAGTCATTCATACTTAGTATAAATTCGTTTATTTCAGAGTGGCTTCCTCTTCACTTCCAATAAGGCCATTGAAAAAACAAAAAGCCCACAGGAATTACAAACAGATGCGGAAGTGGGCTAAGCACTGGAGCCCAGCCGCATTAAGCAGGTTGCTTTCAAGCAAACCACTGGTGTTTAGCTCCCGTGGGGCTGCACCCTCCTGCTCTGTGGATCCTATTCCTATTCGGGCTGCATTCTTCAGGGAGCCCGGCCATTATGTAAACGAAATGTCTCCCTGTTCTCCTCGCTGGAAAATCTTAGCTGCCCTAGAAGCTGTAGGAACCATTACAGTGATGCGGCTGAAGAAGCCAGAGCAGATTTTGAGTAATCGCAGCCTAATCACATCTTAATTACATTGGCAATCAGTGAGTTCTTAAAAAAAAAAAAAAGAAAGAAAAAGAAAAATTAAACGCTCATTAAGTGCAACATAGAAACAGAAATAATTTTGCAAATGGCAGAAGCCCAGATAGGTCAGACTGAAGACCTGATTTTCTACTTTTTACAATTTTTAAAAACTCAACAGAAAGTTAGGTGAAAGCCCCAAAATGTGCAGAATGTGATGATAAAGAGAGCCTTCCGAAAAATAGACTCCCGCCTCCCTTCCGATTTAGAAGATCTGGGACAAGATGAAGGAGGAAGTGCACAGGCTTCAGAATCACACAGACCTGAATTCCCAGCTGGTTCTTCCACTACCCAGGCCCCTAACGCGTTGGGTCCCCATCTCCTCATGTGAACACCTCACCGCAGGAGTGAAGGAAAGCTGTCTCGGAAGTGCCTAGTGCCTAGCAGGCATTCAATGAAGGACGGCCACTATCTGACCCAGGGTTATTAGCACTAGTTCTTCTGAGCAAACTAGACAACATTAAAATAAGAGAGTTTCATGCAATGACATTATTTCCTCATTCAAAAAAATGCAAGAGTGATTTTTAGTTAACATATTCCCTAAAGGAAGAATTTGATACAAGTGCTTCTTTAATCCCTGTCCTTATAGAGTCACATTTTCTCCAATTCAAACTCCTACCTTGTCATTATGTTCAGTGTTAACATGGTATAGTGATGTCCCAGCAGCTTACTGTCCTTCTTTAGGCAACAGTAACCTCATCTGGCTTTTAGGGCTGTGATTCTCAAATTTACACTGAATCAGAACCACCTGGAGGGCCTGCTGACCTCCAGATCACTGGGCCCACCCCCAAAGGCCTAGAGTGAGGCCCAACAATTTGCATTTCTCACCAGTTCACTGGTGACGCTGTTCACAGGGGATGCTGATTCTCCTGATCCAGGACTACATTTGAACAAGCGTCTGAAGGGACCACACTTCCCTTCTCGGCTTACAAGCCAGGAAGGAAGATGTCTCCACCCTCAGGCTCCGTGAGTAGGGCCAGTGACTGGGGGAGGGCTGGGCAGCCCGAGTCTCAGATTGCCAGGACCTTGGCTAAGAACTCCAGGACAATACTCGGCTGGATTTTAAGCTGGAGAGATACATTGTAGGAGGCACCAGCAGCCACCTTGTGGCCATTAGGGAGAGCCTATCAGAGACCCCCACCAACCCAGAGGAGGTACAGCCAGGGGGAGCAACCAGATAAAAGGGTTTCAGTCCCAGAATCAAGGGCATGCCTCGAGTCAGGTCTCCCCGGGGCTGTCCAGCTCTTGTGATACAATACTTCCCTTTTCGCTTGGGTAAGTGTGGCTCGGCTCTCCCACCCTGCCCCGCCCCTTACAGCAGAACCCTGAAAACCGAGGTTGCTGGTTTTACTTGCTTTGACTGTGTCTGTTTTGGCTCTCCATTTTGCTCCTAAAAAACAATTACCGAAACTGTTAAATTGTCTTCATACCCCCAAGTCAAATGTCTCCATCAACTCACCAACCCAAAAAAGAGGTCAAAAGCAATGTTTTGGGAATGTAAACAACCTACCTACACAGAATACACATCTCCTAGGAGTGAACCTATGAATTTAATGTAATTCTACTCAAATCCCTATAGGACGGCCAATTACAAGATCAGGAACTTTCCAAAATTCAGCAGTAACAATTTAGAAAATATAATGGGAAAAATTTTTATTCATAAGTAACACAGAAAATGTAAATCTGAGAAGAAACTAAACCAGAAATACACAGGATGTTTATGAAGAAAACCATACAGCTTTGCAGGGGCGGGAGAAGGGAGAGATGAATTTTAAAAAATGGATAGCATGTTTCTGACCAGAAAAACTCAATATTGTAGACCTACCAGGTATTCCCAAGCTAATATGCAATATATGAAACTCTCATACAAATCAATAAAAAACAGATGGAAACCTCAATAAAAATGGGAAAATGGACCAAACAAAATGAGAAAGTGATTAACACAAGAAGAAAAACAACCAGCCAATAAATATATGAAAGATAAGGAGAGTGCTCAGCCTGACCACACTGGTGGAGGGATGGGAGAGCAGGAGAGCCACCAAACTGCCTTTGGGGGGGAGGGCAATGTAATAACACGCATTAATTCCTCAAAAATAGAAAATTTTGAAAAAAAAGAAGATAGTAAGAAGGGAAAAATGAAGTGGGGGGAAATCGGAGGGGGAGACGAACCATGAGAGACTATGGACTCTGAGAAATAAACTGAGGGTTTTAGAGGGGTGGGGGGTGGGGGGATGGGTTAGCCCAGTGATGGGTATTAAAGAGGGCACGTACTGCATGGAGCACTGGGTGTTATATGCAAACAGTGAATCATGGATCACTACATCAAAAACTAATGATGTACGACAGATGAATGGATAAAGAAGATGTGGAATATTATGCAGCCATCAAAAAGAATGAAATCTTGCCATTTGCAACGACGTGGATGGAACCGGAGGCTATTATGCTGAGCGAAATAAGTCAATCAGAGAAAGACATGTATCATATGACCTCACTGATATGAGGAATTCTTAATCTCAGGAAACAAACTGAGGGTTGCTGGAGTGGTGGGGGGTGGGAGGGATGGGGTGGCTGGGTGATGGACATTGGGGAGGGTATGTGCTATGTTGAGTGCTGTGAATTGTGTAAGACTGTTGAATCACAGACCTGTACCTCTGAAACAAATAATACATTATGTGTTAAAAAAAAAGAAGAAGATAGTAGGAAGGGAAAAATGAAGGGGGGTGGGAATCAGAGGGGGAGACAAACCATGAGAGACTATGGGCTCTGAGAAACAAACTGAGGGTTCTAGAGGGGAGGGGAGTGGGAGGATGGGTTAGCCTGGTGATGGGTATTAAAGAGGGCACGTTCTGCATGGAGCACTGGGTGTTATGCACAAACAATGAATCATGGAACACTACATCAAAAGCTAATGATGTAATGTATGGTGATTAACATAACAATAAAAAATTTTAAAAAATAATAATAATTGCTGTGGGGCACCTGGGTGGCTCAGTCGGTTAAGCGTCTGCCTTCAGCTCAGGTCATGATCTCAGGGTCCTGGGATGGAGCCCCACATCGGGCTCCCTGCTCAGTGGGGAGTCTGCTTCTCCCTCTCCCTCTCCATCTGCCCCTCCCCCTGCTTGTGCTCTCTCTCCTCTCTCTCAAATAAATAAAATCTTTAAAATAATAATAATAATAATAATAATAATAATTGCTGTCATCTTCTGAATGTAAAAATAGCCCCATTATCTGAAACTCTTTCTGTAATCGTCTTTTATTAAAAAAAATTAGTTGGCCTAAAATCAGGTATATAAATTATGGTACCGCTATACAATGGGATATTATTAATATACATTCAGTGATCTATTTTTTTTTTTAATTTTTTTTATTAATATACATTCAGTGATCTAGACATACATATATGTGTATCCACAGTTAGGGGGAAGCAGGTTATAAAATAGCATTTATAAAATACCATGTATAGGGGCGCCTGGGTGGCTCAGTCGGTTAAGCGGCCAACTCTTGGTTTTGGCTCAGGTCATGATCTCAGAGTCATGAGATCAAGCCCGGTCTCCAGCTCCTTACTCAGCATGGAGTCTGCTTGAGCTTCTTTCTCCCTCTCCCTCTACCCTTCTTGCTTGTGCTCTCTCTCTCTCTCTCTCTCAAATAAATAAATAAAATCTTAAAAAAATAGCATGTATAGAATAGAATGTTTTATTTTTATAAAAATTCATATTTACATTCATTTTATATTTGCATAGAAAGGCCTAAAGAATATACACAAGACATTAACAGTGGCTATGACTGGGAATTACATGGAAGTAATTTTTATTTTCTTCTTCTCATATATCTGCATTTTCTCAAGTTGTTACAATTATTAAATACCCTTTTAATTATAAGAAAAATAACATAAACGTTAATTTAAAAAAAAAAGAAGTGACTGACATACGAGTTCAGGTGCTAATGCAGCAAAGTACAAGAAATCACCTTTTTCCTTTCCTGTTACTTATGCAATGTAATGCAAAATAGTGCACTCCCAATTCCTCCATCTGGCACTTCTGGAGTCAGCCCAAAACCATCCCTGTGACCACTACCTCCTGATCTTCATCTATTCTTTATTCAATCATTCATTTTCTGATCACCTCTGGTGGACAAGGCACAGTGCTGGAAAGACTACTTTAAAAACATCCATTCCTCTTAAAAATTAGACACAAAATGCATTTGGTGAGTTAGGGTGGGTTATGCTCTTTTGGTTTTTGATAATTAAAATTTTCACCTACCACTGCTCTTAGCTTCAGTATATCCTATACTTGATGTCTTACAGCGCATCTCTGTCTCCTTCTCCACCCTCACCCTAAATGTGGAGGCAGTGAAGAATGAGACCGCCGAGTTTGGCCCATAGTGCCTTTAAATTAAAGGGTGCTTGAAAGCATCATTGTGACATCCCATTCAAGGATGCAACTCAAAAACCAGCAGGGCCAGGAGTACCGGAAGATCACTCTGAGTTCAGTAAGCCCAAGGGGATGATGTGGCTACTCCATATCATTAATGACTATCTTCAAGAGAGTGGCTGGTCCCTCCAAGCTCCACCAGAAAACAGGAAAACCTAATGATCAGACTCACCCTCTTTCTACAACCATAGCTCTTGGCAGCTTTACAATGGCCCCATCGTGTGGTTTATTCCTTCTGCGAGGAGGACTCCCCATCCCCAAAGAAAAGTCCATTACAGAAAATCAAGGAAGCAGTGAACCAAGACATGCAACACATAATAAATCCTGCTCATGAATTATTCAATAACATCCATTACAGCTTTTAATATTTTAGGCAAGTCACTGATTTCCAAAAAGTAATACAAGACCATTTAGATGAATATGGAAGCTGGGAGAGCTATATCTCATCTTTTTTTACCCAGTCAGGATTATGATAGTTTCAGTGAAGAAATTCCTGTTTTATATAAAAGAAGAAAGTTTCCCTCCCACCCTCTGTCTCTAGAGGTAGATCAATACATACATTTTAGATCTGGTAAGACTGATAATGAGTAGACCATTAATGAGAGCTACAGCTATATGATTACTGGAACAAATGCTGCTAATGTAAAAAAAAAAAAAAAAATTTTTTTGAGAGAGCACAAGGGGGAGGGGTAGAGGGAGATGGAGAGAATCTCAAGCAGGGTCCATGCCCAGCACAGAGCCTGACATGGGGCTCGATCTCCTGACCCTCAGATCATTACCTGAGCTGAAATCAAGAGTCAGATGCCCAACCAACTGAGCCACCCAGGCACCCCTGCAAATGTAAATTTAATTAAATCCAGTTATTTTTTACTTGGTACTTTCTATGTGTTAGACACCATGAGCCTTATAATAGTAAAATAGTATCTGCCTTTCGCAAGTTCCCAAATAGGAAACACAAATATTTACATAAATAATTTTATTGCAGGGCGCCTGGGTGGCTCAGTCGTCAAGCTTCTGCCTTCGGCTCAGGTCATGATCCCAGGGTCCCGGGATCGAGCCCCGCATCGGGCTCCCTGCTCAGCGGGAAGCCTGCTTCTCCCTCTCCCTCTCCCCCTGCTTGTGTTCCCTCTCTCGCTGTCTCTCTCTCTGTGTCAAATAAATAAATAAAATCTTTTAAAAATAAACATAAATAAATAATTTTATTGCAAGATGAATTGGATACTTCTTTAAGATTTATTTATTTATTTGAGAGAGAAAGAACATGAGCAGGGAAGGGGCAGACGGAGAGAGCAAATCTCAGGCAGACTCCCTGCTGAGTGGGAGCTCAATGCAGGTCTCAATCTCATGACCCTGAGATCATGACCTGACTGAAATCAAGAGTTGGACACTTAACCAACTGAGCCACCCAGGCACCCCTGAATTTGATACTTCTAATAACAGAAGAATAAACACTATGTCTTAGGGGCTTCAGGCACAAGCTCTGGAGGCAGACTACCCAGGTTGGAATTCTGATTCTACCCATCACTAGCTAGCTATGTAACCTTAACAAACTTAACCTTCTCTTCTACCTCAGTCTCTTCACCTATAAAATGGGGATAATAATGATATCTACACCTCATAGGATTATTGTGAGGATTAAATGTGGCACAGATGGAAGTATTGTTAATGTTGGTATAATTATCACTAGCATGAGATACGGAGCACTCGTTCTGAAGGCCCTGGGAGAGCAATCCGTGGAATGGAATCTGTGGCCAAGTTGTGAATAATGGTAAGGATTTTCATGTGCAGTGATGAGAGAGAAAGGGCATTTCACAATCAAAGATTAACCTGAGCACAGGCCTAGAAGTAGGAAGAAGGGGGTTAATGCCCCGACGAGACTGGTGGTGTGGCTACGGTCCCAGGCGTCTGAACTGGGGTGGGGAGGGCCAGAAGAAATAACACTGAAAGACGAGTCACGTTGGCATCTGCCTGGAGGAGGTGACGAATACCAGGCTAACAAGCTGAAACACTTTCTGGAGGCAGTGACAGCCCAAGAAGCAGGGCATCACAATGGGGAAGAACATGGGGTTCTGGATTTGAATTTTGGCTCCAACTCGTAAGAGCTGTGTGACCTTGGGCAAGGTACCTAATCTTTCTGTGCCTCTGTTTTCTCACATGGACAAGAGATGTGTTAAAGACTAAATGAGAGTTCGTATGCAAAGTTCTTAGAACCAGTGCCTGGTGCACAGTGACACATACGTGTTTGCTGATAAAAGGTAGAGAGCTATGCTACTCTTGATCTTGGGGTTGTGAGTTCGAGCCCCATATTGGGTGTAGAGATTACTAAAAAAAATAAACTTAAAAAAAAAAGGTAGATGACTGGCTGTTGGCGCCTCTTCCTGCCATCTTGATTGGCCCTTCAGAGAATTATCAGCAGCTGGTACGATCAATGACAGGGTCAAGGATATAAGGCTGTTTTTCAGCCGTTCAAAAAAAAAAAAAAAATACTACCATGAAAGTAAATGTTCTCTTTCAGACAAAAACTTCTATGGTCCGTGAAAAAAAAAGTATCTCAAAGGAATGGCAAAGTGACAGCAGGACTAGAAGTAAGCACACACACACTTCTAGGCAACATGACTCTGAGTTTGTCCCAGACTTCTTCAGATCACCATGGCCATGCAAAGTAGACAAATGCACCATTTACAAGAAGGTGGGATCTGTGCTAACTTTTGGATGATAGCAAAGGTTTTAAGATGAGTGGTGGGAAGGAAGGGCATGGGCCAAATGTATGGTCACAAATGCTCAGACAATCCCTAAGGAAAGAACTTACTTCCAGATCCATCCTTGACTCTAGGTCCTTCAGGCTTGGCCTCAGAAATAATGTTGGCATTGGCGTTATTCTCCATCTCGATCACAAAGTCACTGTCCTCCTCAAACTCAGGGTGACTAAAGATCCAATCCAGTGCTCTTTCCAGGTTATTATTCTAATAAAATAAAACATTTTTACAATGTATGCAGTCCCAGGGCCTCATTATATCCTGACCACTTGAACCAGAGTGTCAAGCAGATAAGACAGGCGGCCTGAATTCATTAGTCCTAAGTGCCTCTGAGTGCGAAGCTCTGACCCTGCATATGAAATACACATTCAGCTGGCATTCTCCGAGTCTCCCAACTGAGGTCTGTAATTGGATTTACTGAAAACAGTTCTGAGCAGCAGACCAGCGTTCCAAAGTCCGTATCCGTCTGAGCTCAGCGTTTCTGCAGGCTGATGCTAATGATGGGGTACGGAACACCAAAGAGTCTGCCATTTGTTTAATACAGCCCTTTCTCGGCCATACTAGCTGCACATGCCACATTCCCTATCACCTGTGTTTTCTGCGGAGAACTATGCCGGGCAGAGGGGGGGCCAACAAGAGAGTCGTGTTAGTGCCTCCTCTCCCTAAACATTAGCAGAATTCTTGAATTGCAGTAGAGACAAGATTAACGCCTTGATTGATGATGACAATACTGGTTAGTTAGGTACATTGTTTTAAACTTAACTCTGCAGTTCAAACCAATTGACTAAAAACATTGCCATCTTCCTCTGTGATATCACGGGCAGGTTAAAAAATCTGCTTAGACATCAACAGAATCGCCAATGAAAAGTCAGTCAAGAAAAATAAGTGGGGCAAAGCAAGTACGCTGAATGAAACTAAGTCTGCTTGAGATAGTTCAAGCACATTAAAGGGAAACGGATTGTTCCAGCCACACTCCTGGAGTCAGCTGAGAGCTACTACGCCCTCAACAATGGACCCTCACAGGCAACCGGTCAGGAATTAGTAAGGACATCCTCAGGACATTAGGTAAGCAGGAATTAGTAGCAGACATCCACTCAAAAACACATACGGTGTGGCAAGGAAGGATGGGTTTAAAAAAAAACAAAACAAGAACTTCCCTTCAATATTAAACAAACATCTGCACTGAAAGAGGAAGACTTCTATCTACCCTCTAGTTTCATGGTCCCTTCTCTCCTGATAACATCAGGAAGTACATGAATACCAGAAGAATCTTCTCCCTCCACAGCCACAAAAGTGGAGAATTCCCAGAGCCGTTCAGTCTTCTCTATGAGGACTTCTGAGAGACATTTCTCCAAGGTCTTGGTATCAGAAAAGCAAAATTTGTCCTAAAGAACTGCCTTATTGAACATGGAGTCTCATGCATCCCTCTCCACTCCAAGGCCACAAGGAAGCTCCAAGTCAAATCTTGGAGCCCTGCTAATGATAAACACTCAGATGATAGGGAGTTTCTTTTGGTTTTGGTCTTTCGGTTTCTTTCATCTTGCCCCAGCTGAATTATCTCCCTAGGTTTTTTTTTACTCCCTATTCTTAAACTGTATAATTTCCCCCAATCATTTATTTTAGCTGTACATAGAATATATGCAAATAAATCTCTGTGGGCCATGGTGGGGTACAGAGTGAACAAACATGATTCAAAATGATCAAAGGACACTGGAAAATCTCCACTGCTACTGACAGAAATACACACCGACTCCAGGAAGAGGAGGGTATTCTCACACACAGTCTCATGTGCTCACCGTGGCTCGTAGCGCCTGAACAGCCTGATTTCGATGGAATCCCATGGAGGTAATGATAGCTACAATTTCCTCTGGAGGTTGGTTATCCAATCCAGTAGCACCAAAAACAGAGGCTCCAGCAGAAGCTGCTCCTCCATAACCAGGCATGGTCAGTGGTTCAGCAAAATCTGGGGAAGAGAATCACACTCAGACCTTTTACTTTTTTTAGTCTTGAAATAAACAACACCATGGAGTTAAAAGGAAAAACACCTACAAAGTTATAATAATGAAGGCAGGTGGTACTGACATAAGGATAAACCTATAGATCATCTGAATGGAATTCAGAAAGTCCAAAAATAAACCCGCATATTTATGGTCAACTGAGTTTTGACAAGGGTACCGAGGCCATTCCAATGGGTTCGGGGCAGTCTTCTCAACAGATGGTGCTGGAACAAGTACATGCCCACATGCAAGAGAATGAAGCTGGACGCCCACCTCAGGCCATATTCAAAAATTAACTCAAAACGGCTCCCTGACCTCAATGCGAGAGACCTTGGGTTAGGCAATGTTTCTCAGATATGACACCAACAGCACAAGTGACAAAAGAAAAACAGATAAATTTGACTTCATCAAAATTAAAAGCTTTTGTGCTTCAAAAAATGCCATCAAGAAAGTGAAAACACTCACAGAATGAGAGAACATAATTTGCATATCATGTATCTGGTAAGGTGCTTGTATTCAGAATATGAAAAGAACACTCAACAATAAAAAGACAAATAACTTCCTTAAAAACGGGCAACAGATTTGAACAGACATTTCTCCAAAGATATATAAATTACCCGCAAGCACAGGGAAAGATGCTCTACACATCATTAGTCGTCAGGGAAATGCAAATGAAAACCACCATGAGCTACCACTTTCCCATCCACTGGAATGGCTATAATAAAAACAATAACAACAAAGGTTGGTGAGGATGTGGAGAAACTGGAACCCTCACACATTGTGGCAGAATGTAAAAAAGTGATTGCACTTTGTAGATAATGCACTTTTTACAAATAGAAGCCTAGTGGCCACTCTTTGTCAAGCAAGCCTATTGGTGCCATTTTTCCAACAACGTTTGCTAACTGCATGACTCTGTGTCACATTGTGGTAATTCTCACAGTTATTTCAAACTTTTTCATTATTAGTATATTATGTGATCTGTGATCTGTGATCTTTGATGTTACTATGGTAATTGTTTTGGGGCACCACAAACTACACCCATATAAGACAGCAAACTTAATCCACTGACCAGCCATTTCCCTGTCTCCCTCTTCTTGGGCTTCCCTATTCCCTGAGACACAATATTGAAATTAGGCCAATTAATAACCATATGATGGCCTCTAAATGTTCAAGCAAAAGGAAGAGTCACACATCTCTCACTTTAACTCAAATGCTAAAATGATTAATCTTAGAGAGGAGGGCATATTGAAAACTGAGATAAGCCAAAAGCTAGACCACTTACACCAAACAGCCAAATTGTAAAGGCAAAGGAAAAATTCTTGAAGGAAATTAAAAGTGCTCCTCCAGTGAACTCACCAATGATAAGAAAGCACAGCAGCTTCATTGCTGATATGGAGAAAGTTTTAGTGGTTTAGACAGAAGATCAAACCAGTCACAACATTTTCTTGAAACCAAAATCTAGTCTAGAGCAAAGCCCTCCCTCTCTTCAATCTACAAAGGCTAGGAAGGCTCACAAGGTTGAAGGAAAGAAGTTGTCTCCATAACATAAATGTACAAGGTGAAGCAGCAAGTTACCCAGAAGACCTAGCTAAGGTAAATAAAGACAGTGGCTACACCGAACAACAGATCTTCAATGCAGACAAAATAGCCTTCTATTGGAAGAAGATGCCATGTAGGGCTTTCATAGCTAGAGAGGAGAAGTCAATGCCTAGCTTCGAAGCGTAAAAGGACAGTCGGACTCTCTTGTTAGGGGACAGTGCAGCTGGTGACTAAGTTGAAGCCAATGTTCAGTGGCCATTCCAAAAATCCTTGGGCCCTTAAGAATTATGCTAAATCCACTCTGCCTCTGCTCTAGAAATGGAACAACAAAGCCTGGATGACAGCACATCTGTTTATAACACAGTTTACTGAATATCTTCAGCCACTATCGAGACCTACTGATTAGAAAAAAAAATTCCTTTCAAAATATGACTGCTCACTGACAATGCACCTGGTGACCCAAGACCTCTGATGCAGATGAATGGTGAGATTGATGTTGCTTTCATGACTGCTACCACAACATCCATTCTGTAGCCCATGGATCAAGGAGTGATCTCAACTTTCAAGTCTTACTATTTAAGAAATACATTTTGTAAGGTTGTAGCTGCCACAGATTCCTCTGATGGATCTGGCAGAGTAAACTGAAAGCCTTCTGGAAAGAATTCGCCATTCTAGATGCCATTAAGAACATTTTGTGATGCATAGGAAAGAGCTCAAAATATCAATATTATCAGCAGTTTGGAAGAAGATTCCACCCTTCATGGGTGACTTAGAGGGGTTCAAGACTTCAGTGGAGGAAGTCAATGCAGCTGTGGTGGAAACAGCAAGAGAACTGGAATTAGAAGTGGAGCCTGAAGGAGGGACTGAGTTGTTGCAATCTCCAGATAAAACTTTAACAGATGAGCAGTTGCTTCTTATGGCTAAGCAAAGAAAGTGGTTTCTTGAAATAGAATCTACTCCTGGTGAAGATGCTATGAAGATTGTTGAAATGACAACAAAAGACCTAAAATATGACATAAACTTAATTGATAAAACAGCAGCAGGGTTTGAGGGGACTGACTCCAATTTTCAAAGAAGTTCTACTGTGAGAGAAATTCCATCAAATAACATCGCATGCTATAGAGCAGCCATTTGTGAAAGGAAGAGTCAATCGATGTGCAAAAACAAAGTATTTTTCAATTAAGGTATGTACATTTTTGACACAATGCTATTGTACACTTAATAGACTACAGTATGGTGTAAACATCACTTTTCTATGCACTGGAAACCAAAACATTCATTGGACTCACTTTATCGTGATACTCACTCTACTGTGGTGGTCTGGGACTGAGCTAGCAACATCTCTGACATATGCCTGTATATCCCACTTCTTTCCAGTGGTCTTTGTGCCACTAAATTATATACTTTAAAAGGGTGAATTATATCTCAAGAAAGCTATTATTTAAAAAAAAAAGAGTAAAGATGAACATTGTGACTTTGTGCCACAAGCAAAGTGATCCCACCCCATTGCAGCAGAGAAAAAGTGAGCTGAAAGTGTAAATTATGAGGGCCAAAAAAAAGCAAGCTAAGAAGCTAAATTATGAGTTAAATGTCATTTTCTGGGACCCATTCAGAGGACATCGAAGGACCAAGGCTTAGCATCACTTAGGATCACATCAGACTCCAAAGCTATCCCCTCTTCCGACCACTCACCTGGCTCTTCCATGTGAACAATGATCCAGTTGAAGGCCACTTCAGCTCCCATATTTCCAGTAAAGTACACAGCCTTCCGACATGCTTCTAGAGGGAAACCCATCTCAGCCAGCTGCATCACTGATGACTCATCAATGTCTGAGGCTACGGAGCACAACAGAATACTCTGGTGTAAAAACATGAACCCTCGTAAAACGTAAACTCTCTTTCTCCTCATCCTAGCTTCTCCTCATCCACTAGCCACATGCTATCCAAAGAAAGTGCTATTTCTGGGGGGTGTATAAATGGTGGTTTAACTTTGTTTTGTTTGAATTCATCCAAATATTAAGCTATTTGAGCTTAAATACCTTTGACCTAAATTGTAACCACAGTAATTACCTGGACAATCCAAGCACTGAAAAACAATTCCTTAATTTTATATGGGGAGATTGAGTGTATTCCCAGAACCATTCCAGCCTCTCAGATCCTTCTCAAGACCTCTCCTACAGCGGCCTCTCCTATCACTGAAATCTGAAGAGAAAAGCATTATCCACAAGCGCAAAGTCTACTCCTTAAATCTCGCAGGAAGTTATGCCAGGCCTTTAGGTGTATCAGCAAAGGAAGTAATCAGCTCTGGGAAATGGAGAACCCAAATGTTAGGTACAGAAGGACAGAATATGTTCTGTAATGGTATACATTTAAGATATTAAAAGAGATAGCTTTATAAACCTAATGTGGGCCTAGACATAGAGGGTTTTGTTTTGTTTTCTTTTCTTTTCATGATGATATGTAGATATTGGTGGAGATGTATGTGTCTGTGTGTATGTGTATGTATACGTGGATGCATATAAGCACATGTATGTATGTATACATAATGTACAAAATATACATAAAAACCTATAGGCATGTGTGTATATACACGTATGTGTGTGTACATACATATACACGTTTTATAATACACATGTATATGTGTGTATATATACATACACCTGTTATGTTTTATGTATACACATTTGTACATGAATATACATATGTGTACTTGTATGTATACACATACATGTATATATACCTGCATTGTGCTCTCAAATTATCCAACAACTGGAGGGGAACAGGAGCACAAAAGATACCCACTTTTTTCCCCACATCCTGAGGTCTCTAATCTACTGAAAATTCTGCCAAAGACGGCAATTAGTAGAACTGAATAGTAGCAGTAGAACTGAGGATTAGAGATATCTGTTCTATAAAAACTACATTGAAAATGTGTTTATCAGGGCGCCTGGGTGGCTTAGTCAGTTAAGCGTCTGACTCCTGATTTCAGCTCAGGTCATGATCTCAGGGTCATGAGATCAAGCCCCGCCCTGGGCTCCATGCTGGGCATGGAGCCTGCTTAAGATTCTCTCTCTCCCTGGCGCCTGGGTGGCTCAGTTGGTTAAGCGACTGCCTTCGGCTCAGGTCATGATCCTGGAGTCCCTGGATCGAGTCCCTCATCGGGCTCCCTGCTCTGCAGGGAGTCTGCTTCTCCCTCTGACCCTACCCCCTCTCATGTGCTCTCTCTCATTCTCTCTCTCAAATAAATAAATAAAATCTTTAAAAAAAAAAAAAAAAAAAAGATTCTCTCTCTCCCTCTCCCTCTGCCCCTCCTCTCACCAACCCCACCCCCTCCCCCAGCCAGCACTCTCTCTTTCTAAAAAGAAAAAGAAAATGTGTTCATCAAACTTCTCTCTTACAAGGAAGATACAGAGAACATCCTTTCAAGACCAAATTTTAAGAAAGCAATGAGTTAGAACAGCAGTGATTCCCAAGTTGTGTTCTATGATAGCCTGATGTTCTAAGAGAAATGTCATTATTGAACCACAAAACAAGGGGTTTCCATGGCCAAAGAAGCTTTAAAATCCACATTCTCTATTCTCCCCTTAGAAATTCACAATGTGCATTAGCATAGTGAAGACTCAAAAATCCGGTCATAAAGACTCCTACAGTTAAGGAAGCTAGGAAACTCTTTCTACAGAACACCTTTCAACATCTTGTAAGACTCTCATGTTCCCTACAATGCAATTTAAGAAGTGCAGGTCAATAAATGGTTATGTGTGTCTCTAATAACATATTAGATTGAAAACATATAATTCCATTTTTGAGAAAAATAAAGTGAGCCAGGCACAGGCAAAGGCCAGTGGAAAGACATACGCCAAGTGTTAACAATGGTTATAGATGACTGATGAAACCATGAATGACTCTTACTGCTAACCCATAGTTTGTAAGTATCTTTTTACTCTCATAATAAGAAAATAATTAAAGTTGTTCTTTAAAAATCTGAGAAAGGTAGGATGCAAATGTTAAACAATCCCAGATAATTCTATTTTCTCCTGTTGAGTACAGGTAGTTGCTGATGAGACAGCAGGCTTAGATCTGGGAGGAAATCAATGGCCAAACCATGAACCCTGGAAACCGGCTGAGTGCTCCTGGCAGAGACAGAATCCTCCAGCACAGTCCGTGCTAACCACCCATCACCTCCCCCAGAGCAATCTGCAGGCCAGCTCTCTGCACAATCAGGAGCAGCAAGCAAACCTCTCACATTCCAGAAAAGGTCAAGCAGCATAAAAAGCACACTTGACTCCCAGCCCAGGTTCTGGTCCCAGCTCTTGGGTCTCTGAAGTTTCCTGAGTCTCAGTTTTATACTCTGTAAAAGGTTACCTACCCTGCCCTTCTTACTGTGATAATCAAATGAGAATCTGGATTTTATATGAACAGTAAAGTTATATACTATTGAAAGAATTTATGAAATAATAAACGCAGTATGACTCATGGTAACCATTCCAAAGTATTAACAACCACTGTTATTATTACAATTAGATTATTCACAGAGGCAATGATTTTCCCAAGACCCTCGCTGACCCTAAAAGCTTCTAGCAATGAACAAATCATAATCGACCAAGGAAAGGAAATGTGGAGGTCTAAGCCACATGATCAATCATTTGCAATGTAAAACACATGGACTTCTTTTTTTT
The DNA here is from genome assembly GCF_964656455.1 of Halichoerus grypus. Taxonomy (NCBI): domain Eukaryota; kingdom Metazoa; phylum Chordata; class Mammalia; order Carnivora; family Phocidae; genus Halichoerus; species Halichoerus grypus. Next base: position 85,159,371 of record NC_135712.1, read on the forward strand.
TAATTTTATTTTATTATGTTATGTTAATCACCACACATTACATCATTAGTTTTTGATGTAGTGTTCCATGATTCATTGTTTGCATATAACACCCAGTGCTCCATTCAGTACGTGCCCTCTTTAATACCCAACACACGAACTTCTAAATTAACAATAGTTTGTCTCTGGAAGGGCTTTGTAGACAAAAAGATTCAGAGTATTTAGTGTTAAACACTCCCCCTTCCTCCTAATTAATACCTAAATACTCACCATAAATAGTTTATTGTGTTCTTTTCAGAAAACCAAGAGTATCAACTCCTACAGGATTAAGGAACTAAAAGTCTATAAAATTAACATACAATCCAATGACACTACGAACCTTGAGAGTATTAATCAATGCTACCATGTCCTGTCAGTCATGAGCCATCACTACATGTCCAGCAGCAGGAATGGAAAAAAGGCCTGGCCACTGTGCCATCACTGCATAAAGAGCCCTACTCGTGGCCAGAGTGGGAAGAAAGGGGATCACGAGCCCACCTTCACACATGCGGAGACTAAGGCTCAGAGAAGTTAAGTAAATTTTTCTAGCTTGCAGTCATAAACGGCAGGGCCAAGTTTCCAGTCTGGGGCTGGTTGGCTTCCATGCTGATGATCACTCTCCTGAGCCACAGAGCCGCTTAATCATCATGGCGCTGGTTTACATTTGCTGCTAACTCAGCTTGCAGACAAAGAATCACTCCCACCCAGGAAAAGCTGCACATGTAGAGAACAATGCCCCTTTACTGAATTCCCACAGATAAATGTCAGACCAATGACAATTGCAGGACACTGAGAAAAATTTCGAAAGATACATACGGTCTATGAGTTGGTTCATCAGGCGATCTGGAAATTAACAGAGAGGCAGAGAATGAGACCAAAGCACGGCAAAGAGTTTTAGAGAAAGAAAAAGAGTCCATGCAGGGCAATCCCTAATCCCTCACCCCTAGGGATCCCACACTGTTGTCAACCCCTCAGCAACCCCACCCCACACACCGCCCAGCCTGTACAACATGAAATCATTACAGTAGGGAGTGAAAATAAACAGGTCTCAGGGATTTCAACCAGATAAGACATGATGCTCTGCTTATCAACTTAATGAACTAAATAATTTATCTCCCTGTATTTCTAAGGACTCTGTATAATTACAAACCAAGGATTCTGTTAAGAACATCAGAGAAAGCAGGAGCAGGGCTAATAAACCATCCTGTACTCCTCCGATGCTCCTACTGATCTCTGTTCTCTGGACCCTTTAATGGACCACTCGTACCACATAACCCAGAGTGTCCCACGTACAGGTCCCTTCTCTACTCTCCACACTCTACAATTTAACATCTGACTTAACGTCCGAGAATAATGGAACACAGGTGCCTATCTTGAATCCTCCTGGATTCACCTTATCCTTCTCTTGCACCTGAACATGGTCACCAATAATATTCAATGCTCAACTGATGAGAAACCTTTGGAAGAGAGGCCCAGTGTGCTCTATCACTATTAATTGACCTAATTAACTGATTAAAAAGGTGAACAGTAAGTAAACAGGTGAGCAAATGAAACCAGAATGAAATGATTGCATCAGTAACTGAGCTAAAAATGAAACTGAGATTTTCTGACACTGTCCTTGGATCCACAAAAGTGAAACAATTATTTTCTGCATGTCCTTTTCCCTTAAAAAGTTAAGTATTCTGAACAAAAATTAAGCCTTCACAGGGCAAACTACAGCCTTGCTATGAAGCAGTGACAAAGGTGGGGAGGTGAAATGTGGTCAAGATTTTTAAAACTAACACACACTATTGAATTTCCCCTTCGGGTTGTCCAGAGGCACTCCCAAGAAGACACAGCTCCTCAAGATTGAGAGCCTACTGAAAACACACTCCTTCTTTTCCCTACAGGCCCATTTATTTGCAGGAAGGAGAGGGAGGGAGGGAGGGGAAGCCAGATGCAACCTAACCTAAAAACTTCTTTGGAGATTTGCTGCCCCCTATTGCCAGTGATTTCTGCAGGTCCGTTTCAACTACTCATGACGGGTCTGTGCCTCTGCCCATGTCTACCTTAAGTTTACAGTTGCGGCCAGGCCTCACTACTGTGCATCTACAGTGGGTTACAACACAGGAAGATGGCCAAGGGACGACAGACTGGTGGAAGAGAAGAGACTCTTCCATTGGGGGTGGGGTGGGGAGAGGGGTAAGAGAACATCCTCCTGGCAGACGGTGGTACCTTTTGAGTCATCAGGAATGACTATAGGGGGGCTGATGTCCGGAAGCTCCTCCTCTCCTGGCTGTAACCCCCTGGCTCGGAGATGGTTGATATCAAGTAGGTCTGGCATATCAATAGAAACATCTACAAAGTGAGAGAGATTACATTCACCAGACTCTCCAAAAACCCACAATCGCCCCCTAAAACCAGCACCTCTAACTCTTATGTGCATGTGTCTAGGCAGAGCTGAGCAATGCTTTTCAGTCCCCTGGAGTAGATCCGTGGACCAGTAGACTCACTGAGCCTAGCTAGATTTAATGGAGAAGCAGGGGGAAAGTATAGAGCATTTCACACTGAACAAGCCAGAGGTAAGCCAGAGGTTGCAAACTGAGAGCCCAAAGACCAACTGTAGCAAACAGAATGTCTGATGTTTTTAAAATGTTGGCAACAAATTCCAATTTTTAAATCAGAAGATTTCATTTAAAAACCTGTATTTCCAGCTTATTTTGAAAAACAGATATTCTCATATGGTAACAACTGCCCTGGGGCTGATCTTCAGCTTCCACTCTAGACAGTACGTGCCCTACAAGAGTGTAGGGCACAGACCCCACTGCTCCCAATTGCCCCCATGACCCTGAGCATCATATTGCGATTCTGATTCTTATGGTAAAGAAATGTTTTTCTAAGCCACGTCTTTATCCAAAGTGGAAATATCCAAGAAAGACCAAGATAGGTAGCCTACACATTTCTTATATTCAATGTACTCCTGTCACTTACATTATCCCCTTGTCCATATGAGGCAGTTGAATTTGCAGCCCCTAGATTACGCCTTTTCTCAGATCCTGATGGGCACTGTGATCATTCTCACCAAGTTAATAAAGAATGAAGTTTTAAAGAAATAAATTCATTCTCAAGTGTATTAGTCTTAGGAAATTTTTTTTAACTTCTCAGGTCAGTTGTTATTGGGCCGACTTAATCAAATACAAAATTTATCGGTCTAAGAGCCTGTTGAGATTTAGTGTTATATTCAGATACGATAATAATGAAAAATGGGTCCAAATGTTGGTGTGGGATAGGTCTCCTGGGCTAGCAAACAGAACTTGAAAATACTATCCCCAAAACCAGTTATGATGCCAGGTACACAAATCCTATTTTAAAACAACAACCCAAAGAAAAAGCTTAGTTAAAAAAATTTTTTTTCAATCTCAGGGGACAGCAAAAACAAACATACTGTCTGATCCACAAAATCAATACAACTGTTCTCCACAGAGAAATTCAGGTTCATTAAAGCGAGCTTTGAGGCTCCTTTAAATTCAGCAAGTCTATGAAATCTGATCTGAATTTTTTATCCTTTACGGAAATTCCAAGGACAGAGAAAAATAAGAACGCTGTTTCCAAAGCAGGTGAAAGCCTTTAGAAGAAAGCAGTTTTCTCTCTCAGGTACTTCTCAGGTCCACAGAGAAAAGGCTGAGTGATGAGCATCCTGCCCACAAAATCATTCCACCAGGAAAATCGAAGATCTGCCGCAGAATCAGTCACAGCCCTCCATCCTGTCACGTGGCAAACAAGTGCCATGTCAACTGAGTGCTGGAGGTTCCCAGGGAAACCAGCCAATTTTACATTCTTTTTACCTGACCTCTCCAGATGAGCCGGTGAATGCTTAATTAACCAGTGTAAGGCCTGAGTTGTTTTTTAAGTGCTCAGAAACATAAAACCTTTAAAAGCCTGGCAAACAGTCTGAGGTACTTGCTTGAGAAATGTGTCCTTCCGTGACACGGAGGACAGCCTAGTAACACCTTGACGTTGGATCCTGATGATGGAGAAGAGGTTCTTAAACATTGCCTGGAAAACTCTAATCTCCAACAATGGTCAAGGGCCTTGAAAATTAGCAAGAAAAAAGCCCAATGAAACCCAAGTCAAATCTCTTTTTTGACGATTTAAAGCAACTGACTATACTCATTTTATTATTAATAAAATTTGCATGATGTAAGAGACTGTCATTAGCCACACCTGCCTGCTTCAGAGGCCGAGGAGAGCTAATAAGGGGAGCATGTATCTTCAATCACCTGCACCTCCAAGTGCAAGCTTTGGACCAGCAGCATCAGTATTACCGGGGAGCTTGTGGGAAATAAAGAATCCCAGCCCTCCCGCCCCCAGACCTGCTGAATTAGCACCTGCATTCTGCCAAGATCCCAGGTAATCTGTATGCATGTTAAAGTTTGGAAAGCATTGTTGATTTGATAACGTGGGGATCCCATTTTCACTCTTAGAGTCCAGTCATTCCAGCATGCATTATCAGAGGGGTGGGTAACATGGGGTGATTTTCACTGTCAGTGCGTATCAAATACTCTTGACTCAAAAGAGAAAGGTGGGGATGATGGAAAAAGAATGAAATGGAACGATTTCTGACAGCCAACCACACGGGCCCCTTCACGCGCCATTTTGTTCCAATGGCTAATTTGATGTGTTAAGCGAAAGCATGCAAAAGATACCTACCAAATTTTTTGGGAACCCAGTCAAGACCAAAAGTGAACTTCTTTATCTGCACTACCAAGTATTCAGGGAATGAGGCAAAGCGAGATGTTCTGGGAAACACAAGGGGATTAGATCAATGAAACAAGGCAATAAGAATCGTGAATACAGTTCATGAAGCATCACAAGCATTGTCCAAGGCATACCTGGCAGTTCCAGCAACTGCACTGAAGAGGAGGGACACGCAAACACACACAGGCCGACACACACGCACCTGCTCCCAGTCACTCGTCCTGGCCTTTTCACAAGGACGAAGTGTTTACCGGAGGACAATGGTGTCCCTTGGGACGGATCTGGAGCATGTTGCAAAATTACACTTTTATTTGTTGTGGCACTTTGTGTTTCTGAAAAGTATTCTTCAACCATAGACATTTGTTTTTTCTAAAACCGTTGCTAGAGTTTAGTAGAGTGGACCCTTGAACAATGCGGAGGTTAGGGGTGCTGACCCCCCATGCAGTCAAAAATCCACATATAACTTTTGACTCCCCAAGAACTTAACTACTTATAGTCTACTGCTGACCAGAAGCCTTACCAATAATATAAAGCGCCAATTAACACACATTTTTTAGGTTATATGTATTATATACTGTATTCTTACAATAAAATAAGCTAGAGAAAATATAGCATTGTACTGTAAAAAGCCCACTGGACTCACACAGTTCAAACCTGTGTTGTTTCAAGGGTCAATTGTGTGTGTGTGTGTGTGTGTATACATACACATTACATTTGCAGGAGTGTGCAGGCATGCGTGTGGTCTATGTTTATATGTGTGGTTTGAAAAGCTCCCCAAGCGATCCTGACATACCCCCAACCTCCCCTCCCACAGAGAATCACTATCTTACCGCACAAAGTTGGCATGAAGAGGGTTCATTGGAACTTTGGTTGAGGTTGACTATTAGAAATGCCAAAGCCTCATTAAAATATTATTGTATCTAAAACCCATGGATCCTAAAGGGGTATGTATGTATGTGTGTGTATATATACACACATACATATACATATATATTTAAAAATTTAAGGTTCAGATTTAGATATTTTAGTTAAGTATCTAAAATATCTAAATCTGGGGGTGCCTGTGTGGCTCAGTCGTTAAGCGTCTGCCTTCGGCTCAGGTCATGATCCCAGGGTCCTGGGATCGAGCCCCACATTGGGCTCCCTGCTCGGCGGGAGGCCTGCTTCTCCCTCTCCCACTCCCCCTGCTTGTGTTCCCTCTCTCGCTGTCTCTCTTTCTGTCAAATAAATAAATAAAATCTTAAAATAAAAATAAAAATAAAATATCTAAATCTGAACCTTAAATTTTTAAATTAACACATATGGTCAATATCTCGAGTTTTCCTTCAAACTTTCAGGAATTGCCTGGACTTTGGTTTGACAATTTTATGCAGACTATTCACCCAGTACACCAAATTCATGCCCTGGTTCCAGCTCATTCTCTCAACATGTATCCTATTGTTTATAACAACCATTTCTATGTCAGTGTCAATGTGGATAGAGTAGGTATATGTAAAAAAGAAAATAAGCTGTAGGCAAATACTATATGTATCTTTTAAAATAAAAGATTCTAAAACACCTTCCCCACGATCTCTAAGTCATTGCCTTCTACTTGGAACGCATCTGCCCAGAATTCAGGAAGCAAATACAAGTGCATTGCTGCCCCCTAGTGTAGAAGAGAAACCATAGTACAGGGACAGAGCACTATCCAAAAAAAGGGTCAAAATATGTGGATTTGGGTCTAAGATATGCTACATAATTCACTCCAAATGTGAACAAATCACTGACCCTCCCTGAGGCTCCACTTTCACATCTACAAAACAGATTTATTAATAATATCTACCTTCCAGGGCTATGCAATGTTCATAAAATGATGTGAAACCACTTGGCACACTAGAATATATATTATAACTAGGGAATTAGCATGATTATTTTGTCATAAAAGAGCTAGAATCCACCAGGTGTTGGACATTGACTTGGACTGCCCTGCCCTTTTGCCTGGGCAAAAGCCCCAGGCAAGTCACTTAACCTCTCTGGATCTCAAATTCTCCCTCACAAGGACAGTAGAAGGGTATAGGCAATAATGTAAGGGAGTTCTTTCAAAAAAAGGAGCTTAACCATCCTAAGGAACTTATCTATTATTACCCTGGTTCATTCTTCAGAAATTATCGTATTATCTCTAGTTAGGTTTTCCTATCTTCTGAGAAGCAGCAATAAACATCATTCTTATTTAAATATAGCCAAGTCCTAATTTCACCAAAACCCAACAAACTCCATCCAGTATTTTCAACTGATGTAAAAATGTCACCTTTCTGATTGATCTCTTCCTCTTACCACATCAACTTAAAAGCTGGAAAATATGTAACAGTGAGATCAGCCAAAAGTCATCAGTAAATCAATGATCTCCAAAATGTGGTTCAGAAGCCCCAAGACTCTTGCAGTTGCTGTGGTCAGTAGCTGGGTGAGTAAATCAGTTGGTGATACCACGGGGCAAGGGGCAGAGCAGGGAACTGGAGGCAGGGTTTAACACACCCTTTTGTTGTGGGTAACTGCCAACCTGAGAGTACCAGAAATCAGGTTAGATGACACCCACATTTATATTTGCCCTGTTGGATAAATGAGCTTTATTCATTTCTGTAGCCTCTACAGGGTCTCAAATTGAATCACACAGGTGGTAACCGCTCAATATATATTTGCTCAAAATAATGTCAAAATTAATAATTTGCATTAATTAATTGCAGGTTTGGGACATCAAGTCTGTTACTGAAATCCAGCAAAGTTGGAAATGATGCACCGCTTACTCTTTTATTCCTAAAATTCATTCCTGGAAATTAAAATTTTTCTTGAAAAGTTATGTATTTAATAAAGACCAATAGAATGTAAATCATTCAAAAAGATCTAGGTCACACAGCAAATTTACCTCCAAAAACTGCTATGGGAACTAAATGAGTCAGGACACAAAGTGCTTAGAACAGTGCCTGACAACACTATTGTGTTGTCTATTGACAACCTGTTATCATTATCATGTCAATTGTTCACTAATTACAACGGAGGCAAAAACACTACAAAAGCCTTAATAAGAAAAAAATACAAGCTGTCCCTCTCCGTGAAATTAAGGTTGTCTATTGTATTGAAAACCTGGCAACTAAAAAAAATATAGTTCTATCCTTTCCATTAAATATGTTGAAAATATGATAATTAATCAACCACAGTCCAACTGTATAACCCAAGGCCAAAAAAAAGGAAAGGAAAGGTAGAAACAATGGTTGTAACAGTTACGGCATACACTTATTCTGCACGAGGCAGTATACAAAGCACTTTGCAGAGTTAATCTCACTCTTCACCCCAACCCTATGAAGAAAGTGCTATTATCATCAAGGCTTACAGAGAAGGAAACAGCGGCTTAGGGTCACTTGGCCAAGGTCAGGTATCAGTAAGTTCTACACTGGGGATTCAAACACTGCTCATCCACCTAAAGCTTGTGCTCTGGAACCCCACACTGTGCTCTCCTCTTCATAAATGATAAAAGTCAAGACAAAATCTCTCCCTATTGACCCTTAACCCATAAGCTGCTTGATGGCAGGAGCTAGGTCTTGTTCAACTCATTGCCTGGAATATTCCAGGTGAGCAATAATACTTGCTAATGAATGAAATTTCCAAACACTAATATTCTTCCCAGAAACTGTCCGTTCAGGACTATTTAAGGCAAGAGTCTTTATGTCTGGTCCATACTAACCAAAGATCTACAAAAAGAACATCTTTTGCCTCTTCCTGGCCTTTCAGGCTCTGGGTCTAACACAAGAAAAATTCAAGGCCCCAAACTAATATAGTAAGGAGATCATGTCTATATTGCTAGAAATAAGAAAAAGAAAAAAAATCTTTTAGGAATCCACTGAACTGCTTTCCTCAAAACTAATATTTGAAACATGATAAGACCTAATAAGGAATATGCAAGGCTACATAAGAATTACAAGGATATGAGTATAAGCAAGCATGATCAGGAATATGGGGTACTATATAACAGAGGGATTAAGTGTTTAAACTTGGGGGGCGCCTGGGTGGCTCAGTCGTTAAGCATCTGCCTTCGGCTCAGGTCATGATCCCAGAGTCCTGGGATCGAGCCCCGCATCTGGCTCCTGGCTCAGCGGGAAGCCTGCTTCTCCCTCTCCCACTCCCCCTGCTTGTGTTCCCTCTCTCGCTGTGTCTCTCTCTGTCAAATAAATAAAGTCTTTAAAAAAAAGAGTTTAAACTTGGAACTCAATCAATCTGAATGAATTCCAGACCTGCCACTTACTGGCCAATTACTTCTCTTTTTATTTCCTCATCCATAAAATGGGGAGAATAATAGCACCTACCCCATAGTAATACCAAGAGGATTAAATGATAATTGACAGTAAGTGCTTAACACATGACCTGGAATGATAAATGGACAAAAAATGTAGTTGCTTTACTAACCTAGAACATGTTTCCTCCTTTTCCACAAAGACCAGTTTTCAATTATTAACAACTGGATACATCCAGTATGAATTTTTTTCATATACATAAAACCCATGAGAGCATGTATACATATAAAAGACAGAGGAAAAGGAAAATACATTTAATATCTACTGTTAAGGATTAGAGAAAGCAGAAACCCCTCCCCTAGACAGTTACATTAGCACTGCCTACAATTAAATATTTCGTAGCATTGGAGGAGAAAACCAGGTAAGCAAGAATCATTCCTCCATTACAGATGGAAGAAGGACATTGGGTGGTGACTTTGCCCTAGGATAGAACATAAGCTGGGAAGTGGACACAGGAGATGAATCCAGATCTCCTGACCACCTGCCCTGGGGTGAGAGCCTCTGTCTCTAGAAAGCTAATGCCTCCCAACTCCATTTTAATGATGGGCCTTTTCCAAGTGATGAGAAGGCTCCTTCCTGCAGGCCCAGAGAGTATGTCAGAACTTACACTTCTAAGACACGAGGTTACTTTTCTGAAGAGCAGAAAAAGGTGGCTAAGCAGACAGGGAAATGAAGAACACTACAGCTTACACCTGATGCTGGGGACTTTCTAGTTGGCCAAGTCCCCTGATCACTTCTATGTCCCACACAGAATCAGAATTAAAGCGCAAAGAGAAAAGGATCCATGTTTGAGAAACCTTCCACCTATTGTCAATAATTAAAGTAAAAAAAAAAAAATAATCATATTGTACACCTTAAACTTACACAATATTATTTTATCTCAATATGTATCAATATATGTCAATATCTCAATACTGTCGATGATATCTCAATAAATCTGGGGGGAAAACAACGAAAGAAATTGGGTCCGCTGCTAGGATAGTGTGTAGATGTCTGACTGCCCAGTGATGGCTCCAGGTTGCAGTGAAGTGAATCTCACACACTGAACACGCCAACTCACCGACGTTTCTCCGCAAGGACACACACACACGCACACACACACGCACACAGATCCCATAACTGAGCAATCCGAGGATGAAAACTTACTCCACAATGGATAACTGATAACTGAATGGACTAATAATCTCATTTGGATATGAGCAACACTTTTAAAAATTATTTTAAGAAAATACGGCCTTTTTTAGACTTCTGAAATAAATTCTTTGTGTTTTCCCATTTTTAACATATGAAGTCAATCACCTGGAACAAAGGGGAATCTTGAGCGATGTCTATTGCAGGGAATAAGTGATTTAAGTCAGACTGCTACTTGAGGTGATAAAAAACATCTAGCAGTAGCTCTTCAGCCTTCACACCCCTTTGCATGAACTAGAGCTCAACTTTAGCTAGGAGGACAGACGGCCAAAGAATACCTAAAAGGAGTAAAATTCCCAGAGCCAAACTTTCAGACCTCCCTTCATTTTATGCCTCTATGAGTACTCTTTTTCCAATTGTATGCCGTGCGTTGGCAAGGACTTGACTGTATAAAATCAATTAATCAAGTGGAGAAAAAATGTTTTATGTACCTGACAATGAGGTGTACGATGTGGAAACAGAGCATCTTCTACGTCCTGAGCAGCTCATCTGAACAATGTCCACTATGTCCTCTTCGAGATGCCCTGAGAGCCCTGGTCACCACGTGCTAAGCCAAATCTTTAATTATGGAATTAAAATCTATCATAGTGGAGCTTAAATATTGAAGACTGTCATAAGTATTTCTGTAATCTCTTAATATCATTCTTGCCATTGTGGTGGTGGGGGTGGGGGGTTTTGGGGGGTTCTTGGCAAAAAAAAAAAAAATTCCTAATAAAGGATAAACCACAACCTTCCTTTAAAAAAAAGAAAAGAGAAGACATTCCCTCCCTAACACACAACACAGATTATAAGCCTGGTTTCTTGGACAGGCCTCACACAAGTGAGCTCTATGACCATTAGGGTTGCACGGATCATAACCCCATCTCCCTACACATGAACAAGCACGCGCAGACTCGTACAGCACCCCGCCACCTCTCCCCTACCCAGTGCGTACCCCTCAGGGGCCCCTCCTCACCCCACTACCACCACACAAGCACAAACACACAAGCGCACAGACATGCGCACTTACTTCACACCCGCAGACTTTGCTTGTAGGGCGCTGCTCCAGAAATCATCTACGTTTTCCGGTTCAGAAAAAGCCTGAAGGCAGGCACTGAATGGTATCTTGGCGCGAACCAACTCGGGAAGGGGTCTTCTGTTTGCTTCTGCCTCCCTCCTCGTTAACTCATAGGCAATCAGTTCATCTGAGTAAAAGAGCAAACGAATGACCTTGTACTCACTCCATCTTCTTGAAGCGGAAAACATCCCCTTGGGCCAATCTTCCTGAGGTGTCTGGGCCGGGGCAGTATTGCTCACTTGTTGCCCTTCACGGATCCAGAAAAGCCTGCTGAAAGGCTGTTGTCGAGCAGACTTTAGGGTGGCGCCGACAGGCTGCATGAGCCATTCATATTTTTTTGCCTGTTCGCCTTTGAGACTGACAGGAGGGATCTGTGAACTCCAGCCCAGATCGGAGGTCCTGACCTCACATGTGCTGGAAGTGAGGCGGGAACCTGGTCTTCCATTTGTCCAGAGTCAAGGCTGGGATTACCCAAATGCCACCTTCCAATCACGAAGTCTTCACACCACAGAATTTCACACTGAAGGAGACCCAAGGGTCATCTCTCCATTCTGATTAGAGGTCATGGAGGGTGCGGACCAAGGAGCGAGATGGACTATCGCAGTCCTCCACTGCACTCAGCCCATGATTCTAACCAACACTGCCCAGAAAACTTCAGGTTGAGGTTACGCACAAGGTCAGACAGCAGAGCTACCAACCTAGAAGGCTTTCTACACAATTCCTGCTCAAACAATTCAATACCAAGGGAAAAAGAAGACAGCACACCACCAACTTCCCAGGAGTCAGCAGATCTGCTCTTGGAAACTGCCTATAAGTCAAAATTTTATATAGTTTTGATGAGGTCTTTCTGGGAATTCCTTTTGTTTACCAAAAAAAAAAAAAAAACACTCCTGATTTATCAGTTTTTAGACACCCTTATGCACCCATGTGTTTTCTTAAGCACATCTGAATATGGGTTTAAAATTCATTGTCCAGTCCACAATCAGTTTATGATGTACCTATATCTAGGATGCCAGTATTAGGTGTCCCAGCAATCAATTTCCAGGGACTAAATTATAAATCTTTCTGAAAAAGAATAGTTACCACTCATAAATTATAAACAGTGAGTTAGAGAGGATCACAGAACTGAGTGGAACATCCCCGAGGCTGGCAAGAGAAAACAATTAAGCCTAATTCTAAAAAGGAAACAAACCACAGACCCCTGCCCTCATTTCTACTTTATACGATGGGTAAGAATTTAGAAACTGGCCAAAAGCTGCACAAGCTTATAGAAAAAGGAAATCGTTTCATCTTAAAATCATCATAATCATCGCTTTTCAATTAGCACAACAAACTGACCCCCTCAAAAAAAGAGGGGAAAAGGCCACAAAAGCGAGTTACTGACATTTACGGAAATGACCAGTTCACAGGACATAAGCAATATAGCAGACATTTTGCCTTTTTCTGCTTCTAAATGTTAATTCTAAGAAATACCATTCATCTATTCTGCCCGGGAAGAACCACACAGACTGACTGAAGGAAGCTTCCCCTGAGACCCCAGCAGTTCCTCCACCTCCTTCCTGCTTCTAAAGTCCAAAGACCCTTCTAATGGGCCTCACTCCTACAAGAGCCCTTCCCTGCTGCACCTCCCACAGGGGGAGTCTTCAATACTCAGATGCCAAAGTCAGATTATTTCAAGAGATCGCTGCTAGGGCGCCTGGGTGGCTCAGGTGTTGAGCAACTGCCTTCGGCTCGGGTCATGGTCCCAGGGTCTTGGGATCGAGTCCCATATCGGGCTCTCTGCTCCGCGGGAGGCCTGCTTCTCCCTCTCCCACTCCCCCTGCTTATGTTCCCTCTCTCACTGTGTCTCTCTCTGTCAAATAAATAAATAAAATCTTAAAAAAAAAAAAAAAGAGATCGCTGCTAGAACGTCTCACCCCGAAAAATGCCGATCATTTTCCCCAGAATTTATGGCACAACTCATGAGTGCTAACGTTAAAGAATCTTCCACATCTATAATTACAAATAATGTTCCCCCAAAGTAAGCTGACTTCAAGCCAACCAATTGGTCAAATTTATAGGCACTAAAATAGGTTCTACCCAAAATCCCTCCAACAAAAACCCGCGATGCATCGGACTCTTCTCACAAGAAAGGCACATGGGGACTGGGGAAAAGAGGAAAAGAGACATGCGAACCAGACACTGTCTGGGCTGGGTCTCCTCCTGACGTGACTCAGCAGTGACTAACCGCGTTATCTCCGATCCGAGGGTTTGTTTGCATGTATGAGCAAGCACATCGCCAAGTTCCCACTTTGGGACCGTTACCCTTGTTGGTTGCTGCCTCCATGGCCACAGGCAACTGCATCAGGTAATCCACCCTCTCCGTGTAGCGGACTTTGCGCGTCTGACAGCACTGAATACGTTCTTCCACCAAAAACCGAAAAACATCACTTGGGTTTTCTGAGCCAATGCGGTTCCTCTGAAGGTTAGATTAGATCAGGTTAGTAAACGTATGAATATTAAGCCGTGAATAAAAATTGGCACAAAAGAGAATACATAAATCTGGCATAAGGATCTGGTGCTACGAAGCATTCCCTCCGGGCACGGCAGTTCACCAGAGTACTTTAATAACAAAACGCAGGCGTATATCCAACAACGGGGGACGGGTTAAATAAACTACAGTTCATCATGTGAATGAACATCATGCAGCCACTAACAGCTGTGAAAGAGGAACTGACCTAGTGGGAATCAGAAGGAAGGGGGTGAGGGAGCCAGACTAAAGAGAAGGGGGGAGAGTAAAGGACTGCTCTGCAAAAATTAAGGCACATATGATGGGGTTGTGGAAATGCATTGGTGTATATTATACACAAAAAAGAAATCACGCTACATTCAAATATGTAATGATGTGGCAAAACGTTCAGAACACGTTAAGTGGAAAGCAATGCTTATAAAACAGCATGGAGAGAATTAATAAATGCACCGGGAAAGTGTCTGGTGGGTCAGACACCGAAATGGTAGCACTCCTTATTTGTAGGGGCTGTTGCCACTGGCTATTTTGATTTTCTCCTTTGTGCCTTTTTATATCTTCCACAGAGAACATTTTTGTAATCAGAAAAAAAGAAGTTGTTTTTTAAGAGGGAGAAGAAAGCCTTTAATCACGAATTCTCGGGAGCTTTTAAAAACCACAGCACAGAATGTGATTCGACTCTGCTGGGAGCAAAGTGTGACCATCTCTGAGTGGTGGCACAAGGACACCAAATACCACACTGGACTCTTAAGGAGGTTTGTCATGGAGACCAAAAAGAACTTTGAATGAAATAACAGACAAACATTCCTTTAATTACAAATTAAAAGGAGAACGGGGAGATCTAGAAGTGCTAGAAAACAGGGCATGAGCAGTGATCACGTCACACGGGCTGAGCAGAGAAAGCCTCACGCCGATGCAGCACCAGCTGGGACTGTGACAGATTCAGGAAAGGGGCTGGGGGTGGGCATCCCGGCCCAGCCAGAGGGGACTGCCAGAGGGGACCATCTCCGGGCACTGTGCACCCCTCTTACCACCTTTCGAGCATTTCTGAAGACTGACTCACTCACCTCTACTAGATTCACCAGGTGCAAGAAAAACTCCTGGGCATCCTGCTGTCTATTAGAGGAGAATTCTGGGTGGCTCTTGCTGACAAAGGCCTTAAACATGCGTGGAGAGATCCCATTCTGTTGAGGCTGAAATATAAAAATAAAACAAAAATTTTTTTTTAAAGATTTATTTATTTATTTGACAGAGAGAGAGAGAGCAAGAGAGGGAACACAAACAGGGAGAGTGGGAGAGGGAGAAGCAGGCTTCCCGCCGAGCAGGGAGCCCGATGCGGGGCTCAATCCCAGGACCTGGGATCATGACCTGAGCCGAAGGCAGACATTCAACCGACTGAGCCACCCAGGCACCCCCAAAATAAAACAAATTTACCACACTTTCCTACACATTCATGGCACTAAGCGGCCAGCAGAGTAGGGATTACCATAAGCCCCAATTTTCAGATGAGACAACTAAAGTCCACAGAAGCTAAACAATGAGAAGAGCCAGCATTCACTGGATGTTTCCTGTGGAGCGGGCATCACACTAACGAGACATGATAAACACCCTCACTTTCTAAGAAAAGGCATTAAGAGGTCCATCTTCACAGGGTTTGCTGTGAGAGCCCACTTCAGAGCAGGCTAGAGAGGCAGCATGAGTGGGTCCTCGGAAGCAAGTTAATGGAGAGGAGCGCTCTCCACACCTCCCTTCCTTCCCCATGAGAGAGCAGGAGAGAAGCTCTAGTAGAGACGGGGATGCAGACATACCTCGTTTGATTGTGTTTCACTTTATTGTGATTTGACCATATGGTATTTTTTACAAATTGAAGGTTTGTGGCAGCCGGGCATCAAGCAAGTCTATCGGTGCCATTTTTCCAATATCATTTGCTCATTTTGTGTCTGTGTGTCAAATTTTGGTCATTCTCAAAATATTTCGAACTTCTTCATTATTATTGTATTTGTTAGGGTGATCTGTGGTCAGTAATTACAACTCACTGAAAGCTCAGATGATGGTCAGCCTTTTTCAGCAATAAGGTGCTTTTAATTAAGGTATGCACATTGCTACTGCACACTTAATAGACCACAGTATCACATAAACATCGCTTTTATATGCACTGGGAAACCAAAAAATTCATTTGGCTCACTTGACTGCAACAGTCCCTTTGCTGTGGTGGTTCTCTCCGAGGTATGCCTGTCCTTGCAAGAACAGGAAATGACACCACACATCCCCGGTAACCACTGCAGAGGTGCTCAGGCTCACGCGTCTGCCCTGGGCTGTCTCTGGATCAGAGCACGGTTGTTCCCAGGAGCTTGCCCCTCGCCTGGAGATGTTGGAGGAGGCTGGCAGCAGATGCCAGGATGACAGAGCGGGAAGAGCGGGTGGCAGGGACAACTCTGGAGGACAAGGATATATGAACTTCCCCAGGGACCGGAAGGATAGCTCAGAAGGTTGTCAGGCTCCTTCAGAAAGGACACTGCGTAAGACGATGGAAGGTCGGCTGGCGGAGGAGACTTGAGGCAGGAGCCGAGGTGGGGGCTACAGAGGTCAGCTGGACAGAGCATCAGGAGAGGTCCCAGGGAGGTCCCTAAGGGGACAAGCAGGGAAGAGGGACATCTCTAAAGAGCCACTAATGTGCCCCTACAAAAAGCTAGCCATGGCAGCCAGGAGGGAGCCAAACGCCCTAGCTCAGCGGAAGGCTCTGCCTCTTGTCTAATGTCTCCATCCCGTGGTCCTTGCTTGACTCTGGTGGGGCCAGAGGATGCTGATGCCAACCCTTGCGCACTGCTGGTTTCCAAGACCCCCAAGCTTGGTAGGGGAGAGAAGCTTTAAGCTGCCTTTGATGTGAACTGGACTTTTTTAATGCTGGTAATCTCCAGGAAATCACTGGAAATCTAAGCAATCTGTCTGCAATGCTCTGAAGAAGCAGAGTGGGATGAGTCCACATCGCCACTGAGGACAGAAATGGGCTCATGATAAAGCTGATTCCTGAGTCCCCTCCAAGTTCACGCATCTAATAACAGTGTTACCTGTCACTTCATTTCATACCCAACAATAACCCTGCAGAGAAGGTACTGCCATTATCCTCATTTTATAGCTAGGGTCCAGAGACCACAGGAGGTGTGCACAATTACGCAGTCAGATGCAACAGGGGATGGGAAAACTCCGTTATGCACCTCCCTGCAGCTCCCCAGCACATATGTTCCAAGCAATGTTTCTAATAAAACTCGGGTGAATTGTCCTGTCTTGCTGAATATACACCTGACCTTGTCATCCAGTATTTACTAACCACTGGGGATTCTGCCTTTGGAGAGCTGAGAGACCATGGGGAAATGAGAGACAACACACGTATCTATGGCAAATGCTGAGGGATGCCGCCCAGGACCTGGAACAGTGTCAGCAGCTCTTAGAGGACAACGCCCCAAAGTGGCAGCATGTGGGCATCCGAGGACATGGAAACTATACATAAATGGCCCAGCTTGCACACACGCCTGGCTTCAGATGTGCTGCCAATGCTAGGTAAAGACCACTATATACCTGACAATTAATTTTACCTGTATGCACACCTCCCGAAAACGATGTAACAACTGTAACTCCTTCACTCACACTGCTGATGCCTGTCTGCATTGCATCAGCCAACACAGCATGCAAAAACAATGCCTTTGCATAACGGCTAACATTTATTCATCCAGGTCAGACATTACTCTAGGAACGTGGGTGAATACTTACTAGGTGCCAGGCACAGTTCTGAGTACCTTGTAATACATGTATCTTGCTTAACTCACTTAACCTGATGATGATGATTGATGATAATGATTCTCTCCATTTGACAGATGAGGAAACTGAGGCAAAGCAGCATTAAGTGACTGGCCCAGCATCACACAGCTACAAAAGTCAGTCACTTGCTGTCCCTCCGTCTCGCTGTCTGTCTCTGTGTGTCTATCTGTCTGTCTCTCTCTTTTTATCCCATGTCTTAATACCGCTTTCACACACTAGTTCTCATCTCTGATGACCCTGAGTCCCTCTCACCAGTTGCTGAGAAAGGGAGACAGTATGTCTTGGACTCCGAGTAAGCCCTCTTCAAACCCACGTGCCTCTGGAGCCAACATTACAGGTCAGTCCAGCAACTATTCCTCCACCCTTGGCAGTGCAGGGGCACCACGTGGAATCCCATCTTTTCACCTTGTGCCTCTCTCTTTAGGCCTTCACATAAGCACGCACTCGTTCTCTGCTGCTGATGGCATTTCTTCCTGCAAGCCGGGCTTCGACTTGATGTGGCTGCCAGTCCCCATCAAAGCAGCTGCCTTGGGAAGTTTAACAAGTCAGGAAATTCAGAAAAGCTGGCTGCTGATTTTTGCCACCATGTGGTCGTGTAACTGGGAGGAGTCTCAACAGGGACTGTGGTGAAATCCCCAGAACCTCAGCCCTGCACCTGGACTGTGCCCAGCCTCCTTCACTAGCCACACCTCTTTTCTTTCTCCACCCATTTTGTTTCCTTGTTTTCTCTTGACTGACCTTCCTTAATCCTTTGTTCAATTCCTTAATCCTTTGTTCAATCCTTTGTTCAATCCTCAAGCTATAGCTTGAGAACTGCTAATCATTGGGAAGCTATTTGAAAAGGCTTCCTAACCAGAGAGATGCTATCTCTCCCTCCCCACGTCACACTGCAGACCAGCTCCTGAACTTCACAGCTGGGTTCGAGCTTTTTAGTTCAAACTAGACTACTCCACAGTTAATGCCTTGACCATCAGCTGGGCTGGCTGCCTGCACCCATGTCCCATGCCTATTCTACCTGATTGCAGAGGAAGTCCCCCTAATTCCCATACTCAACTAATAGTACGTTCCTTTCGTATCTGGTATAGTAGAAAGTCTTCCAGATCTAGCTTCCAGCTTATCAGAAACACAAGCTGAACAAGGCAAAAATCTTTAAAACAATCCTGGGACAAATGATTCAGCTCCTTCCACAAATCAATAGCTTGCAGAAAGAAAAGGAGGGGGACTTATAAAAGTCATCTTTGACACTGCAGGGGAAAATCTGGACATGGACTGGGTATTGGATGATGCTGAGGAATGGTTATTAATTTTGTTGGTGTGCTTCTAACACTTGAAACAACTTTTAACATGATTTTTATGTGGGGAAAAAAAGAAGGTATTCTAGTCACAGATGTGTGCCAACATTTACAGGTGACAAGAAGGATGCTTGGATTTTGTGTTAACACGCCGCAGGGAAGGGGAGGGACAGGAAGGGGAGGACAGAGGAAGAGAAGGGGAAGGAAAAGTTGAGCCTAGGGGGGCTTACTGAAACCAAACCCGCAGAATGGCAATTGCTAAAGCTACACAATGCTACTTGTATGTGTATTTGCAAATGAAAAAAAAATTTAATGACCAGGCTCTGAATAAGGCAGTTAATACTTAAACCAAAAGTCAAAATAAGAACCAAAGAACTAAGTCAAAGAAACCATATTTCCTAGTTGGCAATGCGTCAGTGATATCATCCCAAAGTCCCCTATGGGTCTGTCGCCGCACACAAGGAGAGGGAGTGACCAGACTGGACCAGGTCAGACCTGCCTTCAGGAAGCACACACTCTCACCCATGAGCCGACCCCTCTACACCTGAAACCATGGCTAGTCCCGACAACTAACTTTATTAGGAGGGAGCCCCCGGCGTCTCCAAAATAGCAACCACCTAAGGAACCTGTCATATTTATAGGATACTGTACTTACTTTCTCCATCAGCAATTGCAAAACAGATCAGCTAAAATTAGCAAGAGGGCTACAGTGTTCAGAATCTTTCCCAAATGCTTACAAGGACTTTCTGTTTAACTCTGCACTAAGAAGGTGGCCAGACACTCCTCGCTCCCATTCCTCTGAGCCTAATGCTTTAATTAATACACACACAGCAAAAGTGGGGCTTTGTATCACATTAAAGAGCGATACCTGCACAGATATTTACATTGTAAAACTCCAGGAATAAAAAGAAAGGTAGACACATCCCAGCCTGCCCCTAATACACAGATGTATGGCATCAGTTCATTTCAACTTTTAACCTTAAACCATAAACCTTCGATCTAACCCAGTTCCTAACTAGATCCAAACCCCAAATCTCCAAAGCCAAAGGAACAGAGTGCATTCCCCAAGTTATTTTTCTTATTTCAAAAAGTGAGTTAGAAATGTTACATTTGCCACACCTAGGAAAATGGAGATTAGTGAAAATAAAGTTCTCATGTTTGGGGGTAAAATTACATCACCTCAAAGTCGAACACTGGTTATCTCATGTTGATCAAAAACTGAGACCAGCAATTATGTGTCAAGGATTTTTCAGCAGGGAAATCAAATGAATTGTCACTTAAGAAATACAGTTTGTTTGAAATATAGAATTGTTTCAAACATGTTATCTTTGGAAGGAGAAATAAATTACAGGGTATTCAGCATTAAAAAGTGTGAAAGTATGGTCTCGGATTGCATAAGACAGGAATATATTTTTTGAAGAAAGAAAAGTGCCCCTTTATAGTGAGAGGTTTTATCTACCACAGATGCAATTTAATTTTAAAAATCAATTCAACACATTTATGTAGAAATGGCAGTGCCCAAAACAAATACCACAAATCTTTTTACAGATGAAAATGTGCATTAAGCATGCATATATAAAAACTAGATTTCACCTTGGTCTGTAGAAGACCAGTTTAACACCAGGAAGCATGTAGCCTAGAAATGCAAGACAGAGGCATTGGGAAATAAATTGCCGGGACCACCTGGTAATTGTGCAAACTTTAAAGACCCCCTTTTGTCATCCGCCTGCACCATCCACACTCTGAGGCACTGGACACCTGAAGCAAATGCTGGAACAACTATCAGGGAAGCAGGATTGTGTAGAGGTCAAAAGCAGACTCAGGGGCCAGCCTGCCTGGTGTGAATCCCAGCCCTGCCACTTGCTGGCTGTGGAACTTCAGGCAAGGTTTTTTGTGCATTACTGAGCATACAGAAAGAACCTGGCCTTTTATAAGCAATCTTAGTTATTAGTACCACTGCTGGTGGGGGCCCAATAAAAAGGCACTCCCACCACATGGCTCTGACTCTTCTCTCTTGTTCTCTCTCCTTTCCAACCCACATTCCTCTTGTGATCCATCCCCTTCTCTGGTTTACACACCTTCTTTCTTCTCTTAGGGCATTTCAGGCACATTACCAATCACAAATGCCATAGGCCCAGGACAAGGCCACCTGACCAAAGGGCTCCTGACCCCTGAGAGAAGAGTCTCACAAACTGGTTTCTCTGAAACCAATTGCCAGTGAAAATTCTGACGCCTCAGAAAGTAATTCCCTCCACTGTCAAGGGGAATGGAGATTTTACTATGAATTACTTGTCTGTTCACGTAACAGATTAAAACTGACTCCTCCAGAGCCACAAAGAAAATCATATGGTCAATTCAAGCTCATTTTGAACGTTAAAAGGACCCTATTGATGCCTGAGCCAAAGACTCACTCATATCCCACCCACCCAGAAAGGTCTTCCCCACCACTCCCAAGATGCACACCGTACTACTGGTCACATTCAGGATTCTTTCTCAAAGACTACTAGATCATGGCACCACAGAGCAGGAAAGGATTTTACAGATCATCTAAATCAAAGGTCACACACCCAAATACAATAGCATACCTGCCAAGTCATGAATCACAAAGGGACCGGAGCCAGCCGGGGACTGTGTGTCCTATTTGAAGGGAGGGCCCCTACGCAGCTCCAGCCATCTGCTATCATGGGCCTGGAACTGCCACAGGGTCTGACTGTTTAAGAGAAGCTGGAAGTTCTGGGGTGCCTGGTCGGCTCAGTCAGTTAAGCATCCAACTCTTGGTTTCGGCTCAGGTCATGATCTCAGAGCCATGAGATCGAGCGCCGCATCGGGCTCCATGCTGGGCATGGAGCCTGCTTAAGATTCTCTCTCTCCCTCTCCCTTTGTCCCTCTCCCCCGACTCGCACTCACTCTCTCTCTCTCAAAGAAAAAAAAGAGAGAGAGAGAAGCTGGAAATTCAGATATTTATGTGTGGGCCAAGCAAAACATCTACAGGCCAAAGATGGCCCAAATGCTGCCAGATCACCCATGTTGGGCCACACAAAGCAGGAGTTCCCACATGTAGGCTTCAGGCCCCTAGAGATCACAAAGCTACTGCACAATAGTCACTAAGCCCAATGGTGAGGAGGGAGCAAGGGCCCCAAGTAGTCATTGTTCATAGAATGAATAAATAATGTGCCTTGCTCTTACAAGAACTATTTTTGGGGCACCTGGGTGGCTCAGTTGGTTAGGAGGCTGCCTTTGGCTCAGGTTGGGATCCCAGGGTCCTGGGATCGAGCCCCATGTCGGGCCCCCTGCTCAGCGGGGAGCCTGCTTCTCCCTCTGCCTGCCCCTCCCCCTGCTTGTACTCACTCTCTCTCTGTCAAATAAATAAAATCTTTAAAAAAAAGAACTATTTTTATTCTAATGTAAAAGGACATTTTAATATTAACAAAACCAAACTTTACTTACAAACATCACCAAATTGATGACTTTTCATTCCATATTTTCTCAAATGAGGAGATTCCAAAAACACAACCATAAGCACGTAATATACCCAGATTTTATTTACGTGGGAGAGAGAACCTTCACACTTGCAACATTCACAACCACCACCTGGACAAATTCTGCCATTTGACTGCTGGGATTGGAAGTTTATGTGACTTGCCCACAGTCTCACAGCTCCTTACAGAGCCTGGAAAGGAAGCCCAGAGTCCCCGAGACCCAAACCAGTCTCCTTCTCCTCCACCAAGGAAGGTGGGTTCTGACCCAAAAGTGGCCCAAGAAGTGGCATAGCATGGATGAAAACCCAGGCCTAATGTGATGAAAAGAAAATGTTGATCCAAGTTGTTTTCAACAACACCTCTTCAAAGCTTCACAGGAGCTCAGAGGTAGAAGAAGCCTGGGTGCCCCCCATACCCCACCCACATCCAAACCATCCCTTCAACTGCGTCCCAGATGAGGGCCTTCCAGTCTTGGATGGATAAGGAACTTGGTATCTTGCCATGCTAGATGGCAACGCATCTTCCGGCCCCCATACCACTCTGATCTCCCAGCCTGGCCATTTGGAGTGTCTACTTCCCTCTCTACCCTCTTCAGCCCCTTCCTACTCCTCACCTCCAAACACTGCCTCTCAATGCTCCCTTTATACTCTCCCTTCTTTCCGTTGCTTTATTTCCCCAACTAGCTGGCTTCATTATGAACAAGAGTTTACTCACTTGCCATTCCTACTACTGATCTAGTTAAGGATGGCTGACTTGAGGTGGGAGCACAGAGGCCAACACTTGAGAAACAGCTCTGTCCACTAAGTCAAGTCAGAGCACTCTGAGGTCAGAGCAGGTGGGGGGGGGAAAGGGGCATGCACTCCATTCAGGCCATAGGCAGCGTTACGAGCCAGGCTGCCAAATGCAGCTGTGTAAGCTGCGCACTGCAGAATTTCAAGGGCACCACTCAAAAAAGACCAGGTTGCGAGCAGTGCCCTCAGGAGCTGTGCAACAGAGCCACCCGGGAAGGGGTCGGTAGCCCACTCTGCAGGCACATGGAAATGCAAGTCTGGCTATCAGGAGATGGAGTGCATCTTTCAGTTATTCTATCAGTAAACAGTGACTGAATGGCCAGCTGAGTATCTCATATCTGAGTGTGTTGACAAACCCCCTAGCAGCTTACCAAAAATGAGGATTGCCCAGACCTCTCCAGAAATTCAGAATCCTCAGTTCTGTAGGTGGGAGTGGGGTGGAGAAGGGGGTAGAATAGGAATGTGTATGTTGTTTTTTAACAACCAGCTTCTTGAAAAATCCTAGCAAACAAAGTTGAGGCTTAGGAGAAGAAAGATATTATAAGGGCCAAGATTATGTTACCAAGGAGAAAATGTTTATATTTGTATAAGGCTTATTCTTTCCATCTCAGCTCTATTTTATGAAGAACAGTGTTCTGAAAACCATTAATGATGACATTCACATATAACCCATAAAACAACTGCCACTAGAAACACCAACCCTAGCTATTTCTTACCACAATTTTTAAGAGCACACAGACACCCTAGACTACAAAACAAAATAGCTATTCTGACAGTTCGCTAAATTTATAGCTACCATGTGCCAAATCATAGGAAATCCACATTCTAGCTGGTAAAGGCCCCCCTACCTGCCTATCAACATGGCAAATACTGGGACACATACCTTGTGTTCCTCCTTCATCACCTGTTCAATGAGTTCAGATTTCACTGGAGGTTTTGAATACTGGCCCGAGAGAAGGCCATGTCCTAGCTTAGTCCTGGACAGGAGGGAGAAAGAAAAACAAAAAGGTCATTGTTGTTTCCCCATAGAGACATTAACATTACCTATGAATGCTTTTAGGTGGAACATTTTATCTTGATTACTCAAAAATAACTTATTTATTTGATTTTTCTTGATAACTGATGCCATTTCAGACCATTCTCAGTACTTTATAAATAACTATTAATATCTTTCTTCTTAACAAAAGTAACATGTGTTCATTTTAGAACACTGTTAATACAGAAAATTTTAAAAAAGAGAGAATTGCCTTTAATTCTGCAACCCAGCAATAACCATTATGAACACTTACTGGATACTTCTCTAAAAAACTTTTAGATACTTTTCAATCAGCACTTACATCTGTGTGTTGAAGTCCTGTGTTGGATCTAAAGGAGAGTAGTCAAATATTCTTGGAAGATTTCCTACATACCTAGAAAATGAGAAGGGAGAATAAAAACATAGGAACTGAAAGAACAGAAACAAAATAAGCTGCCATCCTAGCGAAGACCTTCTTGCCTTTCTATCAAAGTTAAATCATCCACCTAAAGAAAACTTTTCCTGAGATCCTACCTCTGCAGCCATATTCATGGGCCTCCCTAAAATGTTTGTGTTTCTATCAGTGGGTCTCCACCCTGGGTGCAGGTTAGAATCACTTACAGAGTTTCTCCGAAAAACACCAAAGCCAGAGCTACCCCCAGATGTTCTGATGTCATTGAGGCCTGAGACTGAGGCCTGGGATTTGCAATCTTTTCAAAGTCCCCCAAGTGATTATAACATGTAACCAGAATCAAGAACCACCAGTTTATGCTATCTCAATTACCATCTCAAAAACGAATGGTAAGGGGCGCCTGGGTGACTCAGTTGGTTAACCAGTTGCCTTCGGTTCAGGTCATGATCCCAGGGTCCTGGGATCGAGCCCCACATCGGGCTCCCTGCTCGGCAGGGAGCCTGCTTCTCCCTCTCCCTCTGCCTGCCACTCCCCCTGCTTGTGTTCGCTCTCTCTCTCTCCATCAAATAAAAAATAAAAAATAAAAAATAAAAAAACAAATGGTAAGACTAGGAATTATGCCAATCGTATCAAAATGAATGCTGATGATAATAGCAGTGACGACTACCACTTCTTGAGGGCTCTCTGTATAATCTGGTTGGGTCTTCATTACAACCATATGAGGAAGGGATGGTTATGGCTACCCATTAGAGAGATGAGAAATCAGGATGCTTCCAAAGTTACCCAAGGAAGGAGTGATGAAGCCCAGAGTGCACCCAGGGAGCCTGGCTCCAAAGCCCTGCTCTGAACCACTCTGCCCAGCCCGTGCTCCCGTGAGCGGGCCCCAGCCCCTCCTTCTGACCAGTTTACCTTGACAGAGCAGTGCCAACTTCCACCACCCATCTCTAACCTCAATGTACAATCATTCCTTTCACTTCTTAAGTTCATTTCCTATTTCATACCCTCTGCTTTGTGCTGTTCATCTTTCCATCTTCAGGCTTTGACTCTCTGAGCGTGAAAGCTCTAGAGAGAAGAATCCAGAAGCAGATCCCTTTCCCTGGCACTTCATGCACCCTGCTCTGCCCACTTCTCTGACCTCATTCCCATCCCTCTCCCTAGCCCACAGCACCCCAACCACGTGCCCTTCTTTGCCAGGACATACCAAGCTCACACCTGCTTCAAGGTCATGCCATCTGCTGTCTCTTTCCCAGAATGTTCTCTCCACAGACCTTTGCTCCATCTCAGATCTGTTTAAAAGGCACCTCCCCACCTCTCCTAATTCCCCATCACCTGATCCTGGCTGACTTTCTTCTTGGCATGCAACAGTATTTGCAATTTTATAATTTATCTCCTTGTTGATTATCTCTCTAGAGATTATATACTGGAGTATAATCTCCATGAAGGCAGATACATTTTCTAAATTACTGCATTTCCAGCACTAGAATAGCATCTGATGTGTAAAAGGCACTAAAAAAACATTTGTTGAATGAATACATTCATATAATGTAATCATATAACCAACTTCCATAACTGACTACCTATAAACCAACAGAAAAGATATTACTGCAACAAAGCCCGAGCAGAGAACCACAACACACTAGTAGTTAGCAATGACCTCTACTTCCGGATGCCTGCAGGCACCTGCTATCTACAAACTCAGAATTGGTACCCCATATTATGTACTTCTGTCAAAATTAACAGAGCCCACTTCTCTGGGACAGCCCCTTTCAAATGGCTTTTGGATATGTCATCTAGAAATTTTCAGTGGACCAAGAGCCAAATAAGAGATCAACCAAACTTTGTAACCAAACTATGCGCAGCCAGAGACTGCACAGAGGAATTGTTAATATACAACATGATGAACTCATTAGCTCTCTTACAAGCCAGTCTTTATCGTATTTCAAAAGCTGACCAGATAAGAAAACCTCACTGGGAAGATGAACATTAGTGAGGCTTATGCTTTCAGGCAAGATTGGTAGAGAAAAATGAAAAATTAAAGGTGGTATATCTTTGATGTCAGGAAAGTCCATTTTGCTAGTAATTTCTATTACTTTTCTAAATGATGAGGAATATCCTTCATTACAACAAAGTTAAATTAAAACGCAGAAGTAATGCTAGATACTTTTTAAAAATACGTATTGTAACTTCAGTTTGCAGTCTAGTGGTTCTCAAAAAAGTAGTTTTGCTATCTGACAATCCATCTTAGCTCTCATTCAATTTATACACCATTTATTTCGATTTGATCAGCATCAGAATTATTCTGAAATGTAAAGCGGGTTCTAGTAGCAGGCAGGGTATCACGGAGTCAGGCTGACATTTCCGAATTACACTCTGGTTGTGCGTAAGCCATTTAATCTCTCCATGAGTCACTCTTTCTACTTACAAAATGGAGACATTGCTCCTGGACCCAACTCCACTGAGAGTTAGTCCTGCTGGGGAGAAAGGAGTTTGAAGAGCAAGTATTTCAACCAAGTGATGTTTGGTAAAAGAACGAACAGACTGAGGACAAGTATTATGAGTAGGTTGCTCATGTAGTAATATACACAGTAAATGTTTAGAAAATAGAATATTAAATATTCAGTAATATACAATTCTGAGACTCTTGAAACAACACTAAGGGGAGATATGTGAATCTTAATTCCAAAACACAGACGTGAGGTACCTTTTTTCACTAGAGAAAAAAATTCAGAAATATGACTGTTCGTCAAACTTTGGAGGATAGAGAGCATTTTCAAAACCTATAGACTGTAAGTCACCAAAACAGTTGTTGGGTTTTGTAACCAAAGAACACAAGTTCCCTCCATTCTAGTTTAAAAGAAATAGTAATTATACAACATCTACCGCAAGGCCTTTCCTTCAATATTTTTTTTTAAATCAGGGACCATGAGAAAGGTAAGATGAAGTTACACTGTTCCCCAATCAAATAATAATACAAGTATGAGACATGGGCAAAAATTTATAGAAATAATACAATGGGTCGGGCATCTAAGTAGCTCAGTTGGTTAAACGTGTGCCTTCAGCTCAGGTCATGATCCCAGGGTCCTGGGATCGAGCCCCACATTGGCCTCCCTGCTCAGCGGGAAGCCTGCTTCTCCCTCTCCCTCTGCTGCTCCCCCCGCTTGTGCTCCCTCCCCCCAAATAAATAAAATCTTAAAAAAAAATATGATGTGTGAGGCATACCTTTGAAAAAGTGCTCCCATCTCAGAGCTTCAAACTTGCTCTTTCTCTGTCCAAAACCCTCTGTCCCCAGTCCTCCTGCATATCAGTCAAGGTGTGTGTCCCTTTGTGTGCCCTCTCTTCAAAGAAATCCTCCCTGACCATCTCTTCCCCTTTTCCTTCATGGAACTTACCATGTTTATAACCATGCAGTTGTTCTTCTGATCATTTATTCACTGTCTGTTTTCTCAAGTGGAGCCAGGCACCACGTCCTTTTGTTCACCACTGAACCCCCCTCCCCACCCAGCACCCTGCTGAGCAGAGCAGAACCCACTCTTCATTGGCTGGATGAGAAAATGAAAACTAGACATGCAAACTGGCCATAAATTTCCAAAGCCGGAAAACAGCAAGAAAAGTAAGTCTTCAAATACCAAGAGAGAAAAGAAAAGGGTATCTGATATACTTTTGATTAGCTACCATGAAAGCCATTAGCATTTCAACTCCACAGGGCTAAAAAATTGCCCTGGACTATTCCTAGCATGCTGTCTGCCCCTTCATCTGTGGGTCAGTGCGTGTCCTCTTCTGTACTTGAACCGTGGTGGAAACCAACCCGCTCTGGAATACACTAGAGATAATTTTCTGAACTTTAGGCTGTGGCTGCCCACAAGTGCACCAGCCTCGGTCCCGGTCTGTGCAGCCCCCCTCTAAGCCCAGCCCAGAAAAGAGAAGGGCCACAGACATAGCCGCTCTGCCCTCCATGTGGGAGGAAGGAGGCAGCCTCATACACACACACTTAGGAAACATCCTCCATCAGTGCCTCCCAATTATCTGTGGCGAAGGGCCAGCTTTTCTGTTTATTTCAACTCATACAGATGACTCCTTTAAGATATATAATAAAAGTAATTC
Source organism: Halichoerus grypus (assembly GCF_964656455.1). Classification (NCBI taxonomy): domain Eukaryota; kingdom Metazoa; phylum Chordata; class Mammalia; order Carnivora; family Phocidae; genus Halichoerus; species Halichoerus grypus. The sequence continues at coordinate 85,188,108 of NC_135712.1, forward strand.
GAAAAATGAAATGCCACTTATAAAGCATGACAATGTCGACTTGCTACAAAAATTTCCACATGCTCCCTCTCCGTTTCCATAGTTATCACACATCCATACCCAGCAGTCCAAGGACCAGCACCAGTCCGTGAACCACATTTTGAGTAGTGAATAACACAAAGTTTAAATCCTCTAAGAAACTCCACTCACCAGGAGGGCAACACTGACCAAACCAATCACTGAATCTCTCCTAGCGTATCTATAGAAGGAATGTGGCAGGCGTGCTGTGAAGATGGATGATTAATATTTTCTTGGCATAGAGGGGGATTGAAGGTCTAAAAACGGAAGCCATTATTAATACGACAAGCCCCGGTAAGTTTCTCAGTTACAAAGCTCTCCTAATCTCACCTGATTCCCATAACACTCAACAAGTGTTCTCACCCAGCTTCAGTGCAAGAAGTCACACCACGCGGATGCGGTGGCATGTCCTGCAGCTGATGAAGACGAGCTTCCCCTGCACATCCGGGGGCGGACAAAGGGCAGCGCTGTGCACCCAGCTCCGCGGGGGGACACTTACGCTCTCTGGAACTCTGGGATGCTGAAGATGGCCTGCATGACGGAACTCAGGTAGCAGCTGTTGCCCAGATTCTTGAGACCCGTGTACCCGGGGCCATACATGGGCTTCAGCTTCGTCCCCGTCTCCTGGATCACTTCCCACTCGCTGACCCGAGGCTTGATGTCATTGTCCCGAAGCCCGTTCTCTGTCTGGGGCAAAGTCATTGAAGGAAACCAACTTTAGTTGTAATTATCACCCAAAGCCCATGTCCCAAGAATTATTTCTAACAGCAATGAATGTTTCTGCCCCTTTGTTCCCCAAGATAAGCAGAAAAATCACCTAATTAAAGGGACTGACTTGGCGATGCTGCACAAAAATGTCAATGTATTTAATGCCACAGAACCGCACACTTAAAAATAGTAAAATGGTAAATTTTATGTTATGTATGTCTTTCCACAGTAAATACACACACTTAAAAGGTTTAAATATGAAAGAGAGAGATGAAGGGGAAAGGAGATAGGAGGAAGAAAGACAAATAGGAACGGAAAGAAAGAAGTTAGTAGAGTATACTGTAAAATACAGTAAAAACTGTATTTTCCAGTGCAACCCAGCAAACAGAAAGGCAAGGCCGCTGGAGAGGAAAGTGAAGGAAAATCATGGGCCTTGGAAGTGCCTTGAAGGGTGACGTGAGTGAGGACAAGGAGACGGAGGGGAGGAGAGCCCGAGGAGAGGGAGACAGGCTGGGAGGGAAGGGTCCAAGCGGAGCGCGCACACTGAAGCAGCTCCTCACAGGCACGGACGTTACATAGTCATGATATCAGCTTGAAAACACAATATTAAATGAAGCAAAGCTCTTCCCATCAACAACAATATGTTGGCTTATTCTTTCCACCCCCGAGCTCTGCTTCCCTTCCTGAAATTAATTAAAGTGATGTCGGTCACAGATAATTTTAAAGGTCATCTTCCCATACTTTCTCGCTTCAATGAACAAGGAGTGATTCATGCAACTCTCCACCAAAGGATACAGAAATTTTACAAGTAAATTCCAACTAAAACAAATGGTACTTGATGAGGTACCATTTTTATTATAACATTAAAAAAAAATGTAAGCTGGTAACCAAAAGAAAATGTTAATTAATTAAATTCAAGAAGTAAATGCAAACATTAAAACCTAAAACCTATAAAAGTAAGATTCCCGTTACAGCAATTACATATTAAAGAAACCAAAGGGTTCCCTCCCTGCAAGGTAGGAATACAAACAAAGTGGACCTTCTTACCCCATGCATATGAAGCATATCAATTCCAAAATGCGCTAAGTGCTTGGCCAAATGAGGATCCAAAACAGGTTCCTCTTCTTGAAAAGAATAAACATCTACAGGGTGAAGAGAAAACAAGGAATGAGATCTTTAATCAAGTCATTCAGTATTCAACATATATCTATTGAGCTCCCACTATGCGCCAGGCTTGGGATACATGGGTGAATAAAGCCAATAGAAACCTCCTGTGAGTTACACACTCAACTGGAGAAAAGACAGATGATCAACAACAAACATAATTAATAGGTCTATTTTGTAATTATACCCATATATCAATTTTTGACATTTCAGAAGGTTAATTTTTAAAAAGGTTTTCTGAGACAAAAAAAATTTAAAGAGCAGTGTCTAAAGTTAAAATAGTTGAAATTAGATGAGTGTAAATGCCTAACAACTGATTTTCTAACCAAAACCGCACTGGCATAACAACTGTGCAGGAGGAGGGAAGGGTGAGGGAGGACAGAGTGGCAACACCTGCCGTGGCAGGGGAACCTATGAGGGAACAGAGGGGACACACAGGCCCTCGGGAGCAGCTGAATGGCTGGTGTAAGGTGTTAGGTCCAAGACAAAACTAACTTCTGCTGTAGAATCCTCTACAGTCTCAGACCTACCAGCTCACCAACGTCCACCTCCCACCTGCCCCTTCATCCCTTCTTTCTAACATTAGTGTCCACACCCCACAGAGCTGGTGAGGGACTTAGTGAAGAATGTTCAGTCCACCACCCCGTAGCACTCACAGCAAATGAGGATGCTCATGGCCCAGCCAGGTAACTCAGGAGGTTCTAGCCACCCCCAGGCCCAGCCCACCGGTCCCAGGGCCTGAGAGATTGGTATCTTGGCCTTCTTGGCAAATCCCCCCAAAAGCTATCAAAACCACTGCCTTGTGTGTCCTCACACAGCAGTGCAGTGGGAGAGGGGACAGATATCTTCAGGCCCATTTTGCAGATGAGGAAAAGAGGCTCATAAGGTTAAATCATTTGCCTCAAACCCCACAGGTAGCCCAGAACCCATGTATCCTGACCCCTCACCCAGTCCTTTTTCCTCTACACCAGACTATCTCTTTATATCTCTCAGGAGACTCAGAGACTTGGTGAAGCACCATCCTAGGCCCTTAATAGGAAGGGAGAGTCAAAAACCACAATTTCTTCACTCTTAAATTGGAAAAACAAAATCTATTACAAGGAAAATAGATATCAAGATAGTAGGGGTTCGTGAGTGGCTCAGTCAGTTGAGCATCCTACTCTTGGTTTTGGCTCAGGTCATGATCTTGGGTGGTGGGATTGGGCCCCATGTTGGGCTCCACGCTGGGTGTGGAGTCTGCTGAGATTCTCTCTTCCTCTGCCCCTCCCACTCATGTTCTCTCTCTCTCTCTCTAAAATAAATAAATAAGGGTGCCTGGGTGGCTCAGTCAGTTAAGTGTCTGCCTTTGGCCCGGGTCATGATCTCAGGGTCTTGGGATCGAGTCCCACATCAGGCTCCCTGCTCAGCGGGGAGTCTACTTCTCCCTCTCCCTCTGCCCCTCCCCCTGCTCCTGCTCTCTCTCTCTCTCTCTCTCTCACTCTCTCTCTCCCAACTAAATAAATAAAATCTTTTTAAAAAATTTTTTAAAAATAAAATAAGTAAATTTTTAAAAAGAATAAAAAGGATAGCATTCTTTAGGACAGTAAAAGAGATTGTCCAAGGATTTTCCTCTTCTTTGGAACATCACCAGGAGGAAAAAAATACACACACACACACACACGCTACGGTGATCTTCTGACCAAAACCCAGATATGTGGAGACTCACTGCTACCAAAGGAAGTCAGTCTTCCCATTATTAATGGGTTAGATGTTGTATAGCTTTCTCTCCTATCCCTCTTCCTCTATGGGCCCATTTTAACTTGTAGATAGGCAGCCTTCCTTTATATTCTTTCTTTAGTATAATTCAATGCTCTCAAAAGCAAAAACACAAGACAAAATCCCCAGCCCAATCAAGAAAAACTTCCCCAAAAGTTTAAATGCTAAAAACACGAACAAAAATCTTTAACAACTTGAAACAAACACATAAATAATATTTTTAAATCTATGGCAAGTGACAAGAAAAATACCACTCAAATACTGGCTGAAAGTGAAAATGACATTCCCTAGGCACTTTAACTTTGGTTATTATTAACTAGTGAAATAGTTTTGAAGACTTAAGACTCTAAGCCTCTAATTATTTGAGCTTTATTAGAAAATAACAAAGTTGCCAGACCTGAACAGTTGGCATTGGCCTAGGATTTTGAAATAAGTGAAAATCACAAAGCACTCTATAATTTTTAATTTTTTAAGCTCATGCCATATTGAGAAATTAATGTTTCCTCCCTCCAGTCATTAACTGCTCCAAACATGTGACATGATTTGGTCAGACACGACAGTTATTTTTTTTACTCCAATGACAAAAACAGTTGAGTGAGTAACATACAAGAAATCTAAAAATGAACTGTGATCCTCGAATTTGGCAAGCATGAAGAATTTATAAATGACATGTAATCATAGAAAAAAAATTTGAAGTGGACGCAGGAAAGAGCACCCTAAGATGCTACTGAGCTGGTGCAGGGGCCAGTGGGGGCAGGATTTCACAGCTGCTGTGGGCATCTCCATAAGCTTCTCCTGCAACCACCAAGGCACTGAGGCTTCTTTTAGGTAACCTAGTTTCATGATAGAAGAACGAAACACCCTCTCTTGTCTCTGTCCCTCCTCACTGCCTTCCCACCCAGAACCTCATCCTCGCTTTGCCAAATCAATGTCTCCTCCCACAGAGGAAAGCTCTTATTTGTTTGTTTGTATGGTGATCTGTTTCTGGGTTTGTTTGTCGCTGTACTCATGGAGACCCAGAATGGAATTTGATATGGGGCCATTTTTATTAGCCATGCCACCACAATGGCCTCGCCTAGGCGGTCCAGGCTTGTTGGAAGAACCGATTCTAAGTTGCGACCTCAAGGTAAGTAGGAGTTTCTCACCGAACAGGTATATCCTTATCGGGGAGAAGGAAACCGGGATGATCAGATCACATTACCATAAAATAGTTGAGTCCACAACCTGCTTGGATTCCATGTTCACTAAGCAATACTCTAAATATAAGTCAGCTCCCCACAGGAAAGGAATGTACTGGTCAAGCCAACATAAACATCCCACTTACAGGTAGTTGTGGTTCTCACCATAAACTTTTGAAAAATAAACACTTTCTCTCTTGCTCGTTGAATTAGCCTCAGTGAGCCTAGCAAATACGGAAATGGGACCATTGGGAGTGTTACCTTCACCAGGAGGTGGCTACCCGCCCCTAGACAGAGGGCACCCTGCACTCCCAGGCCTCAATGTCCACAAGGCTCATCATCAGACATTAAGAGAAACTTTAGGCATGTTTACATTAACTTATTTGGCTTTAAAATAAATGAGTTACAGCTAGCAAAATATTAAACAGACCTAAAAGAAACTAATATAAAATTGATGCATCCCATAAACTAATATAATAATTAGACTGAAAATAATCATTTGTGTTAAAACCAACTCTGCACAAGACAAGCAGAAATCAAATCCTGATCTTTCTTCAAAAAGTGAACATTATCTCAGGTGAATGAATTCAAGAACTCTCATCACAGGCTATAGGATCTACATTGCTGTTTGTTTTATGCCTTCTATGATCGAAACAGGAATATTTATTCAAATACTCTCAATTATATAAGGAAAAGTTCTCCCTCCTCTACAAACAAAACAAAAAAAAAAACACTTAACTATGGCAGATAATGAATTAATAGTCTTAGCAGCTGAAGAGTTTTTTTTAAACCAATAAGGAACACCTACACATATGCCTACTAGAAAATCAACCTAAGAAATTCACAAATAGAATTACAAATGGCCAAAAATACTATGAAAAATATTCAGCCTCACTAGTAAAGCAAATGAAAACAAGATACCAGATTAGCAAAGGTTTTTAAAAATGCCGAATATCCAAAGTTGTCAAAGATTTGCTGAAATGGGTATTCTCATACACTGCTAATGGGAATGTAAATTACTGTAACTGTTTAAAAGAGAAATTCGGCAACTGAAAATTTTAAAGGTTCCACCCTTTGTTCATAAGAATTTATCCTAAATATATCATCAGACAAACATCCAAAGATTTCCATATATACAAGGATGCTCATCAGAATAGCAAAAAAATTATAACAAATAACAGGAGTATAGTGAAATGATTTATGGAACTATCGTGGGATACTGAAGAGTATTTAATGACATGGAATATATATATATATATTTAATGTTAAACAGAGGAAAACAAGGAATAGAACTTTATACAGTGTGATTCCTTTTTTGTAAAAATGTGGGGCAGGGGCAGTCTGGGGGGGTTGTATAAGAATTGATCAAGGCCTTAAAACAGAAAACAAAACTGAAAGGAGATACCCAAATTGTTAGAAGTGATTTGTCAAATGATATTACTAGTGATTTTTATTTACTTCTCTAAATCTTTCTGTTTTCTAAATATGTTACACTGAATATCTGCTCCTTGTATAATCAAGGGGCAAATATAAAATGTTCCTTCCTCAAGTTGAAAGGAAAAAAGCTTTAGATGAAAATTAGAAAAAAGTCTAAATCATAGTTTGAAAATAAGTTTCATACTAGAAAAAAGGCTTCTGGAAAATTAAAGACATCAGAACAGAATTAACCCTTGCCTTTATTATTAGCATACATTTAAGTAGAATCTAATTATTTAAATACATACCAGTCAGTTTATTTAACAAAAGTATTTGCGCCTACCACGTGTAAGATTTTATATGGATCCCAAAGATGAGTAAGACATAGCTCTGGCTTCAAACAACTGAAATTTTAGAACAAAGCCATGTATACAAATAATTGTAGTCTTAGGTTGTTCTAGCAACTGGACTTCTAATAACTGGTTTTATCAAAGCACTACAAAAAACAACATAGAAAGGAGGCACATTCAGGGCGCCTGGATGGCGCAGTCAGTTAGGCATCTGACTCTTGGTTTCCGCTCAGGTTGTAATCTCAGGGTAGTGGGATCAAGCCCTGTGCCAGGCTCCACACTCAGCACGGAGTCTGCTTGGGATTCTCTCTCCTTCTCCCTCTGCCTGCAACCCACCCCCCCCATCCACACGCTCACACTTGCATGCGCGCTGTCTCTAAATAAATAAATCTTAAAAAAAAGAAAAAAGGAGACACATTCAAATGATTCTCCCCTTACAATTTTACCCACTAGAACTCCTATATTAAAACCCTTCCCTCTGTAGCCCTATGATGGTTGCCTTGCACAGCAGTCATTCAACACAGCGAAGACCTGTAAGCGACGTGCTGCAACCCTCAATCCAACTGCATGTCCCGAATTTCCTCTTCAGATTCTGGAATTCGTAGGATTCACCCTGGCTTGTGTAGAGGTTTTGTACAAACGTGGCCAAAAACTAACATTTGAGAGCATACGGTGTGAGAACATACAGAAAGAGAACCAATTCTGAAGCTGACAATACAAGTAGGAACCAAGTCTAATCCTTTGCTGCCGATCGCTGTCGGGGACTCTGACACACAACATCCTTCAAAATCCCTTTCCTTAATGTTTCCATTCGTTTCTAAAATGATGCTCACCCCCATAATGAATTCTAGGGCTTCCCTCTACAGTTCTAATGGTGGACTTGTTTATCCCTGTTCACTTCACAAGTCCTGGTTCCTACCCCTCTGTCCTCTTAGCCAAGAGATATACAGAAAGACAGTAATAACAGGTAATAGTAGCAACTAACTTTTATTAAGGCCTTACTGTGTGCACTGGGCTAAATGCTTTAGACACATTAACAGATCCATGAGAGAGCCACCACGATCATCCTCAAGATGAGGAACCTGAAGCTGAGAAGGATTTGAAGACTTGCCAGCGAGAGGCAGAATCAGGATTCACACCTGAGCTGTGTCCAGAGCCTACACCTTCCACCCTGGGGATGAAGGCACCGGTTCAACTAAGAGGAGCCCCTGCAAGTTCTGACGGTCAGTGAGGGCACACTCACCTGCCCCGTCAGGAGTGATGGTTCCCAGTTTCACGGCTAGGGGGTAGCCCATGTCTCTGTAATGCTCCAGCGCGTGGCCGTTGCCTCCAGAGCTGTCGAAGAACCACTTCCCACACAGCACGGAGCCATCGGTCAGATTCAACCAGAGGTTCTCCCGCAGGTCACACCTGGCACACTTCCAACCGCTGCAAAGTCCGTGAAGAGCAGTTACTATCACTGGAACACGAAGCATAGCTAGAAAATTAGCATCCAAGAAAACGGACTGTCTCAAGCTGGGGGTCACAGGAAACGGTGAGTGAAACAAAGGAAACCGGTGCTTCCTTCCCCCTCTTCTCCCTTCAGAATGTTAATGTCGCCCCTCCCAGAGCAGCAGGACCAATCAGTACCCTGCCTGCCTCCACCAGGGCTCTTTGACTTTAGAAAACTGACACAGTGGGACGCCTGGGTGGCTCAGTCGGTCAGGTGTCCGCCTTCGGCTCAGGTCATGATCCCAGGGTTCTGGGATCAAACCCCGCATCGGGCTCCCTGCTCAGCAGGGAGTCTGCTTCTCCCTCTGCCTCTCTCTCATTCTCGCTCTCTCTCAAATAATCTTTTAAAAAATTGGCAAATAAATAATAAACACAGAACCTGAGGTCAGGAGAGGAGGTCATTTCCTTCAAATTCCTACATGAGGGACAGTGGAGCTCAAATAAGTCTAAAACATGAAGGATCCCATGTGCGTAAACATGTAAAGTTCTAAAGCATTAAACACACCTAGTAAAACTCGTTTAAACAAAATCCTACTATGCAGCAGTTCTGAATGAAGTATAAAGAATGTCAATTTCATTGAAGGTTAAATGTCAGGTACATGCCAAGTACCCTACAGAAGTCTGATCATCTAATTCTATTCAACACCCTTCAAAATCAATATCCCCAACCCCATTATCAAAGGGAGAAACTGAGGCCCAGAAGTCGCCTGCCTTCCCCTACAACCACACAGAATGGGAAGGCAGCAGAGGCAGGCTGAACAAGACTAGAGCACCTGCCTCTGTCCACACAACAGACCTAACAGGAGATGCTAATGTAGCCCAAAGAACATTCCAGCCACAAAGGTGACAACCAAAGACTGGTAAAAGTTGCATTCCCCTAGAAGCAGACTCTGAAACAAAGGTTTGAATGTAAATGGCTTGTTTAGGAGGTGATCCCAGGAAGCACTGGAGGGAAGGAAGACTGGAAAGGGCAGGAAGCCAGTCCAGGTACATCAACAAGCAGACGACCACCATGGGCAACTGGGGCTCAGTCCAGTTGGGGACCTCCACTCGAGGGGTCAGGGTCCAGGGTATTTATCCACCCACACCACAGTCACTGGTTGAGGGCTGTTCCAGGAGGACAGGAGGGAGCATTAACTCCATGGCATTTCTCACTGTCCCATGCACAGGCCTGCCTGGCCTCAGCAGGCAGGGAAAGCCCTCAAGCAAAGAACTGCAGGTGCTTGCCACTGAGAGCCAAGGGGTGGGGATGAGCTCAGGGGTATGGGCTGGCCATGCTCAGCCTCTACAAAGGTACAGATACTTTTAGAAAGAATTTTGAGCTTAGTTTTAATCAGAGGCATCTGGTAAAAATATATATAACTGCCAATTCAGAGAAGGGATAGAAATGTAAATATTCCTTTAGCCAGTTTTAAGGGGTAAAGTTCCATTTCGCTATCTGACACTCACCTCGGAGGAATCCTGACTCCATTGTCCAACTGGGTAAGGTTATTGGCATATTTGGATACCGGCAATTCATTTTCCCATGTGTCTGGGTCCTGCTTTCTATATGGAGATTTTGAGCTGAGAACCGCATCACAAGCAATTGTTACCTGTAAGACAAACCCAGACGTCATATGTAAAAACAGTTTGAGAGAATAGCAACTTCTAGAAAATAAGTTTAAAAGTTCGTTAATAAATACAGCCTGATCCAAGAAAATTCAGACAGCAGTGACCATAAGTGCAAGATCCTAGTTAGCTGATTCCAGCACTTTCTCCACGAATCTAGCTAGGGTTTGTCCCTAACCTAGAGTGTGCAGTATTGACAATGATACAAGATAGCAAGGAACCCAATCCAGTCTGTAAACCCAAGCAGATGAGTCAGATTTAACAATTTCTTAGCAAGCAGAGTAAAAAGTATTTGGTGAATGATTTACAAGAGTGAAATTAGCTACAGGAATGCCTAGGATTTACCCAAGTGGTATGTTTTCCTCCTAACAAATATACACCCAGATATCCAATATCCTCAACTCATCACACAATGGCATGCGGTCAAGGGCATTTGAATGGAATGCAAGCAGCATGGCTCCATTTCTTAATCTGGTGCAAATGTGACCCTGGACGGGGACATGCCTAGGTGTCTCTGTGCCAGGTCAGTCAACATCATGAGCAAATCTGTGATGTCCAGCTTGGCACCAACTGACCACAGGGGAAGGGGGTGCAAATTCTCTGCTTTCTCCTAAACCCGATTAATCCGGCACATATGCATATCACCACATTTGCTATTTGCTAAATGCTATAACAACTATTTCTAGCTGTCTTTAAAAACATATTCTGGTGCGGGGCGCCTGGGTGGCTCAGTCATTAAGCATCTGCCTTCGGCTCAGGTCATGATCCCAGGGTCCTGGGATCGAGCCCCCCATCGGGCTCCCTGCTCAGCGGGAAGCCTGCTTCTCCCTCTCCCACTCCCCCCGCTTGTGTTCCCACTCTCTGTGTGTCTCTCTCTGTCAAATAAATAAATAAAATCTAAAAAAAAAAAAAAACATATTCTGGTGGGAATGTAAAATGGGGCAGCCACTTTGGCAAACAGTTTGGCAGTTCCACAAATGGTTAAACTGAGTTACCGCATATATAACCTAGCAATTCGACTCCTAGGTATATATCCAAGAAAAATGAAAATATGTGCCCATGCAAAAACTTACATACAGATGTTCACAGAACATTATTTAGAATAGCCAAAAAGCAGAAACAACCCCGATGCCCATTAATGACAAATGGATAAATAAAATGTCTTATGTCCACACAATGAAATGTTATTCAGCAATAAAAAGGAAGGAAGTCCTGATACATGCCACAACATGAATGAACCTTGAAAATAAATACATGCTAAGTAAAAAAGACCAGCCACAAAGAACTATGTATAATGTATGATTCCATTTATATGAAATGTCCAGAATAGGCAAATCCATCAAGACAGAAAGTAGATGAGTGATTGCCAGAGGCTGAAAGGGATGACAGGTGAAGGGGTGATGAGAATATTCCACAAGGAGATGGTGGCAATGGATGCCCAACTCTGAATACAACAAAAGCCACTGGATGGTTTAAAAAAGTTTTTAAACCAAGGTTTGTATTCTACATCCCTAACATCCTGCACAATTAGCTGAACTTCATGCAGAGTGTTTTCCCCTGGGTAGCCCTAGAACTCATTAAAAGACCATGAAGGAAGCTCCCTCAGCTGCCGTCCCCCGCCCACCCAGCCCATGAGCAATTGCTCTCACTGCTGCATCCAGAATCTGTTTGGAACCTTCCTCTTCTCAACTTCAGTCACACTCGTCTTGGTCCCAGCCACTAACACAGCTCACCCAGACGGCCACACAGCAGCCTCCTTGCAGGTTCCTTTCTCCCACGCCTGCCCCCTCCTCTGCACAGCAGCCAGACTGGTCTGCTGGGAATATCACATCCTCTCCTGCTGCAGCTTAAAACTCTCCAAGGCACTACCGATGGATGGCACTGAGCAAGGCACAGTCAGGAATAAGGAAGAGGTCTCTGCCCTCAGAAAGCTTATATTCCATGACACACCAGGCAGCCATAAATAGATTTAAACCTTTTAAAAGAGATAGTCCCACTCATCTCTCAACACAAGCACTTTTAGACAATTAGCCTTTCCTTTCAATTATCAAAGTTAATCTCCCACTTCCTTCCAGGAGTGCCCCTAGAAAACAGGGTTGAGGTCACCACAAACCCCCTCCTGATCCTCCAGGTTTCGGCTGCCTTAGCACTCGGGCCACACATCCCAAGCTTTTCAGTCTGGTCTGTTATTACAATCTCCTGGTTGCTTCAATGACTATCTCAGTCCCTTCTCTGTCCTCCTCTGAATCTTCTCTGCAGTGCACAATAATGTTGATCAAGATTTGAATACAATATTCTCTCTTTTCTTTGAATATACTTCTTGGTGACACTCAACAAAATTTCCTCAAATTTCTGGGCCACTACGAAATACTGATCTAGTGTTTTCAGAGTATCATCTGAAATCACTTAGCGGCCCTTCATATGGATCATAGCTGAAGATCAGGATCTATTATCCTATAATTATGCCATGAATTGCCTTTCCCTGGATTTGTTGTCTAGAATGAAGAGAAAAAAAAACTTGGTACTAGTCTTGGCTCCATCCCAGGCCTCCTAGGCCTCAAATTCAGTAGTGTTCTGGAACTGACTCAAACTGGCTCACAGAATTGATTGTTAAATTTTAAGAAATTCTGCAAGATGGTTGTTAAACACGGCCATTATTGAAAATTAAATTATAAAAATTTACAATCAAGTAAAATATATTTTTAAAAAGTAACAAACACTCAAAACTCTTCAATTCCTGTTCTACTATATCTTACGAGTTTCTGTGTGCTCTTGAGGTTATTTACATTTACGTTATGTGACTGGCGGGAATTCTATATAATGGTATGCTACTGTAGACTCTCTTTTCAACACTGCTTTCGAGACATCTGTTAGTCTGAAATCAGCCACGGTGGGAATATTAACACCATGGAAATCATCAAACACTACAAAGCAGGCCTTTCCCCCAGGGAGCTGGTTGCTAAATATTTACAAGCACACCATTGCTTGAGTTCCTGATGTCTAAAATGAGCCATTGGATTTCAGGCTATAAGATCTCTACTGAGCTCCAAATGCTATGTCTCTTCAAACTCCACATCACTGAGAGGTGGTTTAACTTTCTGGTAGAATCCACAGAGTTCTTATCTGAAACAGAATTTTTTCTGAGCTGAGAAAAGCTCAAAAGATGAAGGAAGAGTCATCTGGTTGGGTGATTTTCAGCTCAATAATTTTTGTTATTTAAAAGCTTAAAAAAAGAGTCTGCCTTCGGCTCAGGTCATAATCCCAGGGTCCTGGGATCAAGCCCCAGGTCGCGCTCCCTGCTCAATGGAGAGTCTGCTTCTCCCTCTCCCCCTGCTCAGTCTCTATCTCGCTCTCTCTCACACACACACACACTTGCTCACTCACTCTCTCTCAGATAAATAAATAAGTAAGTAAATAAATAAATAAATAAAATCTTTCAAAGCTTAAAACGAGAATATCAAACACCAAAAAATGTAGCAGAAGCATGAAAAGATAGGAACTAGCACCTGATATATAAATAAATCCTATCAGTAACCATCAGATAAACCCAAGCTTTTCCTTCAATTTCTCCACCCCAACTTTCAAATAATTCTCCCTCTCCTTCTTTAGAAAATTTTTATGTATTTCTTGATGCTAAAAGACTGTATTAAAAATTATAACATATATTGAGGGATTCAGATTTCTATGACTCTTCACTTTTATTTAAATAAAAGCATTCACACTTTGAATTATATTCTGAATATAGGAATAATTAAAAACCACTTAAAGGCTCCATTAACTTTTTCACATAAAGGCTTCTCCTTCATAAGTGAGTGAGAGAAAAATCATTTCTCGTGACATTTATTCACAGTGTGCTTCTTTATTTCTTTTCTGACAGCAGACGTAAGAGTTATATTAAACAAGGGCAGGTAGCAAGAACTCTCAGTATCATGGAGATACAAGCTTTAGTATATAATTTCAGGTAATGGGACGAGGTAAGACCATTTTGCCCACTCATACATTTTATCCTTGGTAACGGCCACATGAGTCAACACAGGGAACTGGAGAAAGGAGAGGTAATTTAATTCTCTATGCACTGCTAAACATTGTGCACTTAGCACTAAAAAAGGATATGTCACGTATAATAATTAGAGGAAAGAGCTACAGTAGCTAAATACACAACATTTTCATTTCTATGGTCTTATATTTAGGTAGAAAGTAGGTCAGGGGCAAAAGAGGTTGAATGGTAGAAACCTGGTCTCTAATGACATGGGAACCCCAAGCACAAACACACCCCCCCTCCTGGCAGAAGCAAGTGAGCAGGTGGCTGTAGATACAAAGTCACACAATGTCCTGAGGATTCCCAGACCTAAACACCTGGCTTTTGTTCTGGGGGAGTGCGGGGAGGGAAGAAGAGAGCTAGCATGTCTAAACTCCACGGACCCTGACCCTCCTGCTCCCGGGGGCCAGGCTCTGAGAAGTCAGGGTGTGCACAGAGTGGGAGAGAGGAAAAGAAAGGGAAAAGAACAAAGGAGAGAAGGATGGGGTGGGAGAGACAATACAGGACAGGAGGAAAGAACAGGGAAAATGCTTGGGTCCTTATAGGAGCTCCGCGCCTCCTTACGGGATCAAAGTACAACAGAACGTGGCTTCCTCACCTCCCTTGCCACCCCCAGCTTCATGTCATTCAGGAAGGTGAATGTTGCTCCACGAAAATCAAGGGAAGGGAAGAGAAAAAAAAAATTCACCACTAAATCTAAACGCTAAAACCTAGAAAGTAGTTTTAGTCTTCATGAGGAACAAAACTTTCAAGGAGTCTCACATTACCACGGAGCTCCTGCAGACCTGTGATTTGTAAACGTTTAGTTATTTTTATAACCGTGTTGCTGTTGCTTTGGCAGAGAAACCCTTATTTTTCCCAAACAAAATCTCACGTGGAAGGCTAATATGCAGAAGAGATAAAAATATAGCCATTCCTCTGATCAGAAGACACCCCTCTCCAACAGCCCCTGTACATCTCAGGGGCACAGTGTGAAAATCTAAGCGACAGACTGTGAGTTACAAGGGGCAAGAAACCAGCCCACCGTGGGGGAGGGGCCAGCCCACCGAGGGGGAGGGGCCAGCCCACCGAGGGGGAGGGGCCAGCCCACCGAGGGGAGGCCAGCCCACCGTGGGGGAGGGGGCAACCCACCATGGGGAAGCGGGGGAGGCCAGGCCACAGGGGAGAGACCAGCCCAATGTTTATATACTTAGAGGCCCACACAGCAATGGAAAAAAACGCGCAGGAGAGGGTATCTGGCCGAACTCTACTAAAACCTCACCCTGCAAGACCCTTTCACAGAGAAGAAGCAATATGCTCATGTTCGTTCTCGTTCTTCTCCTCCTCTCATTCAACCTGCCTTCCCCACCCCCCGAGTGCACACACACCACACACGCACACACACCTGACACAGAGAGTCACGCGCATCTAGCTAGCAGCCGTGCACACTCACTGACCAGGGCTGGTAACTCCTCAATATTTGGTAGTGCTATTTCATAGTGGTCTGGGAATATAACAAGTTTGGCTTCGTCTTCATATTCATAATCGTCGCTATTTAAATCGTCATCAGTATCTAGATCTGAGGAAAAAACAAAAACAAAGAACAAGAAGTGAAGAGAGAACATTCTACACCAAGGCAGGACTCACTGCGAAAGCCAGAGATCCACAGGAATGACAAACCAACAGCATGACATTTACGATTCCCTCCTCTGACGACCATCCGTCTGCCCCAAACCAGGAGTAAAAGGCCTACTATCTTTCCTAAGTTATGAATACTTATTAATAACTGACAGATGTATAAAGACTGAGACTGATCACACAGCTTTACAATTAAAATAGACACATGTGCTAGATATTCAATTTGTAAAGACTTTTAAAGGAGTAAATGGTTCATTCTGATCTGTTGGGCACCTGGCTCCTGACTGCATAAGAAATGGACTGGAATGTTTTTCACAACACTGTAATATGGAAGAAAGTACGGGGTTTCAGCATACATAAACCAAGGTTCAATTCCAGCTCCAAAATTTAATGTAACTTTGAGCAAGTCACAAAGTCTCTAATCCTTAGTTTCCCCATTTGCAGAATGGAGATAATATCTCTTATCTCACAAAGCTTATACGAGGAATAAATAAGAAATTGTGGACAAGAGACCTGGCACATAATAGGTAGTCAGTAAGTGATAGCTACTATTTAAAAACAAAATCTCAATCTCCCTCTCTCTGTCTCTGTCTCTCTCTCCCCATCCTCCTCTAGGAGTTATTAAGATATTGTATCGTAAATCAGAGGGGAAAACCCCATAATATAAGTAGTCCTGTTGTCCTCAGGCTGTGCAGAATTTTCAGTAAGAAAACTGAGCTCCTCTAGCCTGCTATGTATCAAGTCATCACCTGTTTGCTTGGCTAATCTCTGGTGAAGGTTAAGTGAAGGCTCAAGGAAATGTCTTGTCACAATATTTACATGGACATGTCAGCCTTACATTCACATGGATGCCAGCATCCCAGATCAGGTTTGTATATTTAGATGTTTGGAACTATGGTGACAAGGAGCTATTGAGCCATATTCCACTCACATCACACATAAACAGGTACACAAACACAGGTCTGTAGACAGACAAAAGTTATTTTCCTAGATGAAGCAACCACCTGAGAACCAAAGGATCTACGTTCTGTTATTACCTTGTTGTTTGCCTCCAACCAAAAACCTAGTATCTTTTTGTGTACAGTTCTCCTGAATTCTCAAAAGGAGACAGTGGAAAATGAGATACAGGGAAAACACGGTCTCAACAATTTAATAAAAGATTCCAAATAATAAGAATCAGAAATGCCAAAATAAATAGCCAACATTATTAGATAGCATAATAGGTCAGTTTGACAAAAGGCAATGTTAAAGATGATTCTAAGAGTTTAAGAAGTCGTTAAAAGCGTTATTTGCTAGATGGGATGCTGCCCAATTCATGAGTCATGTAATAAAAGCAATTAGATCTTCAATTTTTTAAAAAAGTAACAAAAGGCATTTACTTAAAGGAAATGGTTCAAATAAAGACAGACATTCTATACGTCATAAAAATTTGAATGCCCCAATACCTATAATTTTAAAAATCAGAACCTAAATGTTCAATGAGAATGGTGTTCAACCCAGTAGAGTATTATTTAAATGATACTTATTTAGACTATGTAGAAACATGGAAATATTTATGCTACGTCAATGTTAAAAATACAAAATTCACCTTCACTGTAAAGACAACTTCGTAAAAGTTACGCTCATAGACGAGAAATAGAAGGAAATCCGAACAAATGAAAACAGTGAGTGTGTGAGCATTTTTCTATTCTTAAATTTTTATTATATCTTTTATAACAAGTTTAAGGAACGGAAGTACAACTCTTTTGTTTTTGTGTACAGATTCGGCTCATATTACATATTATCTAAGCTTCTCTTGTCCACAGAAAACACACTCACTTAATACTAAGTCAAGTCTTACCTGGCCAGACACAATGATAAACTATGTCTAAAAAAATCCCGCTCTGTCATTTACTATGTAACCCTGGGCAAGGTCTTTCCGAGTTTATTTTCCTCAGGAGCACGCTATGAACAATATCTGCCCCCACAAGATTGCTGCGAGGATTAGACAAGATAATGTTTTAAGGCATCTGGTGTAGGATCTGGCAGGTGTTGGGGCTCCATAGAGAGCAGCCACCATCATCACCATCACCCCCTTCCCTACACTCCTGACAACCAACATAATCACAAGTGCCCTCCCCTCCCTTTGGCTCGTCCCAGGGATCCTGCTCTGTGATCTCAGGATGGAGAACATATGAACTTCAAAGGCTTCTAGACTGTAAACTGTCAGTGCAGGAAACAGATCTTGTTCACCTTGCATATGCCCAGCCCCTGCACAGTACCCAGCACACACCACTCACGCACTAAGTATCAATGAAAGGAGACTTCAGGAACTTAAAAGCCCCAATATGCTAGGGACAACGGCAAAGCAGGAGTCTCCAAAGGGTGGTTGTGGGTTTGGGGTTTTTTTAATTGGTAACGGGTATGTGCTTAAAAATAAGCACAACTGCTGTTGTGTAAAAAAGCAAGAACTTTTTTGGGCTTCTTTATACTCCATCTATAGTTGCTTTTATTTTTATTTTTAATTCAATGGGATAGAAGGGGACCGTGATCCTTCCCAAACATCTTTATCCAAATTAAGGAAAAGTCACAGAAGTAAGTTACACTCTGGTTTTAAGGGACAAATCTAAGATTTCTCCTAAATATATATGACCCCACAATCCTAAGTATAAATCTGTAAGTTCTAAATTTCCCTAATTAGAGTCTTACCACCCCAAAAATATCTAGTTGAGGAACCTACAGAGAAATTATACCCTAGGGACCAGTAGGACTAGGACCTCCCAACCTCTCCCAGCAGCTACTTTCCACTATGGCTATTAACTTGCAATACCTGACTGGACTCTTTTTCTAAATTAAAAAAAAATGTTTTTAATAATTTCTTCCCAATTCAACTTCAGTGATCCTCTCAGATCCTTGGGAGAAGTGGCTGGTACCACAGCCATTTCCAAGAAGCATCTCACTTAAGCTGAGAAGCAGCACCATGGAAGACCCTTAAATCAAACCAGGACTCGGACACCCAGCTCAGAGTTCTCCCCGGCCTGACCAGATTGACTAATCTGTGTGCTCAAGGTGAGAGAAGTCTGGCTGATCTAGTGCCGTGAAATCTGACCAACCATTTACCCTCACAAGAAGGTATGGGGCAAACCTCCTTGAACACAGACCCTGGTCTGGGACCTACTTCAGAGGGAAGTGGCAAAATGGAGTTTACTAGAACCTTCTGGCCCTTATATATACAGCTGAGTTTCCTGAACAGGCCCATTCCTAGAACTTTCCACAAATGCTCTGTTTTCAACCCATTTCTCATCAAGTATGAATGCTAGGGCTAAAACCAAAAAAGTGGAAATTTAAGCTCTCTGAGTTTTAGTGGTGGTTCTTCAATGTCCGAGACTTCAGACACAAAAGAACTTGACTCCTTTACTCCTATTTCTGAAAGTTGGTGGGAAGGTGGGGAAGCCAATAAAAATGTGAGTATTTAACACTGTTTTAATGACATACCAAAGATCTGCACTAAATGCCTTAGCAGTTATTTACACATCTATACACATTTGTAGCTTGACTGTAAAAAATATGTAAGATTAGGCCAGAACCACATCATGAGTCCTGGGGTATTTCTTTGAAGATCCTGGACTCCCTAATATCCACCCCCTTTCTCTCCTTCCATCTCATAAAACAGTAAGTTTTGTATTAGCTGAGTCTAAAAATTCACAATCTCCCCTATCGGTGTAAGTTATCCTTTAAAAGATAACCTAACAGTGTCCCTCTCTAGCTTAAAAACATTGACACAGAGCTACTCACTTCCTCAGTGCACAGCGGCCCTAAGCCAAAAGAAATGCCCAATAGCTCTGTTTGTTTAGTAGTTGGGTCCAAACAACTTAATAAGTATTTATGTTCTAATGACTTAGTAACCATTTGAAAAAAATAATATACATAAATGGAAAGGCAGAAATGTTTTATTTCACTCTTAAATCACCACAATCCCTTGCTAACGGGATGTGTGCCCCTGTTGGACACTGCACAGCTTCTTTCTGAATCAAAAGGAACACAGCCTCCCTCATGTCCCGTTCCACATTTATTTTTCACATGGTACCTGCCTTTTACCATAGAAACCACCAAAACATCTGCTCCACAAAGAGGTGAAGTCACTGAAAGGAATTTAGGATTCTCCGATAGTAAAACTACGCCATGCTAATACTTCATGCAATGTTCAAGTATCACTGCTGTTCCCTTGAAGTGTTAAAATACCCTGTGGTGCACCTGTGAGTTCACTGTAGCACCCTTGGGTGCCTCAGAGCACAGTTTGGAAACTAAGTGTTAATGGTCCCAACTGCCTAGAGGAAAAAAGTCTAAAAGCATGGTATATATTATACTATGGCTGGAAGAATATACAAGATATATAAGAATGTGCAAATAGAAAATACTATTTGTCTCTGGGGAGAGTAACCAAGTAAGCTAGGAGGCAGAGAAGCGAAAAAGACTTACTTTTCATTATAGAGCCCCTTATAACTTTTCAATTTTAAGCTTTGTCCAAAAAACATTGTTCTAAAAATGTTTTTTAAATCCTAAGTATAAAAAGTATAAAATTAAGTGATTCAAAAATTAATAATTGTCATTGTTGATTTAAACACACACACACCCACACACACACCAGCAAGAGCTAGAGCTGAGGGAAGAATCCTTAACTGTGACTTCACCTGAATGAACATCAGGGTAATCGGGAAGAGTGACTTGAATGTTGAGGGGCAAGATGGTGCTCCAGAGACGGACAGGCCATTCAGCACCAGCTCAGTTTCCCTTATAGAATCAATATTGAAGGTCATAATTGAATGATTCAGTGGGTTCAATGTTCACTGTTGAGCCAGTGAAAAAGGAATTGGTCACGAAGTCATGAAGTGACTGGGGAAAAAGAAGCTTCTATCCAAGAGAAAGCATTAATCAGCTACATCTATTTTGTGAGGGGAAGATGGGCATCGTGATGACACTTTAATAGCAATGAAAAAAATGCTTTCTAGTCAAAGAAACAAAGAGACTGCAAGAGAGTTCTGAGTTCTCTTCCTCTCCAAGAAGAGACAACCCCAACATCCCTTTTAGGGAAGGAGTATGTGGCAGAGGCTACAAGCTGCCTCCCAGTGGCCACTCTCCCCTTCTTCCTCAGACAGACTTTACTCAATGAAGCCGGTTAATAAACTTAATGTACTTCCCAGTCTCCTGTACAGCACAAGGTATGACCACGTGACCAAGTCCTGACCAGAGAGGTGTAAAGTGAAGTGTTGCTTAGGGTCTGTGAGAAGACTGACAAAAGGAAGCTGATGACTCCACAGGGAGACTAGATATTTTTTTTGTCCTTCCCCCCTTCCTCTTCGCTCTTTCTGGGATGGCGATGTAATGGTGGGAGTTCCAGAAGCCATTTTGTACCATGTAGTGACCATGAAGTTAGAATCACACAGCAGGATGGAAGGTGAAGCAGTCTAGATGGAGGGGAAGAGTCTAGATCCTGATGAACATGAGGCCATCACATCAGCCTGGACTTGCTGCTTCCCGATATCCTCTACATGAGAGACAAATAAACATCTACCTTATTTAAAGTCACCAATATTTTAACTTTTCTGTTGCATAAGCCAGATCTAAGCATAATATGGTACTTCACTTGAATGTACAGTCCACATCAGCTTGAAAACAGCTGTGATCAGTGTAATAAGAGAAAAGTGACTGCTCCTAGGGGACATGAAGCATCATATCGAGGGAACTGTAAATCTGGACTTGCAAAACCAAATTCTTACTGGGATGAAGCAGCCAACATCAATGTGTGACGTATCTGGGTAACAAACAATAGAGAGGAACAGGGCCTGAGGCAAGCCCCAAAGTACCAATGGTGTTTACATTTAAATTTTTTAAAAAACTGGTGGAGTCCAAACAGAATATATTTGCTGGACTGTAACTTTTAGGTATGTTCTGTGGTTTTCTAAGATATGGAATGTTGAGTGAACACAGACGGCAGCCTATAGATATAGACGGCAGAAATGGAACAGTAGGTTAGCATTCCCAAGAAGCAATGGAAGAGGTCCACACAGTGTGAAGCACAAAACCTCAGTGTTTACTTTTGGATTAATTCTTAAAATAGTTACTTTACTATATCCTCTACCACCAAAGTGATCACTAGAGAAATCAAACTGCAAGGTCTTTAAGCAAAAGACACAAAGGTTAAAGGACAGGAGGCCAGCTGACTTCTCCATTCAGCCAAAGAGAAAAATGAAAAATAACACCAGTAATTCAAAATGTTTAATTATTTCCACCTTTGAAAATGCCATGTTGATGCCATTTAATTCAGAAGTCACATCATCTCTATTCATAGAAGGGAGCCCAAGGCTAATAACCAAAGCATCAGATTGCACCCAATCATTTCAGCTTTGAGGCCCATTCTGAGCTGGTTTCGGTTTGGTTGGTTGATTTGGGTTGTGGTTCAAAGACCACAGAGAGGTGGGAAAGATTGGCCAGGGTAGAAAAACCAACTGTAGATAAGCCTCACAAAGAAAACCACGACTGAAAACCAGGACAGAAAACAACAAGCACAAGTCCAGTGTAGAATAATGGAGACTCAATAATGGAGACTCAAAGCAGGAAGGACACTCAGCTCCATGACTGTTTCCAATGGCTTAACTTTTCAAATAATTAATGTGTCTTTTCATTACAACAGTAACACATGTTTGTTATAGAAAAAATTTAAACCAGATAAGCAGAAAGAAGAAAATAAAAATCACCTCAATCCCACCACTAGGAAAGAGCTACAATATTAACAATCTGGAATATATTTTGCCAGACTCTTCTGGACTCTCAGTTATACATGTATACATGTGTGTACATACCCACACATGTGTACATACATGTAAACACATACATACACACACATACACATGTGTATAGATTTTTTTTTACCAAAATGAAATCATAACATGCAAATGATTTTGAAGTTTCTTTCAAACCATAATCCTAGGCATTTAGGGATATAAACTTGCTTGGTCAAAAATTATCAAGTCCCTTTTTCTCCTGGCAAAAGCATTTCAGAAGTTTAATATGAAAAATGAGCATGATGACATGATACAGAAACTGGTACTCATTTGGCTTTTCTGAATGAGGGAGAAGAAAATCACTGCTAGGCACACACCGCAGTAATCACCGCTGCAGGCAAGATCCACAGGCAGATGATACAATTAGTGTGCAAAGCTTTGAGGAGAAACAAGATATTAGCATAGTCTCCAAGTATTACTCCCAAAGTATTCATTAATTACACTGTATCTTCACAGTGGAGAAACCCAGCCAACACCACCTCACCAAGGGATCAAGGTTACAGCACCAACATGAAGACATCTCAGCATCACAGGCCCCCCCGTATCATGCACTGAGGAGGCCACATCGCCTCTGTGGTGTTCTTGCCAAAAATGCATTACCTCAGATTTTGGAGGAAACACCAGACGAACCTGAACTGAGGAACATTCTACAGAATAACTAGCCAGTACTCTTGAAAAGTGTCATGATTATTAAAGACAAAAAAAAAAAAAAAACTGAGGAACTATCAAAGATTAGAGAGGATTAAAAAAAATGACAACTAAATACAACATGGGATCCTAAAAAAAAAAAAAAAGGACATTAGTGGGAAAAAATGGTGAAATCTGAATAAAATCTGCAGCTGAGCTAATATTAAAAAAAGAAATAATGTCTCTACTTTCAAGGCAGTGAAAAAGGAGAGCAGAAGCAGTATCATAATTACTCTCCAGTCACTGTAAGTATAACTGCTTCAGAACACTAAACCCAACTCTAAGAGTGCTAGAAGCATCCTTCGCCACTAGGTAAACACAGAGCGGAGGCAGATAATCGCAAGTTAAATGGGTTCCTCTTATCATTAAATTGTAGAGCAATAAATAACCTATTATTCCAAATCAAATAAGCACGTGCACATACACACACACAGAAAATCTGGGCACACTATTGATAACTATTTACATTACCTAAAAAAATCTTGGAATTCCTCCGTTTTGGTAAAGCTCCACCAGATGCCCCTCTTACCTTCTGAAAAGAAAACAAGAGATTGTTAAAATGCAGCCTATAGAATAGACAATGGGGAAAGAGTGGGGAGAATACATCTCACAGGTTCTCGGATTTTACAAAAGGCCAAGATGAAATTCTCAACCTGGACTAGAGATTCCAGGATAAACCAGAACTTGACCAGGTCAATGGAGGTAGGTGAAGGGCAACGCTATTGTTCTACCTGATTATTTTCACCAAGTTATCAAGACAGCACTTCTGGAAAGGGAAAGGAACCAGGGATCAAGGTGAACTAGACATTTCAACTTCGAATCGGCACATACTCCCAAGAGGCTGGAGTCCATGCCCAATGCTGGAACTACTCTGGAGAGATGATGGTGACTCCTGGAGAGAAGGCTCTTATTCCCTTATCCCCCTGCTACCCACTGGGTCCCTGTGCTTGGTCCTGGGCATGCACAACAATCACTGTTGAAAGAGTAAATAAATACTGATAAGCAGTCGCTGATATTCTGGTCATATTAAATCTCAGTCTAACCTCCCTGAACATTTCTGGAGCACCAACTAATGGCTAGTTGCCATCTGAGGCTTCGTGGATTTTCTACCTCTGGTAGAAGTCCGTGGCAGCAATGAAATAAATGCCCATCAAGTGGTTAAGCTAAAGAAATAATTCGTTACCCTTCCGACACACACAAAATTTTACCCTCAAATAGGATTATAAAAATTTTTGTTTCGGGCACCTGGGTGGCTCAGTCAGTTAAGCATCTGCCTTCAGCTCAGGTCATGATCTCAGGGTCCTGGGATGGAGCCCCGCATCGGGCTCCCTGCTCAGTGGGGTCTGCTTCTCCCTCTCCCTCTGCTGCTCCCCCTGCTTGTGCTCGCTCGCTCTCTCAAATAAATAAAATTTAAATTTTTTTTTTGTTTCAAATGGCCCAAATCGTATTTCTACACTGTTTGTCCTCTCGGTGATTAGAAAAGAGCACATTTCCAGCACACCATGGCATGAGGGTCAAAGCCCAGCATCTTCCCAAGTAGCCACATGTTGTGGCAGCATCGAGGCCTTGCTACTGCTTTAGTTTGTTCCCTTACCAGTCTTAAGTCTCCTTTGCCACACTTTATTATTTGGCATTGAAGGCTGACTCATCTTTGTGATTCTCACATTAAGTTTTTACAGCTTCTACTATAAGTTTATAGTTTACATCTTAAGCATGTGAAAATGATTGAACACTTTAGCTCAAAACCTGTCTCTCCAAATACTCATGCCAAATTCTTGTCCCCTCTCTTGGAATCCCTCTCCTCCAAGGTCTCTGAGCCGCTGTTCCTCTCCCCACCACGTGCCTGTCTCAAAAAAGGGATGAAATAAAACCTGTACCAAAGGCACATTTAGCAGTCCTGGAGGTCACTTGAAATCTCTCTACCGAAGTTTATGGCATGCTTTTAATTGTTCCAACCTCACTGTCTCCTCCATTCCTGCAGGATGGTGGAGGGAGAAAGAAGGAGAGGGGCTGCATGAAGACCTGTTAGACTACGAAGCTCTCCCTGATTCTGCCATTCACACCTTAGACTTGGAGATTTGCTTCCTTTCAGGAAAAACAAAAACAAAAAAACCCACTAGGTTTTCCTTCCAAAGACCATCGCCTCTGTGCCTGCCTCAGTCTCCACTAGAAATCAACAGGGTTTGAGAAACGGGAACTCCTTGGTCTGCAAACATGACTGTGCCCATGGGTCAGGCTCTGTGATGGCACTGAGGCTGCAAAGTAAATGAAGACATGGTCCATCCCTTGAGCAGCCCACCAGCAAAGTAGGGGAGGATATATGCAAACAAATAGCTCAATAGATTCTGGTGAGTATTAAGAGATATGTGAAAAAGGGCGCCTGGGTGGCTCAGTTGGTTAAGCGACTGCCTTCGGCTCAGGTCATGATCCTGGAGTCCCAGGATCGAGTCCCGCATCGGGCTCCTTGCTCGGCAGGGAGTCTGCTTCTCCCTCTCATGCTCTCTGTCTCTCATTCTCTCTCTCAAATAAATAAATAAAATCTTTAAAAAAAAAAAAAGAGATGTGAAAAAGGTAGGATCATAAGAAGGAAATGACAGTTCTGGAGGTGGAGATTGTGGGCAGGTAAGAAGAGCAGGTCTGGCATTTAGCAACTGCTCAGCAAATATTTGTTCAATGGATGGATGGATGATGGATGGATAGATGGATGAATAAACAGATGAATGGATGGACAGATGGATGGATCGATGGATGATGAATGGATGGATGATGGATGAATGTATGAATGGATGGATGATGGATGAATGTATGAATGGATGGATGATTAATGGATGAAGGAAGGAAGGAAGGAAGGAAGGAAGGAAGGAAGGACGGAAGGAAGGAACAGGTAGATAAATGGATGGATGGATGGATGGTGGATGGATAGACAGATGATGGATAGACAGATGGATATGCTGACCACAGGGAATACAAGTATGAGAGGAATGAAACATCCCAGAGAGAAAAGACAAACAGCATGTACAAAGGTATGAAATCATAGTGTATTTCATGAAGAAGTGGTTTGATATATCTAAAGCACAAAGTTAGTGGAGTAAAAGTAGAGTCAGAAAGGCTAGAAGGGTCCAGATTATGGAAGGCCTTGTAATCACATGCAAAAAAAGAAAAAAAAAATTTGGACTTCAACCTGCAACAAAGGGAGATACCAGAGATTTAAGCTTCAGAGTCCCACAGATGCACAGATACATGCATCTGAAAAGATCACTCTGGGGGCAGCATGCACACTGGTTGGGATGCAAGGAGGCAAGTTTGAAGGAAAGATTACTATGGAGAGGACAGGATGGACTTCAGAGCCATTTGGGCGGTGCAGATAACCAGACTTGGGTCACCAACCAGCCATGGAATGAAAGAAGTATCCAAAAGATTTCTAGGTCTCTAGAATTCAAGATGAAGGACAACTCTGAGAAAGAGGATTATTCACTGAGTCTGGGCACACTGAGCTCGAAGTACCTATGAGGTGTTCAAGTAGGAAAAGTCACATCAGAGTCAGATGGCCAGATCTTTGGCTCTGGAGAGACACTGATTAGGAAGTCATCGGTTCAGAGACAGTGGTTAAACAAGGAAATGGACAACACTGATGAGGAAGAGTAGCTTTCAGAGAAAGATGGTCAAAAGGCAACCTGGCCCCATCAAAAAGGAGAATTACAGACCAATATCCCTGATGAACATGGATGCAAAAATTCTCACCAAAATACTAGCCAATAGGATCCAACAGTACATTAAAAGGATTATTCACCACGACCAAGTCGGATTTATCCCTGGGCTGCAAGGTTGGTTCAACATCCGCAAATCAATCAATGTGATACAATACATTAACAAAAGAAAGAACAAGAATCATATGATCCTCTCAATAGATGCAGAAAAAGCATTTGACAAAGTACAGCATCCTTTCTTGATCAAAACTCTTCAGAGTATAGGGATAGAGGGTACATACCTCAATATCATAAAAGCCATCTATGAAAAACCTACAGCGAATATCATTCTCAATGGGGAAAAACTGAGAGCTTTCCCCCTAAGGTCAGGAACGCGGCAGGGATGTCCACTATCACCACTGCTATTCAACATAGTATTGGAAGTCCTAGCCACAGCAATCAGACAACAAAAAGAAATCAAAGGCATCCAAATTGGCAAAGAAGAAGTCAAACTCTCACTCTTTGCAGATGATATGATACTTTATGTGGAAAATCCCAAAGACTCCACCCCAAAACTGCTAGAACTCATACAGGAATTCAGTAAAGTGGCAGGATATAAAATCAATGCACAGAAGTCAGTGGCATTCCTATACACCAACAACAAGTCAGAAGAAAGAGAAATTAAGGAGTCGATCCCATTTACAATTGCACCCAAAACCATAAGGTACCTAGGAATAAATCTCACCAAAGAGGCAAAGGATCTGTACTCAGAAAACTATAAAATACTCATGAAAGAAATTGAGGAAGACACAAAGAAATGGAAAAACGTTCCATGCTCATGGATTGGAAGAACAAATATTGTGAAGATGTCAATCCTACCTAGAGCAATCTACATATTCAATGCAATCCCCATCAAAATACCATCCACTTTCTTCAAAGAAATGGAACAAATAATCCTAAAATTTGTATGGAACCAGAAAAGACCCCAAATAGCCAGAGGAATGTTGAAAAAGAAAAGCAAAGCTGGCGGCATCACAATTCCAGACTTCCAGCTCTACTACAAAGCTGTCATCATCAAGACAGTATGGTACTGGCACAAAAACAGACACATAGATCAATGGAACAGAATAGAGAGCCCAGAAATGGACCCTCAACTATATGGTCAACTAATCTTTGACAAAGCAGGAAAGAATGTCCAATGGAAAAAAGACAGTCTCTTCAACAAATGGTGTTGGGAAAATTGGACAGCCACATGCAGAAGAATGAAACTGGACCATTTCCTTACACCACACACAAAAATAGACTCCAAATGGTTGAAAGACCTCAATGTGAGACAGGAGTCCATCAAAATCCTAAAGGAGAACACAGGCAGCAACCTCTTCGACCTCAGCCGCAGCAACTTCTTCCTAGAAACATCGCCAAAGGCAAGGGAAGCAAGGGCAAAAATGAACTATTGGGACTTCATCAAGATAAAAAGCTTTTGCAAAGCAAAGGAAACAGTCAACAAAACCAAAAGACAACTGACAGAATGGGAGAAGATATTTGCAAATGACATATCAGATAAAGGGCTAGTATCCAAAATCTATAAAGAACTCATCAAACTCAACACCAAAAGAACAAAGAATCCAATCAAGAAATGGGCAGAAGACATGAACAGACATTTTTCCAAAGAAGACATCCAAATGGCCAACAGACACATGAAAAAGTGTTCAATATCGCTCGGCATCAGGGAAATCCAAATCAAAACCTCAATGAGATACCACCTCACACCAGTCAGAATGGCTAAAATTAACAAGTCAGGAAATGACAGATGTTGGCGGGGATGCGGAGAAAGGGGAACCCTCCTACACTGTTGGTGGGAATGCAAGCTGGTGCAGCCACTCTGGAAAACAGTATGGAGGTTCCTCAAAAAGTTGAAAATAGAGCTACCATATGATCCAGCAATTGCACTACTGGGTATTTACCCCAAAGATACAAAAGTAGGGACCCGAAAGGCTACGTGCACCCCGATGTTTATAGCAGCAATGTCCACAATAGCCAAACTGTGGAAAGAGCCAAGATGTCCATCGACAGATGAATGGATAAAGAAGATGTGGTATATATATACAATGGAATATTATGCAGCCATCAAAAGGAATGAGATCTTGCCATTTGCAACAACGTGGATGGAACTGGAGGGTATTATGCTGAGCGAAATAAGTCAAACAGAGAAAGACATGTACCATATGATCTCACTGATATGAGGAATTCTTAATCTCAGGAAACAAACTGAGGGTTGCTGGAGTGGGGGGTGGGGTGGGAGGGATGGGGTGACTGGGTGATGGACACTGGGGAGGGTATGTGTTCTGGTAAGCGCTGTGAATTGTGCAAGACTGTTGAATCTCAGATCTGTACCTCTGAAACAAATAATGCAATATATGTTAAGAAAGGAAAAAAAGAAGAAGAAGAATGTAGCAGGAGGGGAAGAATGAAGGGGGGGAAATCGGAGGGGGAGAAGAACCATGAGAGACAATGGACTCTGATAAACAAACTGAGGGTTCTAGAGGGGAGGGGGTTGGGAGGATGGGTTAGCCTGGTGATGGGTATTGAGGAGGGCACGCTCTGCATGGAGCACTGGGTGTTATGCACAAACAATGAATCATGGAACACTATATCTAAAACTAATGATGTAATGTATGGGGATTAACATAACAATAAAAAAATTAAAAAAAAAAAAAAGGCAACCTGGGAAGTGTGGATATTTAAGGAATAAATGAATGAAGAGATGCCAGTGAGACAAAGTCAGAAAAGGCAGCCTAAAAAAACAAGAGGAAGCCAGGAAAGAATGGTGCCAACGAAAGCAGGAGAGGAGCAGTTCCAAGAGGGAAGCAAGTTCAAATACTCAAAAAGCCAAGCAAAATCAGGGCTGAAACATATCCACCAAGCAAGACAATGCAGCGGTCACCACAGCCCTGGCAGTTTTAGTGGATTAGCAGGAAGATCGACCCAACGGCAATGCTGAACTTCCAGCGAGGGATACTAGAGATGATGAGAACAGGAAAGCTTTTAAAGACACTTTACTTGAGGGATGGGTTGGCCAAAGGAGGACACAAATTACAGGGACAGTTTTGTGATGTGTTCTTTTTTAAGGTGGAAGGAAAAAGCCAGAAGAGCGAGATGTTGAAGAAAAGGGAGTTAAGGAAGAAGCAAGTTTCCGAGGAGGAAACAGAGCTGTGAGGACAGAGAACATAGCTTTCTGCTGGGTTGTGGGAACCCAAGGCAAGCAGCTCAGGAAGTTCCTGTCCAGCGTCCCTGTTTCTCAGGGAAGTACAAGTCAAATCGTTTTCTGAGGATGATGAGGGAGGCCTCCCTGGTAGCGCCCTGAGGACGGCACCCAGAGTCTGGAGTGGGAGAAGCTGCAGGCCAGGTTTGCTGGGCAGTGAGTGGGCCCAGCAGAAGGGGGAGGCCAGGAGTCTAACAGGGCCCCAGACCATGGTGGTGCAGGATTGCTCGCAGTGTGCTCCTGGAAGCCAGGACGACACTGACAGCATGACTAGCCAGAGCTCTGGGGACAGTTAAGGAGGCAAGACAAGGGCATAAGAGCCCCTTGAGGGCACTGGTGGTAAGAGAACATTTTAAGCCCTGAGAAGCCATCTCAACAAACAGGGGAAGTGGTCACCTGGACAAGTCACGGGCCTGCAAACTGTAAGGAGGGAAAACAACAGAGTGAAATCAGAATAAATGAGAGCTAAACTGAGAAAAGGTTGTGGTCAGAGAGTGAAATATTTAACTGAAAAGTTAAGAGGCAGAGCTAACCGCACAAGACTGCCAGCATTCTGCAATTCTACCACAAGCTTTGGAACAAGTTATCTCAAGCCTCAGGGCCTAGGTTTCATTTCCACCCCCCCGGTTTCCTAAACCTTCATCATTTTATCCTAAGACATATGTCCGGGACAAAGCATACCTCATAAGAATTGCTAGGTCCCACATAACAAGAGCAGTGAATATAAATCATGTACTATCAGGTGAACATTAGATTATTTTAAAGCTAATCATTGAGTTGATGGCTTATCTGACCTCCTGGCCTTTCTTCCTCCTCTTCCTCCTACTCTGCCCACTGTCCAATTTGGGGATCTCTCCTGTGTCTGGAACTTAAACAGAGAACATATTAGATAGGCTAGGATGAACGATCAGATGAACTTCAAATCAGCATCGACTCTTTAGAAGTTCCAACACAGTCTACAAACTATTAGGACTGAAGTGAAAGCTGAATAGTATTGCTAAGTATAAAAGTCAATATTTGAATATTATAACATCCCCAAATATCATCAATAACCAATTAAAATACATGAAGTAAAAATTAGCAGTAACAACAGTTACAAAAATTACAGAGTACCTAAAAAAATCTCACAAAATACAAGCTCTTTTATTGAAAATTACAAAATAGTATTTAAGGAGACAAAAGAGAACTGAATAAACAGAGAGTATGTCATTTTGAATACTCATTCAATAAATATTTATGAAGCACCTACTATGTGCTGGGACTGTTAAGTGCTGAAGACACAGAACTGAACAAAACAGACAAAAATCCTTGCCCTCAATGGAGTTTACCCGATGCTGTGGATTATAGATTAATCTCTAAATTCACTGTGTTCGTGCTCAAAATCTCAACAGGATTTTTTAAACTAGATGAACTGATTCTAAAATCTACATAGAAAAATAAATGTCTAAACCCAGGGAAGTTCTGGAAAAAGTGCTTGCACTACCAGATATCAAGGCTTGCTGCAATAATGCAGAGACAGAAAAATAAGATCAACAGAAAAGAACCGAGAGCCCCAAAACAGACCCAGGTACAAATGGCCAGTCAAAATATAAAAAAAAAAAGATGGTACTATAAATCATTGAAAAAGACTGCACTACTCTTGTAAGAGCAGGACAACTGGTTACCAGTGAGGAAAATAAAAAACAGATTCCCATACTTCACACAAATACAACAATAAACTATAGACTGATTAAAGTTCAAAAATGTCACACATATGCTCATGCAAACACACATGCACTTCAAAAACAAAAGTATTAAAAGAAATATGGTTATAACCTTGAGTTGGGAAACAATTTCTTAGATAAGATACAAAAGGCACAATTCATAAGAAAAAAGTTTAATAAATCTAACATCAAATTCAAAACTTCTATACACAATAATTCATAAATGAAGCAAAAAGTCAAGCCACAGACCATAAGAAAAAAGGAAAACCAGAGAAGAGAAAACCAGGAAGAGAAAACCAGGATGGCCGATAGACATATATAAAGATGTCCAACCCTCCCAGAAGGAAATGCCAATCATTTAGATGCCACTTTGCAACCATTAGATTGGCAAAAATCAAAAGTCTGACCAAGTGTTGGTGAGGGTGTGGGAAAACAGGAATTGATAATCAGTGCAGATAGGAGTATAAATTGGTGCAACCACACGGGGGAAGGATTTGGCAATACCTCACCAAAATGAAGATAAGCACACCCACACACAACATTACCATTTCCAGATATTTAATGGTTGCCTCGTTTGTAGAAGCGAAAAAGAAAAAAAAAAAAATGGGAACAATCTAAATGTTCATCTATAGGACAGCAGGATAATAAATGACAAGGTACTCTTAAGAGGGAATAATAAATCATAAAATGAATTAAGTATATTCAGATGCATTGCAACACGAATAGAGTTCAAGAACAATGTGAAAAGGGAAAGCTCTACACAGAATTATAGGTAACAGTATGATAGTATTTATCTACATCTTAAAAACACATAAAGTCCTTCTATATATTGTTCATAACTATCCATACATAAATGAAATATAATGACATACATAGGAATGAGAACAAAATCGCAGCCATGGTTACTACTGAGGAGGGAAACAAAAGGGACTTGAGCTTTCAGGAAAGCTCTTTCTCTTGCTCAAAAAAAAAAAAAAAAAGTCTGAAGCAAAAACATCCAAATATTTTTTTATTTCTGATTTGTGGATTTCTGACATTATTCTGTGTACTTGTCTGTATTTTTGACTTAATTTTTTTCCTTCAATCGATTCATGTCTTATTAACACTAATGAGAAATTCAGAGGAAGAGAAAAATTAAACTGGGTAAGGTAGGGTTTGGGGAAATCTATGAATTTCTGCCAACAGTCATGTTTCTGTTTCCCATCATCAAAGGGCATCAGAAGTCACGTGGGCAGAGTAAACCCTCCAGGTGATAACGCACAGCACAACAACGTTACCGGAAAGATCTCAAGGCCAGTTCTCCCAGCGTGTGTCTCACCTCTCGCACGTGTCTTTTCAGGTGCATGTATACACTCTGTCCAGTTTTTCGAAAATGTCTTTCAACATGTTCCCTTCCAAAGGCCAAAAATGTATTCATGCATACATAGAGTCCACCTTCAGAATTCTAGGAGAAAGAGACAGATGACAAAATTAGCCGGGCATACCTCGCCAAGTCATTTAAATACAAAAAAGGGGAAGGGAAGGAGGGCGAACGAGGAAGACAAGGCCCAGCAAAAGGCCACCTGGTCGTCGTAATCCCCTGCGATGACCCTCCAGGGCTCCACAGCCACGCACGGCAGCAGCTCCCACCCCAACCCCTGCTCCCAGGTGCTCCCGGAGAGCTGCCCACAATTTCCCAGTTGCGAGAGCCTCAGAGGCCCTGGGAAATCCACCTGCTTGTCTGACTCTCCAAACTGGGGTAAAGGACAATAAGGGAAAGAAGAAGCTTGGCCAGTGATCCAACTCCCACCACTGCAATGGTTTATCAATCACTCTTCACTGATCAGTGCAAGTCTCCAGGAACAGAAAGTTATATACTCTTTTAGCAGGACAGGGTTCTTCGACTCAAAAATACTCATCCCTTCCTTCGGTGACACATGATATGTGATGGTACCCATTAATAAATTAGGACAGTTTAATAAATCAATAATAACTTAATGAGTAAATAATAAAGGATGGAGTCCTATCATAATCCTAGCTACTTATTTTTGCATCCCTGATATGTGCCAGGTGCTTCTCATATACTATTTCTAAGCCTGACAATACCACAAGCTGCTTATTATTATTTCCATTTTACAGTTTAAAAAAAGAACTAAGGATAAGTCACTTGTCCAAGTTCACATGGCTTGAAAGTGTCAGTTAAACTAAAGTTATTTCTCTTTCTATGCCACATTTCAAATATTATTTAATTACTGACATACTGACACAGTGAACAGTCAAGGATATTGTTCACATTTTGAATGCTTGAGTTTCTATCCCAATTTCATCTCTCCTCTTTCTCTCAATTTACCTATAAAATTAGCCATCCTTGGGGCATCTGGGTGGCTCAGTCGGCTGAGCATCTGATTCTTGGTTTCGACTCAGGTCATAATCTCTGGGTCGTGAGATCAAGCCCCACACTGGACTCCGGGCTCAGCTCAGAGTTTACTTGAGATTCTCCACCTCTGTCCCTCCCTCCCCTTCTCCCCCTTAAATAAATAAATAAATAAATAAATAAAATCCATAAAATTAGCCATCCTTTCCTCAATGAAAGTGGATTTTTATTAAGCTCTTGTCAGTGTCACCTCACCAAATAATTTTTAAAAATAATTTTTAAAAAAATCTATCAGAATTGCCAACAAGCGCCTATCAAAATTCCTTACATTTTAGTGGAGCACAAATTCAACATCAAAACAGGCACTGATGTTCACTACAAACATGAAAAATAATTTTTAAGTTCCAATAACTCAAGATTGTATATATTTTTAATTTCTAATAAAATTCTCCAACACTGTATCTTTGGTTTATAAGCCAGACATAAATGAGTCTTATCACAATGAGGATATTATAGCAGCATTAGTTCAGATATGTGTCTATTATCATAGCAAATATATTGCATAAGGCAAGAAAAGGAAAAAGGCATAAAGATCACAAATAAAGGGGCGCCTGGGTGGCTCAGTCGTTAAACGTCTGCCTTCGGCTCAGGTCATGATCCCAGGGTCCTGGGATCGAGCCCCGCATCGGGCTCAGCGGGAAGCCTGCTTCTCCCTCTCCCACTCCCCCTGCTTGTGTTCCCTCTCTCGCTGTCTCTCTCTGTCAAATAAGTAAAATCTTTTAAAAAAAAAATCACAAATAAAGAAGTAAAATGGTCTCGATTTGCTCATAACATTATAGTCTATATGGAAAATCCTTAAAAATCTACAAACTACTAACTAGTAAAACTCATAAATGAATTTAGCAAGGTCATGGAATACAGGCTTATAGGAAAAATCAATTTCAATTTTATACTCTGGCAACAAACATCTTGCAAATGAAATTTTTAAATTTGACTATAAAATAGCATTCAGAAAACTCAGAGTTATTTAGTTTGTGCTTCTGGATAACTTTTTCTCTTTGAATGAGATCATTTGAATAAAACTAGAAAAGTTTTTCAACTAAAGACAACGTACTATATTCACTTGATCAACAGATTAAATCCTTTCAAAAGTTTTAAAAAGACATGTTTTTTGCATAGTCATAACCCTTACAAAACTTGCATCATTATAATGGTGAGTTATTCATTAGGCCCATTAAATTGAGCACCACATACTGTGATTTTAAAAAATAACATTTCCATTCTCTTCCAATAAAATGTAATTCAATCAAAAGAATTCAAACCAGAAGATATACCAGGGAAAATATGAGATTTGTAACCAGGGTCCTGAACTGTCACTAATTAGCTCTGTGGCCTAAAGGTTGTCATTCAGTCTCTAAGCTTCAGTATTTTCTTTCATAAGCATGGCCAGCAATAATTCCCACCTCACAGGGTTTCGTTAAGTTCAAAGGGGGTGAGCTTTTCTGCCCGTGGACGTATCGTTAAAGTCTCCCCTCCCACCGCCGTCATGTCTAAGTCAGAGTCTCCCAAAGCTGAACAGCTGCGGAAGCTCTTCAGCACAGGTCTGAGCTTTCAAACAACCGAGGAGTCTGAGGAGCCATTCTGAGCAATGGGGAATGCTTACGGACTGTGTGGTAATGAGAGACCCAAACACCAAGAGCTCCAGGAGCGCTGGGTTTGTCACATAAGCCACTGTGGAGGAGGTGGATGCAGCCATGAACGCAAGGCCACACAAGGTGGATGGAAGAGTTGTGGAACCAAAGAGGGCTGTCTCAAGAGAAGATTCTCAAAGACCTTGTGCCCACTTAACTGTGAAAAAGATTTTTATTGGTGGCATTAAAGAAGACACTGAAGAACATCATCTAAGAGATTATTTTGAACAGTATGGGAAAATTGAAGTGATTGAGATCATGACTGACCGAGGCAGTGGCAAAAAGAGAGGTTTTGCTTTTGTAACATTTGATGACCATGACTCTGTAGACAAGACTGTCATTCAGAAATACCATACTGTGAATGGCCACAACTGTGAAGTAAGGAGAGCCCTATCTAAGCAAGAGATGGCTAGTGCTTCATCCAGCCAAAGAGGTCGAAGTGGTTCTGAACTTTGGTGGTGGTCGTGGAGGTGGTTTTGGTGGGAATGACAACTTTGGTCGTGGAGGGAACTTCAGTGGTCGAGGTGGCTTTGGTGGCAGTCTAGGCGGTGGTGGATATGGTGGCGGTAGGAATGGCTATAACGGATTTGGTAATGATGGAAGCAACTCTGGAGGTGGCGGAAGCTATAATGATTTTGGCAATTACAACAATCAATCCTCAAATTTTGGACCCATGAAAGGAGGAAATTTTGGAGGCAGAAGCTCTGGCCCCCATGGTGGTGGAGGCCAATACTTTGCCAAACCACGAAACCAAGGTGGCTATGGTGGTTCCGGCAGCGGCAGTAGCTACGGCAGTGGCAGAAGGTTTTAATTACTACCAGGAAACAAGGCTTAGCAGGAGAGGAGAGCCCGAGAAGTGACAGGGAAGCTACAGGTTACAACAGATTTGTGAACTCGGCCAAGCACAGTGGTGGCAGGGCCTCGCTGCTACAAAGAAGACATGTTTTAGACAATACTCATGTGTATGGGCAAAAAACTCAAGGACTGTATTTGTGACTAATTGTATAACAGGCTATTTTAGTTTCTGTTCCGTGGAAAGTGTAAAGCATTCCAACAAAGGGTTTTAATGTAGATTTTTTTTTTTTTGCACCCATGCTGTTGATTGCTAAATGTAATAGTCTGATCATGACACTGAACAGATGTGTCTTTAAAAAAAAAAAAAAGTTAAAAAGGGGTGAGATACATTTCGTGCTGTAAAGCATTACATAAACAATAGCAATTATTTATTAAGAGCTACAGTTCCGTGTGCCACGTGTATCTCCTATTATCTCAATTATTTTATAATTGGGGGAAATAAGCAGAAGGAAGAAAACAGTGAGTCTGACATCCACACTGGCTGGGGGCAACAAATACTAATCTATCAGAAAAACATATTAACCAACTAGCGAGAGAACCAAGAAATTAGCAAGTGGAAGAAGAAACATGTTCAAGTACAGCATTTTTCTGGAGAAAAACACAGAATAGCTATATAATGCAAGAGTTTACAAAGTAATCTCTAAAATAGTCATAAAGTCTTTGCTAATCTCATTGCCAAGAGTTTTTGACTTACTAGGGAATTTGATAAAAAATCTAATATACCCCAAACATTCATTCTCAATTTCTGGGGTCACCTGATACTGTCACAAAGTCCATAATCAGAGAGGAAAATGCTTTAGCACTCAGAGGCAAATGGCCCCACATAGGGAAGATTCTATGACAGACATCCTCGGGTCTCGTCCACCCCACACACGGCTGGCTTCTGAAGCCCTGTGTGTCCCTCCACCAGCAGCTCTGAGACGGGGGTGCTACCCACAGCACTTGCCACCAGTACTAAAACTTCAGGACACAGTGAGATCCAAATCTCTTTAAAAGCTACCCCATATAGAACAAACACTTCAGTCTAATGATCCATGCTTTCTTCCCTCTTGCCGTATTAATGTCTACGTAGTGATCCTGTAAGACTCTTTTCACGTTCAAAGGCAGTACTCCATGCCATGTGCTCTGAACACCTTCTTTCGCTAATGATAAGCCTATGCTGACAAGTCTTTCTCTCCCAATTCCTTTGGCTGATAGCCTGGGGTCAGAGATGAGCTGACTCTTAGTTTTCCAACCCTCAACCTCATGCTCTCATTAACCAGCTGCACCCCCACTAAGACTACTGCCCTGGAAAATACCGTAAAGCAGTTGCCTTCCTGTGGCCGAAAGTGCAGCCTTGAAATCGGGCAGGACCTTCTTTTGCATAAGCACTGTGCTAAAATTGCAGAAACTAAGATCACGTCTTGGGTTTTGTAATGATGCTAGGCAAAGTACATTCAAGAAGAAAAGGAACTGCCCCAGAGTGTAAAGACTGGGGTGAGTCTCTCAATGTCCAGTGTCCTTTGTCTTAAGGTGTGATGCACTATGTCTTTAGAGAAAAATAAAAATAGGGGGCACCTGGGTGGCTCAGTTGGTTGAGCATCCAACTCTTGATTCAGCTTGGGTCATGATCTCAGGGTTGTGAGATCGAGCCCCCATGTAGAGCTCTGAGCTCAGTTCAAAGTCTGGCTTGAGATTCTCTCTCCTCCCTCTGCCCTTCCGCCACCCTCACTTCACTTTCTCTCTCCCTCTCTAAAAAAATAAAAAATGTTGGGCGCCTGGGTGGCTCAGTTGGTTAAGCGACTGCCTTCGGCTCAGGTCATGATCCTGGAGTCCCGGGATCGAGTCCCACATCGGGCTCCCTGCTCAGCAGGGGGTCTGCTTCTCCCTCTGCCCTCTTCCCTCTCGTGCTCTCTGTCTCTCATTCTCTCTCTCTCAAATAAATAAATAAATAATCTTAAAAAAAATAAATAAATAAATAAAAAATAAAAAAATAAAAAATGTTTAAAGAAAGAAATCATGCAGATTAGAAAACTACCAATTGACAGTGAAATACAACTTGAAGAATAAGAGGGCAGAATACAAAATAATGCTTTTCTCAAGTGATGATGGTAGAGTGCTTTATTATTATTTTTTTAAGATTTTATTTATTTATTTATTTGACAGAGAGAGACACAGCGAAAGAGGGAACACAAGCAGGGGGAGTGGGAGAAGGAGAGGTGGGCTCCCCACCGAGCAGGGAGCCCGATGCGGGGCTTGATCCCAGGACCCTGGGATCATGACCTGAGCCGAAGGCAGACGCTTAACAACTGAGCCACCCAGGCGCCCTGGTAGAGTGGTTTATTAAATTAAAACAGGTTATAAATGAAATTCAGATATATTGCAGTAATTTTTAAAATAAATTTTAGCATGCATGAGGATTCCAAAAATATACTCATTCTATGGTAACTGCTTAATATATGTCAAAACACAAAATGCGGGAAAATCACTGATTAAAGTTAATGGGACAGGGCGCCTGGTGGCTTAGTTGGTTAAGCGACTGCCTTTGGCTCAGGTCAGGTCATGATCCCGGGGTCCTGGGATTGAGTCCCACATCGGGCTCCCCCTACTCTGAGAGGAGCCTACTTCTCCCTCTCCCTCTGCCTGCCACTCCCCCCACTTGTGCTCTCTCTCTCTTCGTCAGATAAATAAATAAAAATCTTTAAAAAAGAAAAAAAAGTTAATGGGACAGTGAGACAACAGTATACAATAAAATTAACCTCGATCTACGTCTTATACCAAACATGGAATAAGGTCCAAGAGCTCCAAGAGATAAGCATTTAAAAAACCAGAATAGAGCAGAAGAGCATATTTATCCCACTTATTAAGGGGAAAATAATTTCTGGCCAAGAAAATATAGGATAGAGAGATGGTGTAGTTGAGTATAAAAATGTAAACACTAATGAACAAGTTTTACACTACAAAAAAAAATGAAACAAATAGAAAACCAATCACAACAGAATGAGGAAAGATGTAAAGTACAATGAAGAAAAGTTTATATCCAAATTATGTAAAAATTGATAAAATTACAAGATGTCAGCATTCAGTTTCAACTTGGTAAGTTTTTCTTTTAAGATCGTTTAGTTTTAATTGTGAGAAAATATTAAAATCAAATCATCACATTCTCACTACCTCCTGAAGTAATAAGCACATTAAAACAATCTCAAGGCAAGTATATGCCTACTAAACTAGCAAAAAATATTAAAATTACAAAGCCTGAAGCCAAAGAGAAAACCTGTATATGTACTCTCACAATATAAATCGGTTCCATCTTTCTAGAGATCAATACAACTATGACCCTTTGACACAGTATTTCTCCTTTGGGTACAGACTGCAGGAACCCAAAAGAAAAAGGAAAAAAAAAACCCTAATTTGCACAAAAATATTCACAGATGCACTATTTATAATAGGAAAAAGAGCTCCCAAACAGAGGAGCTAAGAACTTGTGGCATATAAACACAACAAAATATTATAATGTTATTTTTCTTTTTTCAAGATTTTTTTTAATTCAAGTTAGTTCACATATAGTGTAGTATTAGTTTCAGGGATAGAATTTAGTGATTCGTCCAGTGCTCATTACATCACATGCCCACCTTAATGTCCATCACCTAGTTACCCCTTCCCCCCACCCACCTCCCCTCCAGCAACCCTCAGTTTGTTTCCTAGAGTTCAGTGTCTCTTATGGTTTGTCTCCCTCTCTGATTTCATCTTGTTATATTTTTTTCCTCTCTTCCCCTATGATCCTCTCTTAAATTCCACATATGAGTGAGATCATATGATAATTGTATTTCTCTGATTCACTTATTTCGCTTAGCATAATACCCTCTACTTCCATCCATGTCATTGCAAATGGCAAGATTTCATTCTTTTTGATGGCTGAGTAATATTACGAATTGTATGTCATGTATATAGGACATAGTATAGAATTGTATACAGTATGCACAGAAAAATAATGTTCATGAAAAAAACACATGCCGATGACAAGGAGGAAAAGAAGAGAGGAAGGGAAGTCTGTTCATTGACCAAGACCTAAAATGAAGCTGGAATGTCATCAACGGTTTTATATTTAAGTTCTTCACCTTGGGGCTCACAGCCTTACCTCCCATTACCTTTGTGCTGGGTCCAAAGAAGTGTTTGTCAGAGTACTATCACGAAGGACCAGATTGTTTGGTGTTGTGTTTCGTTTTGTTTCTGTTCGTTAAGGAAAGACATGTGACCCCACTGCACGTGACTAGTCCCGGCTCCAGCCAGCTGTGAACTTACTCCCACGTGTAAGTCCCACAAAACCCAAATGGGTCTATACGCTGTTCAAACTAATCCACTGCTCACACACTTGGATGTGGCTACAATGTCAAGTTGCTATAGAAATTTCTAAATGCTTACTCTCAGTGTTTGTACTTACCTCTTGGAACCAGTCAGCTGACCCCACTTGAGTAGCCCTGGCCTCGAGCTACCAGCTGCCATGTCCACACCCCATTCTTAGAACTGCCCAGGACACTACAGTTCTAAGAGTGTCTCATGGTCAAGAAAGCGTCACTTCAAGGACCTTCAGAGACATCGGGTCAGGCCCCAGACCTTCAGGGCAGCCCACACCAAAACCAGCTACATACACCAATGTCTCCATGAATGTACAAGCTCCCCAGATCCCACGCCTGTCCACTTGCCCACCGACCATCCTGTGCCCGTAACCGATTCCCGTATCTCCTGGCTCATCACCCTGTGCGGCTGGTCCGTAACCCCAAATCCACTTGTATTTCATGACTGTTAGCATCTCATTCACTGAAATCTGTGGCTGTGAGAAACCCAGGCGTCCTTCATTTGAGGCCACCATGTTCAGATCCTGAATCACACATTCGCTCCTTGAGGGCAGGGAAATCACGTCACGTTCATTACTAAATTCCAACAACAGTACCTGGTACAGAGCAGAACTGAAGAAACAGTATTGGACTGAGTGGCAAAGTTTGTGTAGTTATTTGTCATCCAGTCCCAGAGTTTAGTCTCTCTCTGGAACTGATGCTCAGCACCCTTCTGATCTGTATTTAAGACACTTCAGAGCACAGGCTCCATTTCAAGTCTTTGACAGAACTAAACAATGAGGATCATCAAAAGAAAGCTGGTGGCCATGCACAGAAGAACAGCCCCCGGCATCTGCAGGAACACTAGTTTTTCAGGTTTGTTCAGCTAAAGCTAGGCTCTCAGCAGCTTGAACACTTGAACCCCGTTACCCCAGCTCCCCTCCTTTCTGTGACCAAGCCAGCCTCACTGGTTCTTCAGGACAGTGGCTGCCATGTCCACACCCCATCCCACCTTAGACCCGATCTGGCTCCTACTTCCAGAGGCCACCCAGCCCAGAATGGCCAGTGTGCACTTTTCTGCATGCTCTCAGCTAAATAACATTCTAATGATCATTTTCATGATGCGCTAAACAGAAACTTGACCAACATGCAAGACTTGATTTGGAAACCTGAAATCACAAGGAAGTCAAGAAATGTTATTCAGGGCTTCTCTAAAGTTCTATAATGATCCCCTACG
Source organism: Halichoerus grypus (assembly GCF_964656455.1). NCBI lineage: Eukaryota > Metazoa > Chordata > Mammalia > Carnivora > Phocidae > Halichoerus > Halichoerus grypus. The sequence goes on from NC_135712.1 coordinate 85,230,099, forward strand.
ACAATTTCTCCCACCCCACAATCAAACCACGAGAAAGGAGCAACATTAGAAGCCCATGCGTTGCTTAAACCCACTCTTCAAAGCATTTCAATATAAACATGATATACAAACATTTGTTCATTTATTACTTTACATTGTATTATCCTACATGCTATTCAGAAGTAACATCGAGGACAAAGTCACCTTTCTTTACACTGCTGCCTTTTAAAAAAATATTAAAACCAAGGCGAATATAAAGGTCAAGGTTACATGTTTTCAGAATAGCAAGTGAACAGTCATTTTAAATAAAAATACACCACATTGTCAATCGGTAAGTGTTCAGAGAACTTTGTTTACGATGGTGTGTTCTTGGAGACCGGCCTCCGCTGGAAGACAGGAAGGGAGAGCGAGCCTGTGTGAGCAGTGCACTCAGGAAACAAAGTTGCTGCGTAACGCTTGTTTTTATAACCACAGACCAGTGTGGAAAACAAGCCGCCATCGCCGCAAAGAGAAACATGATGTAGGTAGATGGCGTCACAACAAATCCCCGTCCAGGACAAATTCCATACTAATACCCAGGAAGGCTGTGACTCACACATTCATGCAAAAGGGAGATGAAAAGGATAAGAAAACAGTATTTTCTAGAACACTGATTAAAAAAAAAGGGAAGAAAAAGAAATGAACTGAATTAGCTACTTGTAACAGTGAAAGGAAATCACCTGAATGCCCAAGAACAGATTTCTTTAGTAATTTATACATCCATGAACTGTAACACCCTTCAGCCATTTAAGATTTATTTGTAATGCGTATTTACTGAAAGGAAAAGCTCTGCACAGTATTTTTGAGTGAAAAGATCAGGGAACCAAACAGCACTTATGATGTTACAATATACGCAACGTGCTGGCCCTGCACGTTGTGGAACGTCATCTCTGCACGCACAACTCACACGGGATGGTTTTCTTCGTGTTGTCTTTCACATTTTCTAATTTTCTTCAGGAAAACTGATTCACTTTTTAATAGCAGAAACAACCAAATGTGTTTAGAACTAATTATATGTATACATAATAGAACGAGCAGTTGTTCAAATGTTCCCTTTTCTTAACCCAAGCTTTCTTCAGGCTTTCGCAACCAACTTCATAGCTCTAAGGGGCTGTATGTTCTTGCTACTCCCAGTAATTAAGATTATCTGAAATAACTAAGATTATCTCAAAATGTGTGGCTTAGGAGATTTGGGAACACACAAGTAAAAGAGGGGATGAAGTGTGTAATCTCAGGGAGATAGATGAGAATGTGGTGACAAGAGAGAAGTGAAACAAAGCCAGGTCCCTGTACCCCAGCCCAGGTAGATGCCATCTGTGTTCATAGAAGGGGATTCAGAGATCGTCTGTGTGGAGTGGGGAAAAGCTGTGAAGGAGAATGAGGCAGTGATGTCTCCTCTGGGGGTTACAGAAGTTGGTGGGGTGTGGGGCAGGAGGAGTTGATTCAGCAGAGGGAGAGAAAGACAAGCCCGGTTGGTGCTCTGATGACATTTACATCCTACTACAAGATCACTCTGGCTACTGGGGGGAACTGTAGGGTGGGGGCAAAGAGAATATAAGGTTACAAAGCTATTACGCAGTCTAGAACCACACCACCACTGGCCACATGGAAATATTTAGCTCTAAATTAATTTAAATTAGTTATATTAGAAGTTCAGTTTCTCAAACACAATGGCCACGTGGCAAGTGCTCAAGAGCCACATGGGTTACCATACTGGAGATGCAGAACAATTCCATCACCACAGAAAGTTCTTTTAGACAGCCCCTGTCTAAACAAGTCAAGATGGTGGCTTAGCCTGGGGGAGGTGGCAGGAAGTCAGGGAAGGGGACTCACAGCAGGGACAGGGAAACTTTGGCAGGTGCAGGTTATAATTTTAAGAAAGAGTCCCTGAGCAAAAAGATGGATTAGAGAGGGGTGTGTGGAAAAGGGCAGAATCAAGGACAGCTCCTGTTTTAACTCATTAGACTCATAAGACTACCCACCTCTCTGTTGAACTCTTGCTTTCATCAAACAACCACCTGCCCATTAATTCTGCCTCTCAGGTACTTTCACATCTGAATGGTACCTATAAATATTCCAATGACCAGAGCACAGATCCCCAGTACATTCTGGCTTCTAGAGCCAAACAAACAGACAATAGTTTGTTTTTTTTCTTTTCAAGATTTTATTTATTTGACAAAGAGAGACACAGCGAGAGAGGGAACACAAGCAGGGGCAGAGGGAGAGGGAGAAGCAGGCTTCCTGCAGAGCAGGGAGCCCGATGCGGGGCTCCATCCCAGGACCCTGGGATCATGACCTGAGCCGAAGGCAGACGCTTAACGACTGAGCCACCCAGGCGCCCCTGGACAAGAGTTTTTAAATGCAAAAATTAAGTACAGGCAGATGGGAAGCCAATGGGCAATAAGAAAGTAAAACAAGGTTCCAGATCAAGGGCAGCAAGCATGCAATCCACAGAAAGGGGACATATGATGAGGAAAAAGCACTATCAAAAAACAGGCTGGACAGCAAGGAAACACTCAAACACCTCGCCAGTAGAACAAAACTTCCAGAATACAATATTTGCAAAATCCAAAAACCTTGCTTCCAAAAGCAAATCCACTGAAATAAAATTATCCATATAAACTAAGTAGAAAAAAACAAATGTATGTAATCCCAGGAGAGTGTAGGCCTCTCCTGGACATCGATAAATCTTGCTTGTGGCCATGAAGTGTTAAGAAAAAATACAAATGTTGATGCAGTAATGATTCTTCCCATTTGCTCCAACTTTGCCATTTTCCTCTCTGCAGAGGGCTCCCACATATGCCTTAGAGCCGCACAGCCAACCCAGACAGCTAAAGGCAGACTCCAAACAGCTACGTTTTAACACACTGTATATTTACTGTTCCACCTATCAGTCATTTAGGAACTTTTTTCCTAAGGATAAAACCACATCCTTGCTCTGGGTATTTGGAGCAATGAGGATGCTGTCACCCAAACAGCTGGGGAGGGGTTTTGGCAAGGCATGAGGAACAGCTACTACAAGGTTCACAGGACAAATGAGCAAAATAAAACTTGTCAGAGTGAGGACACTGAAGTGAGCACCTTCGGCAGGGCTAACCTGAAGCTACAATCCACGTAAGCAGTTCCCAGTTTACATATAAAAAGAGAAAATGTGAAACCACCTATCAAAGGTAAAAACGTTTTATAATCATTTCTTCTCATTTTTAAAAAGAGATGGTTTTCTTCAGGATGCATTTCCCCTGACAAACTATATTAAACATGAAGATTAGGTTTCCAGGCTAACCCATAAAAGCCCATCACTACGAGCTGGATTTGAGTATGTATAATGGCCCTGAACAGAGCTCCCCCGCAAGGAGGCCAGCAAACACTCCTGCCCAAGGCTTTTGCTGAAGGGCAGAGCCTCATGCGGAATTGCCAAGTACAGGCTGTCTCTCCTTGGCAACCCCAAGACACTATAAATCTCATTTCACATTCTTCTCAGAAGGATCCCCTCCCAACTAAATCCCACTTAAAGAGATGGCTAGCATTAAGCAGGTTTAATGGGAAGGCATGATTATAACATCCCTTCCAGGCAGGTACTACAGAGGGAAAGGCCAAGGCTCAGGGAAATTCAGTGAAATTAAGACACCTGCTGAAGTCTTACTGCTACTAAGTAGTAATGGGGTGGGGGGAGGGGCCGGGACCCAGGCCAGTCCGGCCCTCCACATGCTGCCTGGGGCAACTGAGAAGCAGACGTTGTTTTGGTGGCAGGAGCCAGGTGGGCGGCTGTGGGCAAGCACATGCTTCACGGAGGCTTGGGGAAAAGAGCAGTTTCTTCCTTTTTTTACCAAGGCCGTCTCATTCCAGGAAAGCAGACGGGGCAGGCGAAGGAGAGCACCCCACACAAGTAGCTTGTGCCAGGTGCTCTGCCAGGCTTTCCTGAAGGGGAGGAGAGAGGCTCCAGCAGGACCCACCAGCTCCACTTCCCAAACTCCAAAGGACAGCTGGAGTCCCTGGGAGGTGGCTGCCCCAGGCTGACAGCCCCCCGACAGAACAGTGGCAAGGCCCAAGGTGCTGGGCTCCGGACCACCGGGCCCCCAGAGCCCACCCACCCTCATCAACCGATGTCCAGCCAGTGGGCTGGATCTGTCGGTGGTCCTGCTCTGCTGGTGCAGGCCTAGAGAAACAGTGCATATCGGCTGGGGCTCCGTCCAAAGCTTCAGGCTTGAGACTCAATGGCAGAACATGCCCAAAGGCACACGTCCAAAGGCGCAAATCAGCAGCTGTGCCTAAAGGATACAATATGTGAATTACTTTCACCCTTGTCCCCTGCCCACTCCTCTCTCCTCCTGGCCAGTCAATCCACTGATCCCACTAACAGACCACCAAGCGTATTTCGAAGAACTGCTGGGGACAGAGACATCTGTGTCCAGGTCACCACTTTGAGCAACACCCAAAGAATTAACCAGGGCCAAGAAAGCGACACTTGGTCGCATCAGGAGAAAAGTTTTCATAATTGCAACTCACAAGAGCCGTCAGGCTCTGGGCCAATCGCCCATGTAGTCAATATGGGGCAGATTTACTCTAGAGTGATTTTATTTCATACAACAGTCAAGTCTGCATGTATTCCCTCTGTAACTACTCGTGGAACAGGATTATCTGTTCAAATTTCTAATTCCTGGAGGAAATACTGCCCCAGACTCCTGTCTGAGCTTCTCCACGCAGCACCCACCCACCTGATTTGACCGACTCACCCTCGTATATGCCCTTGATACACTCCATCCGTCCCGCTACAAACCCTGAAGTGACCTTTAGCTCCTCCCACTCCTTCATCTGCAGCATATTCTAAGTCACTAAGTTGCGCTGTACCTTTCATCAAAATGTCTACTGAGTTTAGTCCCATCACTCTGCCATCTCTCTCCCCACTATCGTCACCCTCATGAAAGCATCACCCCCCCAATATTACTACTACCCCGATTCCTATTCCAGTTCTCCCCACCTCCCAACCTTAGTCCTCCTTCGGCTTCCAGGACAGCCACAGCAAGTAACCAGTGTCCTCGAGCTGCTCCCTGGCTCCCGGCTGGCCAGCCCATCGGTCGAACTTTACCAAGGCCAACCTTTATAACCCGCAGAGGATTCAGCCTTGCTTTTCAGTTGCCCAAGTAATCCTCTCTTCCTCACATATGTCCCAAGCTTAGTGCCACCTCCATGCCTCTGTCCCTTCCTCCCCCAAAATGCCACTTTTCAGATCCCATCCAGGTGTCCAGACCAGTACTTTTCTAGATTGTATTGATTATTCCTGCATCTGAAATCTCCATTCGTACATGGTAAGTGTCACAATGTTTAAAATTTAATACTCTGTAAGTGCTTCAGGGTCTAAGGTCATGACACGTCAGGGCTTAAGTCCCATCTGTGTCACGCACCAGTCTTTGAACAAGTCCCTGAGCAAGCTACATAACCTCTCTGACTCTGTTTCCTCTTCTGTGAAACAGGGCAACAATAGTAATTATCACTTACAAGCCAATTACTATTGTAATTAAATGAGATAATGTATATAAAAGTACCCAGCACCGTGTTTGACTCCTAGTAGACACTCAAAATTGGCGCTCATACTCCATATTATGCTAGAAACATCCATGTCACACTCTTCTTTACTGTGGTCCTGTTTCCCTCCTAAACACTCAGACCCTCCCAGGGCAGTGCTGGGTACATAGTAGGCTCTAAGTAAGTATGAATACTTGCTAATTAACACAAAACAAATTGTTTTATTTTTAATTTCATCACAGGAAGCACACATACTGTTGTGCACCTCAAGCACCATCTCTAGTCTGGAGGCGTATTCAGATTCATTAAATTCTTGTCATTATTGCATTGACCTGCTGTTCCAGACCTAAAAATAGGTGCTCTTGTTCCCATCTTCCCTGTGCTTGGGGACAAGAGGAGTCCTGGGCTGACTGCCCATAATACTGAACATGAGCAGCAGCCAGAGGCCCGGGCTACCTCCACAGAGACCAGCCCTCTTGTCATCTCCCCGAGGAGCACTCTGTGTGATCACATCCACCAAGATCCCTCTGGCGCCCAAAATCACAACACACAAAACACCTAGGAAGGACCCAAGACACCTCTCCCTAGCTTGTCAAGGGTCAAGTTTACGACTTTTTAGATTATAATATGACAAAATAAAAATATGGTATTGGTTACTTTTAATAACATTTTTTATTCCAAAATACATGTACATGATTTTTAAAAATTAGAAAAAACAGGGGCGCCTGGGTGGTTCAGTCGCTTAAATGTCCAACTCTTGATCTCAGCTCAGGTCTCAATCTCACAGTGAGTTCAAGCACCCTGTTGGGCTCCATGCTGGGCATGGAGCCTACTTAAAAAAAAAAAAAGAAGAGAGAGAAAAACAGAAAAGATGCAGCCTCAGCAGCACAGGTGCACAAGACCCCAAGTGTTCCATGTCCTCAACAATCAGGATCCCACCCATGACAGAGATGTACAAAGTGCTTCGTGAGCAAAGGAAAATGAGTGTCTAACTCAGCTTGGGGACAAGGGAGTGGTGAGGGCTTTACAGAGAACATCTGAGCTGCTTTTTAAGGATCATTAGGGTTTTTCCCTGGGGGGGTGAGGGGTTGGGAGAAGGCATTCCAGGCCAAGGGAAGAGCATGCGCCAATGCATGGAGGGCTGAAGGCATGGAGCATGTGAAGAACACAAAGTCCCTTGGGCCTAAAAGAATGTAAGTAGAGGTTAGGTGTTAAGTGACAACACTGGCAAGGAAAGTTGGATCAACTTGGTAAACTGATGTGAGGTGCTATGTTAGGAAAGCCTGAATGGTGCTTTGAAAATATCTAGGCAGTGAAATGACATGATAAGACCCATGTTTTAGGAAAACTGAGGGTGCGGTGTGACAGACTGGAAGGAAGGCAAGATGGTCAGTTAAGAAAATTCTTATGCAACAGTCCAGGCAAGAGATGATGAGGACTTGAGCCTGGGCCGTGGATAAGGAGAGAGGAGGCTACCCCGGAACCTGGTCTCTAGTGGGATGTAATATAAAAGAGAGGGAGAACTTTTGGCTTTCGCCTCGGAGGAGGCGAAGGTGCGACTCGCTTCAGTGGTCCCGAATCCGGACTCATCCGACACCAGCTGCCTCCGCCATGCCGCCTAAGTTCGACCCCAGCGAGAACAAAGTCACGTACCTGAGGTGCACCGGTGGTGAAGTCAGAGCCACATCTGCCCTGGCGCCAAAGATCAGCCTGCTGGGCCTGTCTCCGAAAAAGGTTGGTGATGACATCGCCAAGGTGACCAGTGATTGGAAGGGTCTAAAGATTACAGTGAAACTGACCATTTAGAACAGACAGGCCCAGATTGAAAGGGTACCTTCTACCTCTGCCCTGATTATCAAAGCCCTCAAGGAACCACCAAGAGACAGCAAGAAGCAGAAAAACATTGAGCACAGTGGAAGTATCACTTTTGATGAGATTGTCAATATTGGCCGACAGATGCGGCACCAATCTTTAGCCAAAGAACTCGCTGGAACCATTAAAGAGATCCTGTGGACTGCCATGCTAATGGCCACCACCCTCATGACATCATAGATGACATCAACAGTGGTGCCATGGAACGCCCAGCTAGTTAACTACAAAGGAAAATATTTCAATAAAGGATCATTTGACAAAAAAAAAATAAAAATAAAAAGATGGGGCACCTGGCTGGCTCAGTCAGTGAAGCGTCTGCCTTTGGCTCAGGTCATAATCCCAGGGTCCTGGGATCGAGCCCCACATCGGGCTCCCTGCTCAGCGGGGAGCCTGCTTCTCCCTCTCCCACTCCCTCTCCCTCTGCTTGTACTCTCACTCTCTATCAAATAAATAAATAAAATCTTTTAAAAAATAAAATAAAACAAAATAAAATAAAAGAGGGAGATACACGCATGCCCACAGCAGCCTTACTCACAATAGGCAAAAATGGAGGCAAGCCAAGTGTCCATCAGCAGATGAATGGATAAACAAGATGTGGTCTACACATACAATGGAATGTTACTCAGCTTTAAAAGGGAAGGAAATTCTGACACATGCTACAACATGGACAAACCATACAAACATGGTAAGTGGAATAAGCCCGTCACAAAAGGGTAACTACTGTATGGTCTCGCTTCCATAAGGTGGTACCTAGAGCAAATTCAGAGACAGAAAACAGAATGATGGTTGCCAGAAGCTGGGAGGCTGGTGGGCTGGGGAGTTATTGGTAAAAGGGGACAGAGTTTCAGTTTTGCAAGATGAAGAGCTCCAGAGAGGCACGGTGGTGATGGTCATGGAACAACGTGAATGTCCTTTAATGCCACCAAACAGGACGCTTAAACACCGTTAAGATGGTTAAATTTATGTTATGTGCATTTTATACAATTTTTTTGAAGATTTTATTTATTTATTTGACAGAGAGATACACAGCGAGAGAGGGAACACAAGCAGGGGGAGTGGGAGAGGGAGAAGCAGGCTTCCCACGGAGCAGGGAGCCCGATGTGGGGCTCGATCCCAGGACCCTGGGATCATGACCTGAGCGGAAGGCAGACGCTTAACGACTAAGCCACCCAGGCGCCCCTTATACAATTTTTTATAAAGCAAGGGAGGGAGAGGGAGGCAGAGCTGATAATACTGTACATCTCCCAGCCTGTGGCCCTAAATGAAGGGCAGCACCCTTAACTGCACTCCAGTCCACAGGAAGAACAACGCAGGGGAGTGAAAACAGAATTCAGAGCTGCACAGATACAACTGAGGACACAAACTTTCCCAAGCGGCTCCCTGACAGGATCAGCATTGTCTCCTACATTCCCAGACTCTAAAAATGATACAGCTTGAAAGATAATTAACGGCAGCCAAAAAGAGACAGGAAGTGCCTTCTTGATTATTCATTTGGGAAAGCGGGATTCTAGTGTATGTGGGGCAGATTACACATATACGTCAATTTCACTCCTTCCTGAAACCCAAAGAAAAGAACAGTAAAGACATCATGTCTTTAAGAAACATCAACCGTAGCAACAAAATCTGGAAACCGGACTGCAGATGGAGAAGCAGTACAAGACTAAGAGGAGCCGACAAAGAGGATTCCTGCAGCGGAGAAAACCAAGATCCGATCTGATGTCCACCCCAGAATTTCCCAGAGACTCCAGAACTAGTAGCTCCAGGAACTCTGAAAGCTGAGGTGGAACAAGGGCTGAAGGAAGAACAGCGCAGGGGAGTGAAAAGAGAATTAGCACTCAAGAAGGAAGGTTTGAAAATCCGTCTAGGTAGCAATCAGAGCCCCAAATCCCTCCTCCAAGCGCAGTGGGCCCTCCCACATGGGCAAACCACAAGAGGTTTATTCTCTAGAGCAGGTAAAAACATGGGACTCGGGTCTGTGGGACAAGGAGCTCAGTTAAGAACAGGAGTTCCATTAGGAATACATGGAGACTTAGAGGTATGTGTGTAATGTATGTGTATAAGTCCGGATGTGGACCAAAAATACCAACTATTCTAAGTATTTCAGGCAGGAAGGGATTTAATACAGGGAATTAGAGGGTACGTAATCATGGTTAGAGCTGTGAGAGCCAAGGTCAGAGAAACCACCACTCATGTTCAGGAAATCCAGATGCACAAGCATCGTAAGAAACTGCATAGATGATCCCAGCTCCCCCATGGCTGAGGTGGCCTGGAGTCCCAGAAGGATACTCTGAAGCTGACAGGAAAATCCCACACCTGGCACGGCTGTTGCTACAGTAACAATGTAGCTTCTCCTTCTGAAACTCTCCCTGGCAGAATCAAAATCAGAACCCTCCTGTCTAGGGGCATCTGGGTGGCTCAGTCGCTTAAGCGTCTGCCTTTGGCTCAGGTCATGATCTCAGGGTCCTGGGATCAAGCCCGAATCAGGCCCACTCAGGGGGGAGTCTGCTTCTCCCTTTCCCTCTGCTCCTCCCCCCACTCATGCTCTTTCTCTCTCTTCTTTCAAATAAATAAAATTTTAAAAGGAAAAAAAAAGGGTGCCTGGGTGGCTCAGTTGGTTAAGCGACTGCCTTTGGCTCAGGTCATGATCCAGGAGTCCCAGGATTGAGTCCCGCATGGAGTTCCCTGCTCAGCAGGGAGTCTGTTTCTCCCTTTGGCCCTCCCCCCCACCCATGCGCACGCTCTCTCATTCTCTCTCTCTCAAATAAATAAATAAAATCTTAAAAAAAAAAAAAAAAAGAATCCTCCTGTCAAAAGATTCTGGCAACGGTAGCATCCAGGCTCCCAGCCCCTACAATGTGGGAGACCGCTTAACAAAACGGGGATAGGGTTGAGAACCAGGAGACCAAATCCGGCCATATCCAATATCCAGATGCCGAGACCACCCTCGTCCTCTCCTCCCACTCAGTTCCCTGCTCCCTGGTACTGGCAGATAAACCTTCACTTTCCAGGCAGAAGATGACAAAAGTCTCCTAACCAGGGGCTAAAGGAAAAAAACCAGGATGCTAAAATTTAAGGTTCTCAAAGAAACAGCCCAACCAGATCACCCTCCAGTGAAGCTCACAGTCAACAGAATAAGGAATTCTCACCTCCAAAAAAGGCCGATTCCCAGCCAAGTTGCTGCAGTTTTTTTCAAAAGGTCCCAAATTCTCTAAACTTTAATTTGCTTCAAAAAGAATGTACAGGAGACATAGGACATCTGTAGTTGAGCTAAGATTAACAACCAATTATTCAGTCGCCACAAATGTGAAAATGTGAACCCGTAAAAGCCACAGTGCAGGGGGGATGTGTCACTGGAGTCACCGGTTGTGCCTACACATCGAACTCTGGAACTCTGGTTTTCGAAGTCCGACCTGGAAACCCTGTCATGCCCCCAAGGCCCTTCAAGTGATCTGCGAGGTCAAAACTATTTTCATAACATGAACTTATCTGCCTTTGCCACTCCTGTTCTCTCCTGAGCATACAGAGGCATTTTTAAGAGTCTGCATGACATCTGATGACACCATCACTGTAAAAGCTAACAGAATGGAAGTTGTTTTAAATTTTTCTCAGTCTTAATTTCTAACGGGGTAAATATCAATAGACAGAAACCACACAAAAGCCCTCTGGCATCCTCGAAAATATTTAAGAGTATATAGGGCCAAAAATCTTGAGAATCATTGCTATAAAACAACATTTTAGTTAGTTGCTTTTGGAAAGGAACTTTTACTATGTGAAACTAATTAGAATGAGTTTAAGTTTATAACTTCAGAGGAAAAAGAAATAAGAAATGTTTTACTATCTTAAATTTTTGATCCCTTAGGAGGAAGATTTTTCCACACAGATCCCCAAATTATCTTTCCCCTACAAGTAAGCACCATGATGGAAGTCTCACTGCCTGGAAGGGAGCATGCACACCCCGACAGTAGTGAGCCCCTAACACGAGCTGTTCCTACAAGCAAATGATCTCAAAGCCTTTCCCAGTGGCTATGTAAACCAGCCAGTACCATGAGGCCCCAGCTCCCCAGTGTTCTACAGAGGAATGTGGAGAACCAACCGTGACATCTCAACATCGCTAAGGGATCTCAGAGCTTCAGAGAATGGGAAACAAGCTCCTTTTTACAAAATCATGCTGATGCTGGAAAGGAAGGAGAGGTGTGAGGCACTGCTTATGCTGGTGTCACATCCTCTCGGGCCACCTTTTCAGTGTGTGCAGCTGCTTGTCATAGCAAGTGTGGCCAGACATCCATGCCTCATTGCACGGGGATCTCTCTCTCCTCAGCAGCTGCTGGTCTCAGGAAGGCTTCTCAGGAAGCCCCTCCGGCACAAATACAAACCTAGAAGAGTGAGGGCATTTCATCCCTGGAGCACCCCTGACCAGCAGACCACGGGAGCCAGTGGATAAATACTCCCCTCTCCATGTCCCACGTGGAGGATACTGAGGCACATTCAACAGTTCCCCAGGGGTCCCTGGCCGGACTGAGCACCAGTGATTCATCATGGCAGCCGGCTCAGTAACTCACTCTTGGATTGGCTTTCCTTCCTCCCCTTTGTCAGTATTCCCTTGGATGTTCTTCCTCTTATGTTCCCTGGGATACCTTTCCAAAATAAACTGCCCGTGCTAAGCCCTTGTCTCAGTCCTTCAGTTGACCCCTGCTAAGATAAGGCATAAGATAAGCTCTCCACCTCCAGCCAGGTGGGGAAGGGGCATAGTTAGCACGAGAGTGGCCCAGCTCCTCCCCGATCCTAAAGCTTGGTAGAAGGCTTCACATCTAGCAGATGTTTTAAAACAACCAGTTAAGTGAAAAGAGAATGAAATGATGGCCAGCTATGGAAGAGACACTGCAACTAATCGCTGTGTTGTATGACATAGACTCTAACTAATGTGGGTTTCAGAGGAAACGATGAAGTCTCAAGCAGAAGATGATGAAGACAGGAGGGTGGTTCTGGAAAAGGAAATGAGTCTTAGCCACTGGAGACCCAGAGACTGACCTCCCCAAAGCTGGCATCCTAGAAGGTGAGGGGAGGCGGGACAGAGTACATTCAGATGAACGAGGGGTTCAACAACCTAGGGGATGAGTAGATTTTACACGGTGGTCCATGAAGGCTTGTGAGAAAAAGTATGGACCGACGTCTCCACTTAACCACACCAAACTTTCTACATAATCCCGGACAATCAAACACTTGGGCTTACAACCCCATGCCTGACTCTCTTTATCTCTTTCTTTTCTTCCCAGAGTGATTATGAATTGTCCGGGCATACTTTACACATTAATTTATTTAATCGACAAAACACCCCATGAGGTAGGTTCTATTATTGCCCCCATTTTACAGATGGAGAACCTGGAAGACAGAGAAGTTACACAGCTGGGAGACAGAGCTGGGGTTAAACCCTGCCAGCCTGGCTCTCTCTCACACTTTGTCCCCCACAGTCAATAAAGTCACCACATCCCACGTGATAATCCTACATGATTCCTTTCGCAGTGTTTCCCATATGTTGAATCCTTAGCATTTTCAGAACCTGTAACCACAGGTAACTCATACATTTCCTAGGTTTTGGTTGGGTTCCTGATATATATATATATCAGATGCTGGGCCAGCTGCTGGGGATAAAGATGCAAAGGCCTCACTCTCCAGGAAGTTCCCATTACACACCTTGCAAGATGAGCCATGTCATGGAGAGCTGAACCTACAGGTCAAGGTGAGAAGGTGAGCCTGGGCTGAAATTGGGACGAATTGGTAGGTGAAAAGCACAAATTCTCACTCATCTCAGAAGAAGTGTCACTGAGCATCTGCCCTGTGCTAACCCCTAGAAGGTAGGAAGGAAGGAGAGGGACACTGAAATGAGTTACCATACAGTCCCACTCAATGGCTCATACCCACACAGGTAAGGCATAGCAAAGCTGTTCACACCAGGCCTTAGATATGGTAGATCTGTAATAAGAAATGATCATTTCAGTCTCCTTCTAACACCACTTTAAGTCACATAACTTATAGTAGTTTTCCGTAACTGACCATATTAAACCAAGTTCCTATTGTAGGTATTCAAGGCCCTCATCTTCTACTCTCCACTTTGTTCAGACCTCACTACTCGTTAAATCAATCTTTTTCTTCCCAGTACATTACAAGCAAATAAGAAGAAAATAGTCACACTTTATGTGTTTGCCCATGTGATTTACTTTGCTGGTTATTGGTCTTCTTTATTTCTATCTGTCTTTATCCATGGCCATTTTCAAAAGTATCCAATGATTTTTTTTTCCACTCACATGGCTTTGGTCTTTCCTCTACCACAGTCCCATGGCACTTGTAGATTTAAGTCTCTGGGGTGTTTGGCACCAGTGGATTTTACTCTCTATGGTTCTTACAGCCATGCATGTATGAGTTGGCACATAGTAGGTGCTCAAGAACCCTTATCTGATTCATGATGAAGTGTTAAGTAAGTACCATAAGGAAATATCGCCCATGATCTTACACTGCGCTTTAATATAACTTGTTATAAAACCTTCTTTCTCTTTCTCCTCATAGATAATGAAATATACTGATTCATCAGCCTTGTAAATAAGCCCAGTCTCCCCAAGGAACTACTGTGATATGAATGAAATCATCATTTTACACTGGACATGATGCTTCTATAAGAGTGTTTGGCACACCATTAACTCCCAATAACTATTTGTGGAAGTGAATTAAAATAATCAGCTTTATTTCACACCTGTCACATACTATATAATGTGGTAAAGATTTCCAATAACAAAGTTTGCAAGATGAATTTGAAGAGCAACCCCGATCAAACATAGAAAAAGTAGTTTTACCCACTCTACACACTGTACTATCCTAAAAGACTAGGCCACTTTCTTTTTCCTGGACTTCACAATCTGTCAATTGCTTAAGTTAGTTAAGACCATCATCCCTCTCCACCCTTAGGAGCTCCTAGTGGGAACCTGCCCATCACTGGACGCAAAATCTGAAAATGGCATTTTCAAATACTTTGTGGAGAATACGATTTAATGACACTACTGACAGTCACTTTAAGTAGTGTGATCACAATATGCTAAGTATTTAAATACAACCATCTCATTCCACTTAGACCTTTTTGAAAGAAAATAATTAATCAAAAAAGTGAAATTTTTATCCCCCAAATGATCCGGAATTAACATAAAAGAAAAACTGAATATCCTAGAGAGGATACGAATTCTGGGACTCCAATGTGTAACAAACAAAAATGCTTTGGTATCAGCCAATATGAATCCAACAGATAATAAAGGATACTTTGGAAAATCTGCCTCTCATTTGGGGTTGTTGTTTTTTTTTTCCCTCCAACAATACTCTACAGAATGTGAGTAAAATCTGTTAGACTACTGTTTGAAACCTGCCTCAGTCCCTCTAATCCATGCACCTCCCGGTTGCATTGAGATCTGCCGGGTGACACATGAGATCTAAAGTGGGTGGATAAAAATAACCTGGTCCTCAAAAAGACATGATAAACGCCAGACAGCTGAGTCACTTTGAAGCCCATCTGACTCTGGAAAGGGACATTCACCCTCCTTTTCCTCGTCGCACATATACATGCCACCTGGTGAAAAACACTACCAACCGCCCTGGGTGGAAGGCGGTGATCTGTCGTAACTTCCCCCCACCCCCCCAATCCAGTCTCAGGTCACGACCCGCGGCTAAACTTTTAATAATTTATACTAATGCATTTCAGCCCAGGCGATTCATGTAGAGGAGTAAGGGGAATGACTGAAAGAAACCATAAAATCCAGTAGACCCTCTATTTCTGCTGCCCAACTGGAGGGACTCGAAGGTTTCTTCTGACATTCTAACGGGAAGAAAAGGTGTGGGGAGCAATAGAAAGTGGAGGAAGAAAAGCTCGGCGAGGAAATCCGAGTCATCCGGGAGTGGGACTCCCTAGGCAAAGCAAACGGTCCCAGAAAGAGAAGGGCTGTGTGTGTCCGGGGCGGCGGGGGGGGGGGGAGGGGGGGTGTCGATGCGGTCCACCCAGCCGCCCTCCGCTCTCGCCCCCGGAGAGGACGCAAACCATCCGCAACGTGCAGTTAAGATCAGGGAACTCTTCGATTGGATCTATCTTTCAAACGGTGGCGGGGCTGGGGCCAGGCAGCTGGGAACTGGGGCCCTGTCAGCCTAGGAAGGCTGGCGGAGCAAACCCCGCGGCGACCCCGTCTTCAGCTGCAGCAGCCTCGGGGCCAAGAGCGCCCCGCACGCAGTAGGCGCTCACTCGGTGTCTGCCGAACTGCAGTGCCCCTGAGCGCACTCCGCCGCCGCGGGAGGAGGTCCCCGGCTGCCACTGCGCATCTTCTCCCCCAGCTTCACGTGCCGCCCAGTTCCGCGGCTCGCGGCCGTCACAGGCCGCTGGCACCGCGACCCTCCCCCGGGGCGCCGCGAACGCCGCCGAGCCTCACTTACGGGGGAGTCGTACGAGAAGGCGCACTCGTTCTTGTACACCCTGTCCCCCGACCTGGGCACGCGGATCGTGGGCATGTGAGGCACCAGCAGCTCGCCGATGTCTCCTGCAGCCATCTTCCTGCTGCCGCTGCCGCCCGGCATGCCGAACAGGGCGCCCCGGCGCTGCATGGCCGCGGCGTGCACCCGAGCAGAGCCGAGCCGGGTCGGGCCGGAGCGCTGGGTCAGCCCGCGGCGGCGGCGGCGGCGGGCTGCGCGGGCTGCGCGGGCTGCGCGGGCGACCGGAGCCGAGTCGGGGCTGGCGGGCAGAGAGGGCCGCGGGGCGGGAACGGGCACCGGGGGCCTGGGGCGGGCGGGCGGGGGTGTGGGGGACGCTGCTATTTTTAATCCAATGGCGAATCGCCGGCCCAGCTGCAGCGTCAGGCGGGGCGCTGGGGAGCGCCAGCCGCAGCGCACCGGGGAGGGGGCGCTGGAGAGGGGCCCTGCGCCCGGATCCGGCTCGGCGGCGGGCAGCGGGGGGCGGGGGACGAGCCCCCCGGCCGCGGGCGCGGGAGCCGGGAGCCGGCGGGGTGCTCCGCTCGCCACCGCCGGCGGGCTGCCGTGGGGTACCCCCACGGTGTTTTCTACCCTAGATCGATAGGTTGCGAAGGGACAACTCCGAGGCAGCGAACACAAAGAGCAGGATTTGGGGGTTTAAAAACCGCTTGTTTTTAAAACAACTGAAGATAAAAGCGGGGACTTCCCCTGCCTGGGTAGGAGTGGAACTCGATGTGCAAATCTGGATTGCACAGCGTCGGGCCCAAATCTGAATTTGCGCTGTGCACTTCGGTGTTAACCTCACTAAACCTTGTTCCCCACTTTTTTAACATCTAAAAGCTTTTTTATTAAAAGAGAATAGAATAGGATCCAGTAAGGATGGACATAGATTTTTGCAATAATACAGATTTCTTTCTTACGTATGGTGAGCAGGATCAAGATTTTTTCGGGGCGGGGAGAAGCTTTATATTTTTCTCTTTGGAACGTATTTTGCTTGATTTGTTCGAGGTCTCCGCGTCGAACGTTGAAGAGCCTGATTTGAGCATCTTATTCAAACGCACGTATTCCTGTCTTCAGGTCCAGTTCCTCAAAATAAACAATGAATGGGGAAGGGGGGAGGTGAATAATTTGTGAACAGAGCTTGCCTCACAGCATACTCTCATTTTCTCCAAAAAATTCTTAAAACACAGGTTCCATTCCGCTGAGGTTCCCTAACTACACCCAATGTAAAGGGCAGGGTACCCAGGGATTCCTGCCAATTCATAGAACACAATAATAGCAAAAAATAGTGAATAAAAATGTTGGTTTCTGTAAGCCTCTCCCAAACAAATCAAACTGTCTTTAAAATCTCCCCCCCCCCCCATTATTTCTGCTACTCTGCCTGATTCTGCAGATGTGCCAGTTTCCGCTAGGAGATGGCAAGGGTACCTGGAATTTGATGTGAAGTAGGCAGATGAGCCCCTCTCCTGCCTTGCTCTCCTTAATTTTCATACCTTCAAGCAAGGCTCAAGCACACCTCACCAGGTTCATGGATGATGCTTGCTTGTCCAATTACAGAGAAAAAGTTTATTCAAAGTCATTCAAACCTACAGTTTAAAATATTTCTAGATTAAATGCAATTTAAATTGAGACACCGTTTTTTCACCCTTCAGACTGATTAAGATATGTTGAGTTGGCCTATGTGTGGGAAATAGGCCCTCCTATATATTGTTGGTGGGAATAAAAACAGTAAACAATAACAATATCGACCTTAATTTTATATGCATATGCTGTTTCCCCAGCAATTCTTCATCTAGACATTTATGCTACAGATAACTTCACACTGTTTAAGGATACTTGTTAGAGCATTGTTTATAGTAACAAAAGACTGGGAACAGCCTAAAGATGCCTGTGTAGGAAGTGGTTAAAATACAGCACTGTTGAGAAGAATGAAGCACTCAGTGTGTGCTGATGTGGAGCAATTTCCAAGTCATATTACTAGATGAAAAATGCAAAGTGCAAATCAATGTGCAAAAGCAAGGAATGCATGCAAGGCACTCTGGTACACCCAGAACGCCACCGACCTTCCGTCTAGTTGGTAGTACCTATGGTAAATATATATATGTGTATACACACACACACACACACACACACGAGACTACATTTTATATATACTGTGTGTGTGTATTTGTTTGGCCTTAAGATTATCTCTAGAAGACTACATAAGAAAGTAAGGACAGTCAGGCTCTGTGGGGAGGAACACAAAGCCTGAGAGTAGAGAGGAACCTACTGCCAGTCTTTACCTTTCTGTACTATTTACATTTTTATTCTGTGCAAGTATTGCTTTAAAAAATAATTAAAACTCAATTATACAAACACTCTTAAGTTCAATAACCAGTTAACATGTTTGTAGTATATTAGCCTCACATACTTACAATGCTTATACAATATTATTGCAACTGGGTAAAAAATCAACACACATTTTGACAAGACTGGAAAGACATGTAAAATTTAAATAGTTATGTTTAGAATTTGGTTATAAGGTTTTGTTTCTATTTTCAAAATGTCTTCAAAGACGTTACGTTTGTTTTATAATATAAACATTTATTTTTTTAAGATTTTTTTAAATTTATTTATTCATTTGAGAGAGAGAGAGAGCATGAGCTGGGGAGAGAGGCAGAGGGAGAGGGAGAAGCAGACTTCCCGCTGAGCCGGGAGCAGATGCGGGGCTCCATGTGGGACTCAATCCCAGGACCCAGAGATTATGACCTGAGCCAAAGGCAGACACTTAACCATCTGAGCTACCCAGCCACCCCTATAATATAAAAATTTATTGAGACAAAAAGTAAGAGAAACGTCAATGAATTAAGACAATGTCTTAATCATGCCATTTCAGGAAAAAAAAATCTGGTTCAGTTACTGGAACTTTTTAACTTAATTTTGCAAATTCTACACATGAATTTATAACCAGACTACTTCACTGGGAAAAGTTTCCAATTAGCAATAATGGCGCCTCAGATAAAACCTCATTGGCTCCAACACTGCCACTGGGCAAAGTTCAGCCAGACTATCTTACTAATGGACCGGTTTCTATGTGTAGATCTTGATCAGAGAGCCAGGAATAAAGTGAGGATGGGTCAACAATTCTCACTTCCAACATAAATCCACAGTCTTGCTGAAGAGATTTCAGAGGACTAAGATTAAGAACTTTTTCCACATCAAGTATTCAGGCCACCACATCACTACTGTTCCAAAGCCTCCTCAGATGTTGTTCGCAGTGAGTCTGTCTCCAATGGCCCAGCATTTGAGGACCTCGCCCTTTGGCACTCTTTCAGACTTCAGTCCCACACCTACTTCTGGTAAGCTCGATTATATCGTCCCCAAGAATAAATGTACTTGTCTCCTAGCCTTGGTTGAAAGCTCTCCACTCCTTTCAATCTTCTCAGTCCTTTCAAGCCTTTTCTGACCGCTGCAACCCTCGGGGACTGATCTTAAATACAGACAGCCCCTGTTGCCTGTACCCATCACTGCATTCTGCCGTATGACATCTTTTGTACGTTATTTAATTAGTCGGGGTTCCATATCTTTTCCCTTTATATAGATAACACACTCTGAAAGAAGTTATTTCTCTTAGTATCCTTGCACATTGTGGAATATTGCCCACCCAGAAAGGTACCGCTGTTTATTTTAGGCATTCAATAAGTACCTACCAAGTGAATGACTCACATCTGTGACATTGTAATAGATGTTTTGCAGTCAGCTTTGTGTCTTTTAGGTAAAATTCATTGTCTCACAAATGTTGTTCCCAGAACCAACATAGGTTACATTAAAACATGACATGAATGTTACTATGACTAATGCCAAAAAGGGGAATTGGGGAAATCTACAAAGAAAAAAAGATATCTTAATTATTTCAATTAATGGAATAGCTCTTGACCTCAGATGTCCTCCGATAGTGTGCAGTGCTCTATCTAGTAAAGCCATATATGGTGATAGCTTGTCGTGGAGGCATATCCATAAAATGTTCTATCCTGGCAGATAGTCTCTGCAGGAAGCACTGGTTATTAAGTGTAAAACAATAAGTCACTGCTTAAGAAATGTAATATGTTTTCCATTTGAGAAAATTCTATATAACCATCAAAACTCATGTGATACGAGAATATTCATTGACATGGAAAAATGTTCACTATAATGCAAACTTCAAGGACAAGTTATAAAGGAGCACATACACTATTCTTCTGTTTAAATACATACACGCATATATACATAGTCATAGCAGAGAAAAGAGATTCGATTGGAATAGGCCGTATGTTAATGGTGGTTATCTCTAAGTGAAAAAAAAAAATTTTGTGCTTTTCGGTGTTATTTAGATGCTTTACATTAAATATCCATTTATTTTTCTTAGTAAGGGGAGATGTTAACTTTTTACACTACCACTGATTATGTCAATTTCTTTTCCACCTGCCCTCTTTCTAACTTGTTTGTCCCCTTCACCACCCATATAAAACTAAGCAAGTTTCTGCTGTTAGGTTTATAGGCAGGCTGCATAACTAGAAGGTAGGGTCACACTGGAATGAGCAAACTCCTTGAAAAACTCTTAACGTCAAGATAAGGTAAGCTATTACTCAGTTTGAGAGGAAATCTGAGATCCCTGTTCACCTTTGAGTTCTGTGATGTGTAATACTCACCACAGTTCTTCCAGAAGCCTGACTCATAAGTTACTCATAGAGATAGGTAGGCATACTGCCTTTCAGACCAATCTGACACAATCTCTACTCATGCCCACTTGCCATTTCCATGTGCACACAGGAAGACATGTCCTCCATTCAGGTGTAGAAAAGCCTGTTGTAAATACGGTAAAAAAAAAATTATATATATACACACAATATATATATATATATATATACACACAGAGACACACACATGCACACCATGGGGCCACAGGCCGCTTTTCAGGTTTCCTAGTAAAGCAGGTTACCTAAATATGATACATATTGGCTCCAAAATCCAAAGAAACTCATCAAACATTATGCCTCATTCTTTTTTTTTAATTATTTATTTATTTGAGAGAGAGAGAGAGAGCACAAGGTGGGGGGAGGCACAGAGGGAGAGGGAGAAGCAGATTCCCTGCTGAGCAGGACTCCATCCCAAGACCCTGAGATCATGACCTGAGCCAAAGGCAGACACTTAACCAACTGAGCCACCCAGGCGCCCCATGCCTCATTCTTAGAGATAGGGAACTCAAGATGAAGAACTTGACGTTCATTCTTCTATATTATTAAATTCCCCTCTGGAGTTTCACTGGGACAGCAACCCCCTATATTTCTCAGAATATATCTCCTATCTTCTGGCACAGGACATCTGCCTTTTCCTGCTCTCCGGGTCCTGTCTGCACATTGTCATCACTGTAGGGATTAACATGATGTCCTACAGATGTTGATGGCCAAGATGAGGAGTCAGCGCACTGCAGCCCATGGACCCCAGCCTGCAGTTTGCTTTTGTAAATAAAGCTCTGTTGGAGCCCAACCACATTCATCCATTTACATATCGTCTATGACTGCTTTTGTGCTACAACAGCAAAGTGCAACAGAAACCATACGGACCCAGGGTATTCATATCTGATCCTCTACAGGAAGTTTGCCAACCCCTGGTCAAGACCCCTGCAGGTTATATGTTATGATCCAAAATCGGAGAATTGGTGTGACCCTACACTTGTGCTACTTATCCTCCAGGTGATGGCAAACCTGTTTATCTGAACGGAGCAAATACTTTCACCAGATCGGTAGCTGCAAACCAAATGCCAGGAGATGTACTAATTTGCTTCAGTAAGGAGATCGTCTCTGGAATATCAGCCAAGTTGAAATCACCACCTTGTTAACTTTACCACAGTTCACTGTCATTCTCCATTCTAATGGGAAAAATAATGGGAAATGATGGGGGAAAAAATGGGAATATGATAGCAATCACCAACTCTGTCTTCCTGGTCTTTGATACGGGCACGAATTCCTGCAGTTCCACTTGAAGAGCAGCTGTGTTCCATGTTTACACTTTCGTTAGAGAAAGAGAACACCGGTGGCATCCTCTTGGTCTTTCCTACTATAGTAATGATTACTCCACAGGTAAGGGAGTCATTGTGGAGATTCTACAATTCGCTAAGGCTACGTATTCCAGTAGTACTTTCAAGAACTGAAGTACTATCCACAGGATGAGCTTGGGTCCCTCTGTGCCTACCATGAGGTGAGCGGGATCAGAAGCTCATACATCATCTATTTCCGATAAGCCTTCCCTCTGGCAGGCAGGAGTGACATTCCACCAGGCTACCGTTCCATCAGAGCCAGTTTCCAAGAGTCTCTAAAAAGTTTGGATATTTCTCATTCTCCAGGGCACAGTTACTAGGGGAGTGGCTGCAGGGAAGGCCAGAAGGTAGGTTCATAGTGTCCATATTTGCTAATCTGTATCATCTTTCCTGAGGAACCCCGCCTCCTCTTCAATCAAGAAGCTCTGCGGTGACAACTAACTCCTGTCCGTAACCGTGACTATTTAGCATGGTGGCTTGATTCAGGTCTTTGCTTGCTAAACTTGGAGATGGGGAGGGTGGGATATGTCTTAGTGGAATGTCCACTGCTTGCACTCCTGGGAGCCCCACAAGAAACCATAGCCAGAGTTATCTGTGAATTAGCCATTGCCTGAGATCTGTTAATCATGTTTGGACTGCTGCCTAATACCATAACAACTCCAGCTTTGCTCCTGGCAGTGAATTACCACCACCTGAGATCCATCTAGGACTCCTCCCAGCCCCACAGAAATCAGAAAGCCCACTTTAGGGCCAACTCTTGTAAGCAGCACTCAGATCCACTGGAATGATTAGTAAATTGCCTTTGAAAGATTCTGAGTCCCATTGGAGACATATTTGATAGATCAAATTCAGCATTTCTGTGTCTTCAGTCCCTTCCTCTATGCTATGCCAAGGGACTTCGAACCCTGTGTCATCATCTACCATGAGTCAGCATTTGGGCAACCCAGGTTTGCATTAGGATCATGCCCATGCTAATACATTTTATACAGAATGTCTGCTGAGTAAATCCACATTGATCAAACTGGCCTGCTCCAAATTCATGTTTTGCCTTCCTTGATCAAATATCCTCAAAATTCATTCCCACAAACATTGCCATTTTACTAGAATTTGCTAATTCTTATGATTCCTTTGGGTATAGCTGCTCAACTCCTTCCACTCTGATTTTGTGGTTTACTCTTAGGGACCATGTTGAGTTATCAATGAAAATGGTTATCAGTAGAAAACACTACAGGGTTGGACAATGGGAAAAAAGCTAATGAGCCTGAAAGGGAGTATAGCTTCCCCTAGAAAAAGAAAGTGTGTTGGGGAGGGAAGTTCAGAAGGATTTCAGAATTGGGGATTTTCCAAGTCTCCTACATACTCCTAGATTTCTCTGTTTCAATCATGGGGATCCTACTCTTTTCTCATCTGTGCCATAACTTGAACATAAAATAAGTGAAAAAAAATAAGTGAGACAGCATTTTCAAAACTTTGATTTGATTTTCAGGAATCTCATTCTATAGCTGCAAGCAGGAAGCAATCTTTTATCATGGTCACATAAATTCTTTGAGATTCATCCTATTCCTTAAAGACTGTAAATATTTGAGCATGCCCATCCCTTGCATCAAATTATCCAATGTCTTTTTTTTTAATTTTATTATGTTATGTTAGTCACCATACAATACATCATTGGTTTTTGATGTGGTGATCCACGATCCATTGTTTTCGTATAACACCCAGTGCTCCATGCAGTACGTGCCCTCCTTAATACCCACCACCGGGCTAACCAATCCCCCCTCCCCCCTCCCTTCCAAAACCCTGTTTGTTTCTCAGAGTCCATAGTCTCTCATGGTTCATCTCTCCCTCCAATTCCCCCCTCCCCGTTTCTCCCCTCCTTCTCCTAATGTACTCCATGCTATTCCTTATGTTCCACAAATAAGTGAAACCATATGATAATTGACTTTCTCTGCTTGACTTATTTCACTTAGCATAATCTCCTCCAGTCCCATCCATGTTGATGTAAAAGTTTTATCCAGTGTCTTTTAAAATAGAGCCCTGACATTGCCCTCTCCCTGGGGTCCAGGGCAGCCACCTTTCCCCAGAGCTACATGGCTCTGGACACACAGTCGCAGACAACACAAGTGCTAACTTGGTTGATCTATTTCACCACTGAGTATTATGGGCTGCTATTTTCTATCTTGAAATTTGAATGGAAATCTGCCTTCTATCCAATTTGTAACTGAAAAGCAATTCCAATACGCCCTCATATCCTTCAGGATCTGCTGCTTGCAACACATTCTCTGAGACTGACTAAGTTAGAGTTCTTCTGTTGTAAGCAATAGAAACTAGCTCTGACATAAGTAAGCACTAAGAAGGAATGTCTTGGAAGACTAATGGATGACTCCCAATACTGAAGGATAGGCTGAACTACCAGAAACCAAACGTCCAAAGTCACAGTAACAGCCACTTATAGACCTTTACAGATGCTGCTACCTGTCGATGTGACAATAATTTCATCCCATCCATATGTGTCTCTACTCAGGATCCAGATTTTTGTAGTGGGAAAGAGGCCATTCTGCAAAGAAGGTATGCTGATCAGCAATAAATAAATAAATACCTACATACATAAATACTACTATACTCATCTTGCAAAATTTGCTACAAGGATATGAAATATTTGTAAAGCACTTGGCAGACTTCTTGGAATATGCTAACCGTTCTTATTATTTCTATCATTATCCACAGATCTGACTCCTTCCTTCCTCTCTGTGGGAATGACTGCAGGCTACTTTGGGGAACTGCTTTCCCCCATATATATCTCTAAGTCAGTCTACTCAGTATTCATTGATCACTTCATTAACATTCATGCTTTTTATTTTTGCTCATGATGAACCCCAGTTGGAATATTCTCCTTCATTCATTAAATTTATCTAAATCCCACTTGCCCCACATTTTTCAGAAAGCCTATCACATACATTTACTGCCTGTATCACTCATTAGCTACTGAAGTATGTATGTTTTTTAATCTTTTGTTTATGTACTGTCACCCTAACTCGATTGCAAGTTGCATGAGGCCAGAGATCATGTAATATGTCCAAGCCTAAACCTTGCTTCTACATAGAGAAGTTGCTCAAAAAAAGTTTGTTTTTAAGAATGTTTATTACCGTGAAAAGATTGCTAATTGATTTCCAAAGCCCATCTCTCCTTCTCCCTTAGAAAAATAAATCGGTTAATGGGCTCAGGGGGGAAATGAAATGTTCCAACTTTGCATCTCAGTGCATCTAATGTGTTCTAGGCATTAAGATATAAACAGAAGGTTATGGCTTTCTGATGCCTGGCATCTATCTGAATGTAATGCTGGAGCTCCAGCAGCCATCTTGGAACTTGAAGTGACCCTAAGAATGGAATCCAGGTGTGACATAAATATGGAAAGATACTGTGTCTTTGATAGTTTCTTAGAGCCATGTACTGGTTAGTCCTGGGCTGCCTACTTCTGAATGGTCTTATATAAAAGAAAAATAAAATTTTATCTTGTTTAAGTCACCTTTTTTGAAAGGCATAGTCAGTGGGGGATGCTCTGTTACAAGTAGCTGAATACACTTTCTAAATGATACAGCTACTATTAGAAAATACCAGTTTTTTAAAATTCTTATCACTTATTATTTAGTACTAAGTAATTATACTTAATGAAAAGCTCTTACGATCTCCTGACTTGTGCAATAGGCTAAATAACAGCCCCTTGAAGATACTCACGTACTAATCCCTAGAATCTGTAAATATTATCTCACATGGAAAAAAAAAATGTGCTTGCCATGTGTGATTAAAGATCCTGAGATGGAGAGATTATACTAGATTATCCGAGTGGGTCCTAAATGTGATCACAAATGTCCTTATAGGAGAGGGGCAGAATGAGCTTTGACACACACAGAAGAAATGGCAATGTGACGACACAGGCAAAGATTGGAGTGATATGGCTACAAGCCAGTCAATGCTGGCAGCCACCAGAAGCTGGAAGAGGCAAGGACAAACTCTCTCCTGGAGCCTCCATAGGAGCATGGCCCTGGCAACACCTTGACTTCAGTTCAGTGATACTGACTTTGGGCTTGGCTTCCAGAACTGTGAAAAAATAAATTCTATCATTTTAAGCCACCACACTTGTGGTAATTTGTTCCAGCAGCCATAAGAAATTAATACAACTTGAATTACCTTTCTACGTCTCTTCTAAGAAGGAACTATACTTTCTTCTGCACATTACCTGTTACTTTTTCAACTCCTACCTCCCAGCACATCATGCCAGATACATCATAGATGCCCAAAATATAGTTGATAAATGTGTAAGTCCATGCATTTTCCCTTTGCCTACCTAAGATGCAATATTCCACAAACAATATACACTTGGTTAATTGTCAACTGCATGACACAGACAATAACCAGCATACTGGAGGAATGCACGAAATAAATTTAAAGGACAGACTGGTTTGGCAAGAATCAAGGATCCAGGAAGTTTATCATTGAAAAGAAAAGGACATTGCAGGCAGAGTGGAGCAGAGCAAGGACTTTGGGTTTCTTCCTTACAGGCAAGGGAGAGTCACTGAAAATGGTGAGTAGGAGAGTGACACATGAATCTGGCCTTTGAAGAAGATGAGGCTGGTGGCTTAGGCTGCAGGGGGGACAGCTGCTGTAGAAATAGCCTGTAGGGGCTATTAGAAGAGGGCATGAGGCAAGAAATGACTGAACCAGGAGGAAGCCAGTGGAAAGCATATTTTGTGAGAGAATTTGCAAAATAAAAATCAACAGGACATTGATTTGGGAGAGCGAAGGCCTAGCTATGGCTATCCAGCTCAACTTCCTACCTGGACCACTTGAGAGAATTCATTAGCAACTCCACACTGTGCCTCTTCATCTGTATTCAGAAAATTTTTTAAAAAGGACACTTTCTATGGATGAAAAAGAATTATATAAGAATTGCACCTTCCCTTTCCTTCCTCTCACTTTCATTGCTTCCAGGTTTTGTTTTTTTTTTTTTTTTAACTCTGGTATCTCCTAAACCCTCCTGAAAGGATGCCATGACAAAGACCACACTGGGAGAGAGCTCCAAAGTACTGAGGAAGTCAAGGTGTGCTAATGAAACTTCTGACAGATACGCATGGTGTCACTCATTATAAACTGTGTTGAATCATTTTCAATGTCACGTTGACAGCCCCATCAAATTAAGCAGTTTGCAAGAACAGCTTAAATATATGAATATTTCTCGAGAAGTTTGCCCTATGAGACTGTCAAGAGAAGAAGAAGGTAAAGGACAATAAAAGGATGAGGAGGAGGAGGAAAGGGGGAAAGAAAAGAGAGGTAGAGAAATAGGAAAAGAGTGGTAACGTATTGAGCTCCTGCTGCACCAGGGGCTACATATGTGTTATACCATTTAATCCTCAGAAAACCCTACCTTGAATGATTCTTACATCTTTTTTCCACCATTACAGTCCTAACAACAGAAACAATATGAAAACACTGAGACAAAACCGGAAGTAAAACACACAAATCATCCCAAATTCTTTCACTCCGAACTACCGTTGTTTATAATACGTGAACTTCACTCTAGCTCTCTCTGTATGTCTATAGATTAAAAGGTGGATGGAATGGCTAGTCAGAAATAATTTTTTTAAAAATGAAAACATGTGACACCTGAAGCAAGTTTGGTTTTTCTACCTTATAAATGATCTGATTTTTTTACCTGGAGATTTCCCCTACCCGCATTTTATTTTTTTTTAATTTTTTGAAGTACAATACAGTGTTATCAACTACAGTCACCACGTTATACACTAGATCCTGTCTTTATTCATCTTATAGCTGAGGGTGCCCTTTTTCCAACCTCTCCCTATTTCCTTCATTTTTAAGCCCTAAATGCTATCACTGAATCAGGATATTTTTTTTAGCATCTATTTTTCCATTACTTCCTAGAACATAGTATGTCCTTTTTATCATTGGCTTAGGTTCTTCCTTTATTTCTTAGGAATTTCCCTTCTTGGAGCACCTGGGTGGCTCAGTCAGTTAAGCATCTAACTCTTGATTTTGGCTGGGGTCGTGATCTTGAGGTCATGGGATCGGGCCCCATGTGGGGCTCCGCACTCAGTGCAGTCTGCTTGAGATTCTCTCCCTCTCCCTCTGCCCCTCCCCTCGCGCGCTCTCTAAATAAATAATAAAATTGTTTTTTCTTTAAAGTAAAGCAATTTCCCTTCTTACATCTCCATCTCAGGGATTTCAGTGCCTGCTCCTACTTCACATTTCATCTTCAACATGATTTGGACCGGCAACGGGTGGCAGAAGTAAATGCAAGGGAAATCCAAAGCTCACAGTAAAAAAAACATCAGGCACACAAGAAAAAGCGTGATTAGTGACGTCAGCTGAAACAACCAATACACAAAGATATACCTGCAAGACTTCAGGTACTTGAATTCTCAAACACAGACTATAACATAACTCTGGTTATCATGTTCAAAGAAATGGAAAACAGATTTTTAAATACCGGCCGGGAACAGAAGACTACCTTCTGAAGAAATGTGTTTTGTTGGTATTAATCATCTTTTATTGCAATTCAATGAGGACATCAAACAATTTAGTAAACAGTGTCAGATGCCAAGATCTGGAATGCTGAGCTAAGGTATAAGGTCTGTGCTGAATGGGAAAGAGTATGTTGAGAATTACAGTGTCGAAAGGAACTATCTGTCACAAAATCGTACCATCAGGCTGACAATAGATTTGGAAGTTAAGAAAATTGATGCCCTCTTATGAGGCCTATGGGAGTGTGAATTGGTCCAACATGAACAGGAGGGCAACTTTGAAACGTACCAAAAGCCTGAAAACTTACTCATTTGCTAAAATCTCCCTTCTGGGAGTTTATTCTAAAGAATCAATTCTTTAATGCATGGAAAGAGGGGCACCTGAGTGGTGCAGTTGGTTAAGCATCTGACTCTGCTCAGGTCCTGATCTAGGGATCATGATATTGAGCTCCAAGTCGGGGCAGAGCCTGTTTTAGAATTCTCTCCTTCTGCCCCTCCACACCACACCCCTGCCCTGCTCATGCTCTCTCTCTTAAAAAAAAAAAAAAGGGCATGGAAAAATTTAATTATGATATTAGAAGCAATATAGTTGTCCAAAAATAGCAGATTGTTAAATAAGTTTTGCACATCCAAGGGAAAGGAGGAGACTGGACACTTAGAAACAGATATGTTAAATGAAAGCCACTTTGCAATGTACCAAAGCCGAATCCTGTCACTTCCCCTCTGAAACTGGTGTGCTTTTATTTATTTATTTTTAATTCCTTTTGAAAATCTGGTACAACTTTTATTTGACTCAACCTTAGGCTACTTACTTTATTTAAACTTTCTGCGCTTCAGTTTTCTTATTTAAGAGAGAATAGTCAAATCTACGCTGCAACATTATTGTAAGAAATAAACAGGATTAAACAGACAAAGTGCTTAATTAGTGTTTGCTATGTACTGGACTCAAGAAGGGGTAGCTACTTTTTTTTTTTTTTTAAGATTTTTTATTTATTTATTTGACAGAGAGAGACACAGCAAGAGAGGGAACACAAGCAGGGGGAGTGGGAGAGGGAGAAGCAGGCTTCCCGCTGAGCAGGGAGCCCGATGCGGGGCTCAATCCCAGGACCCTGGGATCATGACCTGAGCCGAAGGCAGACGCTTAACGACTGAGCCACCCAGGTGCCCCAAGAAGGGGTAGCTACTTCTAATTCATTGAAAAAGAAATGTGAAAAACAGTAAATAGCATCACAAGAAGTTGGATATTTGAGGGGAAAATAATTCCTCCACCTTAAGTCAACCATTTTATCTTTTTTTTCACTTTTAGTTTTGTTCACATATGCAATTATGGTGGACATATACTTATTTTTTATACATTATTTTTAAAACTTTTAAAAGTAATAATAAAGTTGTATAATAAAATAGTACAAGGAACACTCACATACTCATACTCTTTACCCAGATTATCTATAATCCTTATACTTCATTTGCTTGAATTTTGTCTCATTCCTTTGTGTATATAAGGGTGTATACATGAGTATACACGTACACACACACACACACACATAGATACAAAGATATACAAATATATTGCATTAGTCCACAAGGGCTGCCAGAACAAAGTACATAGATTGGGGGGGCTGAAACAACAGAAAATTATTTTCTCACAACTGAGAAGGCCAGCAGTCCAAGATCAAGGTGTCAGCAGGGTTGGTTTCTCCTGAGGCCTCCCTCCTTGGCTTGTAGATGGCCATCACTTCCCTGCATCTTTCCATGATCTTCCCTCTGTACATGTGTGTGTTCTATTCCGCTCCTCTTAGAAGACCAGTCATGTTGGATTAGGGCCTACCCCATGAACTCATTTTAACTTAATTACCTATTTAAAGACCCTACCTTCAAATACAGTCATAGTCTGAGGTACTGGGAGTTAGGACTTCAACATGAATTGCGGGGGACACAATTCAGCTCATAACACACACACACACAGAGATCTAAATCTGTAGAGATAGATACACACAGACACAATACATGTATATATGTGTACATACATTCATATCATATACATACATATATTCATATACACACTTAGATGCACATGTATGTATACACATGTGTATGTATATATACACATCGATAAATATAAATATTTTTTCTGAACCACTTGAGGTAAGTCACACACATATCACATACATCACCTTTACCCTAAATATTTCTACTTTCTACTTCTAAATATGTCTATTTCCTAAGAATGGGGATAGTCCCTCATACAACCACAGAGTGTTACCAACTTCCTACATTCACTGTTGTAATACTTTCATCTGATCCATCTTCCATACTCCGATTTTGCCAATTGGTCTGACAATATCCTTTATAACATTTCCTCTCGCTGTAGTGCAGTGCAGTATCGAGTATTGCATTTACTTGCATGTCTCTTCATCCCCTTTTTATGTGGAAGATTTCCACAGCCTTTCCTTGTCTTTTATGACATTCATATTTTTAATAAATACACTTCAGATTTTTTTTAAAAATGGAGTACTTACCATTTTTGTTTGGCTTATCTTTCCTTGCAATTTGATTGAATTACACTGAGGTTATATATTCATGGTTGGCATACTGCCTGGGTCATGTTCTTCTCAGGGTACATCCCTATGTCCCTCATATCTGAGGTTAACTTTTGTGTGTGTGATGCTAATTTTGCTCATCGGGTCAAATTGTTGCCTGACTTCTCCACTGCATTAATTACTGTTTAGCATGCAGTTACTTTTCCATCCTATTTTCACTTAACATTATAGAAGATTGAAAAGAAAAAAAAACGTAGAAGATTGGCAGAAACTCTAGTTTCCCTTCAACATCCATTCTCCAAAATTTTTAGCTGGTTATAATCATGTGACTAAGTCCTGTCCAGCGATGTGGGAACAGAAGTGACATGTGATTTCCAGGCATATGTTTTAGAGGGAAAGAGCATTTCTATTTCCCTTTTCTATTTCCCTCTTCCCATTGGCTAGGATTTAGTGATGACAGCTGAGGCTAGATCAGTCATCTTGAACCACGCAGTGGAAGCTGCATGTGTAGAATGACAGAGCAACAAGACAGAAGGAGCCGAGCATCCTGGGAATTTCATGGAGGAGAGCCACCATACCAGCTGACACTCTACAAAGACAGATAAGTAAACTTCCATCGCACTTGTGATATATTTTGGGTTTTGTAATAGCTTTGGTACCTGTATTTTAACTAACATAGGTGTTACCCCTCATTGCCACAGTTTTTATAATCGTTAATTGCTACATTATATTCCATCAAGTGATGGTAGTAAATTAACATTCTCCTATTAAGTATGTATTGATTATGTTTTCCCACTATTACATATATATAACTATATTCCACTATATTATACATATATTATATATAACATTATATATAATATAGCATTACATTATATATAATATATATAGCATTATATACAATATACATTATATACAATATAATACTATATATATGTATAACATTATATATATATATATAATTAGGAGTTTATATAACTTTTTCATTTTTGTGGATTATTTCCTTAAGATAAATTCCTATATATGTGATTAGGCTAAAAATAGAAAAGAGATCATGGCTCTAGGTAGGTTCTGTTCAAATGTTTTCCAAAAAGCAACTCTGTGGTTGGATTCTGATGTACAGTGCTGAACAACTTATGCTTTTGGCTAATTAACTAAATGTGATGCTAAGTGATATGCTTTAGCAATTAATATGTAACTTAAAACAAGTCAAAATGTGACTTAAGATTAATTTTAATTGATACGTTAGAGATATTTATTTACATATTTCCCAATGTCAATAGTACTGCCATCCTAATGAAATATAAAAATTTGCAAAAGTGGGCATATGTAGAACTGCCATACAATCCAGCAATTCCACTTCTAGGTATTTATCCAAAGAAAATGAAAAACACTAATTTGAAAAGATATATGCATTACTATGTTCATCACAGCATCATTTACAATAGCCAAGATATGGAAGCAACCTAAATGTCCATCCATGGATGAATGGATAAGGCAGATGTGACATTTATATATAATGAAATATTACTCAGCCATAACAAAAGAATGAATTCTTGCCATTTGTGACAACATGGACAGACCTAGAGGGTATATGCTAAATGAAGTAAGTCAGACAGAAAAAGAGAAATAGCATGACTTTGCTTATATGTGGAATCTAAAAAACAAAACAAACAAAACAGAAACCAACTCACAGATACAGAGAACAAACTGATGGTTGCAAGAAAAGGGTGTTGTTGGGGGGGGTAGTGGACGAAATAGGTGAAGGGGATTAAAAAGTACTAACAGTTGTAATAAGACACAGGGTTATAATGTACAGCATAGGGAATATAGTCAATAATATTGTAACTGCTTTAAATGGTGACAGATAACTAGACTTATTGCAGTGACCATTTCATAATGTATATAAAAACTGAACTACTGTGCTATACACCTGAAACTAATACAATATTGCATGTCAATTATTCTTCAATAAAAATAATAAAATATATTTTAAAAAAAGATGTGGGCATGTACCTGGAGGATATAATTCATCACATCATGACTAAGTTACTGCTTTTTCAATTCTCCATTTGATTACATCAAGAAAAGCCTCCATTTGGTACTGGTATGTTTTAACGCCACTAATTTCCTTTTAAAATTCTCCATTTTCAACAAAAGGAGAGCCAGGCCTTAGGCTCAGAGCTTTGGGTGGGCAACAGAATCTAGGTGGAACATAATAGTTATATCTGTGATTACTTTTTAATTATGACAAGGGCCTCATTTTCTATTCATAGTCATGATATAACATTTCTTTTTTCAAACTTAAAGTTTAAAAAGGTCAATTTAAAGAGAATATTAAGTATATATCATACATGGAGGCAAAATAGAAACAGTTAAAATCAAGGACTGAAATTTGAGAAATAGTGACATAAGAGATTGAGCCCAGGAATTACTGCAAACTCTTTTTTGATCTCCAGCAGTGTATTTTTTTCTAGTGAGAATAGTATGCTTAATTTACATTGTAGAATTTGGACTTTTTCCATGGTTTGGAAGTAGTGTCAAAAACATTGCCCATTGGCTCTAGTCTACCTGAAACTCCATTACTCTTTGAAGTCAATAGGCTTGAAGCAGAGACAGTATGGGATATTTAGTAATTTTCTTGGAAAAGGAGTGGACCATTTCAATCTTGCAGAGAGAAGTCTTCATCACCTATTATTTACTAGTGTAGTAGGCACTTTACATTGTCCCAGTAATTTTTACAACATTACCAGGGGACGAAGATTATCATTTCTTTTAGAGATAGGGCTCAAAGCAGTGACGAAAATTTCCAAATATAAGTTCCTAGTGCAGTGTCTGACACATGCAGCAGATACCAAGTAGATGATAGTCATCATTACTGTCCTGGTAATTAGCAAGCTCAGGATTTAGTCTGAGGTCTGCTCAATTCCAACAAGCCCACCATGCTGGGCTCTGTAGAATTGCAGAAGAGAAAAAAAAAAATAAAGATAACCCAAACAATATTAAATCCATGTATCATCCACTCAAAAGATCTTTACTCAGTGTCTACTATGTTCCAGATGCTATGAATTGAGCTTATAAACATTCCATGTTGCCTTAGGCTAGTTTGGGGTCCCACAGATTGCTACAATGCCATTCTTCCTGTCAAACCCAGTGCATATAATTTCTACTTTAACATCTATCATTTATACTAAAGAGTAAACTCTTGGGAGGAAATATGTCTACTGTGTCACTAATATATAATAAGCTTAAATATTTAAATTAGAAAAAAATTACATAAAAATCAATATAAACATATATATACTAGCTTTATTAAAATTTCCCTTCAAGAAACACTTTCAAACCTTAAAAAAAATACATATGATCCCAGCTATGTTAAAAGAAGGAAGACTGGGGCACCTGGGTGGCTCAGTCGTTAAGCATCTGCCTTCGGCTCAGGTCATGATCCCAGCGTGCTGGGATCAAGCCCCGCATCGGGCTCCCTGCTCAGCGGGAAGCCTGCGTCTCCCTCTCCCACTCCCCCTGCTTGTGTTCCCTCTCTCGCTGTTTCTCTCTGTCAAATGAATAAATAAATCTTAAAAAAAAAAGGAAGACTGAAGGAAATTTCTGAAATTTCTTTATGGATGGTGGCATTAATAGTATTTCTTATACTTTCGATATTTCTATGTCATGTTTTCTTACATCTATATTAGTAGAAAGGAGAAAATAAAGGAAAACCTAATAATGCCAGAAAGTAACCTATAAACTCTTAAAAATGTTAACATAAATGTCCATAGATGTAGCATAATTTACAATTACCATTCTCAAGACCTATCTGCCTCCATTCTCCTACAAAATTGAATGATTCTTGTAAACAGAGGCTTAGGGACTGCATGCCCTTCCCTCAAATCCTTTGTTAGAATTATGAGGTGGTAATTAGACTTCATTAGGGAATCTTCAGAATGAAATCTGGAAGTAGTCGGGTGAGGCAGCCCTCTTCTGGGAAAATAAGAAAATGCAACTACTCCAAAGGATCTTGGCCGGATTGTAAAGGGCACTAAGTGCCTCTCTGGGGCACAAGGATACTGAAAGGTATTTCCTGAAAACAATGGATTTTTGAAGCTAAAGGTCATTCTGGAAGTTAAAGTGTAAATATTTATTTCTGTAAGTATTGAGTATGTATTTAAAATCTCTGAGCCTCAATTTCTTACCTGCAAAACATAGTAATAGTATCTCATACGGTGATTTTGAAATTAATGTGAAAAAATACAATCATTTAGGGCGCCTGGGTGGCTCAGATGGTTAAGCGTCTGCCTTTGGCTCAGGTCATGATCCCAGGGTCCTGGGATCGAGTCCTGTATCAGGCTCCCTGCTAGGTGGGGAGCCTGCTTCTCCCTCTGCCTCTGCCTCTCTCGCTCTCTCTCTCTCTCATGAATAAATAAATAAATAAAACATTTAAAAAAAAATACAATCATTTAGCACAGTGTTCCCCAGACAGTAAATGCTTAATAAATGATAGCCATTATTTTAGCTGTTACTCACATTTTATAATCTTTGCAGTAATCATTTTACATTGTGCAACTTTTCCAGTGTTTACCAAAAAAAAAAGACTCTAGGAATCTTAAGAGATTGAATCTAAGAAAAGGGGTGCAAGTGTGTATGCATTTAAAAAGCATAATATACTATACTACATCTGAAACCAACGTAACATTGTGTGTCTACTATAGTTCAATAAAAATTACTTTAGTAATAAAAAAGTTTTAAGGTAGAAAGCATGAAAATATTCAACAGATTTGTTCACTGAAAAACTGTTTATTAAGATGTTAATGTTTAGTTCAGTAATTATGTAATTTAAAATTCTGAATCACCTCTGAATAATTTAGACATGTATGTAAACTACTATATTTCCTGATATTTAATATAATTAGACTTCTCTAACTTCCAATTATCAGACAAATGAAACATTAAACTTTCAAAGACACACCCTTAGGAGTTCATAAATTCCTATTTGCCCAAGTTTTTTTTAAATATATGATAAACCTTCTTAAAGGAGGAAGCCCAAATCCACAAATCAAAAGTCTTATTCTGCCTTTCACAACATATATCAAATCATCACAATGTACACTTTAAATATCTTACAGTTTGTCAATTATGCCTCAATAAAGCTGAAAAAAAAAAAAAGAAATCCCACATGGAAGTCTTAATCTGAACCAATGTTGAGAAATAGTACAATGGAAGATCTTTTATTCATCATGTGACCAAAAATACAGAATATATTTATTGATTAATTTTCCCCTAAAGAGAATATACTTTGTATTTAGAGAAATAAAAGATTAATTGTCAGGAGTTGCTTTTGGAGAATAATCAATCAGCGCCTTATCAACAGTCGGATACTGATACCAGGGACCATCACCTCTCGCACGCATTAACCTTCGCACTTCCAGCTCCTGTACCCTGTAACAAACAGGATAGCAGTATTGTGGGTCCAGCATTTCCAATTGCAAAGTTAATGAGTTATCTCCATAAAGAATAACCACCAGAGAGTCTTTTGCTTTTGTGTAAAGTATTATCAAAAGTATTTTATGTGGGGCGCCTGGGTGGCTCAGTCATTAAGCATCTGCCTTCAGCTCGGGTCATGATCTCAGGATCCTAGGATGGAGCCCCGCATCAGGCTCCCTGCTCATCGGGAAGCCTGCTTCTCCCTCTCCCTCTGCTGCTCCCCCTACTTGTGCTCTCTCTCTCTCTGTCAAATAAACAAACAAAATCTTAAAAATAAATAAATAAATAAAATAAAGTATTTTATGTAAAGTATTAATGTACCTCCATAGATTGATGTGTATGCATGCATCTGATATGCACCTATTAGCAAAATCTGGGACTTATTTTTGACTTTCATTATTTTGCTTAGGTGGTTAGCAACAAATCCTGTTTTTAATCACCAAAACACTACTTGAATTGATAATCTATTCTCTCCTCTTGTCCCTGCTCTTTATCTGGACAGATCACTTTCACGTGAATAATGGTAATGCAGTTCCTGTCTTCTTGCCTTTTAGAAAACCTCTTGAGACCACATATTCCTGAAACAGTCCCTCTCCAAAGCAAACCATATAAGAGACTCTTAACTATAGAGAACAAACTGAGGGCTGCAGGAGGGGAGGTGGGCGGGGGATGGGCTAAATGGGTGATGGGTATTAAGGAGGGCACTTGTGTTGAGCACTAGGTGTTATATGTAAAGTGATGAATCACTAAATTCTACTCATGAAACCAATATTACACTATATGTTAACTAACTAGAATTCAGATAAAAACTTGAAAAATAAAAAATGAGATAGTCTTTTCTCCATCAAACCTTTTTCTTTCCATTTTTATAGACTACATATTAAATTTTTCATGACTGGAAATTTATCACAGTTAAATAATTCACTTTATTAACCTTAACCAGCTCACTAACCCTATCCCCTATGAGAAACTACAAACCTTTGTGATTGTGTATCTGAGTGTATTTCTTTCCTTTTTTTTTTTTAGGATTATATATCTTCATATTATCCTTTTTCTTTTCTACTCTTTAGAATGTAATTATCCAAAATGCAAATATTAAAATATTCATCAAAAGGACTGGTTAAATAATGTTTCACCCTTATAAGAGACTACTAGCCATCTGTTAAAAAGAATGAGGAAAATCTGTATATAGTAAATACAGATGATACACATATGGTTAAATTAAAAATGCAAGGTATAACGTGAGTATGTGCAGCATATTCCCATTTCATTAAAAAATAGAAAGTAATCATCTGCGACTATGTATATGTACACATGCAGAGAGTATTAAAAAATCTGGAGGGCCATAATAAATAGTTATCTCTAAGGAGAGACCATTATGGAAGATAGCCCCTTTCTATTTTGTATCTTTCTTTTATGCTTCAGTTTTCCAAATACCTAAATATACTTTTTAAAAAATGTAGGTACTCTCATTCCATCCTCACAATGGCATCTTTTCTTTGGGGGTAGAAGCCAGGGTTTTTTGTTTTTACTTTGTTTTGCTTGGAAATTGTTTAAAATCTCTATATGTCTAAGGAATTCTGGGATCTGTCTTTTAATTGGAACTCAAAGGTATATGTGTGAAGTTCAAAAAAGTCCAATGTTACGAAGTATGAGCCATATTGCTGTTCCACGCTCTTAAATATTTAACAACAATTCCATATGGTAACTATATATGTGTATAATTTCAAATCTAGGAAACAGGCCCATCATACATTCCTTTAATCATTTAAATATTTTTTAATATCATAACAATTTTTATAAACTACAAAGTTTAAAAGAGAATAAACAGAAAGCAGATCAATGGTGGACTTGGGCCAGGAGGAGGGGATGGGGAATGACTGGAAAGGACCGCAAAGAGGCTCAGTAGGTGATCGAAATGATCTTGACTGTGGTGGTTACACAGCTATTTACCTTTGTCAAAAACCTATCAAACTTAATGGGTACATGTGACTGTATGTAAACATCACTACAAACACTAAGATAAATCTCAGACAGGATCACATTTAAAAGTAGCAAAAGGAAAAATGAGTGAACATTTAAAAAAATAATTTGGACTTACATATTTGCTTATTTAATCACTATCAGAGGCCTATGCATGACACAAAATCCCAAAAGCTAAAGAAAAAGACTGACAAACCTGACAATAATCAAATGAGTAAATATATATAAGTAATTAAAACACTAATACATAGTAAGTGTTCAGAAACATATTAGCTACCACTATACTTTTGTTATCTGAAACATAAAAACACTTTAGTTGCAAAAAAATTCTATACTATCAAAAGACAAATGACAAGTTGGGAAAACATAATTGCCACAAAACCCAAAAGAGGTATTTTAGTTAAATGTATAAATTAGTAGAAAAATGGGCAATTTACAGGACAACAAATACAAACAACCAACAGATATATGAAAAAATACTCAACCTTACAAAAAAAACAAAATTAAAATAATAACACTTTTCAACTATCTTATCAGCAAAATGTTTAGGTTTGATAAATTCCATTTACAGGGAAAGGCATGGAAAATAGAAATTATCATGTATTGGTGGCAGAAAAAACAACTGGTACTTTTTGGAAAAGAGTTTGGCAACATCTATCTAAAATTTAAAACATAAAACATTTGGTTTATCAGTGCCACAGCTAGGAATTTATATTTCAGATACACTAAATATGCAGAAATCTATGTATGAGGATATTCACCATAGCACTATGTATATTATCAAAAAACTTGGAAAGAACCTAAGTACCAACAACATGGGACTGGTTTAAAAAAAAAAAAAACCCTAAGTACCAACAACATGGGACCAGTGAAATATATGATGCAGCCATTAAAGTGAATGGGGTATATACTATTATAGAAAGATCACCACGATACATTTAAGTGAAATGAAGACAGGGTGCAAAACAGTACTTATAAGAGGATTCTATTTGTATTAATATATTTTTATTTTATTTTTTTATTTAAATTCAGTTAGCCAACATATAGTACATCATTACTTTCAGATGTAGTGTTCAATAATTCATCAGTTGTGTATAATACCCAGTGCTCATCGCATCACGTGCCCTCCTTAACGTCCATCATCCAATTACTCCATTCTCCCACCCACCTCCCCTCCAGCAACCCCCAGTTTGTTTCCTACAATTAAGTGTCTCTCATAGTTTTTCTCCCTCTCTGATGACTTCCCAGTTTTCCCTCCCTTCCCTTATGGTCCTCTGCGCTGTTATATTCCACATATGAGTGAAACCGTGTGATAACTGTCTTTCTCTGACTGACTTATGTCGCTCAGCATAATACCCTCCAGTTCCTTCCACGTCGATATAAATGGTAAGTATTAGTGTTAATATATTTTTAATGCATTTTTTTTTTAGGAACAGAAAAAAAAAAAAGAACTAAGTAAGTAGTAGTCACCTTTAAGGATGAGACTAGGTAGAAGAGGAAAGGAAATTGGGAATAGGGGCAGAGGGAGGGGAGGGCTGCCTTGCACTCAAGAGTGGGATATTTTAAAAAGAATTCCTTTTACTCTGACAGATATTATCAACTAGTAGTCTCTCAGTCTCCAACTTATAAACTCCACTCTAAACAAGCTATTCCCTCCCTGTCTTTATCCTTTTACATGGAGCATTCTATAGTGCTGATATAGTTTATTAGATTTTTTTTTCACGGCTTGCAATAGTAAGAAAGGATTTTCTTCCTTGCCCCCCCTTCCCACTTTATTTATTTATTTATTTTTTACCGTAAATCAGCCTTTTCAGCTTCAATCTGAAGGATAGCCATTGTTTTTTCATAATTCTTTTCAGGGCTATCAAAGAAAGTTCGGGCAATCCATCTTGATATAGGATGCTACAAGAGAAAATTTGTTTATTTTCTGAACAGTACTTTGCTCTTCCAGTTTCCTATTCTTTAAAATGGCCATCTCAGGTAAACCAATAATACTTACTAAATGCCAACTACTAATTTTAATCCATTAGGTGGATACTATTTTTGTCCCCATTTTATAGATGAGCAAATTGCACAAAGTTATACAGTTACTAAGTGCCAGCAGCTGGACTCAAACCAGGTCTGTCTGACTCCAAAACCTGTGCTCTTCGCCATTATACTACACTGAGTACTTTAAGTGGCAGATTTAGGAGCCAAACCCAGGGTTTGATGATCAAAAACTGAAGCTCCTTCTCTCAGCACAGAGAGACTACCTGTATGGCCTGCCTTAAGGTATGATAATGATATTCTTTTCTGAAATACAGTTCATTCAGATAATAGAACATGACAGTATTCACTCTAATCAAGGCCACAGGCTGTCGGGCCAAGCCTACCTAGGCTCCAATACTGGCTCTAATTCTTGGACAGGTCACTTATCCTCTTTTAAGCCTGTCTCTTCATGTCTGAATTGGGAATAGTAACAGCACATTTCACATGGAGTAAGAGAATATTTGCAAAATACTACCACAGTGCCTGCCATAGAGTAGGTGCTCAATAAAGAACAGCTAGCATGAGCATGGGTAACATCCTCCGGGACTGAACTTAGGATAAATTCTGACTGCTACTCTGCTGGGATAAGAACACACTACAGAGTCACACTTTAAAAAACCGTGAAGATCAAAGTAATAAAATGCAGAAAATTACCAAAAGAAGTTGCTTGTAAAGAGTGAGCACAAAAGTGTCATCTACTTGATATCAAAAACTGAATATAAAACAGTATCATAATTGCTAAATAAAGACATTAATCAGTGCACTGACAAGACACCTAACAGAAAGTAACTTTCAATGACGCATACCAACCTTGAAGTATTCCCAGTGTTCTGGGATGTAGCCTTCTGGAATCTCTGCTAACTCAGCTTCACCTAGTAAGAGAAAATAGTGGTGTCCAATTTTAGTATCAAGAATTTATAATATTAATTCTTCCCCATTTAAGTAAGAAACCAACTTCTTGTGGTTTTAAAGGAACTTTTGTTTGTACCAATGAAGATTCAAACACAGTTGACCCTTGAACAACATGGGTTTGAATGGCCTGGGTCTACTTACACATGGGTTTTTTACCGTAGAGTACTGTAAATGTATTTTCTCTTCCTTAAGATTTTCTTAACATTTTTTCTCTAGCTTACTTTATTTTTTCATTTAATTTTATTTATTTGAGAGATCGAGCATGTGCGCAGGTAGGGAGGGGCAAAGGAAGAGGAAGAAGGAGAGAAGCGGACTCCCCGCTGGGGAGTGGCCAAGCTTGATGCGGGGCTGGATCTTACAACCAC
Source organism: Halichoerus grypus (assembly GCF_964656455.1). Classification (NCBI taxonomy): domain Eukaryota; kingdom Metazoa; phylum Chordata; class Mammalia; order Carnivora; family Phocidae; genus Halichoerus; species Halichoerus grypus. Next base: position 85,271,896 of record NC_135712.1, read on the forward strand.
GAGATCATGGCCTGAGCCTACACCAAGAGTTGGACACTTAACCGACTGAGCCACCCAGAGCCCCTCTAGCTTACTTATATAAGAATACAGTATATAATACAAAAATTAGCCAAAGTACATGTTAGTTATTGATAAGGCTTCTGGTCAACAATAGGCTATTAGTAAAGTTTTGGGGGGAGTCAAAAATTATATGTGATTTTTGACTGAGCAGGGGGTTGACACCCTGACATTGTTCAAGGATCGACTGTATTTTAATTACTTTAATGTGGTTGAAAATCATTTCATTCATTAGATATTTTTTAGATGTCTTCAATGTGTAAGGCATTGCCTATAGGCATTATATAAGAGTTTCAAACTTTGTTTTTATATAGTATAACAAAATATAATAAAAGACACATTATTCCTTCTGGTTTTTCCTATCACTACTAGACAAAACATTTTAGGATTCAAGATGTTAGAAGTACTTTGGACAGAATTTCCCATGAAAATCTAATGTTAGCTGTCTTTCACAGTTTCAGTCTTTTTTAGAAGATTATAATTTTATGTGTTCCAAGATGGATAAAAAAAAAATTCTTCCATCCCTCAGCCTCTCTTCCACCTCTATTTCTATTTTCCTTATTCTGGTTTGTCAAAGCTGGTTTGGAGAAGTAAAAAGGAGGAGGAAAACAAGGCTTTCTGAAGCCTTTTGTGGCCTCTACAGAGCTGATGACCTTAAAGGCTGTTGGAGCAAAAAAAAAAATGTTTAAAAAAAAAAACATTGTATACTATTGCAGATTAAGATGTCGTTACTGTAAAATAAAATCCCATGCCTACGTTTATTATTTAAATAACTTTTCTTGGGGCGCCTGTGTGGCTCAGTCGGTGAAGCGTCTGCCTTCAGCTCAGGTTATGATCCTGGGATCCTGGGATCAAGTCCCGCATCGAGCTCTCTGTCTGCCCTTTCCCCTGTTTGTGCTCTCTCTCTGTCAAATAAATAAATAAAATCTTTAAAAAAAAAGGATTAAAAAACAAATAAATAACTTTTCTTTATAACATCCATAATTTCTTTGTTACTAATGGACATAGGTTTTAGTCAGAGAGGTACTTACCAATGAATATATTCACCAGAGTTATGCCAATTGCTACTGGAATCCCAGTCAACAAAATGTAGAATTTCTGTTGAGATTAAAAAATAGTTTTCAGGGGCGCCTGGGTGGCTCAGTCATTAAGCATCTGCCTTCAGCTCAGGTCATGATCCCAGGGTCCTAGGATGGAGCCCCACATCGGGCTCCCTGCTCTGGTGGAAGCCTGCTTCTCCCTCTCCCACTCCCTCTGCTTATGTTCCCTCTCTCGCTGTGTCTCTCTCTGTCAGATAAATAAATAAAATCTTAAAAAAAAAAATAGTTTTCAAATAACCATTTCTTAACTCTCTTTCCCCACTCTCAAACTGTCTACAATTTTTTATTTCCTTACATTGCCTGTAAAATAAACTTGCCAAATTGAAGATGTGATACCAAATTATCTCTGAGGTTTTCTTTTACTCTTTTATAGATGCCTATATTTGGTACCAAAAATGAAAGAAAAAAGTAAGGATTAATTGTACAAGTATAATACAATATCTATTCAAGTGATTTTTCATTTTTTGGTTAACACAATGTAATACAAGTTGAGAAATTTTTGTATTAAGATAAAAATGTTAAAAACATTTGAGTGATTTCAACCACTGTAGAGTTTGAGTTGGTCATAACAAGTAAAGTGGGAGCTCAACCAAGAGGAGGGATATTAAGAACAAAGGGCAAGCAAGAGGTCTAGAGGGCAGCCATTGCTGAAATGGTCACAGCTGTAGGAAGAATGGTAGAGAATCCACACAATCTTCCATCTTCCAAGCCTCTACTTTTCATTATAGAGCCTTGAAATACAAATATACAGCCAGTAGCTCACTTGATCCTCTGAAATCAATGTTCCTGAACAATACAGAAATAAAAAATTATAACCCAAAATAATGGAGTTACTTATTTAAAGAAGTCTTCCAGTGAGTTCCTTGGTAATTTAAAGAATATTTTAGGGCAACCCTGTCGGGACCCCTCTCACTCTTGAGAGCTTTTTCTGTATCTTCACTTAATAAACTTGTATCTCTTTACTCAAAAAAAAAAAAAAAAAAAAAATAACTATCCCCAAACAAATCCATTTTCAAAGTTCTATAATTTATAGATTTTGGTGTGTATGTGTGTGTGTGTGCAGGGAACACAGATTATATTTCAAAACCCCACAATCTTAAAAATAAGGGAATGGCTCAAATTTTACCTCCAATACACATGAATCCTTTTTATGATGAAGTAAAGGTTCATTAATTTAAAAAGAAATTCAGGAACAAATCAGACATTACTACAAAATCTCAATATCTATTGAGAAAATAAATATGAATTTACAAAATAACATCTTTTATAAAATGAAAGATGTTCTCTAAATAGACAAAAGAAAAAAAAAACCCACATTCCTATTTGTATGTAAAGAGTTTAGTTCAGAAAAATTTTTAACTCACCATTAAACTCAAAAAACGTCTGTCATAGAATCCAGATGGTTTGATGATAAACAGTCTTTTCCCATGGTCTCCACTGTGTCGCAGAGGAGCTGGAAATATTAAATTACCCTGTTATATGCAAGGCTCAAGGTATACTGTTATATTCTGAGATCAAATCAGGTTATAAGAAAATGTACATGCATAAATTTTTAATATGAATTAAGATAAAAATACGTATTTGACTACTAAAGGCAGAGCAGATATCTTTAAACAGAGACTGGTATACTGTTGTAAACTATAGTTCTCTCCATTTTTATTCAACGTTAAAGAAATATCTAAATAATTGTTTCAAATTGTTTCCATAGCAGGCAGGGAGGTCAGATACTCTTGGCAGGCTACTTGTCTTTGTTTACCTCTACAATAACTATTTGCTAAAGCTATTAAATAAATAAACTTAATTTAAATCGTGTCATTTCATATGATGGGGCAACATACATTAGGGGCTCACAGCAAAATAGACGGAAAGACATTTATTCAACATATCTCCAGCAGGAATTTGAACTTGTTCAAAAGTAAACACTCTAACGTATCTCGATAAAATCACTCTGTAAGCCATTTCTGATTGTGAATACCGTCCTCTTCAAATTCTCCCTCAGATGGTATGTAATCAACTCTCACTGGAGATAAACTGAGGCAAAATTTCACTCCTGATCTTATTTCCACACGATTTCCCTTTCTTGGATGTCTGGAAGGACCATTGCAAACACTGTAAGCCCTTTCTGCCGGAAGCAGGGAAGGATCTCACTGCTACTGGGAAACTGAAGTTACTGCTTCTGCTGTGTGTAACTGTATTCAAGGAACCTTCACATGAGAGTCACTGTGGGAGAAAAAACTAATTCCCATTAAAGGAATTTCAGTCATGATAGACGTCATAAAGATTTGTATCCTTTGTTCAAGCGTAAATGTCTGGAATGCCCTCCCCTCTCCTGAAATCTATTCTTTAGGCCCAGATGACATTTTATCCTCCAAGAAACCAACCCTCTTCCCAAGCATATGAGATCTCTCCTACCTTTGAACTGTGATATTCATACTTGCTTTCACTGCTCCCACTGAAATATAAATGTCTTGAAGGCAGGAACTGTATTCTTAATTTTGGCATCACCTTCAGCAGCTTGCAATGAATTTAGGAGGTTAATTCATAAGAGAATTAGAAGCTGGCATGAATTCACTGGGTACAATTCATACCGTTAAGGCTTCTACAATGACAAGAGAATGTGACAAAGTAATCATGTATTTCAGAAAATAATTTGAGGGCGCCTGGGTGGCTCAGTCGTTAAGCGTCTGCCTTTGGCTCAGGTCATGATCCCAGGGTCCTGGGATCGAGTCCCACAGCGGGCTCCCTGCTCGACAAAAAGCCTGCTTCTCCCTCTCCCACTCCCCCTGCTTGTGTTCCTGCTCTCACTATCTCTCTCTCTGTCAAATAAATAAATAAATTAAATCTTTAAAAAAAGAAAAAAAAGAAAATAATTTGAAAGATACAATGGAATTCTTTGTGGACTAGGTGGGAAAAAAAGGGCTGGATAACAGTATAAACCACTCAATAATTCAATAAATATCTAAGTGCAGGTCCTGTGCTAGGCCTACAGTCTAAAACGGATATATATTCCGCTGGGAGAAACAAATAAACATAATTAGACATCTATAAGGACAACAAAGAGAAGAAACAGGATGTGATGTCAGAAAAAAAACAGGCCCAGAAGTTCCTATTTACACAGGACGGTGAGGGTGGGGGAGTATAAAGAAGGTGGATTATAAGCTGAGAGAAATAGCAAGTTAGGTGAATTTGTAATGGGTAATTGATTGATTGATTACATCCAAAAGGTGCTGGTTACTTAATTCAATAACCTGCCAAAAGGCTCTCTCCATAGCCCTGAGAGGTCAAGACTTCTATACATGGCCTGGATGAGGTGAAAATATGCCTGATGACACAAAGCTACTACTACAAGAGTGGTTACTGCACTGATGATGAAGTGGGATCCCAAAAGTCTTCATACACATTTACAAAAGGCTGATTCTAAAAGGATTAAATATAGTAAGTGGAAAGTCCTGACCGCATCCCCCAAAAGTTGCTCACAGATTTAAGAAGAGTCATTGGTGTGATGTGGTTACTAAGAAGGCCAAAGACAGTTCAATCCTAATCTTATGTAGTAGAAGCATAGGGTCAAAACAGGAGCACCCACCCCCAACTCCTAACCACACCTGCAGAAGTGTGTCCATCCCAGAGTACACCATTTTAGAGAAACAATCTGGAGCACACCCCAATTTAAGCAACCAGGATGGCAAACAACCTGGAAACTGATACAGTGAGCCTTAAAGAACTGAAACCGATTGGCCTACAAAAAAGAAGTCTGGGTAGAAACCAGTAAGTGCCTTTAAATAGCTGAAGGGCTATCCCATGACAAAGGGCTTACACTATTCTGTATTGACCTGAAAGGAAGAACCAGGATCAATGTGTGAAAGAGTAATTTTCAGCTTAATACAAGGAAGAAGTTTCTAACAATTTTACTGGTTCAAAATAAAATTGGATTGCATTTCCAGTTCCCCTTTATGGAGTTATTCAAGTATCAACAATGGGATATAACAAGGATACTCTGGGAGTTGGCCTAGAGGATTTCTAAGGTCCTTTTCCTCAAAGAATCTGAACTTATGACCTGTCTTAGAACAAAAGGGCATACCACTGGACCTTATCAGTCTCAATGATTCCCTTCCAACTCCAAGAACTGGTTCCAGGCTTCATGTTTTTGCACTTACTTTCCTCTTTGCCCAAAAGCTTTTCCCCAGGCTCTTTGAATAGTCACCTCCACACCTCATCCTTCAGGGCCAAGATCAAATGTAACCTCCTCGAAAAGTCTTCTCTGCCTTATCGAAAGCTGGCCTCCCACTTACCCTCCTTAACATCATTTGGTTAGTTCCTTTAGAACAATACACACTAAGCCTGATTTTTTTTTTTAAGCCTGATTATTTTGTTAAAGTCCATCAGGTCAAGGACTGTATTATTCAGTACTGTATCTCCAGTACCCTTTAGTGTCTGTCACATGGTAGGTGCCCCATAAATATTGTTGAATTTACATTTCTTAAGTAAATTAAATGTTAGTCAGGATCCTTCCTCGCCTTCTGAAAGTAAATCTACTCAGAAGAGACAGCGTACTCCCAAATTTCCTTTTCAATCCAGAAGACAGGCAGGCAGGCAGACAGAAAGACACACACACACAAACACACATACCCCACAGAGAGAGCGAGATGGATTATGCTCTGCATGGTTTTGGGGACAACTGATAATGAATAACACTCTTAATAGATATGGAAAATGTAACAAACAAAAAACTATGGAAGAATACTTGGTCTGGCTGCATTCTAGTTAATATTAATGCAGTTAGGAAAGCGAACTGCTTGCTTTCTTTCCATATAATTACCCTACTGTTAAACAACAATTATTAGTGTCATTAAATGTGGTAAATAACTATTGTTACTATTAGCTGTTCTAAAGTATACTTCATAGCACTAAACTCTTTTCCAATATTCTGAGGCTTCATGATTTGTTGTTGATGTAGTAAGGCCATCTGCTTACAATCTAAAAATATTAGGGTGAACACTGCTTACAACCAGGTGACTGCCAGGATTTCTGGAACTCAGATTCTCCTTCCACCAAAATACGCATCTTTACCATTCTCTAAAGCCTGGACTTTCTCAACTAGGTATTCATTTAGCTATATGAAACTCAAGTTTCAATAACCAATTTTTTAAATGCAAATAACTTCAGGAAAGCTATGTTTTTGACAACTGTGATATTTGTGAGAATCAAATAAGATAATGTAGATTTTGTGTCTTCATGACAACAATCGAAAATCGGCCACTTTCTTTCTCTCATTCTCAGACTACTCCCAGTTAATGACTCCACCAACTCAATTACCCAGGGTAAAAATCTCACTCATCTTCCTTGCACCTCCCCCTTGCTCACCAGCTGTCAAGGCCTCTTGATTCTTCAAACTTTTTATTTCTTTCCATGCTCTCTTCACCTCACTCACTGGCTTAAGTAATCAACACCTCCTTAGAAGCCAACCAATATTTAGAAGCATCTTCCCAAAACACTACTGATGTTGCTCTCAGCTAAAACATTCACTCTCTGCAGCCTACAAAAGAGTTAAGATAGTTTGGTTTTGTATTCAGTCCCTCCACTCCCCCAATTTAATCCCAACTTCCCTTTCTTAAGCCTTCTCTCTCAACACCTACCTACCGCAAGAGCCCCATATTAGATACATCAGAAAATACAGCCTCTATTTTTCTGCCAATTGCACCTGTTAAAACTAACCAGAATCTAATTAAAATGTCCCACCTTCTATGTCTGAATTAACTCCATACTGCTTTGTTTATATAATCATTTAAATACTCTTCTCAGTTTTTTTAAACCATAATATGCACACATCAGTCTTCAAGTTAAAGCTCCTGCAGCTGAGGGAAGAACTTAAGTTCATTTCTGGAATCCTTTGATATAAGACAATAAATAATTTAATTAAATAGAATACTTGTATGTGCTTACTTCCTGAGAAAGGTTTTCAATGACAGTGAATGAAGGTAACGTGACAGTACCAAATGTTTAAGAAAGGGGTGGTCACAAGGCTCTGTAGAAGGCTAATGCTTCTAAATCCAGGTGCTGTAGATTTTCCCACTCACTCTTCACAACCCCCTTATGAGGTAGGTTAAAATTATCCTCCTCTTTTTTTTTAAAGCAGTTCTTATGGTAAGAGATAAGTACCTTTCAAAATGACATTCTAGAAAGATGCAAACTTATGCAGAAACATATTTCAGGGTTATAAATTCTTGTCAGTAGGAAAGAGATTAGATTTATTTTCTCTGTCAACTGAATATAAAGATACTTGTAATAAACATCCTCTTTTTTTAAAGATGAAGACACGTAGGTTCCAAGTAATTGCCTTCCACTTAGCTTCCAAGATATGATGACCCAAGGTCACATAGCTACTAGACTCTGGAGCCAGGATTTGAAAGTAGGCAGTCTAGCTCCAGGAAAAACAAAACAAGGCAAGGTTCTCTACACTGCTGGATCTTACAGTCAATCTCATAGGGGCAGACATAAGCAATAATACAACAGATTAAAACCTTTCATTCAACTGTGATAGATGAGACCACCTGCAAAATACCTTTGAAAGCAGGTATAGGGCTGAAACACAGTAACTCTAGCGTAGCTATTAGATCCTTTCCTGCTCCCAGTGGAAAGGGTGTAGATTATCTGTATAGATCCTTCCAGAACTCCAAGAATGGGGTATAATGTATAAAGAGGATCTGGGAGTGAGATTTTACCTTAGTTTATCTCCAACAAAGCATGATTAAATACTATCCCCAGCAAATATTTGAAGAGGATATTTGTAATCAAAAATGGCTTACAAACAGAGTTTATCAAAGAATGTTTGCACATGTAGTTTTTTAACAGGTTCAAATTCCTGCTGGAAATTTGAATACCACTGGTTCTTTCCAACATTTTTGAAACAAGTCTCTGTATAATGCCTCATCATGTGAAGTGACATAACTCAAATTAAATTGGAAGAAGAATAAAGGAGTAAACAGAGAAAGGTATTTTCAGGGTGGAGAACTTTTTGGCTTCACTTCCTCTCTACCTGCTTCTATTGCATAGGGCAGATAGCTTATGGTATATTTTTTACCAAGAGCATTAAATGAATTAATACCTTTAAAATCTTAGGATGGTACATGGCACACAGGTGTTCAATAAATGTTAGCTACTGTTATCATTATTAAATTTGATGCAGCACTGCATGATTTTTGTCATAACTAAGTCACAGTTCCTTCATTAGTAAAATGGGGATACTAACATTGTACTTACTTTGCAGTCTTTGAAAGAATTAGATTGAATACAAGGCATCTGAGGCTTTGCTATTACTATTATTCATTCTCCTATAAGTCAATACACAGTCTCCAAGAAGCTCCAACTAGCCTTTCCATGACTTTCCTGGACCTAGTGACTTTTCCTTCATGGGCCCCTTCCTCTCTAAGAAGATATTAAAATTATTATTTTATGACCGCGCTGATATAAAACGAGTACAATCCAGGCTGGATTCCTTACCACATATCATTAACATTAACCCTAAAAACGTAGGTGTTTTTTTTTTCTTCTGGTTTTAAAATGAATTTAAATTAAAACATTTTCATGGACCCTAAAAGTATCGTGTAGGCACTGTACCTACCTAATGAGTTAGCCCTGAGCCTCTCCACCTGCCTACCTATTACTTAGCATCGGTGGGCTCCTGGACAACATGACTTCCAATATTGTGGGACTAGTACCTAGTGCGGGGGAACGTACAAAGAATCTGGTGCCTGAGAAACATAGGTCTCAGCTCTATGCCTTCTTAACCTCAACTTCATCCGCAAACCAGCACCAACTGGAATGGCTGAGAGGCAAAGTGTTCACAAATGCTATTTAACAATTTAAAAGCGAACGATCTGATTACTTCAGGAAAACCCTTGTCTCCTCACAAAGACCACGCTCCGTCTCTCCTCTCAAGCCCCAGGCCCGCAATTTCTCCCAGATCTCACCAAGGTCACCCGGGAAGAGTTCTCCATCTCTCACCCCACATCCCCCGAGCGCGCTTTCTCCCAAATCTAGCACCCACCGACAGTCTTCGGAAAGCCACGGGTGAGGAAGCCCCCGAATCCAAGCCGAATACCAAGCCGGTGGCCGGAGAGCGCGGCCACTGCAGTGACCGAAGCCCGCCGCAATAAGCTCATGGCCGCCATGGCTACTACGGGCAATTGAAAACTGAGGAGAGTAACGGGAGCCGAAAGAGCCAATTTACGAACCAGGGCGAAGGCGGAAAGTGGCCATGTTGAGTGAGGGCAAAGCCTATTTCTGTTTTCTCCATCCGGTCGGCGGAAGTGACGTTATTGGAGGAAAAGAGGGCTGTGCTTACTTCTGTGGAAATATGGCTGCGGCCAGTTTCGGCGTTCTTTGCAGAAAAGTCTTAACCGGCCTGAAGGTTTCCAGGTCACTTTTAAGTCCTCAGGCCCTAGCTAGCACAGGGTAAGTGATGCGAGGAGTAGGTTTGTTCTCCTCTCCGACTTTAGATCTTGTTTGGCTGCCGAGATGCTGAAAACCCTGAGAGGCCGTGCGGATGGCTGAGACCAAACGCGCTTGGGTGAGGAGGGCATGACCTTAGAAAAGTCGCCCATCTCCGACATTTCGGTTCTTTCCTCAAAAGTTTTGTTGTCTCCTACTGTGGACCAGGCAGTCCATGGGGTCTGTGCATACCCAGTATTTGTTGAATTAAACCTAGAGGTACAGAAGCATCCTGTTTGGCTGGGTGAGTTGCACTGGAGAGTTTTTTGTTATGGAACGGAGTCAGGTTTGGATGGATAAAAAAGAAGGGGCCTTTGTACTTCCAGAATCTATCACAGAGATTGTTTGGTAATGTTCAGTGAATAAATGAAAAGTAGTCAAATGAACGGAAAGTAGCCCTGGCGGTGTGAGAAAGGAACGTTCTATATATGGTGTTCATTATTTCTGGAAAAAGTTTGTTTTCTGGACAGACCGACTAGAGTTTATGGTGTATGGTTTCCTCACTTCTTCGGCTTTTGTGTGTAGTGAGTTGAATTTTATACATAGTTGGGTATGTCAGATTTTTTAAAATTATTTATATATAGGGTGCCTGGGTGGCTCAGTTGGTTAAGCGACTGCCTTCGGCTCAGGTCGTGATCCCGGAGTCCTAGGATTGAGTCCCGCATCGGGCTCCCTGCTCGGCAGGGAGTCTGCTTCTCCCTCTCACCCTACCCCCTCTTGTGTTCTCTCTCTCTCTCTCTCTCTCTGTCTCAAATTAAAAAAAAAAAAAAAAAAAAAATTATTTATATATATATATATATATATATTTTTTTTTTTTTTTTAAAGTAGGCTCCACACTCCTCTGGCAATGGAGCCCATCGCCTGGCTTGAAAGGAAGTAATGTATGTGCCCTTGAATCCAGCACAGACAATTGTTGAGCATCTGTTACGTGCTACAGTATTATAACTTACACTTACCTTAGAGATAAGAATATTTTTTTCATTTTGTAGAGGCTCAAAGGTTGTAACTTGATAAAGGTGACAAACTTGGATCAGCTGTCTCTTCCTCATCCTTTTTTCTTCAAAGTAAATTTTAGATTTTTATTACTAAATGAATATCTGTTCATTTGCAGACACTTTGGAAAATAAGGCAAAGTGTTTTGAAAAAAGTAATAATAGGCTATAATTTTTGCCACTGATACATAAAGATCTCCTTCCACTCTTTAATTTTGCATATATACACATACATGTAATTTTGAAATAAAGTCAGAATCATATTTACATATATGCAGTTTTGTGCTTTATCCTTGTTTCCCCAACTTTTTATTTTTAAAAATTTCAAACCAACAGAAAAATTGTAAGAGCAGTACAAAGAATAACCATATACTCTTCATCTTTATTAAGCAATTCTTAGCAATTTTGTCACATTTTCTTTTTTTTTTTTAAGATTTTATTTATTTGTTTGACAGAGACACAGCAAGAGAGGGAACACAAGCAGGGGGAGTGGGAGAGGGAGAAGCAGGATTCCCACCAAGCAGGGAGCCCGATGCGGGGCTCGATCCCAGGACCCCGGAACTATGACCTGAGCCAAAGGCAGCGGCTTAACCAACTGAGCCACCCAGGTGCCCCTTGTCACATTTTCTATATCTCTTTATATCCATGCCTTTATATTTTTTTTCTGAGCTAATTGAGGCATGTCAGAATTGCAAACATCATGACACTTCAGCATATATCTCATAAGAACAAGAACACTGTCTTAACTACAGTACTACAATGATCACGCTGGAGAATGTAATATCAACATACTACAGTTACTGTTCTTTTATCTAGCATACAGTCCAAATTCAAATGTCTTCAATTATCTTGCTAATTTCTTTTTTTTTCTTTCATAATTTTTTATCCAGGGTCCAGTCAGTGATCATTTGTTGCATTAGTTATGTCTCCTTCATTATCTTTAATCCAGAACATTTTTTTATAAAATCAGCCTTTTTAGATTATCCCTCCATTTGGATTTGTCTGATTGCATTCTTGTGGTTAGATTCAGGTTAAATTTTTTTTTGTTAAGATTTTATTTATTTGCGAGAGAGAGAATGAGAGACAGAGAGCATGAGAGGGAGGAGGGTCAGAGGGAGAAGCAGACTCCCTGCCGAGCAGGGAGCCCGATGTGGGACTCGATCCCGGGACTCCAGGATCATGACCTGAGCCGAAGGCAGTCGCTTAACCAACTGAGCCACCCAGGCGCCCTCAGGTTAAATTTTTTAGGTAGGAATACAACACTTGTGATGTACTTTGCTATTATGTTTTCAATGATTTCACCAAGTTATTAAATATTCTTTAAAAACATGATTTTTAGGGACGCCTGGGTGGTTCAGTCAGTTAAGTGTCTGCCTTCGGCTCAGGTCATGATCACAGGGTCCTGGGATCGGGTCCCATGTCCGGCTCCTTGCTCAGCAGGGAGCCTGCTTCTCCCTCTGCCTGCCGTTCCCCTTGCTTGTGCTCTCCCTCTCTCTTTTTATCATACAAATTATCATACAAATGCATAATTGGGGAAATTATCATACGAATGCACAGTAATTGGGGTGCTTGGTGGCTCAGTCTGTTGAGTGTCCAACTCTTGATTTCTGCTCAGGTCATGATCTTAGGGTTGTGGGATTGAGCCGCCCCGCCCCCCCCCCCCCCCCCCCCGCAGGGTCCACACTCACTATGGAGTCGCCTTGGGATTCTCCCTCTCCCTCTGCCCCTCCCCCTGTGCGAGTGCATATGCGCGTGCGCATGCTCTCTCTCAAATAAATAAAATCTTTTTTAAAAATGCACAAATATGTTTTTAACCATTTCCTGGTTGCATATTTACATTATTATCAACTTTTGGATATCACATATAATGCTTTAATAGACATTTTTACTTATCAGTTTCCATCTATAATATTTTTAGTTGAAATTTCTAGATGAGGAATTATTGGGTTGAAGGGGGAAGCATGGAGGCTTATGATACATGTTTGCAAAATTAACCTTCAGAATGTTTTTATCTGCTCATAGAACCACTAGCAGTGTATGAAAGACCTAAAAATGTTACTTTGAAATATAATTAATATCAGTGGGGTGGCTGGCTGGCTCAGTCTTTTAGAGCATGGGATTCTTGATCTTGGGGTTGTGAGTTTAAGCCCCATGTTGGAGCGTACTTAAAAAATAAAAAATAAAAATATAATTATATCAATATATTACCTCCAAAATCATGTGAATATATTAACCTCTGAAATTAAAGGGTAGCAACATCTATAATGCAATATTAAAACTAATTTCTAAAGCATTTTATGTTTGTTTCTTGTGCAGAAACCCTGAGTAATTTTTTTAACATTGTAGATGAGGAAATGATTCCGATTATTGCTTATGAAATCCAAATGTTGTAAAACTTTAATCACTTGTTTATATATGTTCAGTTGCAGGTTTTCTCTTAGTCTTTTGCCTAAGAACATACCAAATGTCACATCTTTTCACCAGTGTAGATTACTTCATACCACATTGTCAACGAAAGGACTGGAAGAATTTTTTGATGACCCAAAGAATTGGGGGGAAGAAAAAGTGAAATCTGGTAAGATATTTGGGTTGGTCAATATTAAATATATTTATTGAACCCTCTATTGTTTTGGGATTATTTATGCACCTTGGAAATCATTTAGGTGTTTCGTTTTGATTTTCTTTGGGAATGTCAAAGAAAATTAAAAGGATAATGTAAGTAGAGTTAATTGTTAATTGGCAGGTTGGCAAAAGGTTTAGAAGAGGAGTAGGTTGAATTTATTAACTGAGGGGCACCTGGGTGGCTCAGTTGGTTGAGCATCCAACTCCCAATTTTGGCTCAGGTCATGATCTCAGGGTCAAGAGATTGAGCCGTGTCCAGGCTCCGTGCTGTTCAGCCTGGAGTGGCTTGAGATTCTCTCTCCCTCTGCCCATCCCCGCACTTGTGTGCACACTCGTGCTCTCTCTCTAAACAAATAAATAAAATGCTTAAAAAAGAAAAAAATGTTAATTGAAGGGAGGTTTAAGGTTTTAGATTTCATTTTTTAGAAGTAATTGAAAATTTATGATGATATAAAGTATTTTGTCATTAAATTTTGCAAATACATTCTATATTAATATAACATTTTTTGAATGCTATTGCCAGTCACATTACTAATATTTTCATATGTTACCTAATTTAATGCCAGTTTAATACTAATTATGTGTTACACTACAATATGATAAAACTATTATATTTTATAGATAAGCAAATAGGTTTAGAGAAGTTAAGTAATTTGCCACAGGCCCATAGCTAGAATATTATTTCATGTTGTGGATTTCATAATTTTAATAGGAGCTTCATGGACCTGTCAGCAATTAAGGAATAAAAGTAATGAAGATTTACATAAACTTTGGTAAGTATACTGAGTACATTAATATGTAAGTGTTCGAGGGGTGCTGGACTGGAGTCAGTAGAGCATGTGACTCTTGATCTTGGGGTTGTAAATTCAAGCCCCACATTGGGTATAGAGATTACTTAAAAGTAAAATCTTAGGAAATATATATGTGTAGGTGTTTGAAGCAGTTAAAGTATAACAATGAGGTATAAACATTATATCTATTTGATGTAAGAAATTGAGTAACATGTTTTGTCTTATAATACTATGGATGATATATAAAATCATTATAGATTTTATAAATATGACAGGTTAAATTACATGAAGACAAATTAGTGTTCTCAAGTATTTGGGGATTTAGAAATTTTACTGTTACTGCTACTAGGCATACTAGCATCTTTATACTAACAATTTTAGTAAACTAATGAAATGGGAAGAGTTTGTTATATTTAGGCCTTCCTCCTTTTTATTACCTTATGCATGGTCTGTAATCTTTAGCTTATTTACTCTGGGGAAGTATGTTGGAGAGTGAATTTAGCTAGATATTTCTGGCAGATTTTCCTGAATTAGAGAGGGTTGAGAGAATTTAAGACAGGGTTGCATTTTTAATGGATTACTTATTTATTTACTTATTTGTCTTTATTTTCATTGAGGAGTAATTGACATAACATTATGTTAGTTTCGGGGGTACAACATAGTGATTTGATATTTGTATGCATTGTAAAATGATCACCTTAATAAGTCCAGTTCAAATATGTCACTGTACATAGTTGGAAAATTTTTTTTCCTTGTGATGAGAACTTCCAAGATCTGTTTTCCTAGCTAATTTCAAATATGAAGTACAGTATTATCAACTGTAGTCACCATGCTGTACATTACATCCTCATGACTTACTCATAACTGGAAATTTGTACTTTTTCACCCTCCTCACCCATTTTGCTATTACCCTTAAAAATAAAAGTTATCTTACCAGCAAAAATGGGTTTATTCAGGAATAGCAGAATTGAAGTTGAGGACAAGCAAGCTATGGCAAAACCATAGACAAGTCCAACAAAGGAATACTATTTTATGGAGAAGGAGGAGAAAGTTGAGCGGGGTTGTTTTGAATGAAAGTCCACTGGAGAAAAGCAAGAGTTCAGGGTGATGATGGTTTCTCATTGGCTGAGCTGCAGAAGTAATTTCTTATAGGAGATGGCAATGTATGTCTTTCCCTGTTGGAGCCTGTAATTGATTCTTTCCTGTTGAGGATTCTTCTGTTAGGGATCTGTAATTGACATTTTTTCCTATACTTGACATGGAGTGTTATGGCTCCCCCTTTCAGCATCCCCTTCCATCATCTCCAATCCACTTTAGTTAGGTTTTCCTTTTATTAATTCTCACGTTTCCCTCTTTTGATCAAGATCTTTCCTTGAAAGCGGTGCTAATCAAGTCTCAGTTTTTCTATATTTAGTGGAATTGTCCTTCAGTGCCAGGAAGGACCTTTCCTGGTTGTCATGTCCTACCTTGGAGGGAAAGTGCCTAACAGTTGGGAACCTCGGCAGGCCACATTTGAGTAACAAGGAAGGTTAAGAGGGAAAATTCTTTGGCAATTCCCATCTAAAGTTGTTATGTTCTCAAGGCCCAACTGTTGGAGATCATCTCCTTATTGGGTGCATCATTTTTTTTTAATTTCAGTATAATTAACAGAGTGTTATATTAGTTTCACGTGTACAGTATAGTGATTGAACAATTCTGTACATTACTTAGTGCTCATCACCCTAAGTGTACTCTTAATCTCCTTCACCTGTTTCACTACCCCCCACCTCCCTTCTGGTAACCATCAGTTTGTTCTCTAGAGTTAAGACTGTTTTTTTGTTTGTCTCTTTTTTACTTTGTTTTGTTTCTTAAATTCCACATATGAGTGAAATCATATGGTATTTGTCTTTCTTGGACTCATTTCACACTTAGCATTATATCCTCTAGATCCATCCTTGTTGCAAATGGCAAGACTTCATTTTTTTTATGGCTGAGTAATATTCTGTTGTACATATATACCACATTTTCTTTATTCATTTATTGATGGATACTTGGGTTGCTTCCATACTTTGCCTGTTGTAAATAATGCTGCAATAAACATATGGATGCATATATCTTTTCGAATTTATTTTAGTATTCTTCGGGTAGATACCCAGTAGTGAAGTTACTGGATCATATGGTAATTCTATTTTTAACTTTTTGAGGAACCTCCATGCTGTTTTCCACAGTGGCTGCACCAGATTGCATTCCCACCAACAGTACACAAGAGTTTCTTTTTCTCCATATCCTTGTCAATATTTATTTTTTGTGGTTTTTATTTTAGCCATTCTGACATGTATGAAATGATATCTCATTGTGGTTTTGATTTGCATTTCCCTGATGATGAGTGATGTTGAGCATCTTTTCATGTGTCTGTTGGCCATCTGTGTTCTTTGGGGAAATGTTCATGTCTTCTGTCCATTTTTTAATTTGGTTATTTGTGGGTTTTTTGGTGTTGAGTTCTATAAATTCTTTATTATTTTAGATACTTACGCTTTATCAGATATGTCATTTGCAAATATCTTTGCTCTGCAAAGGGCTTTGTATTTGAATTGTCCCAATACTTTACTTTTTTAATTTATTTTTTAAAAAGTAGACCATACCCAGTGTGGAGCCCAACATGGGGCTTCTACTCACGACCCTGAGATCAAGACCCGGTAGTTTATTTTTGCTTTTGTTTCTCTTGTCTCAGGAGACCTATCTAGAAAAATGTTGCAGTGGCTGGTATCAGAGAAATTACTGCCTGTACTGTCTTCTAGGATTTTTATGGTTTCAGGTCTCACATTTAGGTCTTTAATCCACTTTGAGTTTATTTTTGTGTATGGTGTGAGAAAGTGGTTCAATTTTATTCTTTTGTATGTGGCTGTCTAGTTTTCCCAATACCATTTGTTGAAGAGACTGTCTTTTTCCCATTGCATAATCTTGCCTCCTTTGTTGAAGATTAATTGACCACATGATTGTGGATTTATTTTTTTTTTTTACGGTTTTTTATATTTATTTGCGAGAGAGAGCATGTGCGTGAGGCGGGGAGGAACAGAGTGGGAGGGAGAGGGCGGGAGAAAGAATCTCAAGCAGACTCCCCACTGAGCACAGAGCAGGACCCTGAGATCAGGACCTAAGCCGAACCAAGAGTCGGAGGCTTAACTGACTGAGCCACCCCGGTGCCCTTCGTGAGTTTATTTTTGAGCTCTCAATTCTGTTCCATTGATCTAGGTGCCTGTTTTTGTGCCAGTACCATACTCTTTTGATTACTACAGCTTTGTAGTATAACTTGAAATCTGGAATTGTGATACCTCTGGTTTTGTTCTTTTTCAAGACTGCTTTGGGTGTTCAGGGTCTTTTATGGTTCCATGCAAATTTTAGGATTGCTTATTTCTAGTTCTGTGAACAATGCTATTGGTATTTTGATAGGGGTTACATTAAATCTGTAGATTGCTTTGGGTAGTATGGGCATTTGAATAATAATTGTTCTCCTAATCCATGAGCATGGAATATCTTTTTGTATGTGTTGTCTTCAGTTTCTTTCATCGGTGTTTTATAGTTTTCAGAGTTCAGCTCTTTCACCTCCTGGGTGAAAGTTTATTCCTAAGTACCTTATTATTTTTGGTGCAATTGTAAATGGGATTGTTTTCTTAATTTCTTTTTCTCCTGCTTCACTTTTAGCGTATAGAAATGCAGCATATTTCTGTAGATTGATTTTGTATCCTGTGACCTTACTGAATTCATTTATTCTAGTAGTGTTTTGGTAGAGTCTTTAGGGTTTTCTACATACAGTATGTCATCTGCAAATAGTGAAAGTTTTATTTCTTCCTCACCAATTTGGATGCCTTTTATTTCTTTATGTTGTCTGCTATGGCTAGGACTTCCCGTACTGTGTTGAATAAAAGTGGTGAGAGTGGACACCTTGTCTTGTTCCTGACCTTAGGGGAAAAGCTCTCACTTTTCACCCATTGAGTATGATGTTTGCTGTGGATTTTTCATAGATGGCCTTTATTATCTTGAGGTGTATTCCCTCTAAATCTACTTTGTTGAGGGTTTTTTTCATGAATAGATGTTGTATTTTGTCAAATGATTTTTCTGGAGCTATTGAAATGATCATATGGTTTTTATCTTTTCTTTTGTTGATGTGATGTATCATGTTGATTGATTTGTGAATATTGAGCCACCCTCTCATCCCAGGAATAAATCCCACTTGATTATGGTGAATTATTTTGTTAATGTATTGTTGGATTCTTTTTGCTAATATTTCACTGAGGATTTTTGCATCTAAATTCATCAGAGATAGTGGCCTGGCGTCCTCTTTTTTTGTAGTCTTTATCTGGTTTTGCTATGAGGGTAATGCTGGCATCATAGAATGAATTTGGAAGCTTTCCTTCCTCTTCTATTGTTTGGAATAGTTTGAGAAGAATTGAGTATTAACTCTTCTTTAAAAGGTAGAATTCCTGGGGTGCCTGGGTGGCCCAGTCAGTTAAGCATCTGACTCTTGATGCTCAGGTCATGATCTCAGGGTCATGAGATCAAACCCAATGTCGGCTCCTCACTCAGTGGGGAGTCTGCTTGAGATTCTCTCTCCCTCTGCTCCTCCCACCTGCGTGCCTCCCACGTGTGTGTGTGTGTGTGTGTGTGTGTGTGTGGTGTCTCTCTCTCTCTTGCAAATAAATAAGTAAATCTTTAAAAAAATAAGTAAATAAAAAAATAAAAGGTAGAATTCCCCTGTGAAGCCATCTGGTCCTGGACTTCTGTTTGTTGGAAATTTTTGATTACTGCTTCAGTTTCATTGCTGGTAATTGGTCTGTTCAAATTTTCTATTTCTTCTGGATTCTGTTTTGGGAGGTTATATGTTTTTAGGAATTTATCTATTCTAGGTTGTCCAATTTGTTGACATATAATTTTTCATAATATTCTCTTACAGTACTTGTTATTTCTTTGTCGTCAGGTGTTTCATTTATGATTTTGGTTGGGTTCTATCTTTTTTTTTATGAGTGACTAAAGGTTTATTTTGTTGATATTTTCAAAGAATCAGCTTCTGGTTTCATTGATCTGCTCTATTGTTTTAGTTTCTATTTCATTTATCTCTGCTCTAATCTTTATTATCTTCTTCCTCCTGCTGGTTTTGGGTTTTGTTTGTTGCTTGTTTTCTAGCTCCTTTAGGTGTAAGGTTAGGTTCTTTGAGATTTTTCTTGCTTCTTGATATATGCCTGTATTGCTGTAAATTTCCCTCTTAGAACTGCTTTTGCTGCATCCCAAAGATTTTGGACCTGCTGTTTTCATTTTCATTTTCATTTTCATTTGTCTTCATGTATTTTTTTTATTTCTGTTTTGATTTCTTGGTTCACCCATTCATTTTTTAGTAGCATGTTATTTTAACCTCCATGTATTTGTGTTTTTTCCATATTTTTCTTGTAGTTGACTTCTGGTTTCATAGCGTTTGTGGTCAGAAAAGATGCATAGTATGACTTCGATTTTTTAAAATTTGTTAAGACTTATTTTGTGGCCTAACGTGTGATCTGCTCTGGAGAATGTTCCATGTGCACTTGAAAAAGAATGTGTATTCTACTGTTTTAGGATGGAATGTTCTGAATATATCTGTTAGATCCATTTGGTCCAATGTGTCATTCAAAGCCACTCTTGTTGATTTTCTGTTTAGATGATCTCTCCATTGATGTAAGTGGGGTATTAAAATCCTCTGCTATTGTATTACTATCAATTATTTCCTTTACATTATTAGCTGCTTTATGTATGTAGGTGCTCCCATGTTGGGTGCATAAAAATACACAATTGTTATGTCTTCTTGTTGGATGTTCCCTTTATGATTACATATTGTCCTTCTTTGTCTCTTGTTACAGTCTTAATGTTTTAAAGTCTATTTTGTCCAATATAAGTATTGCTGCCGGTTTTCCTTTTGCTTCCATTTGCATGATAAATGCTTTTCCATCCCTCCACTTTCAGTCTGCATGTGCCTTTAGGTCTGAAATGCGTCTTGTGTAGGCAGCATATAGATGGTCTTGCTTTTTTATCCATTCCATCACCCTTTGTTTTTTGATTAGAACGTTTAATCTGTTTACATTCGAAGTAGTTATTGATAGCTGGCCATTTTATTACTGTTTTATGATTGCTTTTGTCCTCTGTTCCTTTCTTCTCTTGCTCTCTTACAGTTTGCTCCCTTTCTTTAGGGATATATTTGGATTCCTTTCTTGTTATTTTTTATATATTGATTACTGGTTTTTGATTTGTGATTACTTTTAGGTTTATGTAAAACATCTTGTGCATATAGCAATCTATGTTAGGTTGATGGTAACTTAAGTTTGGAACCCATCCTAAAAGCACCAAATTTTTACTCCTCTATTCCTCATGTTTTATGTATATAGTGTCATACTTTACATCCTTCTATTTTGTGAATTCCTTGACTGATTTTTGTAGATATACTTAATTTTACTGCTTTTGGGCTTCCTACTTTCCTTTTTCCTGCTTATGGTCTTTCCACCCAAAGAGTCCCCTTTAACATTTCTTATAAGGCTGTTTTAGTGATGAATTAATTCCTTTAACTTTTATCTGGGAAACTCTTTATCTCTGCTTTTATTCTGAATGATAACTTTGCTGGATGATAGAATATTGTTGGTTGCAGGTTTTTTTCTTTCAGCACTTAAAATATATCATGCCACTCTCTCTGGCCTGCAAATTTTCTGCTGAAATCAGCTGATAGCTTTATGGAGTTTCCTTTGTATGTAACTGTTTTCTTTTGCTGCTTTTAAAATTCTCTTTTGGTCACTACCTTTTGCCATTTTAATTACTATGTGTCTTGGTGTGGACCTCCTTAGGTTGATTTTGTTGGGGGCTCTCTGTGCCTCCTGGATCTGAATTTCTGTTTCCTTTCCCATGTTCAGGAGGTTTTCAGCTATTATTTCTTCAAATAAATTTTCTGCCCCCTTTTCTCTCTTCCCCTTCTGGGGTCCCTATAATACGAATGTTATTATGCTTGATGATGTTGCTGAGTTCCCTAAGTCTATTGTCATTTTTTTTCCCCTCTCGCATTCAGCATGATTGCTTTTCATTTTTCTGTCCTCCAGATCGCTGATCTGTTTTTGTTTCCTGTAGTCTGCTATTTATTCTCTCTAGTGTATCTTTAATTTCAGGTATTGAGTTGTTCATCTCTGATTGGTTTTTTTTTTTATACTTTCTGTCTGTTTGTTGAGGGTCTCACTGAGGTCCTCCACTCTTTTCTCAAGTCCAGTGAGTATCTTTATGACCATTACTTTAAATTCTCTATCAGGAAAATTACTTACTTCTGTTTCGTTTAGGTCTCTTCCTGTGATTTTGTCCTTTTCTTTCATTTGGGACATATTCCTCAGTGTCCTCATTTTTGTCTAACTCTGCATCTGTTTCAATGTGTTGGGAAAATCAGCTATGTCTCTTGCTCTTGAAAGTAGTGGCCTTATGAAGAAGAGGTCCTGTATGCCCTGCAGTGCAGTGTCCCCTGTTCACCAGAACCTGGCACTTTAGGGGTATATCCTATGTGTGTTGCATGCACCCTACTCTTGTGTCTGAGGTGTGTTTGGATTGTCAGTCTAGTCATCTACAATGATTTGCATTGTGTGTTGTTGGCAGGGTTTGGTCCCTGTCTTGTTAGTGTGCCAGTCTGGGGCCACCTTGGCTTGAGTTGGGTGAGATCAGGTATTTGCCAGGGCTGTGGTTACACCAAACTGCAGGGTATTCTCCCTGTGTTGTTCCCTAAGTCTTCATTGTTGGGCAAGGTCTGCAGATGTCTGCTCCCAATCCACTGCTGGGACCACGGTGGAACCAATGTATGCGGTTATCTTCCTCTCTCCCCAAGATAGGAGTCAATTTGGAGTGGTATTGACCCCTGTCAGGGCTGCTTGCACACTGCCAGGCTTGTGGTGCCATTTTGGATGGACTCCTACTGAGAGAGAGTTGGAGGGAGCATGTCCACAGAAGAACACAAGGGCAGGTGCACAGTGTTAGTAGAGTTTGTGCTGGTCTGCTGTGGGAGGTGGCCAGGTTGGAGGGAGTAGATCTGCAGAAGTGGTTGGGGGCCAGGCACACAAGCGAGGTGGAGAGTGTTTGCACCACACTGGTTCCCATAGGTGTCCATGTATCTAGGGAAGGGAAATGGCACCTACAAATTCCTTTGTTCTTAGAGAAATCTCCCTAAGATCCTTGCCCCTCCAGCATAGGTCCCGAGATTAACAAACAAATCTCCCTCCTGTACATCCCAGGATTCTTTCAAACTGGTGCTCTGTTTTGTATTTCAGTGGGACTGTTTGTTGTACTGTCTTTAAGAGTGGGGACTCCATTTCCTCTCACACTCAACTCTCTTGGACCCAAGCCTGCTGCTTTTTAAAGTTACAAGTGTTGGGCGCCTGGGTGGCTCAGTTGTTAAGCGTCTGCCTTAGGCTGAGGTCATGATCCCAGGGTCCTGGGATCGAGCCCCGCATCGGGCTCCCTGCTCAGCGGGAAGCCTGCCTCTCCCTCTCCCACTCCCCCTGCTTGTGTTCCCTCTCTCACTGTCTCTGTCTGTCAAATAAATAAATAAAATCTTTAAAAAATAAAAAAATAAAGTTAAAAGTGTTAAACCCCAGTGATTGTAAGGATTAGAGAAATTAAGCCCCTCTGCTTTTCAAAGGCAAATGTTACAGGGATTCATCTTCCCAGTGCAGGTCCTCCATGTCTCAGGTGCCTGGCACAGGATCTGCTCCTCTCTCCTCTCTGCATCCACCCTATTCCTCTTACGGACAGTCCCATTGGTTTGTTTGGCTCCCCACTACATCTCCACCCTTCCTACCCTCTTTGAGGTGGCCTCCTCTCTACGTTTAGCTGTGGAAAGTCTGTTCTCCTAATCTTCGGGTCGTTTTTTGGGTTATTTACACTGATGGGGGTGTTATCTAGGTGTATGCATGGGAGGAGGTGAGCCTGGGATCCTCCTACTCTGCCATCTTCCACATGTCTGGGTACATTTTTTACAAAAGTTTAACAGACAACAAAGTACAAAAATTTTAAATAACTATACAAAATACAAGAAATAACAATTCAAAATTGTTTCATGATTCTTAACTAGGACCCTAGATCTGAAAGTAGTGAACCGAAAATATTTATTGGCACTTACTCCAACTTAAGAGGAGAAAAGTTCAGGATGCCTGGGTGGCTCAGGTCATGATCCCAGAGTCCTGGGATCGAGTCCCACATCGGGCTCTCTGCTCAACAGGGAGTCTGCTTCTTCCTCTGCCTGCCACTCCCTGGCTTGTACACGCTCTTGCTCTCCCTCTGGCAAATAAATAAATAAAATCTTTTTTTAAAAAAAAAAAAGGAGAGGGGCACCTGGGTGGCTCAGTCGTTAAGCGTCTGCCTTCGGCTCAGGTCATGATCCCAGGGTCCTGGGATCGAGCCCCACGTCAGGCTCCCTGCTCAGCGGGAAGCCTGCTTCTCCCTCTCCCACTCCCCCTGCTTGTGTTCCCTCTCTCACTGTGTCTCTCTGTCAAATAAATAAATAAAATCTTAAAAAAAAAAAAGGAGAAAAGTTCTCCCTACAGAGGCAAACGCAGAGTCATGTATGCCTCCTATAAGTCCCCACTTAAAGTGGCCACAAGAGCAAAATGGATACTGCGAAAACACACTGGAAGAATCAGTCAAGTGCATTTTGGAAGATACAGTGCAGGTGTAAACATGAATCGAGAGTTAATGAACTTTTGCAAAAAAAAGCAAAACTTCAAAAATGTATTAAAACAGTATTATCTGAAAAACTGTTTGAAAACAGACATTATTCAATGATACAACCAGTAAGGTTGCATATTCAGAGACCATGACTTTGGATAAGTACCCAGAATCAGATAATAGTTTAGATGAAAGACTTTTTTGAATTCTGAACCTATTCTAACCCTTCAGGAGAAGCCCGCAAAAAAGTTGTTCGTCACAAGGTCATGATGAGGCTATTTCTGAAAGGCCATAATGAAAAAAAAAAAGAGGTTTCCCCCCTCTTGCAGGCATTTGGGAAATGCACACAAGGATATTTTCTTTCCAAGAAAGAGATGGTAGAAGCAAACAGGAGAAGACATGCAGGCCTGGTCTGGGCATGTTGAGAAAGCTGTCTCGTTACATGTCTGCTTCAATTCTAGGAAACTTTACTTACAGGTCACTAGAGGTGTGCAGGTCTGGTCAGGGTTTAGTGCCTTCTCTAGATAGGTCATGTGAATCCAGGATTCTGTTCCTTGGAGTTTGGTGGCACAAGGTTGAAGAGAGTCTTTCTGGAGGTGTCTTTTTCACTAGATGAAATCTTCAGGTTGCAAAGTGTGATGCTTAAGGTTGCCATCTCTAGGGAGTGCACTGTGAAAAGATCGCTCTACCAAAGCATGGTTATTTTTTTTTAGAGACTTTATTTATTTATTTGACAGAGAGACAGTGAGAGAGGGAACACAAGCAGGGGGAGTGGGAGAGGGAGAAGCAGGTTTCCCACAGAGCAGGGAGCCCAACGTGGGGCTCAGTCCCAGGACCCTGGGGTCATGACCTGAGCCGAAGGCAGATGCTTAACCGACTGAGCCACCCAGGCGCCCCTCCATTATTATTTCTTCAGTGGCCTTAATTAAAGGGGTGGAGGCAGGAATGGCTCTGAGACAAGGGGGAATCCCCATGCCACAGGGTCTGGTTATTAGCTGTAATACCCTATGGGTTGATGATGGTCCCCATGTTTTGGGGTGAGTACTCCCGAGGGCATTCTCTTCTCTCTTACAAAGAGGTAAAAGGAAAGTTGATGATTAGGACATCCAAGGGCAGGGGACATTACTAGGCTTTTTTTAAAGTTCCAAAGGTTACATCTTCCTGACCTTTCCAAATAATAAGGTCGAGTTTGTCATTTTTTAGTAAAGCATATAGAGTTTGAGTCATAAGAGAATTTTGGGATCCCATTTCCAACGGTAGCCAGCAAGTCCAAGAAAACCTCATAATTGGTGCTTAGTTTTAGGTTTTGGGAGGTTCAGGATATCTTGAAGTCTACCTGGATCCAAATATCCTTGTTCCAAGATCAGGTGCCCTAAGTATCAAACCTAAGTTTGAGCAAACTGCAGTTTATCTTTGGAGAGTTTATGTCCCTTTAAGGCCAAAAGTTGCAACAGTTAGATGCTGTCTTCCTGTGAAGAGTTTTGAGAAAGGGAGCAGAGAAGCAAATCATCTACATAGTATAACAAAGTAGAGCCTACAGAAAACTATATCATCTAAATCAGTAAGATTTAAAAAAACCTCTAAGGTTTGTGACCGTAAGAAAGACTCTCTGTAGGCCTGAGGCATTATTGGCCAGGTGTATTTCCCATTCTGCCCAAGTGAAAGCAGAAAGATTAGCTATCCTTATCAGCTGGAATACTAAAATACTACTGCAGAGGTCAGTTACAGTGAAAAATCTGCTTTCAGTGGGAATGGATGTCAGTAGCATATGGGGGGTGGGGAGCCAGTTAGGAACAAGGTGCCAAGGAATAACAATGTTATTTATTGCTTGGGCTAACCTCCATCCTTGGCCGTCTGGTTTTCTTACAGGTAAAATAAGGGTATTACAGGGACTAGTGTAGGGATTAATGCAGCCCAGAGCCTTGTAATCTTTTATTATGGGCTTGATGCCTTGCAAGGCTTCTTTATTTATAGGCTGTTCATTAATTCTCGGGATGGGTTTTGAGGGATCTGTTTGAATCTTGATGGGAGATGCACTCTGGATTCTGCCAACATCAGTTGAAGATCTTGCTCATCAAGAGGATGGTAACTTATCCAATAGGGACAAATGATCAGTGTCCCCAAACTCAGCTATAGTGCTGCCAGAGATGGAGCAAATAATAGATGTCAGAGGGCCATTTAATTTACCTAATTGGCTATTTTGATTACTACCTTCAAATTCCAGAATTATTTCCCTATTTAGGAAGAAAGGAATTCTGGTATGGTATTTTTCTAAGAGATCTTGGCCCAACGGGGCAGAGGAACTAAGGAGAAAGAGTTGTGTCTCTCAAAGTGCCTAGACAAATGGGAATAGGTTCAGGGACAGGAACCTATTGCCGTTTATTAGAGATCCCTACTATTTGAACTGTTTTAGTACTCTGAGGCAGAGGCTGCAGTGGGGTTGAGCATCAAGAGTGTAGCTCTCACATCAGTAGAGACAGATTCATTCCCAGTCTGGAGAGTGGTTTCTCTGAGCTGAATAAGAGGGAAAACTGGGAAGAGCTCCTGTTGTTCCTCAGAGCCCTGTCATTGGGAATTAGGAAGACATTGGAAAGGCTGGCTAGGGGGCTGAAGGCTCCTGGAGCATTTCAGTTGGTAACAGTCTTTTTTTTTTTTTTTTTTTTAATGTCCTGGCTCTTTGCAATAATAGAAGGTAGGAGGGTTTTTGTTTTGGTTAGGGCCCTTATTTGCAAGACTTGAAAAGTAAGAATTCTAGGTGACTCCTCCAAGGATGCAAGTAAGCTCATTTGCCAAATTAACTAAATCTGCAGTGAACATAGTTTCCCTTTCCATCCTGGTCCTTGTAACTAAAATAGAAGTATCTTGGTTCAGTCCATTAATAAATATACGGTTAAATGTTACCCAAGTGGATTCAACATATAAAAAGAAGACCAAATTGTCTTTCAGTTTTCTTTAAAAGACAATTTGGAGTCGATTATAATAATAATGACAGATTCACCAGACTTTTGTGTATAAGCCTGCATTTCATTCTAGTCAACAGGCTTAGGAAAAAGTACTGTAATTGCTTGGTGGAGATTTCCAGTGAGTGTCCTAGCATCTTGCCAAAAATTAGGGATCTGTTTCTCTAAATCCTTTTACGATGTTTCCATTGAGCTAGTTTCATCTAGTGTTTGGTCTAGCCCTCACCAACAAGGATATTATCAATCTGAGAGACCGGGTTGGTGAGTTTGAATGACAATGCTAAATTCTTCAGCAAACCTCTGGGTGTCCTTGGTCACTTTAGGGAACTCCTTTAACTATGGCTTGCAATTCAGCCTTAGTTCAGTGAACATAGATATGTGGGGTTTATTTAGATCCTCAGAAGACTTAACTTCAAATTCAGGTTCAGGAAAGGAAAGGAGAGAGGAGGGAAGTTTGGTGAGAATTGGCAAGGCGAAACTGCAGGTGTGGAGGGGGAGGCAGTGCAGAAGGGAAGGAGGAGGACGGCACTGGATGTGGGGCCTGAACACAGTGGCTGCTGCACATCCTGAGACAAAGAAGATAGGAGGGGAAAGACCTTATAAGCCTTTTTGTCTTTTTAATTGTTTGCCTGTTAGTCTAGAAATTGTATTTGGCAGAGAGACAATTTTAGATTCCTAATAATATTTGGAAGTTTCAAAATACCAATCAATCCCATTCTGTCTTGGCAATTTTAGAGCCATGGCTGTCCAGTTCAGTTTTGAAAAAAGTAAGTTCGGGAAGATTGAAAGACCTCCCAAATGGCCACTGAAGCCCCAGTTTATAGCTGTCAGTCAAATGTCTGGGGGGGGCTGGAACTTGCTATTGGCATGTAAAGTGGGGGACAGTCTTAGGGGACTGAAGCCTTAAATCTGTGGAATCCGGCTCTACAGGGAGTGTCAGAGTGTTGGAGAAGTGGTGTTGGAAAAGTCAACACGTATTTGGCATCAGGATGGAAAAAATTTTTCATTTGGTATCAGAAGTGTTATGTGTAGAACAGCACAGATTCATTATAGAAAAATTAGTTGTATAAAAGCATTGTTATTGTAAGTTATTGGTAAAGGGCTAGTCAGGGCTGTTCAGTATTCATCTTGGCTAAAACCAGTTTATCTTCTGCCAGTTCCTTCCCCAAAATCATCTTGCATAGCTTAAGATACCCCAATGCCTTTGTGTCATTTTCAGTGCCCTCCACATTTATTTTCTTTCCTTTGTTCCAGCTCTAAATCTCAAACAGATTTATTCACAAAACCTACCCCACTTCAGCTCTGCCGCTTCAGTAAATTTGGTTATGTTTGCTTTGGTTTCCTTTCCAGCCTAAAAAATCCCATCTCTCTGAAGCTTTTCTTGATCATCCTAGCTAGAGGAGATGTGTCCCCTCCCTCCCACTTAATTCTTCTGGTACTTGTCTATGCCACTTAATACACCACATCACATTACAATTTCTGAGGCAGCATAGTGGAGTAAAAATAAAAAGAATTATGCACACAAGGAGTCCAGAATTTGAATCTTGAATTAGCTATGTGCCCCAGAATAGCTTACTTCTGTCAGCCTTACTTTTTTCTTTTAGAAAGTGGAAATAGTACCAACCTCAAAGGATTGTTGTGAGAATTAAATGAGGTAATATATATAAAATGCTTAGCACATTGCCTGGCATGTCATAGGCACCAAATACATATTATCTTCCATCTTCTCCCTCTACTTGGAATGTAGGGACATTTTGTTTATGCTTTTTTATACACTCTCTTGACAATACAGTATGTGGCAAATGGAAGATTTATTAAACGAATAAGAATCAATACAGCTTTGTTTAAAGGATAATTCTCTGTAATGACACTCTAAAGGACTTTTGAGTACAGATCATCAGTTTTTATGTCAAAAATTACAACCTCAGGGTCACCCAGGTGGCTCAGTTAGTTAAGCGTCCAACTGTTGCTTTCACGTCAGGTCATGATCTCATGGCTCCTGGGATCAAGCCCCGAGAGGGACTCTGCACACAGAAGGGAGTCTGTTTGGGATTCTCTCCCTCTGCCCCTCCCCCTGCTTGCTCTCTCTCGCTCTCTCTGTGTCTCTCTAAAATAAATCTTTTAAAAAATTTACAACCTTAATGTAACCATAGGATAGCATTACAAGCTTTGTGTTCTTTGCTATAGGTATGTCCTACTGAAAGAAAGAAACATGCTCCTAACTCTAGAGCAGGAGGCCAAGCGGCAGAGTTTGCCAATGCCAAGTCCGGAGCGGTTAGAAAAGGTAACATTTATGGGAGACTGGAGACTGTTGGATGGGATAAAAGCCAAAATATGTAAGTGTGTGGTTCCTATTTTCTTGGCAAGTAGATTTCTTTTTTTAATAAGTTGGGGTTTTAGTAAATGTACAGAGTTGTGCAACCTTCACTATTTTAGAACATCTCCATCACCCCAAAATGAAGTGTCATGCCCATCTGTAGTCACTCCCCATTCCCACCTGCAAACCTCAGTAGATATGTGGACATGTGTTTTTATTTCTCTTGGGTAGATACCTAGGAGTGAAATTGCTGGGTCGTATGGTAAATCTATGTTTAATGTTTTAGGAAACAGCCCAACTGTTCTCCTAAAGTAGCTGCACCATTTTACATTTCTAGTTCCAGTTTAACTACTTCCTTATGAACCAGGTCAAAGTTTTTAATACTTTTTTTTTTATTGTGGTAAAAAACAGATACCATAAAACTTACCTTTTTAGTCATTTCTAAATGTATAGTCCAATAGTGTTAAGAATATTCACATTGTTGTGAAAAGGTCAACTATTGCTCAAATTAGGTTTTCTTCATCATTAAAAAAAAAAATCCCAGGGCACCTGGGTGGCTTAGTCAGTTGAGCGACCGACTCTTGATCTCAGCTCAGGTCTTGATCTCAGAGTTATGAGTTCAAGCCCCACATTGGGCTTCCTGCTGGGCATGGAGCCTATTTTAAAAAAAAAAAAAATGCCTTGGGTTCATTATTTCCACTCCTGGAGGTAATCAGTCATACGTATTTCCTATTTATCCATCAGAATTTTTCTCTGCATGTAGAAATGTGCCTAATTATTTTTATTTACAATAAGTAATTCCTCTAATTTGGTTATACACTATAAACTCTTCTGACATTGGCGTCTTCCACTTACCTAGTATATCCTGGATATCTTTCCCTATCAGTATATGTAGATCTGCCTTTTCTTTTTCGTGGCTGTACACGTGTAAGCTAGTTCTTCCATGTCGAAGTTTTTTGGTTTATTTAGTTAGATTTCTCAGGGTTTTTTGCCTGGATTGCTTGCGAGTCCGCTCTTTGTTGATGTGTCTGTGCCAGAGTAAGTAGTCAGTGAGAACAGAGCTCGGCTGTTTGCCTGGCCTCAGCTGTGTTTCGCTTTCCTTTCCCCACACTACTCGCGGCCGTCTCTGCCTCTAAGAGAGGAGGACCTAATATTCCTGCAGAGAGTCCAAGAAGGTAGAGAGTAACATCTCAGTTATTTACCCTAACTAGAATTCCATAGCATACTTGTTTTTTTAAACTTTATTTTGACATGAGACTGACAGAAAAGAGAATGGTACAGAGGTACTTTTCACCCAGTTTCCCCAAGTGAATATTTTACCACATTTGCTTTATCCTTCTCTGCCTCCTTCTCTAAATAACACATTTTTTTCTTCAGAAGTTTGAGTAAGTTATATACATGCTGTCCCTTTATCCATAAATAATTAAGTATATGTTGCCCCAAAAAACAAGGATATTTCCTTAGATAAGTATTGTACAATTTCCAAAATCAGGAAATTAACACTGATACAGTACTGTTATCTGATCTGCAGATCTCTTTCATCAGTTATCCTAACAACATCCTTTATAGCAAAAAAAAATCCTGGATCATTTGTTTTCAGTTGTTCTCTTTAGTCTCCTTTGATCTGGATACTCAGTCTGTGTGTGTCAGGACATTGACATTTTTGAAGAGCATAGGCCAATTTGGATTTGTATAATGTTTCTCCTTATAATCATGATGATTGGCAGAAATATCATGGGGGTGATACTGTGTTCTTCACAGTGCGTAATATTAGGCAAAGGATGGGGATTTTTTTCTGTTACTGGTGTTGACATTAATGATTTTGTTAGTGTGGTATCTGCCAGGTTTCTCCACTGTATATATAGTTACTCATTTTTCTTTGTATTGAGATCATGTAAATATCCTGTAATTCCTCAAACTTTTATTCACTAGTTTTAGCATCTCTTGATCAGTTATTACTGTGATGTTTGCTAAATGATGATTTTCTTATCCCACAATTCATTCTATGTTTATTGGTTAGCTTTTTTCTAAAGGAATGGTTTTCCCTTCTGTTTCTTCCTTCTTTCCTATCACTGTGGACTCCTGGATTCCAGTTTTATTCAGTGAGTTATAATTCTTTAATACCATCATCCCTAAATGGCCAGTGTGGGTTCCTTCACACTGGCCTCTGTGTTCTCATCATTCTTTCATAAGGCACAACAAGTTGTTCTGGATTCATTTTGTACTTTCCCTGCCCCAGCCTTGGAATCAGCCATTTTACAGAGGAATACCCTGATTCCTTTTAGTGGAGAGTGATTTTTTTAGAAACTAAGATCTGGGTGATAGGTGTCCTCATTGCTACACAACATTTGTAAAGAATTGAGATTTTATTTTCAGGTATATTTGCTAATTCTGCTATTAAGGAAAGTTATGTTTTAGAGATTTTTTTTTTTTAAGATTTTATTTATTTATTTGTGAGAGAGACAGAGCATGAGCCAGGGGTGGGGAGTAGGCAGAGGGAGAAGCAGACTCCCCACTGAGCAGGGAGCCTGACACGGGACTCGATCCCAGGACCCTGGGATCATGACCTGAGCCAAAGGCAGACGCTTAACCGACCGAGCCAAGAGATTCTTAATAAAAGTGCATTGGCTATTTATAAATAGCACATTGTTTATTTGGTGAAGAAGCTTTTGCTTGTTCTAAGATTTTTAAACTTCAGAGGTAGACTATCCCCTATCCCTGTTTAAAAAAATATATTTCAGAAGTGAACTTCATCCCCATAGGTCCTATTAATGTATTGCATTTTCTGAATAAGTGGAATCCAAAAATAACATTTTCTCCAGATAAACTGAAAGCAATAATTTTTTTTTTTTTTTTAAGATTTTATTTATTTGCGAGAGAGACAATGAGAGACAGAGAGCATGAGAGGGAGGAGGGTCAGAGGGAGAAGCAGACTCCCCGCTGAGCAGGGAGCCCGATGCGGGACTCGATCCCGGGACTCCAGGATCATGACCTGAGCCGAAGGCAGTTGCTTAACCAACTGAGCCACCCAGGCGCCCTGAAAGCAATAATTTTTTAAGCCTCAAATGTATGGAGTCTTCTCCATGTTTTGTGACATACTACTAAGGAAAATTTATCAAGAAAAATACTTAAAAAGAATTATTCTCAATTTAAGATAAAACCTGAAGATTTGGAAGTGTGTAAGGACACTCTAAGCTCTGGAGTAGTTAAACTAGAAAGGAAAGAAAGCTCTTTGAGGTTGGCTTGTTTTGAATAAGGTGTATCTAATTGATACTTCTGATTTTCCTTCTTATCTGGTGGCATGAACATGAGTTATCGAATGTTAACTCTGTGGACTGGGTAGCCATTTACTTTCTTTGTGAGCTAACAGTAGATTTCAGTTAGGAGCCCCAGAAGTAAGCTTGCATGGGAGAACTCTAATGTAGTCGGTTCACAGCCAGGCTTACTAAGTTCCTAAGAGCTACACAGCTTCGTATTAGGCCCTGACCAGTCTGGTTTCTTCACTCTTCTGAGTTTGTCTGTCTTCAAAATAGGATTCACTATTCTCACCCATCTTTTATTTCTCAGAGATTTTGTAGAAATTCATATAGTTAAGAGGAAGTACATGTGGATTCAGCTGCTCATTGTGGCTTTGACTGAAGAAGGGAGAATAGAAGCACTGAGTGTGAGCTGAGTGTACGGGTTATGAGGTAGTCTATCTAAATTTGTGGCTTTCATATCTCTTTTGGGTCTCGCAGCCAACTAGAAGACTTTTTTTTTTTTTAAGAGTGTGCGCGCCTGTGCATGTGGGGGTGGTGGGCAGAGGGAGAGGGAGAGAGAATCTTAAGTAGGCTCTACACCCAGCATGGAGCCCAATGTAGGGCTTGATCTCATGACCCTGAGATCATGACCTGAGCTGAAATCAAGAGTCAGACACTTAACCGACTGAGCCACTCATGCACCCCTGGAAGATTATAATCTAATCTGTCATCCCTCCTCCCCCCCCATTTTTGAGAGCTCTTTTAAGAAACAAATATGTATGTGCAATATTTCTATTTGTTATGATGCTCACAGAGAATACATACAACCAGCTAAAAATGCCTCTCAGTATTTAGAGCTATGAAAAAATTTAGCTCATCTGTCATTATAGTCCCCAAATATGAATATTTATTTATAAAAATACATATATTGCCTTACCAGTATATTATTATATGCATTGTAAAACTCAATAGAAATGTTAAAAGAAAGAGATAAGAATAGAGGTCCTAATAGGATCTTCTTCCATCTTGATGGATCTTTAGAGATTAGGATTGGGGTAGACTGATACTCCATTCTCTGTAATAGTAGCGGCTGCCAATTAGGTCAAAATATCAATGTCTGTGTGTTAGGGCACACTGATTAGTTGAGGCCAAAACATGGGTTTTAGCAAACTGTTACCATTTAATAATTCATTGAGTTTTGAAATAACAGGAGTCAAATGGGGTCTCCATAAGGAGTCTCTGCAAGTGTATCCCACTCCAAGCAAAACTAATACATATATATGGAAATCTGAGCTAAGTAGATCTTCATTTAAATGAAACTAAACTTTTGGGGCACCTGGGTGGCTTGGTTGTTTGAGCATCTGGCTCTTGGTTTCAGCTCAGGTCATGATCTCATGGGTTGTGAGATCAAGCCCCGAGTCAAGCTCACACTCAGCGGGAGTCTGCTTGAAGATTCTCTCCCTCTGCCCCTCCTCCAACTTGCATGCACACGAAGGTTCTCTCTCTTTCTCTCTCAAATAAATCTTTTAAAAAATAAATGGAACTAAACTTTTAAAAAATTACAAAAAGTGATACTGTAAACACCCATGTATACATACCTGTGCCAAAAAGATTTTTAAGAAATATTTGACAGAATGGTTTTTTGTTTTTTAAAGATTTCATCTATTTATTTGACAGAGAGAGAGACAGCACAAGCAGGGGTAGCAGCAGAGGGAGAGGGAGAAGCAGGCTTCCTGATGAGCAGGGAGCCCGATGCGGGCGCTCTATCCCAGGACCCTGGGATCATGACCTGAGCTGAAGGCAGACGCTTAACCGACTGAACCACCCAAGCGCCCCCAGAATGGTTCTTTGACAAAAATATTCATTAAGGTTTTCTGTAGCATTGTCTTTATATGTTCTCTCTCTCTTTTTTTTTGGTATTTGTTGTAGGTGATTGTTGAAATTACATCTTCTTATTCTCTTACCAGGTAATAGATTCCATGGATGCATTAGATAAAGTTGTCCAGGAAAGAGAAGATGCCCTAAGACTTCTTCAGACTGGTCAAGAAAAGGCTAGACCTGGTGCTTGGAGAAGAGACATCTTTGGAAGAATCATCTGGTACATAGTTTCCACTGTGGTTTTTCTACGATGAGAGTGGCAGTCTCATGGCTTATTCTCCTGTCCAGTATCTTTTACAAAAACTCTCACCATAAGAAATATATTATAGATGTATCTAATGTAAACAGAGGTCCCCAGGCCCCTTTGGGGCCCCAGGATATGAATGAAGGTAACATTATCTGGTAGGCCAGGCACCCCATTCTCATGATTCAGTTATTCGTAGGTTCTTTTTTTTTTTTTTTTTTTAAAGATTTTATTTATTTATTTGACAGAGAGAGATACAGCGAGAGAGGGAACACAAGCAGGGGGAGTGGGAGAGGGAGAAGCGGACTTCCCGCCGAGCAGGGAGCCCGATGCGGGGCTCGATCCCAGGACCCTGGGATCATGACCTGAGCCGAAGGCAGACGCTTAACGACTGAGCCACCCAGGCGCCCCTATTTGTAGGTTCTTTATAACAGTAGTTCCTAACTTATGTCAGTCATATGACTTTTTGAGAATTTGATTAAAGTTATAGATCCTTTCCCTAGAAAAATGAATGTACATGTGCACATGTAATTTCAAAGAGTTATAAAAACCATGAAGCTAATTTTAGGGCACATACCTGCCAATTAAGAACCTGAGATTTAGGGACGCCTGGGTGGCTCAGTTGGTTAAGCGACTGCCTTCGGCTCAGGTCATGATCCTGGAGTCCCGGGAGCGAGTCCCGCATCAGGCTCCCTGCTCGGCAGGGAGTCTGCTTCTCCCTCTGACCCTCCTCCCTCTCATGCTCTCTGTCTCTCATTCTCTCTCTCTCAAATAAATAAATAAAATCTTTAAAAAAAAAAAAAAAAAAAGAACCTGAGATTTAAGCGGCATCTGGGTGGCTCAGTCGTTAAGCGTCTGCCTTCGGCTCAGGTCATGATCCCAGGGTCCTGGGATGGAGCCCCACATCGGGCTCCCTGCTCAGCGGGAAGCCTGCTTCTCCCCCTTCCACGCCCCCTGCTTGTGTTCCATCTCTCGCTGTGTTTCTCTGTCAAATAAAGAAAGAAAGAAATCTTAAAAAAAAAAAAAAAACCTGAGATTTAAAAAATTCTCAAAAGAAAAAAGTTCTCAAGGAATAAGGCCATATGAACCCATTTCAATGTTTGCTTCCATTGCCATCAGGATAAGCCCTAGTCCAAATTATGAAACAGTTTATTTTCATTACATCTTTCCACCTTTTGTCCCTCTAGTTCCCGAAGTTCTGTCAGACCTTGGGAAAGGATCTGATAATAAACATTCAAACTGAGGTATAAATAATTGAGAAGACCCAGTGTAGTCTGTCTCTTCCAGGGTTGTACTGACATTTGAATTGAGCTGCTAAAAGGAAGCATACTTAGTAGAATTTTAAACATCAGTCAGCAAAACGAAGAAGGCATTGTGGGTGGTTAGAGACCTTCTGTGCGCTCCTGAAAGTAAACCACATAATAGTGCTTACTCATTAGATAGGATCTTTTAATGGAGTTTGCAGTAATGGGGCTGCTTGGAGCCAAGTGTAGGGGAGTAGCTATATGTCTGTAACTGTGTAATCCAATACAGGAAAGAAAAATTACCAAAACACCTAAGTAGAAACTTTATTTTTTACTAATTTTTATTTGGATTAATCCAGTTGAGGTCAATTAGGAAAGGGTGAGGATAAAGGAGAGAATCTGTGTCAATACTAGAATCTGGATGAGTGCTATTCTCTTCCAGATTTTTAAAAATTTTGCTTTTTAACTTTCCAGAGCTAAACAAAGTAGTAAACAAAGCAATTATGTCATCTTTCCAATGTAGTTTATTAACTCAAACATTTTAATTCCAGTGCCTTTTCCCTAATTTTCTATTGCATGTTAAAATATTTAAGATGCTAAACCTTTTAAATGCAGAGCTCCTTCTTAAAAACATTTCATCTAAGGTTTTTTTTCTGTCAACAAGAACATGTAGCATATTATGTTATATTAATATTATTGCAGGGGGAGGGGCAGAGGGAAAGAGAATCCTAAACAGGCTCCGTGCTCAGCGTGGAGCCCGACATGGGGCTTGATCTCATGACCCTCAGATCATGAGCTAAGGCGAAATAAAGAGTCGGACATTTAACCAACTGAACCACCCAGGTGCCCCTGTAAAAGCTTTTAAAAGCCAGTTTAAAAAAGAAAGCCAGTTACATCTCATTTTATTGAAACATATTTAGCTCAAAGATGGCTAAAACTTTTTGTAAAAAGTGAAAAATGTATTAAATATTTTCTATTAAGGCAGTACCTTTTTGTTTTCTTGGCAGGCACAAATTCAAGCAGTGGCCTATACCTTGGTACCTAAATAAAAGATACAATAGGAAACGATTCTTTGCAATGCCCTACGTGGAACGTTTTGTCAGGTGAGCACAAATACCCTTAATAATGAAACTTAACACAAGTTAAGCTTTTACGTAAGTAATACATGTACATTGTGGGAAAAAATAGAAGAATCAGGTAGAAAAGATGAAGTTAAAGTCTTCCATAATCTCACCATCCAGAAATAGCTTCTGTTAACATTCTAGTGTATATCCTTTCAAAAATTTGTATTGCCCTTCTATTCATCAATCTGTATGTAAGTACATGATTAAATCCCTCTGTAATGTGAAAAGGAAGGTCCAGATACTTCAGTTGCATAACATAGGAGCTCATGTTATCGCATGAAAGGGAGCTAGGGTGAGGGGAGTGCATCTTTTGTTACATTAATGATGTAACTTTTGGAGAGCACCTAATGATGGGGACTAGTTGCTAGAGGAACCAACTTTGAATAGATGGTTGAAACTTTCAGTCCCACTCCCTGATTTCTGGAGAGGGGAAAGGGGCTGGAGGGGAATCAGTTGCCAGTGGCAAGTGATTTAATCAGCCATGCCTATGTAATGAATCCTCCATAAAAACCCAAGAGGACAGGGTTCAAGGAGCTTCACTTTTGGTGAGTAGCACCTGGAAGTTGGAGGAGAGTGGGATGCCCCACTCTTTGCCCTGTGCACCTCTTCTATCTGGTTGCTCCTGAGTTTATATCCTCTTATAATAAATCAGTAATCTAGTGAGTAAAGGGGTTTCCTGAATTCTGTGAACAACTCCAGCAAATTAATCGAACCTAAGGAGGGGTCTTTGGAACCTCTGATTTACAGCTAGCCTGTCAGAAGTACAGATAACAACCTGGACTTGGAACTGGCATTTGAAGGTCAAAAAGTTGTGGGAACTTCCAGCCTGTAGCGGGTTGTCGAGCACAGGTGACGACCTCTGATGCAGTTTCCATGTAGATAGTGTCAGAATTAAGTTGGAAGTCTCAGACATTCTGCTGGTGTCTGAGAATTGCTTGGTAGGAGGGTGGGGGTAGGGGGGCCCACCACCCATGGAATTAGGTCCAGAACCCTTTTATATAGTACATCGTTTTACATGGGCATTAAGTAGCACTCATCTTTTTCATCATCAGTGCTCTAGATGCGGTCAGTCCTTGATTTAATTCTTCTTGCAGGTCTCCAGGGTCTGTCCTTTGTACTCCATCTCTGCCCTAGTGCATTCCCTCTTCATCAAAATGAATTATTGAACATCTTCCTCATTCCAGTCCATTCACATATTGCTTCCTGGCTCATTTTCCTCAAACCTTTTTTATCACTCAGTGTTGTTCAAAAATCTACAGTAGCTTCTTGTCTACAGAACAAATCCCAACTCCTTCCCACCCATTTCCACAACTTAGTGTTAGCTGCATATCCTTCATAAAAGTCATACCTTTCTTATTTCCTGAATAGTCTTGCTCATTTTCCTTTTGTTGCTCCTTTATCTACAGGTCTGAAATCTCTCCACCATTCACATTTTAAGGCCCAGTTCAGATGCTAAGCAATTAAGAAATTCAACTGCACTGTTTTTTTCCTCCAGTTTCTCTAAGCCTAATGTGCCATTTGGTGCTTTTGTCCCTTAGTCATACAAGGTGAAGCTATAGTTGACTTTTAAAATAACGTATGAGAATTTATGAATCCAGTGTCACTCTTATAGGCCTTATACATGTTCTAACTATTCTATTTTTGAAACTACCTTTTTAGCCTTACCTTCAGAGCATGAAGCATAATCTTCTGACTATTCTTAAGAATAACAAACCTTATTCTTTCATATGGGTTCATTGATTTTTTTAATGGCCAAAATTTAGTTGGAGCAAAGATTGATGAATAGAATGGGTAATCTGATTTCAGCTTTGCTTAGTCTTTATACTTAATTTACAATATACCTTGTATTTTTAAACATCTACGCCTATTTTGGTCTTCACCCAGATAGAATTCTTATCTCAAATTTCTATGACCTCTCCCACAGCATTGGCCTATTAAGTTATTCACTACATAGCTCTTAATTCTTGTTATATTTTATATAAACTTATGCCTAGTGATCCATACAGTATCCTGGAAAATATCATCTTAAGTACAGCAGAGGGTTGGCATCCATGATGAATTTGTCATTTGCAATTTTGATTCGTAATTGACCTTAGAGGTCAAAATAATTTTAGCTGAGGCACAAATGCTTCATGCTCCAGGATGGTGATGGGTAGAAGCAAACTCACATAGAAAGTGGCGAGTCTAACTAGCACGTAAGCATCATCTGTTAGTAGAGTTTTATTCTCTCTGTTGTAGGGAAAAATGATATGGTAGACTGAGTGCTATTTGGAATTAGGGAATTCCTAAAAGTCTCAGGATATATCTCAGGGTACAGAAAAATCTATTGTATTCAATAAAACTAGTGCTTTTAAAATAAAGTATAGAAAGGTAGCCCAGTCTTTTACAGGCTCACATGATCTGTTCATTCTTTTCAGGTAGGAAACAGAAGAATTGGTGTAGGGTTACAGAGGGTTTTTATTTCAAGTTCATCTCTGACTTGTGTAGGTTTACAGTGATTATTCAAGTTTAATAGTCTATATGACACACTTAAGATGGAGGCTGGCATGACTGAGGCTTTTAGGTAATGGATTTGGACATACTTTGATAGTACTGATAACGGGAATAGTTTTGTATAAATTGCTGTTATGCTTTTATTATTCTAGATTGAGACTTGAGAAACGAGCCCGCATTGAAGCAAGAAAGAAAAGTTTAGAGAAAAAGAAAGAAAAATTTCTTCAGAAAAAGTTTCCACATCTTTCTGAAGCCCAGAAGTCAAGTCTTATGTAAAATGTCTGAATTCTTAAGTTGCCATTTTGTTTTCCTTTGATAAGTCTATATACAAAAGTAAATATGTATTAAGTAATTTTATAAAGAAATTGTGTTTTTAGTCAAATGACTATCAACTCTTTTAAGAATTAATATGCATGCTAACTCTGGAAGTGGTCATGCTTCTGCCAAAATTTTTTAAAAATCAGGTATAAAGTTCAGATACCCACTTTATAAATTCTGACATCTAAATAGACTTTAATTAACATCACCTGTACCCTGGGGTGGGAAAGTAATGTCAACTGCTATAGCAGAGGCTGTAAGGTCGTTTTGGATCCAGGTAACATTTTTACTTTTATGTTAACAGCATATGAAGGGGGTGTGGATATTACTGTTAATAAACAGTGAGTACTTTCACTCAAAATCATGATAAATATATTTAGTCCTTAAAGTAGTTAAGTCATAACACAACAATAATCCAAAAAAGTATTTCTGGAATGGCTAATAATTTTTATTTAATTTTGCAAGCCTAAGGTAAAAAGCATAGGCAATAAGTTTTACTAGTCAATAAAAACCAATTCTACTAGTCACTGGTAACTGACATACTAAACAGAGTTGGAAAGCATTTTACTGAAAGCAAAATATTTAGAGAAAATAGACATTTATACAAAATTATAAAATGCTTGTAATAAGAATAAGTGCATTTCAAGGAAAGCACAAACTTATCTTAATTTATAGAGCCAGTTAAAGCCTTAAAAAATTTAAGTGGAAATTGAAATATGCAAAAATGTATAAACATTCTACAAAAGATGGTCATTCTTTTCCTGAGTATACTAAAGCTATGAAACTTAAGGTGACACAGGAAGGTAGAGCTTTGGGAACTCTTTTCAAGGGCATTTCCTTTCTACACACTGTTTCCCTCCTTCTTCATATTCTTGTTTGGAAATCCACATCTGTTGAAAGGTACCCTATAAAATGGAAAGAAAAGTTATATATTGTGCCTTTTTATTAGAAAATACTTTTAAATATCTTTTCACAACTCCCAATCTTTAAAGAACTCTTAGGCCCCTCCCCCAAATAGTCCTCCATCACTCCCCTATTTCAGCCCTCCTCTAGAACACTCAAAGACACTATTTGGAAAGAATATTAAGTCTTCCTATTCACACGGAGGCTTTAGAAAATGGCTGTGACAGGAAGATGGGAGGTTTAGCTCTGATGGCTTGCTGCCAACCTACGACAACAATAGAAACTGTCGTTGGAAGGCTTGATCCCAGTACAGAATTGAAGAGCTATACCCTAGCACTTGACTAATGGCAGCACTTAGATCTCAAAAGTGCTCATCCATCAGGACTAGGATAAAGTTTTGCAAGTACACACTTGATAGTACATAGGCACTATAGACAATGGAAAGGAGGAAAATGACCCGAGGAGGAAGGAGCCTAAGCTACATTAGTAATAAAACATATAAGTAGGACAAATTCATTCCCTAAGATTGACTCTATTCAAGTGGATTCATGCGTGGTACTCCATTTTGATCTAAGATCTAGTAAAAGACTGCAAATAGAACAAATACATAAGAAGACATTTACTAGCTTAAAAATGTTCAGTATAAGTACTTCATGACATTTACTTTGGCTGCTCTGAGGTGAAGGGGAAATTCTCCCCAGTCTAGGATTGCAGGTAAGTACAAGGACTTTTTCTCGTGATTCAAAGCAAGCACCTGTCAAAGCAACATGCAAAACCCAGCACTATGACTTCACCATTTGCCCCAAGAGCCAACTCCTGATTTCTTCTACCTCCCCAAGAGGCCAGGGAACAACCAGGACCTGAGAAGGAATGATTTAATTTCAAGTGTGCTACAGAGAAGTCCTGACCAGTGCCAATGGGACTATGAGAAGAGGCGTGAGTAAGTTAGTAAATTCCCACCTTTGAGAAGGGAAATTGAAATTCGGCTGACAAATAGCCACTGATAAGGCACTGAAGCATTTTGTTAAATTAGAACATGTGAAACTGGTATTATTAGGTCCTCTACTCATCTGATAGTTATAAAATACAGAGATAAATGATGCACTAGAATTATTTTTAGTCTTTTTACTATATTCACTGGTACACTTAAGTTAAATCATTCAATAAGACTATTTTTCAGTTTACTAACCAAAGATGCTAGAATCGAGCCTCCAATCCATGAACTAAACCTCCGTTCAACTGTTGTATTATTTGCAATCAATTTCAACCGCATACTCTAAAATAGAGGGAAAATTAAGTATTAGTACAATCAAAACAGATGACTCAACTCAGAAAATTCAGTTGACTGCCTAATGACTTTCAAACACCAATTATATGTGATTATTTTGCAACAGCTAGGCTAATAGTAGGCATGGGTTGAATTACTGTATAAAGTATTTTGACTAAACTACTTTGATTGTGGCTTTTAATGTATAATATTTAATAATAAATTATATAAACCTTACGAACTACATACTAAAAAGTATGGCATTCACAGTTTATATCCTAGAATAGCAAACACATACTGAATACTTATAAATCAGATACTATGCTAAGTGCTTCATATATTATTTCATTTCTTCTAACACCAAATCTGTCATCCCAACCTGCTACCCGTTCTATATAATCCTCCTCAACTTGCTAGCTACTACTCTTTTAGGCCTTCACGCTGTCCTAATCCCTTCCTATCTAAGGTCACTCCACCCCCCTCCACTTCCAAATCAAAATGCAGACATTAGATTTCAGGTTAAGTTTTTTATTCATATTGATT
This sequence comes from Halichoerus grypus, assembly GCF_964656455.1. Taxonomy (NCBI): domain Eukaryota; kingdom Metazoa; phylum Chordata; class Mammalia; order Carnivora; family Phocidae; genus Halichoerus; species Halichoerus grypus. Next base: position 85,314,159 of record NC_135712.1, read on the forward strand.
TCCTCCCAAATTAGTGTTTATATTTTGAACTCTCTTGATAAACACAGTTTATGGCTCAGTACTGTCCCTGTCTCCCTATATCAGGAGATTTTCCCCCTACCTAGGACTTTGTTTCTGGGGAAAGTTCTCAAATTGTTGATACTTCCCTATTATTTTATATGAACACATAGTTTTGAGTCTTTTTCACAGTGAATAAATGTGTATGTTTTGGGGGTAGAATATGTGATACAGGAGGGAGGGGGTGCTGGAAGCAGGAGGGATGAACATGGATTTTTGTAGGTGAGGAACTGGTTGATATGGATCATGAGGAAATTTTTTTCCCTGTTATTGCATTGATTTTTAATTGCCTCCTAAATGACAAGGATAATACCTAACTGCTCTTGACCAGACCTTGGACAGCCCAGGTCTATATATTCATTATTCTGGGACTTCCTATCAAATCTAATTAAAGTCTTTTCCAGGTCAGACTATATCTCCAAGAATGTAGTAAATACAAGTCAGGTGTCAATCCTGTGCCTATTATCAATATTTAAATAACAATATAACAACTTAAATAACAATTCTAAAAATGTGCCATATATAAAATGTTCCTTTATATGAGAAACAAAAAAGACTCCCAAATATAGAAATTCTATAGATACAATTAGGGCCCATGTAACCCTTAATAAGTTTCTTTTAATGTAATAACTAGTACAGAGTAACATACAAAAAACTACTTGATAGAAGTTTTAAAATCTAAAGATTATGACTACTACTCTGTTATCAATGTGTACCAGATCTTCTCCCCAAACCACGTTCTTCTAATCCTTTTAAAATCCTTTTTAAAATTGTCATAATGCACCCAGTGATCTTTTTAAAACAAACATAGGAGTTCTGCAGTCCTCTGCCAAATTTTATCCCAGAGGTTCACTATTAATAAGCAACATGACCTGGTACCTATCTGTGTGGGTGGAATTGTGTCCCCCAAAGAGATATGTTGAAGTTCTAGTCCCTGGTACCTGTGAATGTTACCTAATTTAGAAATAGGTTCTTTGCAAGTGTAATCAGGATACAAATTAAGGACATATTGGAGCAGAGTGGGCCCTTAATCCAATAGGACAGGAGTTTTTATAATGAAGAGAATAGACCCACAAGAGAGGACTGCCCTATGACAATGGAGACAGACTGAAGTGTTGGAACTGCAATCAGTAATCACCAAAGGACTCCTCGCAAACCATCAGATGCTAAGAGGGAAAAGAAGAATTCTCATCTGTATGTTTCAGAGAGGAGAGCCTGCTGACATGTTGATTTCAGACTTCTGGCTTCCAGAACAGAGAGAATAAATTCCTGTTGTGTTAAGCCACCCAGTTTAGTTTGTGGTACTTTGTTATGGCAGCCCTAGGAAATTAATAAACCATCCATCTTCCCAGCCATATCACTCTTCCCACTTCTGCACAGACTAAGCCAACTACATTGAAATACCAGAATATGCCATCTTCCCTTCATAGTTTGCACATGGCATTCCCTCCACCTAGATGTCCTTTCATAAATTACCAACCAGTTGAACTATTCATTCAGTTTCTTCATGAGGGAGTTAAGTGCTCGCTCTAGAGTGTTCCCTAGAGTGCCTGGTTCATGACCTACTAAAACCACTTAGCACGTTACAGTCTTTATGCATGTCTATTCCTCCTAGCAGACTGAGCCCTTAGTGGGCAGGGATTATAGTTTATATCCCCTAGTGCCTAGCAGACTACAGGTATTTAAATATGGAATCAATGAATAAAAGATTCAAGTACAAGAGTCATCTATGAAAAGATGTCATCTATGAAAATTTAAGTAACAAGGGCTATTAACGTTTTTTTAGGTAATACTGTATTAGGCACACACAAAATATCAATCTACTACTGAAAAACAAACCTTATCTATAAGATTACACCAGCGATGAGGACACACAAGACTGAAGAATACTGCTAAAGAACAAACAAAACTTACTGGGGGAGTTTTCTGAGAGAGCTCTCTATTCAATCTGTCAGTAAAGCTCTGTATTAGCGTGTTTCCTCCTGCCACTATAACACTTCCATAGAGACCCTAGGATTAAAAAAAAAAATTAGTTCCAAATGTTTCCAACAGTTTTGTTTTTTTTTTAAAGATTTTATTTATTTATTTGACAGAGAGACACACAGCGAAAGAGGGAACACAAGCAGGGGGAGTGGGAGAGGGAGAAGCAGGCTTCCCACCGAGCAGAGAGCCCGATGCGGGGCTCGATCCCAAGACCCTGGGATCATGACTTGAGCCAAAGGCAGATGCTTAATGACTGAGCCACCCAGGCACCCCAGTTTTTTTTTTTTTAAAGATGTTATTTATTTACTTGAGAGAGCACAGAGGGAGAGGGAGAAGCAGACCCCTGCTGAGCAGGGAGCCTGATGCGGGGCTCAATCCCAGGACCCTGGGATCATGACCTGAGCTGAAGGCAGCCGCTTAACCGAACGAGCCACCCAGGTGCCCCTGAATCTAGAGTTTAAATAAGATATAATCAATCTAATAATTAGTATATATATAATATGGAGTTAGTATATAAAACTTGGCAAAGCACAAAAAATATGAAGGTTGATTCTCTAAACTCCATGTAAAAGTTACATAATTTAAACCCATACCTTCCTAAACAATAAAAGTAGCAAAATTACACAAGAAAAATCACCAATAATATATATTTTGGTTTGTCACGTTTTAGGAAATCTCTAGAAGAGCACTGTCCAAAAGAACTTTCAGTGACGATAGAAATGTTCACTATCTGCACTGTCAAACAGTAGCCGTTAGCTACATTTACAGTGTGGCTAGTGCAACTAAAAAATGGAATTTTAAATTTTTACTTATTTTAATTTAAATTGTCACATGTGGCTGGTAGCCTCCACACTGGACACCATAGCTCTAGAGTTCTGCATTTTTCCTTTTCCACTACTTCATGATTTTACACATTCTAAAATGGACTTCAAAGTCAATGGCCAAAGTTGACAACTTAAATACTGATCTGGGGGTACTTCCTTACCCAAAAAAATACCTTTATACTGCAAGCAGGAGGCTGACACTTACTGGTCTGATATCAATATCGCACATTCCAACACTTGTAGTGACAACGTGACTGACTCCCAGCATTGTATTTCCTGATAATCCCTACAACAAAATAAAAATTAGTAGTTAACAGAAGAACTTCAAACAACACACCCAAAAATATCTAGTCAGTCTTATTTAGGTTTTATAATTACACAAGATCTTCACATATATGGGACAAGTCAAGCTAATTATGAAACAAGCTTTTATACCTTTACATTGGAAGGGTCAAATAATCCTTCAGGAATCTTTAACCGTTCTGCTCCAAAGTCACAGTTGTACCCATTGGGGAATTCATAATGAACAGTTGGCATCTGTGCAGCTACTCTGAAAACATATTAAACAACATTAAACAAAAGACAAAAAAAAATCCTGCTCAAAATATAAACTAAGAAATTATCAACTTGTAATAAAGCAGAGTGAGAATATCTTTCTTTTATGTTAGTCAGTGTTTCTTACCATAACTTTTTACCTTTAGACCAGTTAAGCATATTCTGCAATTCTTTAACTAAACAAATCGATTTCTCTCCTCATTTATGAAGTATTCAGTGTTTAGAAGTTTAGTATGAAGGTTTTAATGAGCTATTATAAATCTTGTAGATAAGAAAACATACTGTTCATCATAAGTTGAATCTGATACTTGAAGTACTGAAGCTTGAAAGTCCTGGATAACACACTATGGATTAAAAAAAAAAAAAAAAGAGTTTTTAAGAAACAAGGTTATGGAGATTTGTCTTTGCAATCTATACTTTTGTAATATTATATTTAAAATACTTTTCTTAACGAAACCAGACCATGTTCCTGGATGGCAAAGTCATTTCAAGGGTATAAGTCTATCCAGCAAGGACTCAGAGTATCAAGAAACCCAATTCTAAACATTTGCATTAGAAACTATATTATACCACATTTAAATTAACAATAATTAGGGCGCCTGGGTGGCTCAGTTGGTTAAGCGACTGCCTTCAGCTCAGGTCATGATCCTGGAGTCCCGGGATCGAGTCCCACATCAGGCTCCCTGCTCAGCAGGGAGTCTGCTTCTCCCTCTGACCCTCCTCCCTCTCATGCTGTCTCTCATTCTCTCTCTCTCAAATAAATAAATAAAATCTTTAAAAAAATAAATTAATTAATTAACAATAATTATGGAACAATGATGAAATAAAAAAAATCAGGAACCCCTGTACCTGTCCTGCATAACAAAACTGATTTGAGAACACGGTTTTTTCCTTAAAAATAAGCCTAAACTTAGAAGCAAGATTTCATTATCTGAATATGTGTACATGTACACATACATGGCATCTTATGTAATTTTTAATGACTGCACATAGTGTAAAAACAATTAAAAAATTTTGCTACGAAATACATACAACCTCTAGGCTGCTAAGGAAAAATCTAATATCTAGGCAAAATTGTTAATCATCTTCACAATTTTTCCTTCTACTGAACACCCACAAAAAATCTTTATCTTTAGGTGCAAAAAAGTATCAGAGAGGATACATCTCTGACATAGTAAATTATGGCTTTCATATCCTTTTACTGTTAGAAATGCATATACATCTGTGGTGTGAGAGGTTTTACTAACCCCTCTTCCTTTAAGTTGTATGTTCAGAGATGGATCTTTAGTAAAGAGAATCTTACTGGCTCCTTACTATGAATAATGACACATTTTTTTAATATGGCTGACTGATGTTAAAAAAGAGAACATAACTGAGCCATAATAGCAGGTCTCTACATACTAAAACCATTCCCTATCTTAGACGAAAAATGTACAGAATAGCATAATGTTTGTTTTTACTCCAAAACCAAAGTTCCTTCCAGGTCTTATTGTAATCCAAATGAATATATATAATAGTTTGTTGAGATAATTTGTTTGACAAATATGAAAAGCATCCCTTCCCTCTCAAAATAAGCTATTATTTTTGTTTGTAAAATACCATTAAAACTATAAAGTGCTCAGGGTACCTGGGTAGCTCAGTTGGTTAAGCATCCAACTTCAGCTCAGGTCATGATCTCAGGGTCCTGGGAGTGAGCCCCGCATTAGGCCCTGCACTCAGTGGGGAGCCTGCTGCTCCCTCTCCCTCTGCCCCTCCCCCAACTTGTGCTGTCTCTCTCAAATAAAATCTTGAAAAAAAAATACAAACTGCTCACATTCTACTCAAAAACATATAGCCTATAATAGTTTTATAAAGAGAATAAGGGTACTTACATTACACATGTAATTGTGCCAAGATCTTGTAACCTGTGGCAACTTCTCTTTTCTTTTCCAGTTTGCTGGAGATCCTTCACGAACAGCTTCCTGAGTACCAAGAGCATGTGCTAGGTTAATAGAGTTCACAACATGGGGGTGGGGAGTTGGAGATAAATCCCAAAGAGAAAATTCAAGCATCACTTACTTTTGACGCAATCATATATGGAGGAATCAGTTCTATATTCATTTCTTGGAAGAGTTCTCTGCATTGCATAGTAATGAAGTCTCCAGCAAGAGGGGATTTCACAATGCCTATGAAAACAGATTAAACAAGGCTAAGACAGCATTAAATCCAAGCTCCTTGGGACAAATTCTTCTGTGTATTTACATATGAATAATTTTTTCAAGTAGAATTAACTGAACTATCCCTCTAAGCATGAATGAAGCCATGCATCAGTTTCAAATATACATTATAAAGATGTTTTAAAAACTCTTAATAAAGAGACATTATTTGGAAACTGATATGACTTGATAGTCCAATTCACTGCTCTGTTATCTACGTCTTCATGACAGCTAACATCATCTCAGCATACCCTCATTAAATCCATTTACCTTGCTGAAGGACATAGCCATCATGAACTGGAATTGCAGTGGTATGAGTGGCTCCACTGTCCAAAATAAGCCCAGTAGAACGACCATTAGCAAATCTAGTTTAAAGCATTAAGGAAAAGAAAGTATCAAGGCTTGTAAAGGGAAAGTTTTATTAAGGCATTCTTAAACATGTGTATTATGGCTTAAAAGGTGTTAAAGTTAATCCAGGGATGAAAACTGGTGTCAAATAACTGGCTTAAAGACAAATGACAACAAGCAGCACTTCCAAAATGATGGTGAGAGGGAGTCAGGGAAACCTTTATCCCAGAGAGACATCTATTAAACTGGTCAAAATTAGCACAATCACTCAAAGTCTCTGGAGACAAATGAAAAGACTTCTATTTAACAAAATCTATAGAAACTCAGTAAAACGGTGTGAGGCTGTGGCATTTGAGCTAGGAACTAAAACCATTCTCCACATAGGTTAAAGAACAACCATTTCAGCAGTGTGGCAGTTCCCACAACTCAATGGGAAAGCTATTCCAGGTGGATTCAACAGCCAACCAATACTGGCAGACCCCATCTTCCACAGCTCTGTGCTGCAGAAAGCATGTGTCACATGAACCTCATAAACCAGTATGCAGGAGGAGGGCCATTCACTTGGTCATCAAGTATTTATTGAGCATCTATTAGGTGCCTAGTGTTAAGTCTGGTACTGAATAAAGGAAGGTATTCAGTCTGGCCCTGACATTCCCAAGCACAGAAGGCACAAAAAGGTGCTCCTAAATGGACTCCGCCCTGAAGGATATCCTGTTTAGTAGAGACCAGTAACCTGTAAAAAGAACAACTCAGGGTGCCCCGGGGTTGTAATGGAGAGCCCACCTAACCAACCCTGGGGAAATCTAAATGTAAGCTAGGGAGGAAAACACAGGGAAGATAGAGGAACATGTGGAAAGGGCAGGCGGCAAGAGGGTACAGTGAGGCCAGCAAAGTGCAAAGTAGTTCAGCAGAGCCTGCAAGAATGTTGAAGATGATTCTGGCTTAAAGCAGCCTGCAATTAAAGATGATTATTAGAGGGGAGTAAAAAGAATGGGCAAGGTAAGAGGAAGGCTTACAGTAATCCCAGAAATAGCTTGCACTGAACGCAGTGGCAGTGGAGAGAGAGAAATCAATGAATTTGAGAGGTAGTGGGGAGAAAAAAAAAAAAAAGGTCTTGATGACTGACTAAATTAGAAGGGGTAAAAAGAAAGATTTCTAGTCTGCGCAACTGCGAGTAAGAAGATATAAAGAAGGAGGAATAAATTTGAGGGGAGAGAAGATTAATTCAGTTTTGGACATAATGAGTTTAAAGTGCTTCAACAGATAATTAATACAAAAAGTTCTAGTAGGACAGCTGGATGTGCGCCTGGAGCTCACAAGATCTGGGACACAAAACAGATACGGATTTGGAATTTGTTAGTGTAGAACTGGTATCTGAAGCCAAGGAAATGGATAATTTAAACCAGAAAGAGCATGTCAAGAGAGATGAAGGGCTAAGGGCAGAAAACCAAGCAATGTGTAAGAATGATCAGAATCAATGAGAATCAATGGCCAGAAAGACAGGTTGGTGATTTATCTTTGCTAGTACTGGTACTCTATTGACCTCTGGTCAACTATATACATAAACATTAATCTGATGCTCTATTAATACAAAGTGACAGATGCAGTAATACCAGACTAAAAAGTGGCATAAAGGTATATGGACCTTCCTATAAGTAACAAAATCTGGACAAATTATCTTAAATGACCATTTTAAGATAAAGTGTTCAAAAGCAGTCAAAATTCAGCCAAAATTTACTCTCATAAAACTGCAACTGGAAGGGGTAAGAAGTTCAAGTTGTAGCTTCCTTGCCTGAAAGTGCTCCCCACCTCCATGGCTACGGTTGGGAAAGCAGTGGTGGAAAATTGCAACTTTACCACCTTGAGTGAACAGAGAAAGGAGTTCAGGGCTGGAAGAAAAGCTGGACAGGTAAGGTAGAAACCCTAGAAGTCAGAGAACTACAGAAGGGGTCAAACCCAAAATCAGAGTATAAAATATACCCACATCTCTGACTGACTGCTAAACTCTTCAGGGGCAGGACTTCAGGAGGCCCAACAAAAATAGAACAGAGAGTAATCCACTCTGCAAAATCACAGCAGCTAACTGCATTCTCCAACAGTATGCAGCTTGGACAGCAGAAGGCCCTCTTTACTAGCCTGAGGTGTCAAGAGGACAGGGCCTGAGGTTGGCAGATATGAGAACCCAGCTATCAGTTAAGTCAGATAAAACAATGCTATCCTTCTCACTAATATTTTTGTTTTGGAAAATATATCTTTTTCATAAAAATGGTATTTATGTTAACCTTAATGGGTCTTTTTTGGTCATATTTAAGTGAATAAATAAATGCTAAAACAATTCTCAGTTGGGGCACCCGGGTGGCTCAGTCAGTTGAGCACCTGACTCTTGGTTCTTGCTCAGGTCATGATCTGGGGGTCCATAAGATAAAGCCCCGCATTGAGCCATGCGTACATCAGGCCCCCGCATGCATCAGGCTCCGAGCTCAGCTGGGAATCTACTTCTCTCCCCATCTCTGCCCTTCCCCCACCTCACACACCTGCTCACTCTCATAAATAAATCTTTAAAAAAAAAAACAATTCTTAGTTTTAATTTCTCACAGTAATCCTGACATATAATCCACATAAACAAAATCTTGGCAGTCCTCAGTAATTCTTTAAAGTGTAAAGGAATCCTGAAGCCATACAAAATGTTTGAGGTCAAAACAATTTTTAGAATAATACTAAGATGTTATTTGCCTTTTTCACTCTCACCCTCTCATGAGTGTATATGCGACTTTTCCAGAGACCATGTCACGTGTGATACAGAACAGACTGAACTCAAAAGACAGATATGAGAATCCAACATCTGCTATTAAGCCTGACATTAAAGAGATCTGAAAATATGTAAAATAATTCCACTCTTCTCGTAATTTTTTGGGTTTCAGAAATCAACTGATTTTCATTAAAATATTTTACATTAACATATAATGATTTATTATTAATTTACTTAAACTAAGAAATCTAATTTTTTTGGTTTCTATTTTAATTTCCAATATGGTAAACACTGCCAGATACAATCCACATAAATAAAAGCTCTGGATGTAAAAGGTTTGAGATCCACTGGGCTAGAAGAACATAGTAAAAGGACACCAGTCAGCTAAATCCAGAAATGTAGGAAATTCTACAGGACAATCTACTTCCTTAACAGACAAATAACAAGAGAAAAAAAGGGTCAGGGGGAGTAGAATCTATAGATTAAAAGAGACCTAAGAGACATACTGAACAAATACAACGTATGATCCTTGTTCAGATCCTGACTCAAATATACTACAGTGTTTTTTAAAAAAGTTGTGATTACTTCTTTTTTTGTCTTTAGACACATGGTAAAATCTTTTAGAGATACATGCTAAAGTTTCTATGGATAAAATTATACCATGTCTGGGATTTACTTCAAAATCATAGTGGGAGGGGGAGTGGGCAGGGTTGTAACTACTACTAGTTAGCTATGTGTTGAAAACTGAACTGTGTGATAGGCACATGGAGGTTCAATATAACATTCTATCTTCTTTTGTGTTAGAAATTTTCCATAATAAAAGGTTAAAAAAATAGAACAATGCCCCATTCTGTTTACACACTCCTTGTAAGGAAGTAGCCAAACAGACCTATATTCAAAATCAGTAAAGCCACTTTTAAATTGTGAACTTGAACTAGTTTGCTTACTTTGACCATGTTCCTGAGAGGCTTATTATGAGTATTAAATGAGATAATGCACACAGTGCTAGCTAGCATTCTCCAGCCTCTACTCAAAAACCTGCAATGCTATACTAGAGTCTAAAGTTCAAATTTTAGAAATCTAACATGCAAGGTCTCTACAGTTTGACCCAAACCTATTTCCACAACTCCTTCTGAAGTCTAATAGAAATCTTCAACCATAAACTAAGTCACCGGAAAGAACACTTACACTTTCTACCTCCACACTTTCACTAAAATCATCTCCAAAACACAGCACTAGGGACACCTGTGTGGCTCAGTCGGTTAAGCGTCTGCCTTTGGCTCAGTTCATGATCACAGGGTCCTGGGATCGAGTCCCGCTGAGCAGGGAGCCCGCTTCACCCTGCCTGCTGTTCCCTTGCTTGTGCTTGCTCTCTCCCTCTCTCTCTCCTTGTCAAATAAATAAAATCTTAAAAAGAAAAAAAAAGCAGAACACAGCACTATAGACAATGTTAGATTACAGTTACCACAGTGATTCTCATATATATGTAAAATTTACTTGAATATTACAGCAATCCAGGGAGGTATACGGCATAAATGAGTAAAAAGTAAAGCTAGGTTTTAAGTACTTAATTCAAAAATCACAGTTTGTAAGCATTTCAACTTAAACTCTAAATACAGGGCTCCTTCCCCCACATCATACAAATAAATTCTATTCTCTTCATAAAGATTTTTTTTTAGTTTTAATTTTTTATTGTTATATTAATCACCATACATTACATCATTAGTTTTTTTTTTAATTTTTTTTTATTTATTTATTCATGAAAGTCAGGGAGAGAGAGAGAGAGGCAGAGGCAGAGGGAGAAGCAGGCTCCCCGCCCAGCAGGGAGCCGGATGCGGCACTCGATCCCAGAACCCTGGGATCATGACCTGAGCCGAAGGCAGACGCTTAACCATCTGAGCCACCCAGGCGCCCCTACATCATTGGTTTTTGATGTAGTGCTCCACGATCCATTGTTTGCGTATAACACCCAGCGCCCCATGCAGAACGTGCCCTCTCTAATACCCATCACCAGGCTAACCCATCCCCCCACCGCCCTCCCCTCTAGAACCCTCAGTTTGTTTTTCAGAGTCCATCGTCTCTCATGGTTCGTCTCCCCCTCCGATTTCCCCCCCTTCATTCTTCCCCTCCAGCTATCTTCTTCTTTTTTTTTCTTAACATGTAATGTATTATTTGTTTCAGAGGTACAGATCTGTGATTCTGATTCAACAGTCTTGCACAATTCACAGCGCTCACCATAGCACATACCCTCCCCAGTGTCTATCACCCAGCCACCCCATCCCTCCCACCCCAACCCCCACTCCAGCAACCCTCAGTTTTTTTTTAAGATTTTTATTTATTTATTTGACAGAGAGCGAGCGAGCACGAGCAGGGGGAGCAGCAGGCAGAGGGAGAAGCAGGCTCCCTGCTGAGCAGGGAGCCCGATGTGGGACTCGATCCCAGCACCCTGGGATCATGACCTGAGCCGAAAGCAGACGCTTAACCGACTGGGTCACCCAGGCAGCCCTTAAAGTACTATTTAAATCAATTATTTACCTTTTAAGAAGAATATTACATTACAAATTCTTTGAGATAAGGACATAGTATTTCCTTGTCTGTCCCTTAACATGTCTACAATAAATATGTGATTTTCTAAAAATTGGTGATTAAATCTTAAGTGAATTTATAGGTAATTTCCACTTTTCTATGGCAATGAGAGAGGAGAACAGAAATGGCAATCTTTGAACTTATTTAATCCAACTGGCTTAAATATTACCTTCTATTCACACTCCCCTCCTAAAAACAAAATTTTTAAAAACCTTGTCAACAAGCAGGATTTGAGCATTTCTTTCTTATTTCCCTAATAACTTCTGGTATATCTATTCCAATAAGAAATACTGAAAGACAGATAGCTACAAAGGAAGAGAGAAAAAGCCAAAGAACTGGCTCATGTCTTCCTGCTGGAGGCATTCTCTTTAACGGCAGCACCACATTTACTTTGAAAGAAAAGCTGAGTATTACTCATTCAAGGATACGCTGTCAAAACTGCAGTTTTGCAAAGGAAGAATGCAGGGATGTTGTAGTGTTCAAACATTAACTCTGTCAGTTTCTCTCTCTTTGCTCTAGTATTCCACTTGAGAAGAGGGAAAAAGAAATGCAAGTTATTTACTGTTTAAAAACTAAAATGTTGATTTATTTCAAGATTCAACATAGCACTATATTAACAAAGATGTAAACTTAATATTAAAAATAGAATAGAGTACCACAGAAAATAATCTTCATATATATGTATTATTTCTATTTATTTGTAAATAAATTTAGTAAATATAAATTAAAATTTATCATTTAATAAGAAGTAAAATTATCTGTTGCCATAAACTCTACAAGTTACTGACTTTTCAAAGTACAAGAAAATCACGATTCTTATAAACATAAAGTATATTAAATCTTAAGAGTGAATCTAGTAATTTTAAACCACCAAATTTTCCTACTTAAAAGGAAACTAGGGAACAAAATACTGATAATTTATGATCGCTATGCTAGCCTGCTGGGCTCTTTGGACTCTGTACCAAATTCATTTCACAAGAGACTTCGGTCTAGTAATTTCCAGCCCTAGCTCCACATTTGACTTCTCTCCTGGAAAGCAGAGTATAAAAGCAGATACGCCCTGCCCCTGGGGCATAGGGACAATTCATAAACCCAAATGGGAAGCAGCCCAAGGAAATCAAATGTTAAATAAATCCCTGGGAAAAAAAATAATAATCAAACCCCATTTAGGGTGCTTTGTTATTGTTCTCTGAATATTTTAATTACTGAAATAATAAAAATTATAATAGTATAGAAAAATTAATCCCCCTTTCCCTAATTTTCAAAATTCAAAATATGAACTTCTATGCCTCTTTAAAGAAAAATAAAACATTCTTCGAATTAGTTTAAAAATAACTACAGAAACTCAGAAAAGAAAGCTTGTCTTACCGGTGCTTCTGACATGAGAACAGGATGCAGGCTGGCTTCTGATTTGACATGCATTTTGTAGGTATGATCCAAAATAGCCTGGAAACTATCCCAGTCTTCAACTACAATATAAGATTAACACCTTGAAAACAATGCTTAGCTGAAGATAAATAAAGAATCTTTTAAGAGACTGTTTCTACAGTTTAGCATTAACACTTAATATACAGAACCTACTTATTTCATAGATTTACTTCATAATATAGTACTTTATATAGACATCATCTTTGTTTTCTAAAAATATGGAAATTCTTTTTGGTTGCTCTAGCCCCCACAGCATCACAACCCTTAGACCTGTCCCAAATGTAATTAGTGATACCAAATAAATATTATTCAATAAGTACTTACTAGAGGCACAGTATGCAATTCAAATGGTAAGAGAAAATACAAAAGAATGGTATGATCTAGATCTGATATTCAAAAAGCTTATAATCTACTTGAAAAAAGATTAAAAGATTAAAAATAAGAACCCTCAGGGAATATAATATGCCTTCAATTTGGCTTCCACCTAAACATTCCATCAAAAATGCATGCATAAATCACTAATGACCTTCTAACAGACAAATCCAGCAGAAACTTCACATTTGTAATATTGCTTGACCTTTTTTTTTTTTTAAAGATTTTTATTTATTTGATAAAGAGACCGCGAGAGAGGGAACACGAGCAGGGGGAGTGGGAGAGGGAGAAGCAGGCTTCCCGCCGAATAGGGAGCTCCACGCGGGGCTCGATCCCAGGACCCTGGGATCATGACCTGAGCCAAAGGCAGATGCTTAACAACTGAGCCACCCAGGCGCCCCTTGACCTCTTTAACATTATCTGACATTAGTGACTGCTCAAGAGTTTACAAACTTGCTCTGCCACAGTCCAAAGAAGAATGTCATGACTCGTACAACATACTCCCACAGGCATATGAGGATTTTGTTTTGGTCAATGAACTTTGTCAGTCACTCTAACTTTTCCCTTCTTAGTGTAAATCTCAATGTCACAGCTGAGAACAATGAGAATGAATCACTTCTATGCTTCCAGAACTTGTTCTTCCCTTGGCCTTCTGCTGAGTATTTATTCTCCTACATCCCTAACTATTCCTTCTCATTCTCTTTCATGGGCACCCTTTCTTCTCTTCGGTTAAATACAGAACAAGCTCTGACAAGGAACCCCATCCTCAACCCGTGTCTCATATTTCACACTCTTTCTGGCTATTAAAATGCAACTCCGTGTCTTAAAATTTTTCTCACCTGCTTACTACAACAGCACCTATATTCAAATACTTTGAACGCAATAACAAACTCATTTACATGCTGTACAGAAAAAAGCATGCTGTACAGAAAAAACCCTTGGCTGGCATCCAGGAACTGGCCAGTTCCCTACACTGATATAAAACTTCCCCTAAATGATAAGACTAGTTCACTGAGCCTAAACTGTTTGTACAATGTGGTTTATGCTGAACACCTTCTTTCCCTCTGGGAGCCTTGGATTTTTAGTACATGCGAGGCACAGGGTCCCTACGTGACCACCCCCAGTAAAAATCGTCTCTAATGAGCTCCTGTAGTAGGCAATACACATGTTGTTACATCTCGTCGCTGGACGAATTAAGTACATCCTGCCTGACTCCACTGTGAGAAGACTCTGAGAAGTTTGCGCTGGTTTCCTATGGACTTCACTCCCTGCCCTTTTTTCCTGTCTATTTTGCTTTGTATCCTTTCAGTGTAATAAATTTTAGCCATGAGTACAACTATAGGCTGAGTCCTGTGAGTCCTTCTCGTGAATAACTGAAACTAAGAGTGATCTCAGGTAATACACTTGCCTTTTAAGACCATAAACCTTGCTCCTTCCATTCTATCCTACTTCAATGCATGGTACCCAATCACCCCAATCAAAAATCAAGGAAACTTTTTCAACTCTTCTCTTTTCACCTCTTTGATATCTCTCAAAGCCACCTCAGGACCTCCACCATCAGTGATAAAATTTCAACGCTCTTCACTTCTCATCTGAATTCTCACCTCCCTAACTGATCCTCCTGTCTCTATTAACTCCTTCCAATCTAGCCTACATATTGCTTTTAGAATCATCTCTCCAGCTGACAAATATGAACGTTTCATACCTCCGTTTAAATTCCTTTGGGGTTACCTTTCAGAGTTGCCAGCTTAATATACCCTTTGCATGGTTTACAAGCCCTATTATGACTGCTCTCTGCCCACCTTTCCTGCAACTGGTCCTAATGGATCCACTCTTACAGCCATACTTAATTGATGATCTTTCTAAACATGTACGCTTCTTACACAGCTCCACCTCTTTACATATGCTGGTTGCTCTCCTTTACCCAGCCTTCCAGTCAGGCTAATCCTTATTTATTGATCAAGATCCAGTAAAAAAGTTACCTCCTTTATGAAAACCATCACTGACCCCCAATGACAGAGTTAAATACCTCTCCTCTCTAATCCCACTGCTTATCAAACATAGCTATAACATTTATCCTACATATTTGTATATTTGTATCTATCTCCCCTGTGAGTCTGTTAAGGAAGAGGAACATGTTTAATGCATCTTTGTATTCTCAGTGCCTGGAACATCAGCTTGTGGAATAAAAACAACAAAATACCCGATATTCGACTTACAAGTTTTAGCTCTAAAACATAGCATGTATACTCCATAAATCAAATCCACAGAAGCAAACATCGTACCCATCCCATTTTTTAGTGGTGAAATGGCCTCCGTGTTCTCCCTGGGAACGCGCAGGGCATTAGTATCTATGTAATAGGTGGGGCCGCCTTGTTTGCCTTTATCGCCGTCTATCTCCATCAGTGTGCTTCCATCATCTCTTTCTACCACCATACCAATAGCTGTGGGGAAATCCACCTGGAAGAGTCAAGAACATGATATACAAGTTTCACCTGCTTTCATCAAGTAGTCATTTTTTTCTAACTAAAGTCTTACTATAAATCAGTCAGAATTTCTGCACAAATTTAATTCTACATAAATGGCCTTTTCATATCCAATTAACACTACACTTACCTTGGGACAGTCTTCACCAGCATAACCAGCTCTCACAGTATAGGATCCAATATCAAAAACAAGAGCTCCAACTTCATCTGAAAAGATGAAAGGATAATTAACATTAACAACCTACAGGTATCATATGAAAATTGAGAAAGTATGTAAAACCTCTATTACAAATTAAAACAGGTATTACATTCACATTATTACTAGCTTGTATCTAGTTTTGAATACACCTTAAAAGAAAGATTCATTTAGCTATAACAAGTCATAACTGTATATCAGTATAGGTTCAATCAGGAATGAGATGGTACACTAAAACTGGGTAATTTGCAAGAGTTTACTTATTAAAGGGACTATTTACAAAGATATAGGCACAATACAGGAAAACCAAAAGGGATAGTATGATACCCTAGCACTAATAATAGAGATCTGTTACCACCCTTAGAACTGAAGAAACAGGGGCGCCTGGGTGGCTCAGTCATTAAGCGTCTGCCTTTGGCTCAGGTCATGATCCCAGGAGCCTGGGATCGAGCCCCGCATCAGGCTCCCTGCTCAGCGGGAAGCCTGCTTCTCCCTCTCCCACTCCCCCTGCTTGTGTTCCCTCTCTCGCTGTGTCTCTGTCAAATAAATAAATCAAATCTTTAAAAAAACAAAACAAAACAAAAAGAACTGAAGAAACATGGAGAAAGAACTATTACAGACCCCAGAGACAGTTGTGTTTGGAGGGCTACCTGACAGGAGCTGTGACTTCAGTTAAGGGATGCAGTGAGCCATGGCTAACCCTGAGGGGAAGAAACCAGACTAATAAATATGCCAACCTCTCTGTTCCCCCTCTCCATTGGCTCGGGTGATCTCACAATTGGTCACCCAAACTGGGCCACTTCCGAATGCGAAAAGGGTTCCCTATTAATAGTTCTACCAAGACAGGAGGCATAAAGCATGAAATATGGTTACCCTACCACGGGCCAAACTAGAGGTTAAGAGACCCACTGAGGCAGTCTATAAGGATCAGCCTTCAAGGGCACAAAGAGGGTGGAAATGGGTGGAAAGTAGATCTGGAGGGGCAAAGGGAAGATACGCAGTACTTTGGTACCATTTTTTCATATGTTAAGGGAAATTATATCCTATGCAATTAGAGAAGAAACTTAGCAAAACTCCAAGAAAAAGAGGGACTCTGAAGGATAAGAGTTTAAGATATAATTATACAGGCCAAGTAAAAATCATTAAAATGAAGTTATCAAAGTTCGCACATTTCAAAGATTTTTAGTAAAGTTTAATGCTGAGGAAGAAAGCTGGTAATTTTTTTACATTCATATTCAGAGAAAAGCCTCTAATTATTCTTTAAAAATATTTCACCCCAAACAGAATGCCTCCAAAAACAAAACACTTGGGTTTTCCAGGCACTAATTTTTCAAAGAAGAATTTTTTTCAATCATTAAAAAGAATAAAGAACTGGGGCACGTGGGTGGCTCAGTCGTTAAGTGTCTGCCTTCGGCTCAGGTCATGATCCCAGGGTCCTGGGATCGAACCCCACATCGGGCTCCCTGCTCCGCGGGAAGCCTGCTTCTCCCTCTCCCACTCCCCCTGCTCGTGTTCCCTCTCTCGCTGTGTCTCTGTCAAATAATAAATAAACAAAATCTTTAAAAAAAAGAAAAAAGAAAGAACTATTATTTACCTCCATTAAATTGGCAAAATCCATCTGATAAGACCAAGTGTTGTCAAAGATGTAGGGAAAGGAGCTCCTACACATTTGTTTATAAACACGTTTTGTAAACTGATACAACCACAATGCACAATTTAGTCACATATTCTAAAGTTGAAAATGTGCATACACAGAAATTACACTTTTATCTTCTCTAGAGAAACTCTCTCATACATATCACAAGGAGACATGTTTTAGAATGTTTACTAGCTATATGACCTTGGGTGATTTCTAACCTTTCTGCCTCAGTTTCCTCATATGTAAATGTGCATAATAGTTCCTATCTCATAGGATGCTCTAATAATTAAATGTGTTAAATGCTATAATGCATGTAAGCACCTAGAACAGTACCTGCACAGAATAATCAGAGTAAGTGGAAGCCGCTATTACCATTATTATCACCACACTGCTCGTCACAGGAAAAAAGAGAAATAATCTAATGGTCTCTCAGTAGGGAAATAAATAAACTATAATTTATTCACACCATGAGATACTATACAGCAGTTAAAATGGTCTAGATCTATATGTATTAATATGGATAAATCTCCAAAAAATGACTAGTTTGAAAAGCTAGTTACTATACACACACACACACACACACACACACGTTATGATACTGTTTAATTCATTATGGACACACAGAGTAAAAATATAAAATCTGCATGGGGTCTGGGAAAGTTGCCTACAACTTCAGTTCTGTGGCTACCTCTAAGGAGGGAGAGAAGGGGACTCTATATCAATAACATGCTACTTCTTAAAATATCTCAGGCAAATACAGTAAAATATTACATCTATTTATCACATATAAATTTAACACATACTTTTAGTATGTTGGAAGTACTAAAAATTAAGTTTTAAAATGAAGAAAAATCAGTGATTATACAGATATTCGTAGTTAAGAGATGGTGTCCTTACAGAATAATGATCTCATTTTTAGTCAAATAAAATGAAGAGCCACCTATTTTTATTTCTAATTTGAAAGGAAGTTTCTGCATTTATTACATTTCCCAAAGTAATTATCCATTCTCTATACAATTCTCTGATCCAAATTATTCTGTCTGAAAGTAGGGGTCCTTAAAAGCAGAACACTGCATTTTTTGTCACCATAGCATGTACACTCAAGTACAAATAGTAAAGTTACCAATGAATATGAATTAATAAACATTAACACTGACTAACCAGAATACTGGCTAAAGAAATATCCTAACTAAATAAATGAATTGCCTTGCCTGGTTAACCAAAATTTTCAATTACTGTTCTCAAGGATCAATCTTTTGTCCTACGCCAGGGATCTTAACCTTTTCTGTATCATGGACCTCTTTCACAAAGCTCTGGGCTGAACTGTTTCCCCCTAAAATTCGTATGTTGAAGTCTTAACTCCTAGTACCTTAAAACACGACTGTATTTAGAGATAAGGTCTTAATTTAAAGAGGCAATTAAATTAAAATGAGATCATTAGGATGGGCCCTAACCCACTATGACTGGTGTCCTTGCATGAAGAGAACATTTAGACACAGATACATAGAGGAAAGACCACGTGAAGACAAAGGGAGAAGACAGCTTGTATAAGCCAAGGAGAAAGACCTCCAAAGAAAACAACCCTGCCAACACTTTGATATCAAATTTCTTGCTTCCAGAATAGAGAAAATTAATTTCTGTCATTTAAGCCACACAGTCTGTGGTACTTTGTTACGGCAGCCCTAGCAAACAAATACAGACACATTAGGAAACTTATGACTCCCTTCTTAGAATGTTTTAAAATAGATTATAAAAGAAACCAATTATAGGGGCGCCTGGGTGGCTCAGTCGTTAAGCGTCTGCCTTCGGCTCAGGTCATGATCCCAGGGTCCTGGGATCGAGCCCCGCATCGGGCTCCCTGCTCCGCAGGAAGCCTGCTTCTCCCTCTCCCCCTCCCCCTGCTTGTGTTCCCTCTCTCGCTGTGTCTCTCTCTGTCAAATAAATAAATAAAATCTTTAAAAAAAAAAAAAAAAAAAAAAAGAAACCAATTATAATAAAATATAGTTCTACCTGTGGATTACTTAGGGAGGCCAGGAACCCTTCCTTAATTCATCCTTTCACAGGTAATCTGCTCCACCCCTACAGCCTCAACTTCTACCAAAATATTAATAATTTCAATCTCAAATCTCTCTCAAGCCCTCACCTTCATCTAGATCCATATCTCAAACTTTTTTTTTTTTTAAACATCACAAACAAGATTTTTTATTTGTTACCATTAAATGTCTAAATTTTAAACAGATTCTTGGACTGGTGGCTCAAATCCATCATATCCAATTTCATCAGGGGCACGTGGGTGGCGCAGACGGTCAAGTATCGGATTCAGTTTCCGCTCGGGTTGTGATGGAGCCCCCCCCCACCCCCTCACCTGCTCTGTCCTGGGTGCAAAGTCTGCTTAAGACTCTCTCTGCCCCACCCTACACCACCCTCCCCAATGAATGCGCACACACTCTCTCTCAAATAAATCTTTAAAAATAAAAAGTAAAAATAAATGCAACTTCATCATTCTGCAGATTAGCAAGGCTCACTTCAAAAACATGATCCTTAGGCCTTCAGATGCGATTTTGGTTCCATTGAGTTCTCTTGACTAGTGTTTTTCCAGTATTTCTTACACTGAACATAGGTGGTGCTTTCACATCAGACCAATTTTTCTTAGAAAACAGATCAACTGCTTTCTTCTTGGCTCCCTTTCTGCCACCTTTCATAAGGCACTTGTTCTTACCAACCACCATGGTGCTACTCAGAGAGCCAAAAGGTCGTATCTCAAACTTCTTGGTGTACAACATCAATTCCTCCTGATGTCCCACTGGTACCTCAAATTCAGTGTATCTGAAGCACTGCCTTCTTTTCCCCATCCTACCTAACCTAATCTCAGCAGTGCTATCACAATTAATGGCCTAGTAAGCAGAGGCAGAACACTGAGAAATGTGAATGTCTTCAGATTTTCATACCCCTCATCAAGTTTTGCCAAATATTTCTGCTAAATATTCCTCAATTACTTTCCTCTTTACTGCCATTGCCACTGTCTTGAGTCAAGCTCTTCTTTTAAAAGATTTGAGAGTACAAGTGCGCGGACACACACACACGGGGGGAGGGGCAGAGGGAGAGGGAGAGAATCTCAAGCAGAGTCCCCAAGAGGGGCAGAGCCCAAGGGGGGCTTGATACAATGACCCTGAGATCATGACCTGAGCAGAAATGAAGAGTCGGATGCTCAACCAACTAAGCCACCCAGGCGCCCCTTGAATCAAGCTTTTATCTCAACAGGGAATTATTACAATTCCCCATAAGTATTATGCTTCCCATCTCTTCACCTTCTCCAACCCCTTTCAAACTGCTGCACTGTTATCTTTCAAAATTGTAACTCTGAACATAAGGGTACATATATCCTTCAATGAAAAGAGAGCATCCCTCAGTGGTTTCCCATCATTTCAAATCATTTCACCCAGTTGATACTCAAGGCTTAGCAAAATCTGACAGTAGTCTCGTATCCCACCTCACATTCTAGCATTACTGGATAATGTTGTCTCCGAAACGCACCATGTGCTCTCACTAAGCTAACCTTTGCATATACTGTCCTTCTTTACTCCTCTTCCATCATCCCCATAAACCTCTCTTGTGAAGTCCTCTGACTCCCCCACACTGAGTTAGTAACTTTCTTGTCTGCTCTACCTTTGAAACTTCTATATATTGTCATTACTGAACACACTATGTTGAATTAGTTACCCTTTCTCCTCAAGTCACCCAATTCTCATCATAGGATATAAATGATAAGATGCACCATTACTTCATGCATCAGTAAGAAAAAAAAGCATGCTGCCAATTAAACTCTGCCACACCAATTAAACTCTGCCAAATCATCAAGAAATATTCCTTGTTAATTAGACTGGAATTAATTTTGTTTTAATTTTAAATATGTAAAATAGAAAAACCTCCACAAAAAAAGAGAAATATTCCAACTTCAGCTCTTTAAATATGGGGGGGAGGGGAATGTACAACTAAAAATGTATAAAATACGGTGTCTATTTATTTGACTGACTCACCTATAAGACTAAGCTTCTTGGAGGCAGAGGCTATACCCATACCTGCCTGGCACATAATGAGCGCTCAAAAACATTTTTTTTTAAATGAAATGAAAAATCTAACAAATCAATTATGCTCCTGTCCTAATTAGATGGCAAATTATTTTTTTAATTTTTTTAAATTTTTTGGCAAACTAGACGTAGAATTTTAATCTGAGTGAGACTCTTGATTCTTGGAATTCTGCATCTGCTTATTTTCCTTTTTCAAAGGATGGGAAATAGGTCTATTTCCTGTACCTTGTTTTGTTAAAAACGAAGTACCAATGAACCCAAAATAGGAGAACGGCAAAGGGAGATAGGAGGCTTAAACCATAGCCATGGAGCTCTGGGTATTTATTTTTTATTATTTTTCTTTTTAAGATTTTATTTATTTATTTGACAGAGAGACAGAGAGAGAGCACAAGCAGGCAGAGTGGCAGGCAGAGGGACAGGGAGAAGCAGGCTCTCGATGAGCAGGGAGCCCGACGTGGGGCTCGATCCCAGAACCCTGGGATCATGACCTGAGCCGGAGGCAGCTGCTTAACCAACTGAGCCACCCAGGTGTCCCAGGTCTGGGTATTTAAAAACCAGGATACAATTTCTAATGGATAAAAATCCTCAAGACTTGGATCTCTTTGCTACTAAAAACACTGTTTTCACTTTTCTGAGGATGCTGATGTTTTTCCACAGAGTAAATGGCTTCCAAGTTTAGAGGTGTGGTGATTTTTCTGGGAAAACATGAAGCAATGGTGGCAATTTTCTAACCTGGTCTTATATGATAAGGTCCAATATGATACTGAAAAAGGCAAATGACTTTGGGAGAAAGCAGGAAGGTTGTTTTATTTTTTTGTTTGGACAAGGATACCCCAACTCATGGGGATGATGGTTTTAAGAAAATTTTAAGGTTAGAGATTTGGGGGTAAGGGGTGCAGGAATGATGAAACACAATTTATCAAAGTTGGACTGTTTATTTTTACAATGCAAGTTTGAAGTAAAAGAGAACCACGAAAGATGGTCACAGGAGCAATGAGTAGGCCCAGAAATCAGAAAGTATGGAAATCCCGATGAATTATGCATTATACCCAAAGCTAAAGATCAGTGTCAGATCTAGTCAGAAATCATTATTAGAATGAGATAGCTATAAATTTTAAAATTTAAACTGCAAAGATCTTTTAAATTAAGCAAGCAACTTAAAAATACAGCTTACTAAGTTAATTACACAAAACCTAGGTGGGAGGTTTGGTTTCTTTTCACAGTACACCCTTTGGAAAATATGACCTACTATAAATACTGGTCATACAGGGGTAACTCAAACACAAAACCATACACTTATTTTTGTGAGTTTTAAATATTTTATATATGAAACAGGCTTTAAGACATATTCCTCTCCATAAGCAAATGAGACACAGGACGTTTATTCTGAATACCTAAACCATACACGAATATGCTGTGGCTATATAACTGAAAAATGACTTATGGAGAAACAACCAAAAAACTATTTTTAAAATGGGAAAGGGTTTTATTGAAATGCCTTTTTCTTCATCCCAGAGATTCTTGTTCACCACTTATTAGGAAGTTATGTAACTCTGGGCCAATTAATCTTTCCCATACCTTATTTTCTTATTCCATTATACGGGGATAGCAGTATCATTTCCTATGGCTGTTGCAGATTGAGTTAATGCACATATTAAATGCAACACAGGAAAAGTCTCTGGAACAGCTCTTAGTACAAAGTATGCACTCAATAAATGTTTGCTGCTGGCATTATTAGTATCCATTTCTACCTCAGTCAAATTAAACAATGCTTTCTAAGGAAAAACTCATGAACAGCTTCTAGGTCCTTGGATCAGTGAACCTAAAGGTCAAAATGGAGTCAACAGCCTCTGTGAGCAAAGGCACAAAGACCTAGTTTTTTGGTCAGGATGGCATCTTCAGATGGGAAAGAGTAAATCATGAAGATCCACTAGGCTTTGAGTAAAAATGGGGAACTACTGACTCTCACATTTGAGAAATCAAAAGCAAGAACATAAACGGGGAAGAAGGGGATGAGGATCAGCATATTACCGCAAAGAAACTCAAGCTACATTCCAAAAACTACTAAGAACTTTGAAAACCTCATTTTTATCCCTTACCTGTAAAATGCCATCCTCTTCAGAAACAATAACCTTACTAGACACAATGACAAAAGCAACACTTTAGATTTGTCTCCTTGTCCTCTAAACTCATCAAACACCGCAAAAACCAGAATCATACATCAGTGCTTCCTACCTATCTAGCAAGAATGAAAGCTCTGATTCGGTATATTTCAGGTGGGGCTTGAGATACTGCATTTCTAAAAAGCTTGCAGGTGATGCTGACACTGCTGATCCATGGACCACACTTGGTGTAGCAAGTGTATCATTATCTCACTGAACCTTCACAACCACCCCACTGGGTAGGAATTATCATTCCCAAAACGAGGAGCCTGAAGTTGGGAAAAGTTAAGTAACTTGCCCAAGGCCAAATCGCTCCATAAATGGTGAGACTGAAAGTACAAGCCAGGTCTGTGTAACTGCCAGGCCGGTGCTTATCTTTCCACCACACCGCAGCCGACCCAAGGACAACATCTTTAAGTTACAGGTGTTCCCACGAGTAACTCTGGAGAACCCACAGTCAGCAAACAGGCAGAAGTTAATGAAAGGTGTAAGGCAACAGAGCACGGAACAAGAGGAGGCTGCGTCCTGAGTAGCCAGCACTCCTCCAATCAGTGGTACCTCTCGCGGCTCGCTTTACGGTCCACGGGTCGTTGTGGAAACCCTCGGTCCATGCTTGCAAACTGCTGGGACCTCCCAAGTTTAAACACGCGCGCGCGCCCCAATGTAGCCGAGTTATGGAGACACCCGGGAAGATGCGACCCTGCGGCCAGCCACTCAAGCAGGGGCTCTGCGGGCCGACCCCCCAGGATGGAGTGCCCGCCCAGGCGGAGGCCGGCACGCACCCCCAAAACCCTGTTCCTCCGGGGGCCGAGGCTGGAAGGAACCGCAGGAGGCGGCGACTCCGGGCGCCCGAGGCTCTCGCCGAGCCGGGTGGGCTCCGGGGGCGGGCAGAGCACGGGGCGGGGATGGGGCGGGGAGGCTGGGGTCCAGAGCAGGGGAGACCGGAAGGGGCCGCCGGGGAGGGGAGGGCTGGGGGCGGCGGTTACAAACCCCACACGCTAAAAAGGCGCGCTCTCTCGTCCGGCCGCACTCACTCACCTCCCCCGTACACCCCGCCGCTCATGGCTGCTCTCCGCGCGACTCCTACGCTAAAGGCTACCGGGCGAAGTGACTGCGACGGCCGCGACTGCGGGTCCGGAGAAGCACTAGCCCCCTACCCCCTTAACTTCCACCGCCACCCCCCTCAGGCAACAAAGCGGCGTCCACACAACCCGGAGCTCAGTCACACTTGCTGTCTGCTCTTATCAGCCAATCATGAGAGGCCCGGATACCCTTTAGCCAATCAGGACGGAGGCTGTGCCGCATCTCTGCCGCGGCACAGCCAGTTTAGCCAATCGAAGGCAGCCATGGAGGCGGGGAAAGGGGAAAGCGACGGAAGGAGGGAAGGAGTTGGGTTGCGGAACCGGCCGTAGGCTGGAGGGGGGATTGAGGGGTGAGATTGGGGCGGGGCTTCCCGAGTGGGCGGGAGATTAAGCCGGAGGGAGTGGGAGAGGGAGGAGAGAGACTGGAGGGCAGTGTCGGGGTGGGTCCAGGGGTGTGGCTGGGCTGGGCGCCGAGGAGCGGTGGGAATCCGAGAGCCCAGAGTAAACCTCTGGAAAACAGTCTAGAAATATAAAGTGTCTCCACGCAGCGATTCCTAGTTTTAGACTGTGGAGAATGCAAAATTTTTTTTCCCCAGAAAATGTACTTTCAGCTAACTTTTATGTTAAAAAAATTAAAATGTTATGCTCAATTTTGGGGTAGGGAAACAGTAAATCAGACAAACCGATAGGATCCTGCAGTTTTTGAAATGGTTATTAATAATTAAAAGAAGAAAGATGATATACTATATACTTTCCTAACTAAATTTAGGTAGCACTGTATCATCAGTTTCTTTTATCCTGTGAGACAAATGTAAAACAATCCTCATCCAAGCGAGTACCTAATACTAAATACATATCCAGTCTGTCTACTGTTCTTAGTCTCCTATTTTTACCAGCCCAGTCCGCGTCGCCATTGTCTTTCTCCCTGAATTACTGCAACAACTTAATTGCCTTGCCTCTTGGCCACATTGCAAGCAGCTCAACCTATAAAAACTCCCAAATCTGGTCATGTTACTCCAATTCAAATCCTTAAGATGGACTGTATACTCTTACAGTTGAAAGCAGTTCTTTAGTTGATTTGTCTAGAGTCTAGACATAGAGGCCGCTCTTAACCTTAGGAACAATGGAATAAAGCCCTATAAGTCTTAGTGCCAGCAGCGTGGCAGAAGGTTATAGCAGGGTGAGGAACAAGGCTAGTGAGAAAACTTTCCCATTCGCTTAACAGTACAATCTCAGTATATCTGATCATTTAGGAAAACCCCAGTAACCCAATGAGATAATGCAGAGGTCAGCAAACCATAGCCCCATGGCCACGTCCAAGGTACTTTCTGTTTTTGTGTGGCCTGTGAGCTAAGAAAGCTTATTCCACTTTTAAATGGTTTTTTGGAAGGGCACTTGGGTGGCACAGTCAGTTAAGTGACCGACTCTTGGTTTCGGCTCAGGTCCTGATCTCAGGGTCATGAGATGAAGCCCTGCCTGGGGCTCTGCTCTGAGTGCCAAGTCGGCTTGAGTTTCTCTCTCCCTCTCCCTCTGCCCCTTCTGCTTGTGCTCTCTCTCTCTAAAATAAATAAATAAATAAATAAATAAATAAATAAATAAATAAATCTTTATAAAATAAATAATGTTTTAAGATTTTATTTATTTGTCAGAGAAAGAGAGAGCACAAGCAGGGGGAGCAGCAGGCAGAGAGAGCAGCTGACTCCTTGCTGAGCAGGGAGCCCGATGCGGAACTCGATCCCAGAACCCTGGGATCATGACTTGAGCTGAAGGCAGAGGCTTAACCGACTGAGCCAAACAAGCGTCCCTAAGATTTATTTATTTTAGAGTGAGAGAGAGTGTGGGCACGCACTAGTGGGGTTGGGGTGGGGGGAGGGGTAGAGGGAGAGAATTTTAAGCAGACTGCCAGCTGAGTGGGGAGCCCCAAGCAGGCTCCATCTGAGGACCCTGAGATCAGGACCTGAGCTGAAACCAAGAGTTGGTCACTCAACTGACTAAGCCACCCGGGCACCCCCATTTTTTTTAAGATTTATTTATTCATTTTAGAGAGAGAGTGCGAGAGGTGGGAAGGGCAGAGGGAGAGGGCGAGGGAGAGAGAGAATCTCAAGCAGACTCCCCACTTTAGCACACAGCACACTGTGGGGCCAATTCCAGGACCCCGAGATCATGACCTGAGCTGAAATCAAGAGTCCAACCCTCAACCGACTGAGCAACCCAGGCACCCCCATTTTTAAATGGTTTATAAAAATATTTTTAAGAATAATATTTTGTGACATGTGAAAATTATATGAAATTCGCATTTCAATGACCATAAACTGAGCTTCACTAGAACACAGCGAGGCTTATTGCTTATTCGCTTATGGCTGTTTTTGCTCTGTAAAGCCAAATTTAGTAGTTATGACAGAGACTATGACACTAAGCTGAAGAGCATATTTACTATCAGACCCCTTGTATAAAGAGTTTACCAACCCCTAAGATACTGCATTTAACACATCTAGCACAGGGCACTAAGTACTCTGTGTTAACTGTTGTCCCATGATTATAGCTCTCACTATATAGATACATATCAAATCCCAAAAAACATTTCCATTTCCACTCTGTGGTTTTATGCTGTGTTTGACTAATAAAGCTGATGAACTATAAAATATGTGATACTTTGGTAATAATTAAACATTGAAGCAATACTATTTGTGTTCATAATACACAGTAATTCATTTAAATCTGTTCACAATTTAAATGCATAGGAATTCATATATACCAACTTAAGTAGGTTATATGTATTGATATCTCTCATCAATACTATCTCCAACCTCTCCCATACATGTAGAGTTGGGTTGAAAAAGTAATATATTTGTCCTACTAGTTCAGAGTTCGCCGGAAAACAAAACAATTCAGTAAGGTTAATGAGGACACACTGCTAGCCTTCAGGGAGGCCTGGGATGCTGTGAATGTCTCCACTCATAAAGAACACAGTGGAGTGCAGGGGAATCTTCAGAATGACAACACAAAGAAGACAGCTTGAGAAAATACTGGAAAGTCATTCTTAGCTGTTTTTGTTTAAAATAAGGGCTTTGCTTCATTTGATAATTTGAAACGATATTAGAAAACAGATCATTCATCCATAATTTCAAGTCAGCTTATTCTCTTGATGTATCACTGGACATGTTACTTTATATATGATAATAAACCATCGTAATGAACTTCAAACGAACTGAACTTCAGAGTCATTTGATATGTCTTGACTAATGACATGTTAATGCAGATAAAAGTGCACACTTAAGTCTTTCATAAATTTTTTTTAAATGTTTTTTTTAATTTATTTATTCATGAGAGTCAGAGAGACAGAGAGGCAGAGGCAGAGGGAGAAGCAGGCTCCCCGCCTAGCAGGGAGCCCGATGCGGAACTCGATCCCAGGACCCTGGGATCACGACCCGAGCTGAAGGCAGACGCCTAACCATCTGAGCCACCCAGGTGCCCTAAGTCTTTCATAAATTTTAATCAGCCAAATTGTTATAGGGTACTAAGATTGTTGGCCTTAATGTATTGAATTGCCGGAGGAAAGGACTATTGAAAAAGGAAAACTATTCTGTATCCCAAGAGAACAATGTCAGGGAACTGTGCATCCTCGGTAATGACATTGTTTCCTTTTTGGCAAGACTTATACTGTGGCAGCTTGTTGTTTTCCATTCTTCATAATTAGGAAAATTGGTAGAAAATACATTAAAAGAAAAATACTGACCCAGCAAAGTCTACTTCGTAAAATATAAAACACGTGAGGGTTTTTTGGGGTTGTTTTTTTTTTTGGCATTAATATTTCTCCTCTGTAGCCTAACATGTTTTCCCTAAAGTCTTTGCTCAGCCTACATTAACATTACTGATAGCTAGTCGGGTTAAAAAAACAACAAAAACAACAGCAATTCAAGGTTATTGTCTGTATGCCATTTCTCGAGGGCATAACATACCCAAGCAATCAATGCTTGCAATTTTCCCGCTTGAGCCAGCATTCTCCTTCTATCAACCTAAAAATAAAAAGATATTGAAGTAACATGTATGTAAACTTATTGAGCCCTTAGTAGATGCTCAGTGGTTGCCTCTGAATCCAGATCAATAAAAATTAGTGTCCTTTCAGAAATCCTTTGTAATTTTCAAGCGGCAAGAATTTCCTCTGTGTACCCGGTGCAATACTTGGTTTATCCTCACTGGGTCACTGGTCTTCCATTCTCTTAATGCTGCACCGGCGCGCACAAGATGCACTCCTTTTTCACCAACTCTGTCAGATTTCAGATGATGGAATCACAGCAGTTGTTACAAAATATTATCCATCTTGTCCTGTCTCAGCCTTTATCAGTCTCAGAGTTGAAAAGAAATTGCAACTTCCTAATGTAAGTTAGGAAACACATTCAGGAGATTATCATTTGTTAAAAAGAATGACACAACAATTCATATACATTTAGAATTACTTTCATGCATAATATGTGACATTAGCAATTACCAAAAACTAATTTCAATGTAAACAGTTTTGTGGAGATATGTCTGTGTATAAGGAGTCATTGTAAGTACAACTCCATTTATTGAAATTCCAAAAATATAAGCACTACCGGGATAAAGGATAAATACCTGGAGTCTAGAGTTTTTCACCAATAGAAATATGATCGATCAGATTTATATGCCTGCTTGCCATTAGAGTAGTAAGAGCTCTGCTATCCATTCCAAATAATATGACCTAGGTAGACAACGAAGCAAATGAAAAATATGTGGTTCTAGCTGGTACCTTTATAACATGCCAATAGATATGTCATAGTATTAACAATGTGATCCTGAAAAGACAAATAAGGAAAGAAAGGAAGATGAAGTGCTAGATGTTCTGTGGATTTTATAAGTCTTTGTTCCTTTTTTTCATAATCACTCTAAAAATCTCTTTGCTTATTTGAGATAGCTCTTTTCAGAAATCACAGCACAAGCAAACACTGTCAACATTTAATTAACTGGTGCTATGAAGTGGCACCATGCCCCCTGGGGTCACTGCTGGGCCAATCCTGGGCTTCCTGCTGATCTAGGTCAGTGCCAGTGCCATGTTATGGGACTGTTACACACCCCACGTAGTAACACTGAACCGAGTCCAAGGTTCTTGTTCTGTATTGCTTCTTTAGAACCCTTGAAACTGTTTTTGGAATATGAAGAAGTTCATCTGCCATATGATAATAACGACTACAAATGCACTTTATATGTAGTATTTTCTAGGTAATCTACACAACATTCCCCGTGAGGGTTTTTTCATAAGAAGCCCAGAGATTTCAGCAAGTTGCCCAATATCACACAGCTATTGAAAGAGTCAGGATTTGAAACTAGTGCTATCCGACCGTACCAAACATGCTGTTCCTACTTCCTAAGATACCTTTTCCTTTCCACTTCCTCTACACCTCTCATAAACTTTATCTTTTTTTTTTTAAAGGTTTATTTTTTTATTTGAGAGAGAGAGTGCACAGGGGAAGGGGCAGAGGGAGAAGAAGGGAGAGGGAGAGAGACTGTCAAGCAGACTCTGCACTCAGTAGGGAGCCTGACGCTTGATCTCATGACCCATGAGATCATGACCTGAGGCGAAACCAAGAGTCTGACACCTAACCGACTGAGCCACCGAGGTGTCCCACTTCTTGTAAACTTTAAAAACAAAAGCAATTTTAATTTTTATTATATATATATATATACACATACACATATTTTTTTTTAATCAAAAGGTACAAAGACATAGACTCTCCTCTACCTGTGTCCTCAGCTGCCCCATTCTCCTCTTCAGAGATGTTCTATGCTTCTATGAGTAATTATGTAGATATATCACTCCCCCCCACCCTTGCAACTTTCCTGATATAAATGGTAACTCACACTATGGTGAGTTTTAAAAAGCATTCTCTTTGGAAACTAATTTTAAGATGTTTACTTTTGAGCATTTTTATTTAAAATATCTTAGTAGCTAGTTTATACACACAGCTAGAAACTGAAACAATACAAAGGGGTGAAAAAAGCAGGGCGCCTGGGTGGCTCAGTCAGTTAGAGTCTGCCTTCGGCTCAGGTCATGATCTCAGGGTCTTGGGATTGAGCCCCAGGTTGAGCTCCCTGCTCAGCGGGGAGTCTGCTTCTCCCTCTCCCTCTGCCCCCTCCCATGCTCTCTCTCTCTCTCTCTCAAATAAATAAAGAAAAATCTTAAGAAAAAAAAAAAAAGAGTGAAAAAAGCAAGTCTCCCTCCCTCCAATCCTTGAAATTCCTTGGTTTCTCCACCCGATTGACCCACTCTTACCAGTTTCTTTTCTAACCTTCCAGAGATAGTTTTCTCAAGTAAAAGCATATATGTGTATCCCTTCCCCTACCTTTTTTGTTTTTTGTTTATTTACACACAGTAACATACTGAACACGCTGTTTTGCACCTGACTTTTTTCACTCAACCATGTTATCTTGGCAATCATTCCATGTTGGTACGTGTAATTCTATATTATTCATTTTAACATCAGACAGAATTCCATTATATGTATATACCATAATTTATTTTACCGATTCTCTATACACAGACATTAAGTTGTTTTTAGTCTTCTGCTGGTATAAAGAATGTTGCAATGACTATTCTTTCCTGTACGCATATGTGAGAGAGTTTTTATGCAGGATGGACTCCCAGAAGTGGAATTGCTGGGTCACAGGGTACATTCATTTCTTTCAATGGTCATTGCTAAATTACTCAGAGGTTGTACAATTTACATTCATCCATTAACATGTTTGGGAGTATACTTTTTCCTCCAAACCTCACCAGCATAGAACTTTATCAAACTTCTGTCAAGATGGAGTTTTTATATAAGATGTTTCATTCATTCATTAGCTGTTTAGGCAGAGCCCCTGATTATATTAACTGTACCATTAACGGCCTACCAGATCCAGGAGTACATTTTAGAGGCTCTAGACTCTGGATGACAAATCAAACTGAATCTTTGATCACTTAATTTATCGAGCACCCGCTCTAGGCCAGGCACCGAGAATACAAGGAGAAATGAGCTGTGGTTCCACTCAAGGCCTCTAACAGGTCCCACATTCTATGAAAATGGCTGCTAACACATTCCAGTTGCTACTTGGAGAACGGATCCCAAATGTTCACTTACGTTTGGCTTCCACCAAAGCTTGCAAAGATGTGGGCGGTGGTTGTGCAATCCTTTCATTTAAAGTCTTTTATCTCCACTCTGGCATATGAATAAGACAGTCACAAAGAAAAGAGAAAGCATTTGGCACACCCAATAGGTGGTACTCCCATTTTAATTGCAGTATGCACTCTGGCTCTAGCCAGGGAACAGCTTCTAGGGTTTGTTTTGTTGGTAGGTGTGAGAAGGTGTTTTTTTGTTCTGGTTCTTTGGCAGGTAGGGGGAGATCCAAGTTTTAGAAAAAAAATATATCAGAAACAGAGGACTCATTAATTACAAAACCATCGGTCTTTGCAGATAATTCAAATAACTGCCATCTTCCAGCGCTACCTAAACAGACTATAAGAAAATCTGCATTTAAAATTACCGTTATGTTTGTTGACTTCTGATAAAAATGTCAAAAGTGCCCACATCCAGATGGAAAAACCCAAACATTGAAGAATTTGAGCATTAAACTGGGTCATAATTAGCCTATTGTACATAATCAGTACAATGAGGTGTGATTCTGGAGTCCAGCCTCCTTTCCCACCCTCCCTTTACCTCATATAGTTTGTATGGAATCATATTATGCCACTCTAAGATTACTCACTTTATCAACTGTCAGACTTTGATAAATTCACACAGGGATTGAAAAGCCTCTGATTTTACTCCTTGTACCATCAGTGGTGCACCAAACCCGGGAATACATTTTCGGGGCTCTAGACTCTGGATGACAAAAGCAAGCAGAATAATTCACAAGCTAAACCTTTGATCATTTCGTATCGTTCCGTCAGCTGTTAGAAGCATCAAAGTCATTCCCACTGTGCCAACGGGGCTATAGTAAGAAACAAGGAGATCGTAATGCTCTGGGAAACTTTTTGGTGTCTATCCCCTGGGACATCTGAACAAAGAGATTATGAAGGATTTTATCCCTTCTGAAAGGTTCCTGAGTAACATTTGACAGTAAACTTTGTGAATGCAATTGCTAGTTTTTCCCAAGAAGCCTTGTTAAACAACTTTACCTAGGGCACCTGGGTGGCTCAGTTGGTTAAGCGGCTGCCTTCTGCTCAGGTCATGATCCCGGAGTCCCTGGATCGAGTTCCGCATCAGGCTCCCTGGTCGGCAGGGAGTCTGCTTCTCCCTCTGACCCTCCCCCCTCTCATGTGCTCTCTCTCTCTCATTCTCTCTCTCTCAAATAAATAAATAAAATCTTTAAAAAAAAAACACTTTACCTAAAATTGCTCTACTTCACATCATTATCACTACGATCATAATCACAGCTGTTAACTAACATTTATTGAACTGTGGTTGTGGCAAACTGCTGACTCTGAGGTTACAATAGGAATAAGGCAAAGAAAATCAGAAAAAAATACACACTTTGACAAACATATAATGCAGATAAGGATTGAAAGAGAACAGAGAAATGAAAACAGTTGTACATAACTAGTAGTCATATGTACATTTTTAATATTTCGTTTTGTGCCATAAATTTGTTTTAACAATGATTATTTTTAAAAACTCATTTAAAATTTTACACCAGGAAAATAATTTTACAATCCTAAATTGGGATATCGATCTCCAGGTTAACATTTTGGTACATATTATTTTAGGCTTTTTTCCTTTGCTTGAACTCTCTCTTTATCTACATGAGGATACAGATACAATTTTGTATGTAACTACACTACCTTAATATATAATCATATACAGTTACACATAATTTTATTTATATAAATTTGATGTATAAAATATTTAATAAAATAACATACTATATAAGTACACATCTATTCTGAAATATGCATTTTTTTGCTTAATGTAATTTAAACAGGTTTCCATAGTATTATATATAGATTTACCTAATTTTTACAAAAATTATTGTTTAGAAGAGGGATTAGCAAACTATAACCCGTGGGTTGGCCACATATTTTCGTAAATAAAGTTTTATTGGAACAGCCTATGCTTTTTTGTTTCCTGATTGTCTATGGTGGTTTTTGTGCTACAACTGCAGAATTGAGTAGTTACAAAAGGGACTTCATGACCCACAAGCCTAAAATATTTATTATCTGGCATTTTACGAAAAAGAAAGCCTTCAAATTTCAACGTCAGGATATTTCATAATTTCAGCAATTGTCTTTTGATTGACATTTCAATCATGTCTAATTTTCTGCAGTTATAAGTATTCATATAAACGATGGTTTTATCTTGAGTTATAAATATCTTGAATGTTTATGTCTTTGCGTCTTTGTGAATATTTATTGACATATAGAAGTTTAAAATTTTGGGGGTGCCTGGGTGGCTCAGTCATTAAGCGTCTGCCTTCAGCTCAGGTCACGATCCCAGGGTCCTGGGATCGAGCCCCGCATCAGGCTCCCTGTTCGGCGGGAAGCCTGCTTCTCCCTCTCCCACTCCCCCTGCTTGTGTTCCCTCTCTAGCTGTCTCTCTCTGTCAAATAAATAAATAAAATCTTTAAAAAAAAAGTTAAAAATTTTTATATTGACATTGATATGAATACGTCAATCTTTTCCTTTATGATTTTTGCCTTTAGTATCTTGCACAGAAACGTGGGTAGTTCACTTTTGTTAAAATACCAACCCAGAGCTACTAGGGGCTGGAGGATTTTGCTGGGTTTTTTGTTTGTTTGTTTGTTTCAGAATATCTAACCCTCAGCTGTATTCTTCAATACTTGGATGGGTCTGTTTATCTTCTTCCCATTTACATCAGGAAAACCGCTTGAAACCAAAGCAGGCAGGGGATAGTGGCTGCCCACGGCTCAGCTGCCCTGTCCTGACTGTGCTCCAGGGGCTGGCGACTGAGTTGATCTTTCCAGGCTCTGGCTGAATTCCTTTATCTCCCTGCTAACTCCGAATTCTGACTGAAGCACCCAACTTGGGGCCTACCTGGCCTGGCTCTCCCCCTCGGCCTCCCCGGGACTCTGCCTGTGCCCCCCAGCTAGTCAAATACAGCTGCACTCTCAGAGTGCTAACCTCTAGGACTCCATACTTGCTCATGCCTTCCAACT
Organism: Halichoerus grypus; assembly: GCF_964656455.1. Lineage (NCBI taxonomy): Eukaryota > Metazoa > Chordata > Mammalia > Carnivora > Phocidae > Halichoerus > Halichoerus grypus. Next base: position 85,349,076 of record NC_135712.1, read on the forward strand.
TGTCTCACACCCTTACCTACAACTTTTTAACTCTTGGCTTGCCTTGTTTGTTGTGTGGTCACCAGCTTGGAAAGGCGAACAGAATCATTGCCCAATTAAATTCTTCTTCAAATAGTTCTCAGTGTACGGAGTTTGTATACATGTGTATTTTTCACTCAGGAAAAAAAAATCCATTATGTAAGAAAAATCCAATTAGCCCTCTGGAGTAATGCCTTGCACGTACTTTCAAATGCCTGAATTAAATCACAGCAAGCCTCAAATACCATCCAAGAAAAGATCTGGGAGCACCAGGGAGAGAGGTGAGAAGGATGCATCTATATTAATAAAATTAACTCTTACAATTAGCTGTTTTTCTTTAAGTAATCTCTACACCCAACATGGGGCTCAAACTCATGACCCCAAGACCCAGAGCCACATGCTTTACTGACTGAAATAGCCAGGCACTCCTACAATTAGCTATTTTTTAATGATTCAGAAGACCTAGAGGTTGACACTACAGTATAATAATTTATAGGACAAAGTGGAATTTTCCTTAAATTTTTTAAAAAATATTCTTTCTTGAAGTTTATGAGAATTTACTGTCACAAGTTTTATTGGTGCTAAGAATCCATTTCCTCATAAACAGTATAGAATTACCTTACAAAACAAAAATGCGTGGAATAACTTTTTTTCTGGTTTTGTTGTTGTTGTTTTTGGAATAGCTATTTCTAAAATGCAGTATTTATTTTCTTTTAACTTCTCTTTCATCATTTACAACTCTCTTTCATTGAACCTTTCCAGGAGGAATTTCCAATTCTCTTTGCAAACTAACAAACGTAACTTCAGAACACCCTGGAATTTGTGTAGAAGCATAGAGCCATTGCATTTTTTTCCTGAGCGAATTTAGCTATTATTTCTGTTACTTCTATTGGATTTTATTTTTTTTAAGATGTATTTACTTACTTGAGAGAGAGCGCGAGTGGGAGGAGGGGCAGAGAGCGAGGGAGAGAATCTCAAGCAGACTCCCTGATGAGCACAGAGCCTCACCTGGGGCGCAATCTCACAACCCTGAGATCATGACCTGAGCCAAAACCAAGAGTCAGATGCTCAACCGAATGAGCCACCTGAGCACCCCTACTTCTATTGAATTTTAAAGATGAGGAATAGCAAATGACAATTCCTTATTATTTTCCCATTTAACTCCAGCCCTCCTTTTCTTGCCTTTTCCTAACATTGTGAAGTCAAAGCCTGGATTCTCCTCAATCATCTCCTTAGGTGTTGTATTAATTTTTTATTGCTGCTATAACAGAGTATCAAAAACTTAATAGCTTAAAACAGCACAATTTTTTTCTCTTACATTTCTGAAGGTCAGAGCCCAAAATCAGGTCTTAGGGGGAACAGATCAAGGGGCTTGTAGGGCTGTGTTTGTTCTGGAGGCTCAAGGGCAGAATCCATTCCTTGTCCTTTCCAGCGTCTAGAGGCTGCCTGCATCCCTTGGTTCATGGGTCTCACATCACTGTGTTCTGTTTCTGTCAACATATCTCCTTTTCTAAGTCTGACCCTCCTGCCTGTCTTATATGGATTCTAGTGCTCGCCCAGGTAAACCAGGATAATGTTCCAATCTTAACCTTAATCACATCTGCAAAGTCCATGTTGCCATGGAAGGTAATACATTCACAGACTTCAGGGATTAGGCTATGGACAACTTTAGGGGGACCGTTATTCTGTCTACTAAAGATGGAGTTCTAATCTAGTCATCCACTTGATCTGCTTTATAATTTTGTTTAGATTAACACACTAACAGAAAAACACCATTAATATTCTCTGCCTTTAAAACTAAAGTATAGGGGTGCCTGGGGGCTCAGTTGGTTAACTGTCCTGCTCATAATTTCAGCTCAGGTCAGGATCTCATGGGTCATGGGATTGAGCCCTTCGCCAGGCTCTGAGCTCAGCAGGGAGTCTGAGATTCTCTCCCTCTGCCCCTCCCTCCACTCTCTCTCTCTAAAACAAAAAAATAAATCTTTAAAAAAAATAAAATAAAACTAAAGTATAAAGACAATAGCTATGCCCATGAAAAGAAAGAAAAGCAGAGATTAGGGCAAACATACTTGCGTAATGATCTATTTCCGTAATTATATAACCACATATCCTCTCTGCTAGTCCCCCGCTTTCATACCTTGGCTCTGTCCATTCTCATATCTCCCATGCCTGGCCTTTAACTAGAATCTCCTTTTGGGCAGTAGGAACTCCCTGTTCTAGGGTCAACAAGCTCCCCTACATCCTTGAACACAGTTTCTCAAGATACAGTTCATGTCTCACTATGATTCAACATTGGTTTTCCTGGGCACCTGGTGGCGCAGTCGGTCAAGCATCTGACTCTTGATTTCGTCTCAGGTCTCGATCTCAGGGTCGTGAGATCAAGCCTCCCTCAGGCTCTGGGCTGTGCACTGGGCATGAAGCCTGCTTAGGATTCTCTCTCCCTCTCCCTCGCCCTTCCCCCCCCCCCCACACACTCTCTCTCTTTCTCTCTAAAATAAATAAATAAATCTTTTAAAAAAATTTACCAAGAAATAAAAACATTTTTCATCTGTTCCCCTCTGTGTTAATGCCTATGACAATGTTCTGTCCCTGTAGACCTCCATGGGTCCTGACCTCTCTCCTTTGTTTATTTTTTTTTAGTTTATTTTTTTAGTGAACTCTACACCCAATGTGGGGCTTGAACTCACAACTCCAAGATCAAGAGTTGTATGCTCTTCTAACTGAGCCAGCCAGGTGCTCCCCCACCCTTTTTTAAAGTTTATTAGTTTTTTTGGTAATTGACCTCTCTCCTTTAAAACTGCAATCCAAGGCTGGGGCTTTATCTGTGACCAGCTTTCCTGGTACTGGAAACCTCTTTTGTATTGTCTCAACTCTCTGAATGTTACCTGTGTCTAGGTTCCAGCAGTCACATTCACCCTGAGGCTGACAATTTATTGGGACCCTGAATTGTATAGGTTCACATATTGCCTGACTACTGTGTTCTGCCTGCTCGACTGAACATTCTTCCCAGTACCAACAGCTGGATCTTTATCCCTGGCACCTGTCCAACAAAGTAGACTGGTTCAGCTTCAGTTCAGTCTAGCTCACCAAGCTGTAGTGAACTTCTCTGTGACCAGCTATGAAATGAGATACAGTAATATCCCATCCCCCTAGCTTTCTACCACTCTCTCACCCCTTTCAAACTAGATCTTCCATCTCCCTTTGTTCTCCAGTCCCTTAATATCTACCATGCTGCACAGATGCTCTACTTCTTCCTTGCATCACTCCTTCACTGCTCCAGAACATTCCAACCATTTTAGATTCTCTCATGTCTTGGTTTCTCTGCCATATTCTTTCTGCCAGTATTCCAAACTTACTTAGTCCCTGGGGTAATCATTAAGACCATTTATAAAACTTTCAGTTCTCTTCTCTCCAGCTACCTGGTAGGATCTTACTTCTCCATTCCTCTACTTTGGCCAGTGAAATGTGAATAATTTTGAGGAGTCATATATCCAGGTAGAAACTTTAAGAGATAATGCTCCCTTTGTCATGTTTTCTTTCCTTTTGCCTATATGACAAGCAACACTCTCTGAAGTGGGGAAAGTGGCCCCAAACTGACCTACAATGGATGTAGCAACAGGAGAAATAAATCCCTGTTGTTTTAAGCCTTTGAGATTACAGGTTTGTTTGTTATTATAGCATAACCTAACCTATCCTGAAAGAAACCAGCCCTACCATCTATTTTCTCAGTGCTGTTCTCAGTCTGTGATGCACCTGGTTGTTTTGCCTGACTGGCATTCCTCTGAAAACCCACTTTGGGCCCATGTGATTCATGACTTTAGGGTGAGTTTATGATCAAGATTCAGGCAATCAAACTGTCCCAGCCCCTTGGCCCCAGTGATTAGTCTAACGTGGGGCACCTTACCCAAACTGGGCCAATTACAGTCTATACTAGGATTTGGCTGGAAAAATTGGGAAAGAAGGGCTCTTTTTGTGTGGGCTTACTAAAGCAGGTAGACTATGTCCTCTGGCGCTGTCAGTGGCTATCTAGGAAAGCAGAGCCAAACAATGGAGAGAAACATACTTTTGATGACAATTGTTTGATTTAGCTATGTCTTTTTTTTTTTTTTTAAAGATTTTATTTATTTGAGAGAGAGAGAGAGCACAAGAGGGGGGAATGGGAGAGGGAGAAGCAGACTCCCCGCTGAGCAGGGAGCCCAATGCGGGACTCGATCCCGGGACTCCAGGATCATGACCTGAGCTGAAGGCAGTCGCTTAACCAACTGAGCCACCCAGGCGCCCCTGATTTAGCTATGTCTTAAGAATCTTTAGACTTTCTTTGGACTTTCCTGTTATTTAAGCCAATCGATTACCTTTAGACTCTACTCTAGTTTGAGTTGGGATTTCCGTCAATTGCAACTGAAAAAGTGCTGACTGAAATAGCTTGAAGCATTAATGGAAACATCAGGAACCTGTAGAATTTTTCCTTCCACTTTTATGCTATAGAATATCTACTGAATTCTCACTGGGCTCAGCAATCTTTTGTTCAGCTTTATTTACTGCCTATTACATTCCTCATGGTGCTTATTTACCAAACACTTTCTACTCTCCTTAATTCCTTTCTCACTCTCCAAGATGAGTTGGCCTTTTACTCCTCCGAAATCAAATTCATCTGTCTTGAGCTTCCTCCACTTTAACCCCATTCCTATGTATTTTCATCTATCCGTCTCTTTCCAAGATAACCACATCACTCGTTCCTCCGCCGGTGGCTTTTGTGTCGTGGCTTTCCTCTGATACATTTGACCACGCCCATGCCTCCTCTTCCTTGTACTGCAGCCTGGGAACAGCTATTCATAGCCTCTACCTTTCTTTTCTTGCAGTACAGATCCCTGATATCTTTGGCTGTATCTGCCAAATAGCTCTCAAATCTATGTATTCCATAGATACATATTGGCCTGCTAGATGTTTGCATTCACATGTCCCAGGTGGGAATGTTCTTCAAACTTGACGTGTCCAAAAGTGAAATTATTCTGCTTTTCCAAAATTCAAGCTCTGAGTTATTCTAGGCCATCCCAGGGACTCTGCTTGGTACCCTCAGGTCCAGTTAGTTGCTCTGTCCTGTCCGTATCACCTTACAGTGCCTCTCCAAATTATACCCTCCTTACTACAAACACAGTGACTAGTTCTGACTTTTATTACCTGGTTTTTATACTCATGCGATCATTGCCTCAGTTTCCCTTACGTGATCAGACTCCAGAAGGCCAGAAACAAAATGATGTAGAAAAATACACATTAAAGTAAGTTTTAGGTTGCTACTTCTTGTCCAGGTGCATACATCAGTTCAGGTCTCTCAGCTGAATGCCTGCTAGAGATCTGGCGGTCACGAGTTGGGTCTCAGTATTTCCTATCCCTGATGACATCCTTGGCACACCTGGAAACAGTACATCTTATGCTCAGTGAACATTGCTGCAAAATTCTTTTGTAGTACTCATGGATCCACTGCAAATGTTGAACATGCTATTGTGAAAGGTTTCCAGAACTCATGCAACAGCGTTCCCCCAGCCTTGTCCCAGACTCTTTGATCTTCTTGTTCCACTACCATCCTTTTGTATCACAGCTAAAAATATGCAACATGATATAAGGCTCAAATACAAATACATAAACCTGGAAGAATCAGCCACAGCAGCAATAATCTTCCCAGCCTCCCACCTGTCTTCCTTTTAGCTCATTCTCTTCAAAAGATGCTTCCAGTTCCTTTCCTGAAGGGCAGCAAGGATCACAGTACCCCTCTTTAAAAAGTTTAGTTGCTCACACTAACTACAGGATCCAATCCAAACTCACTGGCCTGGTGTCTTAGACCATTTGGGCTGCTAAAACAAAAATACCATAAACTGGGTAGCTTATAAACAACAGAGATTTATTTCTCGTAGTTCTGGAGGCTGGGAAGTTGAAGATCAAGGATTCAACAGGGTCGGTTTCTTCTGAGGCCTCTCTCCTTGGTTTGTAGATGGCCATCTTCTACCTCTGTGTGTATATGTATCTGTGTCCAAACTTCCTCTTCTTGTAAGGACACTAATCATATTGGATTAGGGCCCACCTTAAAGACCTCATTTTCACTTAATTACCTCTTTGATGAGTACTCACCAATATGCTGGTTTTTAAAAGATAGATTTCACTTAACTAGGCAGAGATAGGGGATGCTGTAAGGATGTCATTTTGTGAGCAAAGCCCAGGGGCAAGGAAACTTCAGGGAATGCTGTGTGGCCAGTTTGGCTGGCCACAGAACCAGGTGATGGATGGATAGGCTGTGTTATGGGTTGAATTGGGTTCCCCCCAAATTTATATGTTGAAATCCTAATCCCTGGTACCTCAGAATGTAACTGTATTTGGAGATAAGTTCTTTTTTATTTTATTTATTTATTTATTAGAGAGAGAGAGAGAGAGAGAGACAGAGACAGAGACAGAGACAGAGCATGCGCAGGGGAGAAGGGCCGAGGGAGAGGGAGAAGCAGGCTTCCCGCTGAGCAGGGAGGCCAATGTGGGGCTCGATCCCAGGACCCTGATCAGGATCATGAGCTGAGCCAAAGGCAGACACTTAACCAACTGAGCCACCGAGGCGCCCCTGGGGATAAGTTCTATAAAGAGGTAATTAGCGGACAGCCCCTCCTCTGCTATCCTACCTACCACTCCCTTGCGGTGTATTCAATAAACTTCTATCCCCCTAAAAAATAACTAAATAAAGAAAGAAGTACTTAAGTTAAAGTGAGGTCTCTAAGGTGGGCCCCCATCCTAATCCTAGCTATCTTTCATGAAGTCTTTGCAAACACTGCATTAGTTACTACTGAACCATTGCTACTAAAGAAAATACAGGGTTACGTTCCCACGAGCCTCTGGTCACAACATCTTCGTCAACCGATTAATATATAATCTTTTTATGTGTGTTTCTGTTTAAAGGTGTTTCATTTAATATATATTGTTGCTTCATTAACATTGAACTCACAGCCAACAGCACTAGAACACATGCCTGAACACCGCTCAGGCAATGCATGGGTCTGTTTCTGTAGGGCACGTTGTAGCTTCTTGTGCTTGGGAACACTAGGCAGCACTTCACCACTGTGCTTGGGGGCCATCTTAAATGGCAAAATCACCAAGAAAAATCACAAAAATGCAAAACCGTGGCCCAAAATAGACCTAAAGATTACTTGTTTACAGCACGGGCTGAAGCAAGAAGGCAAAGTATCACCATGTTTAAACTCAGCTGGGAACATGCCCGTCAGGTGACTCAAATTGTTCATTGCACCGCGCAGGTTCATGAATGACTGGGAAAGTGCTGTGAGTATTCATTCGGGGATTACAAACAAATTCTAGCAAGTAGATGAATTCGCAAATATGGGATCTATAAATAATGAGGATCAACTGTGCTATTAATTTCATTTTACAGATAAAGAAACTAAGACTCAAAGCGGTTAAAATCTTACACAAAGTTACAGTTTGTGAAATTGGCACAGCCGGGATTCAAACTCCATTTTGTAGAAGAGGGAGATGTTTTTCACCTATCCTGAATCAGGATAGGATGAAGAGAGTTGAAGAAATCAGTCAAGCACATTAACACAGAGGCTACAAATAGCAAACAGTCTTTACAGAAACTTGCCAATTACAGGAAGCGTGCTTTCTGGGAATGGCAGAAGGTATTAGTGATGAGCAGTTTCACACTTTAATCAAAGAGGATGGTTGTTAGAAGTACAGTACTAATATATTTATCTGATGGCCCTAGAGCCCAATTGACCAAAATCCATAGCCTTCATTTCTGCAGAGTTTATGTTGTCATCTTCTCAATACAATTCTGCTTAAAAAAATAAAAGAACATTCACACCCAGGCATTATGGGATATACAAAAGCATAATCGGGGCCATATTATAATAGAGCAAATCAAGGAATTTGTTGTGAAGTCTATAAAGGAGGTTTCATGCACCAAAAGCTTACTATATCACAGTAAGCCATTTTTTTAAAAAGCATTTATTCATCTAAAAAAAAATCTATCAAGCTGCCACCATGTATTGAATGTTAGGTTAGGTACTCAACATCAGTGGTCAATATGAAATCGCTTCTGCCTTGGCCATATTCACAGCATAGTACCTGAGATGTGTATAGAATAATTGTGTGCGCCCTTGTGTGTGAACTCCTTGGCAGTTCCTCTCCATTTCCCTCTCCCTGCAAACCTAATGCATCTGTAGATTTGCGCAGTTGAGAGCCTCCCAGGAGAACTCAAACCATCTCCCTTAGGCCTGAGATACATGCAACAAATGGGTTGATCTGGGGATGTCAGAAGTCAAATTACAAAGCAATTTCAAGACACCCAAGAGGCAAAAAGGAGTCAGGAATGATAAGTGAGGGCAATAAGAGATTCTAGGAGTCCCAGGGAAATGGTGGCCTGGGCCACTTTGGAAGGACTCTTTCTCGAATCCATCTTCACTGAGCCACCACATGTTCCTGATTTTCTTACCGTGTCACCGACCTCCCCCTTGTGGAACTCACCTCTTTCCAGACTCTATATAAGAGTCAGTCCTCAAGTCTCTTTTCTATCTCTTACTCCCTAAGTGATCTCATCCAATCTCTGGTTTTAAAGTCAGTCAAGCCACCAACAGGAAACAGATGGCACTCAAACTAAGGTAATTCAAGCAGGGTCCAATAAAGGACTGTTTATAAAAGTGTAAGGATATCAGTACTCTGAAGCTAGTGAGGGGAGGAGCTGTCCCCAACCATGGTCCTACAGGGGTGAAGGGGGGAAGCAGTTATTGCATCTGGAGAGAGACAGCTGTGTGCAGACCTGCCTGACAGGGGCCATGAATTTTCATGGAGGGACTCAGGCAACGAAGGGGGCAGTGTAGGGAGGGAGCTGGGGGGAATAAAGTATCCCGTCTTACTCTCCTCCCTTCTGGTCTGAATCCAGCCAGAAACCAGAAGGTTGGAGTCCATCCACTTAATCCATACTGGTTAGTCGGTACTGAGGCAGAGAGAAGGGTGGAGAGGCAAGGAGAGAGAATTTGGAAGGCCTACAAAGATATCCAGGACACTATTCTATGGTGAAGACCCCCAAGTTTGTAAGCTCCAACCCTACCTAACCTTTCGAGTTGAGTCATGATGGCCTACTTGGGCATCTCCACCTGAATTTTCACTGGATTTTCCCCTGCCACAGCCTGGTCCCCTCCTAACCCGTTCCTTTCCCACTCCCCTCCAGCTTTACCACCATTCACTTTGTTGCTTCGGCCCCAACCTAGCTTTCATCCCTGCATCATTTATTTCTCTTACACCCAATCCCTGAGCGAGTTCTGTCAGCTCCACTTTGAACAAGTGTCCAAAATCTGGACACTTCTCATCACCTCCACAGCTTCCATCCCAGTTCGTGCCCACAGCATCTCTTGCTTGTATGACTCCAAAGACTACTAACTGGTTTCCCCACCCCTCCCCTTACTCCCACCAGGGTCTATTCTACTTTTGGCCCCACAAGGTCCCTACAGTCAGTGTCTAATTCGGTACCCCATTTACATTTTCTTCCCAGCAGCTATCTCCACCTAAATGCCTGTTATATGTTTATTCCTTTATCTCTTTCTCATTTTCTCTGTTAAAGTGTAAGCTTCATGAAGGCAGGGATCTTCTTGTCTACTGAGTTGTCCCCTCAGTTGAATAGGCTATTTCTTGTTTGTTTTTTTTCTAAAGATTTTATTTATTTATTTGTCGGGGGGGAGAGAGAGAGAGAGAGAGAGCACAAACAGGGGGAGCAGCAGAGGGAGAGGGAGAAACAGGCTCCCCGCTGAGCTGGGAGCCCGACACGGGACTCGATCCCAGGACCCTGGGATCATGACCTGAGCCAAAGGCAGACGCTTAACTGACTGAGCCACCCAGGTGTCCCGAATAGGCTATTTCTTGAATGAAAAAATGGGTAATGCTTCTGTGGAAGATGCTGTGAAGAGAATGAGAAGACATGCTCAGACTAGGAGAAAATGTTTGCAAAAGACAAATTTGATTAAAAAGAAACCCTATTATCCAAAATGTACATAGAACCTTTAAATTTCAACAATAAGAAAAACAAACAACTTGATTTTTAAAATGGGCAAAAGTCCTGAGCAGACTGCATCACCAGAGAAGATATACAGATATTTTCCCCATTCTCCATCATGGCACAAGATCAGGATGAAAAAAGAGAATCCCATGTGGGACCTTTGCACCCACAAACTGCCACAATGCCTGTGTTGAGAGAGTAGAGACAGACTGATCCTGGTGACCAAGGTGCTGGAGCAGCGCACAGGCCAAACCCCTGTGTTCTCCAAAGCTAGATATACCATCAGAACCTTGGGCATCAGGAGAAATGAAAAGATTGCACAGTCCATGTGACCAACACAGAAGAAATTCAAGAGGAAGGTCTAAAGGCATGAGTGAATGAGTTAAGAAAAATAACTTCTCAGATGCTGGAAACTTTGGTTTTGGGATCCAAGAACACATTGATTTGGGAATCAAGTATGACCTAAGCTTTGGTATCCGCGGCCTGTACCCCTACATGGTGCTGAGTAGGCCGGGTTTCAACACTGCCGACGACAAGCACAGGGCGAGATGTATTGGGACCAAACAGAATTAGCAAAGAGAAGGCTCTGTGTTGATTCCAGTAGAAGTATGATGGGATCATCCTTTCTGGCAAATAAATGCCTATTTCTATCCAGTCCCATAACATTTTTTCAAAGGAAAAAAAAATAAGATATACAGATGGCAGATAAGCATATGAAAAGATGCTGACATCATATGTCATTAGGGAATTACAAATTAAAACAAGATATGGGGCACCTGGATGGCTCAGTTGGTTAAACATCTGCCTCTTGGTTTCGGTTCAGGTCATGATCTCAGGATCGTGAGATCAAGCTCTGTGTCAGGCTCTGCGTTCGGCAGAGTGTCTGCTTGAGATTCTCTCTCCCTCCCCTTCTGCCCTTCCCCCACCCCACTCTCTCTCTCTGTCTCTAAAAAAAAAAAAAAAAAAATGAGATATCACTACATACCATTAAAATGGCCAAACTCCAAAGCACTGCCCACAGAGAATGTTGAGAGGGACGTGGAGCAACAGGAACTCTCATTGTTGCTTTTAAGAATGCAAAATGGTACAGCCACTTTGGGAGACAATTTAGTTGTTTCTAACAAAACTGAATATACTCTTACCATATGATCCAGCCATTGTGCTCCTTCAAATTTACCCAAATGAGTTGAAACTTAAGCCCACACAAAACTTGCACACAGATGTTTATAGCAGTTTTAGTCTTAATTGCCGAAACCTGGAAGTAACCAAGATGTCCTTCAGTAGGTAAATGCATAAATCAACTGTGGTACATTTTGACAGTGGAATTTATTCAGTACCAAAAAGAAATGGCTATCAAGCCATGAAAAAATATGGAAGAACCTTAAATGCATATTACTAAGTGAAAGAAGCCAATTTGAAAAGACAACATACTGTATGCTTCTGGCTATATGACATTCTGGAAATGGCTAAACTATGGAGAAAATGAAAGGATCAGTTGTTGCCAGGGGTGGGAGGGAGGGATAAATAGGTAGCATACAGAAGATTTTTAGGGCAGTGAAACTATTTTGTACGATACTATAATGGTGGGTATGTGCCAATATACATTTGTCAACACTCAGAGAATGTACAACACCAAGCGTGAACCCTCACGTAAACTATGGACTTTAGGTCCTAACGTAGGTTGAATGATGGCAACAAATTTACCCTTCCAGTTTGTGATGTTGACAGTGGGGGAGACTATGCATGTGTTGGAGGAGGAAGTATGTGGGAACTCTCTGTACTTTCTGCTAGATTTTGCTAAGAACCTAAAACTGCTCTAAAAATAAAGTCTAGGGGTGCCTGGGTTGCTCAGTTGGTTAAGTGTCTGCTTTCGGCTCAGGTCAAGATCTCAGGGTCCTGGGATGGAGGCCCACGTCGGGCTCCCAGCTCAGCGGGGAGCCTGCTTCTCTCTCTCTCTCCCTCTGCATCTCCCCCAGCTTGTGCACGCACTCTCTCTCGCTTATCCTTTCTCCGTCTCAAATAAAAAAATAAAATCTTAAAATAAAAATAAAAATAAAGTCTATTTAAAAAGAAAAGAAGAGTATGTATAGAGACCCTGAAGAAAGTAATCTGTACCCTGAAAAATCCTGGTTTGGTGCTCTTGTAAGAATGAGTACATAGTGGGGACCTGGAAGGGGGAGATGGGAAGGTGCTCCTTCTGCAGCTCCAAATAAAAAACTCATAGTCCAGCTTGGGTTACAAACCGACTTCATGACTTACTCAGGGGAATGGACTACAAGAAAGGTCATCAGATTCACTTGCCAGGGCCTGGGCTGATCAGTCAGTGGACACCAGTGGGGCCATCCCCAAGGCTGAAATCCTGATACATCCCTATATATTGTTATATAACCACTGCTGGAATCCCCTTAGTACCTGTCTGCTGCCCATTACCTTGGCCCATGCCATGTCCCCTGGACCTCCCCTCCTCATCCAGCTACTAAAAGAGAAACTCCACAACCCAGCTTGGCTGCTATGGCTGACTTGCGATTTGATCAATTGGGCTACCCCTTAACAGTTGTTAAATATTTTGACCAAGGTCAGCTTCATGAGTGTGCAACCTGTGCAACCGAAAAGGCCCTACACTTAGTTTAATGCTTGATTGTCACCATCTTGAAATTTTTTTTTAAGATTTATTTATTTGAGAGAGAGAGAAAATGGAGGGGAGAGGGAGAGGGAGAGAGAGTTTTAAGCAGACTGTGCAGAGAGAACCGGACACGGGGTTAGATCACACAACCTTGAGATCACGGTGTGAGACAAAACCAAGAGTTGGATGTTCAACCGACTGCGCCACCCAGGCTCCCCACCATCTTGAAATTCTTAATAAATTTTGAACAAGGGCCTTGCATTTTCATTTTCACTGGGCCTCAAAAATTATGCAGCCTGTTTTGATTTTGCCTTTCATCCCTGGAAATGGGGTATTAGGATTACATGGTTGAAGTAAGGGAAAGCTAGAACAGAGCAGACGTAAATGCTGGACACACTAATATTAAATGTCACTGAGCATGTACACTTGCAATTTGAGGGATAAATGAAGTCCTTGGGACAGTTCAAGGGAGGAGGCTCTTAGAAGTAATAAGCCCTTAGGGCACCTGGGTGGTGCAGTCAGTTAAGCAACGGACTCTTGGGCTTGGCTCAGGTCCTGATCTCAGGGTCATGATCTCAGGGGCATAAGATCAAGCCCCATGTCAGGCTCAGTGCAGAGTCTGCTTGGGACTCCCTCTTCCTCTCCCTCTGTTCCTCCTCTCCTCTCTTGCTCTCCCTCTAAAACAAGGAAATAAATAAATCTTTTAAAAAGAAGAAGAAGGGGCGCCTGGGTGGCTCAGTCGTTAAGCGTCTGCCTTCGGCTCAGGTCATGATCCCAGGGTCCTGGGATCGAGCCCCGCATCGGGCTCCCTGCTCCGCGGGAAGCCTGCTTCTCCCTCTCTCACTCCCCCTGCTGGTGTTCCCTCTCTCGCTGTGTCTCTCTCTGTCAAATAAATAAATAAAATCTTTAAAAAAAAAAAAAAAAAAAAAAAAAAAAAAAAAAAAAAAAAATAAAAAGAAGAAGAAGAAGAAGTAATAAGCCCTAATACAAAGCTCTAAAAAATACTTTCAGAAATTGGGAGGATGGTTGGAGTGGGATTGAATGGGAAGAGACATATGGGAACTGAGTAGGTTGATTGTGGTCTTTTATATCTTGATAGAAATTTATATGCATTTTTCAAAACTCAGCAAATGGACATTTAAGATTTGTGCATTTTGTTTGTAAATATTACATCAAAAGAAATATTGAACTATAGTTAATGATATGCGTGATGAAATATTTAGGAAGTATACTCATGCTTGCAATTTTGATGTTTAAATGCATCAAAAATTAGATGGCTTGGGCGCCTGGGTGGCTCGGTCGTTAAACGTCTGCCTTCAGCTCAGCTCATGATCCCAGGGTCTTGGGATCGAGTCCCACATCGGGCTCCCTGCTCCATGGGAAGCCTGCTTCTCCCTCTCCCACTCCCCCTGCTTGTGTTCCCTCTCTCTCTGTTGAAAAATAAACAAAATCTTGGGCGCCTGGGTGGCTCAGTTGGTTAAGCGACTGCCTTCGGCTCAGGTCATGATCCTGGAGTCCCTGGATCGAGTCCCGCATCGGGCTCCCTGCTCGGCAGGGAGTCTGCTTCTCCCTCTGACCCTCCCCCTCTCATGTGCTCTCTCTCATTCTCTCTCAAATAAATAAATAAAATCTTTAAAAAAAAAAAGAAAAATAAATAAAATCTTAAAAAAAATTAGATGGCTTAAGGTAGGACAAGAGGACAGATATATGGATGGATGGATAGATAGATAGGTAGATAGATAGATAGATAGATAGATAGATAGATAGATAGATAGATAGACAGACAGACGGTAGGTGAAAACGTATGTTATAAGGCCAGTAGAGTAGAATGGTAATGACTCTGGGTGATGAATATATAGGTTTCCACTGTAAAATTCTTTCAACTTCCTATGTCTGAACTTTTTCATATTAAAATGCTGAGGAAAAATACTTTCAGAAGAAACAGGCAGCTTCCATTTGTTTCTGAGATTTGCTAGGGCCCCACATTTTTATGGACTTGACAGTTATTGTGAGACAGAGCACCTAAGCAAGGAGCTAAATTGTATTTTGCTTAAATTAAAAACTCAAAGATGCTCGTTTCAGATCTCACAATCTTTATAAGTTTATGAAGAATGTTTGTAAATGGGAGATTGCTTGTGTTCCTCTTAAAGCCATTTAGCACCTGTATGAGCCTAAGAACCCGAAGTCCTCAGAATGATCTCTAATGCATGGAGTGTACGCTCTCAGCAGTGTTTTTCCTTTTTTCTTGACGTCAGTTGCCATTTGTAAGGGTTGCCAAGGTAATGACCAGACACATCTAAAGACAAGCATACAAGAAAGGACAGCATACTTATTTTTTTCCCTTTTAGCATCAAATATATTTAAAATTCATAACACATTCAGTTTGATGAAATTCTACTTCACAGAGAACCAAACTTCACAGTACAGAAAAGAACTCCCCCCTCCCTTGTCCTTGCAGCTCTGCCTTAAAAGACTGGATCTGTTAAAAAAAACTCCACGTAGACATTTATATATGCCACAGTTTGTTTGTTTGTTTTTCTGGGGAAAAAAATGTGAGGTGCGGTTGTGTTTCATAAAATCATCTTGGTAAAGTCAATAGAAAGATCTAGTTTGCCTCAAAGGCAGGCATGGGAAAAATTGGGATCTGTTCAAAAAAGGAATATTTCATGTTCCTTGTAAAGCAGTTGATTTTTAAAAATGTCTTAAGAAATAATACTGGGGGTTATCAATCAACATGGTTAATTAATATGTTTCTAATGGGATAGGCGTGTTACGTTACACTAATTCTATCAATACAAGTGTAAGTTTTACAACTTTACACATTAACAAATATGTCTTCATTTTGTGGCAGTAAGTAAACCATTCTGGATTGAGGAGAAACCCCATCACAGTTGAACTGAATTTCATTCTGTTTTGAAATGCACTCAATCTAATATTAGAAAATCAAGCTCTCTCCTGGGCTTCGATATTCTATTTCTGTTGGTGGCTCTTTCATTTCAAAATAAGTTCTTACTATTGTATACTCTTAAGTATGTATGTTTTGGTGTCATTGAAATTCGTTTATTTACATTTCAGATGAAATTAAAAACAGTGAGCAAAAGCTGTTTTCTAAGGAAATCCTCTGCAAAATGCAGATGTCGTTTTATGTCTGAACAAACATTTTAAAAATGTTTATATGAGATATAGAGACTTTTTGTTCTTGAGCATGCTTGCCTCGAGGATGCCAACCATAGAAGATCAGAAATATATCTTGTCCTCAAACACCCTTAGATTCTCTTAATAGCCCATTGTGAAATTGATGATCAAATATATTTACCTTTTTTGGGGATAATGTCTATTTTCAGTCTAAACCACTTCTTGAGCAGAAGATTCCATGAATTTGTACCAAGTGTTTCAGATTGTAGCATACCTCTTTTCAAACTTCAAATCATGTGCCCTTTTGGTATGGAGTTTGATGGAAAATTCTGTTTCCATTCACACAGTCCACTCCTTTCCTCACTTCATGGGGCTGAGTCATACTGCTTTCCTGAGTCTCCACCACAGGCCCACAACTCAGAGTCCAAACCCCTGGAGGTCGTTCTCTTGCCTTTGGTCATTTTGGAATTTCTGCTTTGGAGCTTCCACAGCTCCCTTATGTCCTCCTTGCAAGTAAACACCATTTCATGGAGTGTGCAAATGGATTTCAGTTTGACTCTTAAGACAAATGAGTGGATTAATAAATGTTGAATGGTAATGTCTTCATGGGGTGGAAACTCCTGGTGTGGGAAATGGGTATGAGAGGGGAAAAGTACAATTTGAAATACCCACAGGGTTGTATTAGCATTCTCAAAATTTTCTAAACCTTTGTTTTGCATGAATTTTTAAAAAAGATTTTATTTATTTATTTATTTATTTGAGAGAGAGAGAACACGCGCGCACGAGCAGTGGGGAGGGACAGAGGGAGAGGGAGAGGCAGACTCCCCAGGGATCCCGATGCAGAACTCAATCCCAGGACCCTGGGATCATGACCTGAGCCAAAGGCCGACACTTAACCGACTGAGCCACCCAGGCGCCCTATTTTGCTTGAATTTTAAGGGTAAGAAACATCCATAAGTGAATCCCTCATGGGCAATTTTATGACAGTTAATCAGTCAATGACTATCGATGGAGCCCCTGCCTTGGTGCCTGGCACCGCAGTAGGATATTACATTATTTGTGCCTTCCTGGGATTGCCCCAAGTATCAAGCTTCAGAGCCCACGTAAGGAAAACCAGGATGACTTTCTGATGCAGGCACAATCTGCCCCTCCCTAAGCTCCTATCCCTCACAGATTCTTTCTGGCTTTGGGTTCTCTTTTCTAGCTCTTCTTTTTTTTTTTTTTTAAAGATTTTATTTATTTATTTATTTGACAGAGAGAGAGACAGTGAGAGCAGGAACACAAGCAGGGGGAGTGGAGGAGGGAGAAGGAGAAGCAGGCTTCCCCCAAGCAGGGAGCCTGATGAAGGGCTCGATGCGGGGCTCCATGCGATGCGGGGCTCCATGCGATGCGGGGCTCCATGTGATGCGGGGCTCCATGCGGGGCTCGATCCCAGGACCCTGGGATCATGACCTGAGCCAAAGGCAGACGCTTTACCACCGAGCCACCCAGGCGCCCCTTTTCTAGCTCTTCTTGCAGTGACCTGCTCAGACCTCCTGTCTTGCTTCAGGGGCACCAGCTCTGCACCTCCACAGCCCACTTGCCTGTGTGCTTCATTCTGGCAAGCTTTCCCACTAAGAGAGCCTCTCCCCCCTTGCCCCAGACTCCTGCTTCTCCCTCTGCCCCTCACCTTGCTCGTGCTCTCTCTCATTCTCTCTCTCTTTCTCTCAAATAAATAAATAAAATCTTTTTTTTAAAAAAGTTGAGGGGGAGTTACTGAACAGAACTCAGAGCATTAATACTGGAAGCAGTGGAGTTGAGAGCCGTGTGAACTTGAGCAAGTTACTTAACAATTCTGAATCTGTTTTCTCTTCAGTAAAATAGAGGTGATAGTGCTCACTTCCTTGGGTTATTGGAGGGATTAAATAAGATCATATACAGAAAGAACTTACACATAATGGGCTTTTAAAATGATGGTAGCCATTATTTTTTTTTAAGATTTTATTTATTTATTTGTCAGACAGAGAGAGAAAGAGCACAAGCAGGGAGAGTGGCAGGCAGAGGGAGAAGCAGATTCCCCGCTGAGCAGGGAGCCCAACGCGGGGCTCTATCCCAAGACCCCGGGATCATGACCTGAGCCAAAGGCAGACGCTTAACGACTGAGCCACCCAGGCGTCCCAAGATGGTAGCCATTATTATTTTGAGATTACTTCTGAATTACTGTCTGTAATATTTGTCTGGAAGCCTGAGCCTAGGTTTAAAAAAACAAAAAAACAAAAAAACAGAACAGCAACAAGGAAATAAATCTGTTTGGCCCACAGAAGTTTAAAGTGAAAATGAAGAAATGGCCCATAGCCACTCTATTTATCTAAGCTTCTCATTTTTATGCATACTCACTCAGCAACATGTATGAAATGCTTTCTATTTGCCAGGCATTGTGCTGGCAATATACAGCTTGAGTAGATGTCCCTCTCCTCCAGGGACTTGCAATCTAGCCAAAAAGAGAAACATGTAAATAACCGTTTAGCGATATGTGACAAATATT
Source organism: Halichoerus grypus (assembly GCF_964656455.1). Classification (NCBI taxonomy): domain Eukaryota; kingdom Metazoa; phylum Chordata; class Mammalia; order Carnivora; family Phocidae; genus Halichoerus; species Halichoerus grypus. The sequence continues at coordinate 85,367,415 of NC_135712.1, forward strand.
GAAAGGGTCATATTGCTGTGAGAAGCCCTTGACTCTGCCTAGAAAGGTCTGGAAAGACCAAATCCCTGTTTTCAGTTCCCTGTAGAAGCAGTGAGGTAAAGAGGAAAGCTTTTACACTGTCATCTAGCCAGGGTTGAAAACTGGTGGCTTATGGGCCGTATTAGGACCACAAACTTGTTTTTGTTTTGGTCCATACAGATTTTTTTTTTAAGATTTATTTATTTATTTTTAGAGAGAGTGTGTGTGTGTGTGCCCACAGTGGGGAGGAGCAGAGGGAGAGAGAAGACCCTGAGCAGAGTCTCCAGTGAGCACAGAGCCCAGTGCAGGGCCACTCTCAAGACCCTGAGATCGTGGCCTGAGCCGAAATCAAAAGCTGGATGCTTAACCAACTGAGCCACCCAGGCACCCTGGTCCATACAGGATTTTAAAAATCAAGATTATCTCACATCAAAGTCCAGAATTATGGATTTTCTGAAAAATTACAAGATTTGGAAATTCTGGACCCAACTCAACTGGATCTAGACTAGCTGCTTTCAGTTTGTTTTATAACCAAACCACTTGACCCATCTGTTTGACCTACTCAGCCTCCATAGGCATTTGAGATTTCAATGTTTCAACCAGGCATACTTGGCCCCAAATCCCACTCTACCCCTAACTAATTGTATTGCCTTCATTGGTTGACTTTCCATTACCTGTCTCTTAAATGGGATCCATACCACCACCTTTTCCTCTTACAGAAAGTGGATTCTAGAAGAGCATGGATTTGAGCAGTATTTTTCAAAATGTGGGCAACAAACACTGTTTGTCAGTATCACCAATAACAGTGCTTCTAAAAATTTACCTGCACATGAGTCACCCAGGGATTCTGTAGGCTGTGCTCTTTCAAAGCCTTAGAGCTGTGTCATCGAGCACAATCCAATACAGCAGTCACTAATCATGGGTCACTCTAAATTTAAATGAATTAAAATTTAGTTCCTCAGTCACACTAGTCACATTTCAAGTGCTTCATAGCCATATGTAGCTGTGGCCACTTGACTGGAGAGTGCAACTATAGAACGTTTTCATCACCATGGAAAGTTCTATTAGATGGTGCTATAGACAGCATTGTGTAAGAAGTCCACCTGCGATCATCCAATTATCTCAGGGATGTAATTTTGTGTGATCTGTTATGTTTTATTAATTAGGATTCCAAGTCTTTAAAAGTAGCTATTAATGGAGAACAAACTGATGGTTGCCAGAGGGGAGGGGGGGTGGGGTGTGAGCAAAATGGGTGAAGGGGTGTGGGGGGTACAGCTTCCAGTTATGGAATGAATAAATCCCAGGGATAAAAGGTACAGCATAGGGAATATAGTGAATGGTATTGAAACAGTGTTGTATGGTGACAGATGGGAGCCACACTTGTGAGCACGGCATAACATACAGACTTGTCAAATCACTCTGCTGTACACTTGAAATTAATGTAACATTGTGTATCAACTATACTTCAAAAAAAAAAGCCTCAAGAAAGTAGGTAATGTCTAGAAGATTGTTACATTGCAAGTTATTTTTGTCCTATAGAGATAAAAATGATTTATGTCCGATAGAAAATAACCCTAAATGTTTGGTTTTATTGCTCTGTGGAACATTAGTCAGTTTTCTATTCTGTACCTTTGCAGTCTTGTCCAGCATGCTTTTCTTCCGCTGGTCACACACACACACACACACACACACACACACACAGTCTTGTATCCTCTCCTTTGAACCAGCTGGTTCCCTCATAAATGAGGTAAGTAAATCTTCCACATTATGTGTTTGTATAGAGATCATGTTTCTAACTTTTAAAAATTTGTACTTTGACAGGGTCAAACTTTAAATTTATACTTCGGGCAAATGATTTAACCTACCAAAAACAGGGACTTTCCTCATTGGGTTCTTGAGACTTAAATGGGATAACAAATATGAGACAATATAGTTCTTGGCATGTAAAAATGGCTAAATAAATGTTAGGTATTATGGTTCTTATTTAGAAAGGCGTTCTCAACAGTATTTCTAGATGTCTACGCATCTCAATTCCTACTTTCATGTAGTTCCATTCAGATGCTGGAAGTTCCAAATGTATTCTGGTCACAATGCCTGAATCTCCCGACTTTGGCTTCGCTCCATGTGCACTCAGCACCTTTTCATCCTTTGTGCAGCCACGGGAGAAGTTTTCTGGCCCATATCTGGTTCCAAATTGCGAAAGTCTTCCAGGCTGAGAACGACGAAAAATCCGGTGCCCTTCTCTGTTCTCCCTCCGCCTTTTCTACTTCTTCCTGCCAGTAGAAGTCACTGACTCCCCGCTTCCTGCCTCACACTATAAACACGTCTTCCAGCTGCTACCGGCATTCACTCAAGGTTTAACTATTTAATTGCTAACGACCCTGTCTCCAGAGCAATGCACACACAACCGTCTTACCCTCTAGGTTCGGGAATTGTTCACAGAATTGTCTCTCCCCTTTCCCTTAAGCCTCCTTGTGCATTCTACCAGTCGTATATAAAAGTAAATTTTGTTGTTAGTTCTGGGAATGATGCCAAAAATAATTTTCCTATAGCTCAGTTTATTGAGGATCTTTGATGTGTGTAACGCTGTAATTTATCTATCCTGTAAGGAACTACGCAACAAGGAAAAGAGAGAGGATGATTTTTGTTCTCTATTTTTCAAAGTTTATATAAGCAGATTAAGAAAACTCAATCTAGAGTATAACTTGACAGGGTCTTGGCACGGAAGTGCAGTTCAGATTTGCAATAAAGATAATAAAGAGAGTGTTGAGTTAGAGAGAGAATAAAATAGAGATGTCCAGGAAAGATCAGCAGACAACTCAAACAGAGCTTTATAGAGTGGCCCTCCAGGGTCCAAAGGGTAGCTCTCAGCTTTATGGGGGCAAGAAACTCCATTTTTGGTTCAGACATTAGAATCTTATGAGAAAGTTTGCTCAGATACCTGCCAATTGGAGTGTAATATGTTTTCTCTTCAGGGATACTGGGGTGGAGAGAAGTAAGGAAAGCTTGAATTCAGTTTGAATTCTTACATCCTGCCTTTGACTCACAGCATCTCGCCTTACCACTTAGTTTCATCACAGAACTTATATTCTACTTACATTTTGAGTTGCATCTGAAAATAAACAAATTGTCCTCAACGCATTGTCAAATGGCAATACTTCTTATTAGAATGTTAATAATATGGACCAATATCTAGGTATTACATCAATTCCAGTTGTATCAACCTCAGTTCTGCATTTCCTAGCCATAAAACCCAGGTGAGTTACTTAGTCTTCCTGTGCTTGGTTTCCTCATCTGTGAAATGGGCATAATAATAGTAACTACCTGATGTGATTGTCGTGAAGGTTAAATGAATCAGTACATGAGGAGCACTTAGAGTAGTGTCTGCTACATTGTAAGTACTCAGTGTAAGCAGCTGTATTAATTTTATTGTTATTTTTATTATTAAGTCATTTTACCTGGAATCACTCAGTGTGCTAAGATTGTGACTTTTAAGTATTTATATAGAAGTTAGCATATTGTAAATATGAATGGGGTATGCAGTATCAGCTGGCATACTGAGTAAAGCAGTGGAGTCAGTCTCACGTGTTTAAATGGAGAAGCAAAGCTTGAAGGAGTAAGAACAATTCCATTATTTTAAGGTATGACTATTCTAAAGTCTATTCTTTAGTAAGAACCAAGAAATGTTCGGGACGCCTGGGTGGCTCACTCCGTTAAGCATCTGCCTTTGGCTCGAGTCATGATCCCAGGGTCCTGGGATCTAGCCCCACATCGCATGGAGCCCCGCATCGCATGGAGCCTTGCATCACATGGAGCCCCGCATGGAGCTCCCTGCCCACATAGGGGTCCCTGCTCAATGGGAAGTCTCCTTCTCTCTTTCCCTCTGCCCCTTGCCCTGATCATGCTCTCTCTCTCTCTCTCAAATAAATAAATAAAATCTTAAAAACAAACAAACAAAAAGAACCAAGAAATGTTCTAAACCAAATGCTAAACTCTATGTATTGGTCTGCTAGGACGGCCTCAACAGAATACCATAGACTGGGGAGCTTAAACAACAGAAATTTTATTTTTTTCCCCACAGTCCTGAAGTGTGGAAGTCCGAGATCAAGATGCTGGTGGCTCCAGTTTCTGGCGAGACCACTTGTTGGCTTATAGATGGCCACCACCGCTTTGCTGTTTCCTCACCTAAACCTTTCCTTGCGCGCACACACACTCCTGTTGTCTTTACCTTCTTACAAGGACTCCAGTCCTATTGGATTAGGACCCCACCCTCATGACCTCAGTTAGCCTTACTTACTTCCTTAAAGGTCCTATCTCCAAACATTGTCTCAGGGAGGTTTAGTGCTTCAGCATATGAATGGGAGGAAAGGGGTGTCACAATTCACTCCACAACACTCTGCCTCAGTCCCTTGCTTTGAAACTTTTAAGGTCTCCTCACTGTCTTCAGAGATGATCCAACCTAAATCATGGTGCCTGAGGATTCCTTCCCACCACGCTTCCCCATGAGTTCCCTCAATGTCTTAAGAAAAATGCATCATACATTGTTTTGCTTGAGGTATATTCCTTTTTGTCTACTCATGTAGCTCCCTGCTTCTAGAATGCCCTTCTCCATCCCTTGTATATACCTACATCTCAGAATCCAGCCTAGATGCAGCTTCTGCCAGGAAGCCTGTCCCAGTCCTCCCTGAGGGAAATCCTCTTTTCTCAGCTGAGCTCGAAAAGCATGGGGTCTCTCTTTCATAACTTTACATATTCTCCATTTTCTATCTGTCCATGCTCCTCTATGAGTTCCTTGGAGGCCAGGTAGTTCTGATTCATCTGCCATCTGATTCATCCTTTCCCAGTACAGAGCCTTATTCTACAGAGATGCTACCAAAAAAACGTGTTGAATTAAATGTTGGTTGCGTGCCAGTGACAGCCAGGTAGGGGTGGACCGAGCATGAAGGATCGGGAAGAATAAACACCCAACTTGAGCTGTGGTTATGCATAAAGGAGTGGAATTTCGGATGTCTTCAAACATTTTTTAGAAGAGGTAGGTGGGAAAGAAAAGACTGATGTCAGGAAGCGTGGCGACTAAATGCATTGTCTGAGTGGCCCAAGTAGTGAGGACAGAGGGCTTCGGCAGTGCCTGACAGAGGTACGGACATTTGCAGAAGTGTGAGCCTAAAAAATAATTCACAAGGTTTGCAGAATGATTATGTGCACGTGTAGCTGATGACAAATGCCTTATACTTACTTTCTGTGGTATTGAAAAAATTTTAAGTATGTGTAATGCAATCCATTTTGAAATATAATTTTCACCACAAATTGAGCCTGCAACTTATCATTTCTTATTTTTCTCTTCTGGTCTTCCCTACCACATGGAAAGCCTTCCTAGAGTTCCAGAGAAAAAACAGAGATTTTTTTTTTTAAGATTTTATTTATTTATTTGAGAGAGGGAGTGTGTGTGTGTGTGTGTGTGTGTGTGTGTGTGCAGGGGTGGGGGGGCAGATGGAAGAGGGAGAAGCAGACTCCCCGCTAAGCAGGGAGCCCAACATGGGGCTCCATCCCAGGACCCTGGGATCATGACCTGAGCCAGAGTCAGATGCTTAACCAACTGAGCCACCCAGGCACCCCGAAAACAGAGATTGTTTTTGAAGTTAAAAATAATAAAGTCTTTCAGTGATAACTGGGAAAGATACATTTTAGTAGAGTAAATAATAATATGTTTGAAAAAAAAGAAGGTAAAATCTATTTCAGAACATACCTTCAGGCTCTTATGCATACCTTTAGGATTACCTACACAAAGCTGAATTACACACACACACACACACACACCCCTCCTACTAGGAAATCCCCAGATACTTATGCTCATTATACTTAACAACACATATGTGTAGAACCTAAAACGATGGTTGGTTACTTTTACTCTGCTTTGAACACAACACAGAAATGAGTCCAGAGAAAACATAAAGTGTGCTTTCCCAGAGTCCAAGCCTGCCATCAGACACAGTGAATGTTGTCCTCTGGGAGAGAAGCAAGCCATTTAAATTCAGAGGACAGATCCTCAACACTGGCAAGCTATTTTTAGCTCAAGCTGTAGCTTAATTTGGAATCCAACCAGTTGAGGTCTTGCCTTTTCCTTGGATGGATTTTTTTTTTTTTAATGGCAGGAGATATCTATACATATGGAAGAGGAGTTCTCCAAAAGTAGCATTTTAAATGTTCTTGAAGAATATGTATTCTAAAACTGGTTTTAAAAATGTTCACATTAGATTTTTGAAAGTTTTTGTTTATCTGTACACTGTTGTTGTTTTTAAATTCATGGTTATGGCCTTAGAAAAAAAGAAAAACGTTCTTAATTGGTTTATTCAACCACAGTTTGGGGTGGCGGGGCTCCCACCTGCCCAGCTACCTGATAGAATAGCAACACGGCCTTGATGCCAGGTGCCTGGCCTGGGAGGCCTGACCAAAATAAAGATGTGGGGGAGTTTACTGGCTTCCAGGAGACTGCCTGCTCATGCTCAAAAGGATGTCCCTGGGCCAGAGTCTGTCAGCCATGATGACTTGGCTGCTGAAAGAATTCCTGCTCCTGACTATCCGTCAGAGTAGTCCAAGTTCAAATCCTAATTAATTAAAATTAAGCTAAATTAAAAATTAATTTCCTCTGTCACATTAGCCACATTTCAAGTGCACAGTAGCCCCATATGGCCAGTGGGCTATCGTATTGGACAGTGTGGAGACTTTCCATCATGACAGAAAATTCTATTGGACAGCACTGGCCCAATGACAAAACATTAATCAGTTTTGTGAAAAGCACTAGATAGGGAGTCAAGAGATCCAGAATTTGGTCCTATTCCAGCTTCTAACCAACAGCTATATAATGCTTACTATGTACCAAGTATTTGAAGAACTTTATAAATATTATTTAATCCCTATAATAACTCTGTTTGCTGGTACAATGATCCCCATTTTCCAGAGGAGGAGACTGAGGCACAGAGACATTAAGTTAATGGAGACATTACTGAGCCAGTAAGTGGTAGAGCCTGGATATGAACCCAGGCATTCTGCCTTCAGAGTCGGTGGTCTTTTTTTAAGATTATTTATTTATTTATTCATGAGAGACAGAGAGAGAGAGGCAGAGGGAGAAGCAGGCTCCCAAGGAGCAGGGAGCCCGATGCGGGACTCGATCCCAGGACCCTGGGATCATGACCCGAGCCGAAGGCAGACGCTCAACCCTCTGAGCCACCCAGGCGCCCCAGAGTTGGTGGTCTTAACCCCTACTTAATGCTGCCTTTCTGAACATCCATGTGATTTGGAGAAATTGCTTCACCTCCCTCATCAAATAAGGAAAGCAAAGTGGATACCTTCTAAGGTTCTTCCCACTGCCAAGGGATCTGGGATTCGTTCACGCAGTTGTTGAGTGCTTCCGCTGGGTGGGGAATATGTTAGACCCTGGATATACATCAGCAAGCAAAGTACGCATGGTCCCTGCCCTCAGAGTGAGAGAAGCACACGTGAATCACACACGTCATTACATGGACAATGGCAATGGGGAGCAGTGTGACAAAGGATTGGCTTTGGGGGCTGAGAACGTTTAATGAGACTTGACCCAGTCAGAGAGGCCAGATCCGGCTCTTTTGAGCAGGCGGAACGTGAGCACAGCAGCCCACACGCACGGAAGGGGAAACCAGGGAGTCTCCACTGCCCTAGCTGCTGCCACCCAGTGAGGATCAGCTGTGCCCACCGTTCCCCCAGGGCGGTGTGCTTACCTGGGTCTCTGTGGTTGGGGGATGGGAGTGAGAGGGTGAGGCTGGAGGCTGTGGGTGAGCAGGACCACCGAGAAACAAAATTTGCCCTCCCTCAGGGCACTTTTCTCCCTGGTTTGCCCAGATTCATGTCTCCTGGGCAACCAGTGCATGTGCCTACGTCAGAGTTAAAAATGGAACACAGGCTAACATCTGTAATGGGGACCAAAAATAATTTGGGTTTCAGCCTATGCACAGCTCACACACAGGGGATAGTCGGGTTCATGCCTATGTCAGTCATGTCAGCGTGTGCAAATGTACTCAGAAACTCAGCTAGCGCATCAAGACCGGAAACTTCTTTTTTTTTTTTTTTAAGATTTTTATTTATTTATTTGAGAGAGAGAGAGCATGAGAGGGGGGAGGGTCAGAGGGAGAAGCAGACTCCCCGCTCAGCAGGGAGCCCGATGTGGGACTAGATTCCGGGACTCCGGGATTATGACCCGAGCGGAAGGCAGACGCTTAACCGACTGAGCCACCCAGGCGCCCAAGACAGGAAATTTCTGTTAGAGATTCGCTTCAGGGCTTCAGGATTCTTACAGAGGCTTTGCTTCAGAAAACGTACCAATTCTCAACTCCGTAAGTGGGAAATTTTGTTAAAGAAAAAAAAAAAAATGAAAAAGAAAGGAACAAATAGGAACCTCATTTGAAGAGGTTTTTTTTCTTCCTCTCCTTTTTCTATTGTGGGTTTTCCCCGAGGATTGGGCCTCAGTTTCCTTCTCTTCAGCAAATTCATTCTATTGCATGGCTGTAACCACCTCATCCATAGCTGGTGCAAATGCAGACAGGAGGTCACAGGAGATACCCTGCTCTGGCCCTGAACCTGGATCCTACGAAGAAAGACTGCCTTCTGAGAGTTAACTACCCAACAAGGGCAGTGGCTCAGGAGAGTGAGCGATCCTACAGAGGCACCTTAATACTGTGGTTGCAAACTCAGTACCTACACTGGTTAGAGAAAAGAATCCTCTTCAAGTAGCAGGTGCATGTCGAGTCACTTGTGTGGGGATGTATGCCTTGGATGATCATGGCTTGGTGATATCAGCCACTGGGATTACCCAGCTACGTCTGTTCACTCTGGCTTGCTGCTCCCCATGCTACTTTTGCTTATAATTTGCTCTCCTAAGATCTGTCCACAGATAGAGAATGCAGATATAAATAGCCAGTTTATTTGGTAGTTTTACTCCACCTTCTAAAATAATAGTCATTCTGATTTTACAAATTGACCTCTTTTGGTTAAACCAAGTGTGTCCCCCAGGACCTTATCACCTAAGACATGCTAGATAATTAAATTTCTATATGATGAATTTTATATATATATATATATACACACACACACACACACACACATGCACACACACACGTATCTCAGGTCCTAGATCTGGAATCACTCATTTCTGCAAGGAGCCTTGGCTTCTTGAGTGGGAAATGGTATTTAAAGGCCACAATCTGTGCTGTCATTACATCTAGGCCTTTTCAGTGGTCAGAGCTATAAAATACGTATTTCTGGAAATTAAAAAAATCACAGGCTCCTACTGATATTTCCAATTCAAATTTAACATTACAAGGGAGATATATATACTACTGTGGGAAATCTTGATTCCTAACAACATTAACATAGTTAACATTTGCTTTATCCTGCAATGTAAAAAATAGTTTCAAAATAATACTAATGTGACTGTTAACAATAAAACTATTCAATGCATGAAGTTCATGATTTCTTGCAGCTCTGTTTGTCCCTAGAATACATTCCACTGAGCGTATGTAGTAAAAATACAGTGTTAATAACTTGAAGTAATTATTTTCTCTGTGTAGTTCTATCACCAACTTGATATACAGCTAAAAATAATGAAACATTCATTTCATTTTTAAAAACTTATTAGGGATTGCTTTTTTAGTTATCTTTTGGATGTGTAAGATAGTGACAAGATATAAAGCCTAAAATTGTGTATAAAAACTGTGTATCTTTGCAGTGTTTATCTTTGCAGTGTTTCTTTTTGCAATTATAAGCAGGTAGGTATCTATTTTAACCCAATCCCCTTACCTGATACTGAAGGAGGGAGCCTCACGTTGCTCCGGATGCTGCCACTCCATGAGGGGTCAGTGGTGCCCACATGGGTCGTAGGGGTGAGCACTGTGGTTATATAAGAAATGTCTTTAGGGGCACCTCGGTGGCTCAGTTGTTAAGCATCTGCCTTCGGCTCAGGTCATGATCCCAGGGTCCTGGGATCGAGCCCTGCGTCGGGCTCCCTGCTTGGCGGGAAGCCTGCGTCTCCCTCTCCCACTCCCCCTGCTTGTGTTCCCTCTCTCGCTGTGTTTCTCTCTGTCAAATAAATAAATAAAATCTTTTAAAAAAAAGAAAATGTCTTTAAACAATCTGATTAAAAAATGGGCAAAGAACTTGAATAGACACTTTTTCCAAAGAAGACATCCAGATGGCCAACAGACACATGAAAAGATGCTCAGTATCACTCATCATGAGGGAAATACAAATCAAAACCCCAATGAGATATCACCTCACACCAGTCAGACTAGCTATTATCAAAAAGACAAGAAATAACAAGTATTGATGATGATGTGGAGAAAAGGCAACCCTCGAGTACTATCCATGGGAATGCAAATTGGTGCAGCCACTATGGAAAACAGTATGGAGGTTCCTCAAAAAATTAAAAATAGAGCTAACATATGATTCAGCAATTCACTTCTGGGTATTTATTTGAAGAAAGTGACAACACCAATTTGAAGAGATATGTGCACCCTTATGTTCATAGCAGCATCATTTACAATAGCCAAGATATGGAAGCAACCTGTGTCCATTGATGGGTAAATGGATTTAAAAAAAAAAAGATGTGGTATATATACACAGTGGAATACTGTTCAGCCATTAAAATGAATGAAATTTTGCCATTTGCAACAACATGAATGGGACTAGAGGGTATTATGGGAAGTGAAATAAGTCAGAGAGAGAAAGACAAATACCATATGATTCCACTTCTATCTGGAATCTAAAAAACAAAACAATTGAACAAATAAAACAAAACAGAAACAGACTCATAGATACAGGAAAGAAATTGTTGGTTACCAGAGCAGGGAAAAGATGGGGGTTAGGGGCAAAATAGGTGAAGGGGATTAATAGGTAAAAACTTCTAGTTATAAAATAAATAAGTCATGGGGCGCCTGGGTGGCTCAGTCGTTAAGCGGCTGCCTTCAGCTCAGGTCATGATTCCAGGGTCCTGGGATCGAGTCCCACATTGGGCTCCCTGCTCAGCGGGAAGCCTGCTTCTCCCTCTCCCACTCCCGCTGCTTGTGTTCCTGCTCTCGCTATCTCTGTCTCTCTCAAATAAATAAATAAAATCTTTTTTAAAAAAATAAATAAATAAATAAATAAGTCATGAGGATATAATGTACAGCATCGGGAACACAGTCAACAATATTGTTATAACTTTGTATGGTGACAGATGTCATCGTGGGGATCCTTTTATAATGTATAAAATTATCAAATTACAATGATGTACACCTGAAAAAAAGAGAAAATGCCCATATTTCTCTTTTCCATTAGGATACTGTCAGTGAAAACTCAATATGTATAAAGCCAAAGCATCAGCCTTCTCCTCAATCTAGCTCTGCCTCCACACTTCCCTGTATCTGTTCTCAGTTCCAAATCACCCAATATCAAAACTTTGGTTAACTTGGACATCTCCATTCTGTTTAGTCATCATATTCTATCAATCACCAAGACATTTGATATCCACATGTTTTAAGCATTGACTCGATGCCCAGCACGTGATGAGTCAGACATGACTGGTGATTCCAAGGAGCTTACATGGCAGTGGGAAGACACAGAGTGACTAACTGATACCAGTACGGTAGGAAGTGCTGTAATCAAAGCAGGCAGGAGATGGTTTGGGAGGGCAAAGGGAGTCCAGAAATCTCTAACTAAGGAGGACTGCACAGAAGAGGGGAAGCCTGAGCTGAGTTTTGGGAGAAAGTGGAAGTGGGATTTAATCATGAGAAGGGGATGAAGATGGGAGAAAGAAACATCTGATGGGTCTTCCAAACATCTGAAGACCCACTGCAAGCTCTCTGAGATGTTTTCCTACTGCTCCTTATCTCAGCTAAGGTGGGGAGGGGATGGGAAGCCTGCAATGCACAGCACTCCAGTAACTGTTTCCAAAAGCGATTCTCACCTCCAATGGTCCTCATCTCATCAATAGGCTGGAGGTGCTAGATGGGCTTAGATTCACAAAGTGAATTTTACAACCTCTTAGCATGTCTTAAATGTTAGGTCAGCACCTCCTTTTGTTGACTACTTTGGGGCAATAGCCAAAACTAATACAAAAGGATATTATATATATATTCAGAATATATATTTTCCACCTGTCACGTACTTTATACCTAAACCAGTTAGCATCAGGCCTGAGTGAGAGATGGGAGAAGATGATATCTAGTTATTTTTATAAAATGTTATCTCTTTATATCTAAGGTAGCTGCATAAAGGAATTTCACCATTATTTTTTTTTTAAAGCAGAGATTTATGAAACCTCAGGCAAGACTAGAAAGTTCAGAATCAAGATTAATACAAATGAAAGGGATTATAATATCAGAGGAAAGCTTACCTGGTCCCATCCATCCCTGGAAACAGTGATGAAATGGGGGGGGAAAAGTACACTTAGAAAGATCTGGGAATTCAGAACTCAGAACCATTCCCCAGTTTAATTCAACTTAGCTTTATCTGTTATTAGTCTTACAAACAAAAGAAAGCAATGCAGAGACCTGAAAGTAATATTTCAAATCTTGGCTGCTAGCAAATGAAAAACAGATTGAACATGTTTGGCTTGTGATTCATTCCACAATTGAAAGCCACTGCCCTTTAATTTAATCTTTTGAATGCAACTATAGTAGGTTTGCATCCTTGTATTTGGATAATAAGCCAACCCACCATGAATGCTGAAGGCTGTGTCTGGGGCTGCTTGCTGGTGCTAGATAACACCGAGTGCTATGACATTATGCCTCCAACAGTGTTAATTATGAGGGTCTTAGAATAGAAACACAGAACAGAAAATCAAAGATGTTCTTACTTCACTACTAGTAAACAAATGGCAGGCCACATATGGCAGAGGCTGTCTTGGTTGGAGGTACCACCACTGAGATATTGACCAGCTATCACGCCCAGAATACTTTAATGAACTGTGTAGTCGACAATAGGATTTTTTCCTGACATTTTATTATAATAATTTTCAAACATACCAAAAAGTTGATAAAATGTAACCTCTCACATATTTACCACCTAGATTCTATAATTAACATTTTGTTATATTTGCATACCTACTGGTCTATTCATCTATCTATCCACCAATCCATCTTTTTTTTTTAAATGCACTTCAAAATAAGTTGCAGACATCAGTACACTTCACGTCTAAACACTTCAGCATGCCTATTATTAACTAGAGTTCAATATTTGTTTATGGGGTCTTTTGGGGGTGGTAAAATTTACATATGGCAAAATACACAAATCGTGTACCATTTAACAGGTTTTAACAAATGCATACACCTGGAACATGAGTTTTAATCTCCAATTAAAATGGCTGTATTTTGGGATGCCTGGGTTGTTCAGTCAGTTAAGCGTCTGCCTTCAGCTCAGGTCATGATCCCAGGGTCCTGTGCAAGTCCTACATCAGGCTCCCTGCTCAGTGGGGAGCCTGCTTTTCCCTCTGCCTGCAGCTCCCCCTGCTTGTGTGCTGTCTCTCTCTGACAAATGAATAAATAAAATCTTTTAAAAAATTAAAATAAAATGGCTGTATTTTACTCTCAGGGCTGCATATTTCATTATCAGAAGATTATTGAAGTTCTGGGTTTTTTTCAAAACCTTGAATTTCAGAGACCACCAGAAGGATAAACTACAGGCTACCACCACCCATTCAGTTATTTCTCTCCATTCACTAGACAAATATACCACCAATAGCAGACTAGAAAACACAGTAAGACCAATGTTATTCACAATGGCATCCAAAATGCAACAGTACATCAGAATAAGTTTACAAGAGAAATGTGTGACATAAATAAAGGACACTATAAATCTTGAAAGATAGAAGGGTTTCATAATACAAAAAAAATTTTCTTTATTCCTGAGTGGAGACATTAAACATTGTAATAATGTCAGTTCTCCCCAACTTAGCTGATAGGCTTTAGACCATTGTAATTGAGGTATCAGTTGGAATTTCCCTGTATAATATAACAAAACGATTATGAAATTTATGACTGAAAAGTTTAAAATAAATAAGTAAATCTTTTTTAAAAATAGGTAGAAACTTCCAGTTATAAAGAAAAAGAGAGAGAGACAGAAAGGGAAAGAGGATGGAAAAAAGGAAGGAAGGAAGGAAGGAAGGAAGGAAGGAAGGAAGGAAGGAAGGAAGGAAGGAAGGAAGGAAGGAAGGAAGGAAGGAAGGAATTCAAGGGTGATGCCTATTTTTTTTACCTGAGTTATTTTTGGAAATGTGGAAGACAAGTCAGTAAATATTAGGAGGGAGAAGGAGGGAATCAGAAGTTTGATTTTCAGTTTTTGATGCCAAGTTTTAGACGCCCATTATACCTCCAAGAGGAAACCAGAAGTCAGCATTTGGATATTTGGGTCTGGAGTTCAGAGGAGTGAAGTCCATGTCCAGGCTAGAGTTGTAAGTACAAGATAAGATCACCTAGGGAGTAACTGTCAAGGAAGCGGGCACATGGGTGGTTCAGTCGTTAAGCATCTGCCTTCTGCTCAGGTCATGATCCCAGGGTCCTGGGATCGAGCCCCGCATCAGGCTCACTGCTCCACGGGAAGCCTGCTTCTCCCTCTCCCACTCCCCCTGCTTGTATTCCCTTTTTTGCTGTGTCTCTCTCTGTCAAATAAATTAATAAAATATTAAAAAAAAAAAGTAACTGTCAAGGAAGAAGAGAAGGGGTCTGAGTCCCAAGAGCTTCGGAGACAAAGACAGGTATTGCCCAGATTCCCCTTCCATGAAGGACTTGTGACCCCACTGTTGGGATGGTAGTCAACAGGAAGCCTCAGCTGTTGGCTCCTTCAGGAGCTTCCTCAGCTGAGAGAGCCACCTCAGCCAAGGTCCCATGCTTTCTCAGGCAGCCTAAATCCATGAAAGCGCAAACATTTTTGTCCACTTGTAGGACAACTCTGACCAGTAATATTTGTTCTAGGCACCCCACTGGGTAGACCACAGCTTTGTTGGGCTTGCACTGAAGTTCAACTCTTTCTGCCCATTTCTGCTTTCTCTTTCTTCCTTTCATAGATTTTGATCCTTATGATACATCTATACACTAAACTCAGCATCTGCTTCTGGAGAACTAAACCTAGAACAGAAAAACAAGGAGAGACCAGATAAGAGAGGCCTTTGAAGCAGGAGAATAACCAAGAAAAAGGGGGGTTGAGAAGCCAAGAAAAGTTCAAATGGTTATTCCATGAAGTCTACTGTATCAGAGATCTCTGGGTATCCCTCAATATCTGCTCTTTCTCCATTTGACAACTCCCAGCTTTCAGATGAGCACCTGGCTGTCCAAAATAAAGACAAAATTTGGCAATTTCCCTTAAAGCTAGTTGTGATGATGTGATTAAGTTCTGAGCAATGATATGTCACGCACAGGTGGCTGGTTCAAGGAAACTTCCTTATTAAACAAACAAATAAACAAACAAAAAACAAACCAACTGGGCAAAATCTTTGCCCTTCCCTGTCCCTTCCTTCCTGTGGCTTGGAACAGGGATGTCTGGGATGGCTACAACTCCATTCTGGACAGAGACAACAAGGGCCATCCTTAGGAATGGCAGAACAGAAGGTGGCAGTCAGTCTAGGATCCAATGATAGTAGAACCTCTACACCAGCTCTGGAACACTTCCATCTAGACTTTTATAAGACTAAAAATAATGATCTTTTTGATTTTTTTTTTTTTTTTGAGTCTATGTCACTCTTGGGCTAATATAATACTAAGTAATAGGTCTACCCTAATCCTTCTCTATCCCTTCACCCACCAGGTTGACCACTCCCTCTTTCCTGCCTTGCTGCTCTTTGTTCATGCCCCTATCACAGCACTTTCTTTCTTTTTTTTCTTTAGATTTTATTTATTTCTTTGAGAGAGAGAACATGAGAGACAGAGTGAGAGAGAGCCCACAAGCAGGGGGGAGGGGCAGAGGCAGAGGGAGAAGCAGGCTCCCCGCTGAGCAGGAAGCCCGACACGGGACTCGATCCCAGAACCCTGGGATCATGACCTGGGCCAAAGGCAGACGCTTAACGGACTGAGCCACTCAGGCACCCACAACACTTCCTATAATGTTATTGTTAAGATTTAGGTGTTTTAGTTGATGATCTGGGTATATTGAAATCTGTAAATGGATTTCAATTTGTTGATTTGGATCTTTATTCTCTTATGTATTATTGTAATTTTAAATTTTCTTATCCTTTCAATTAGATTCCATAGACTTTGAACACAGGGACCTCTTATCCATCTTTGTAAAATTTCCATTTGGTTCTTCTTTATATTTTCTATTTCTTTGCTGAGAATTTCCATCTTCCTATTTGTTTCAAGAGTGTTTACCCTTACTTCTTAGAGCATTTTTATAATAGCTGTTTCAAATACTCTATCATAAAATTCTAATTATATGTCATTTTGGTATTGGCCCCTAATGACTATCTTTTCCAACCTGAATTGAGACTTTACTGATTCTTTCAATGCTGAGTAATTTTGGATTGTGTCCTGGATATTTTGAATATTATAGGACCTGGGGTCTTATTGAAATCTTAGGGAGGATGTTTGTATTTTTGTTTTAGCAGGTAACTGACCTGATCGGGTTCAGGCTACAAATTTTGACCACATTTCTGGATATGAGGCTACCTTCGGTTCAGACAAGGGAATATTGAAGGGGTAAAAATTGAAAGTCGCTGCTGGTTCAGTGGTACTTCAAATTCTGAACTTCTTTTCTAATCCATCTTCTACTACTTGCTTTTTCAGAGTGCTAAAATAGCTGTTGTGTTATATCTAGATTTTATAGTTATATTCAGTGGCTGAAACAGAGCAAATTGTGTTTAACTCACCCAGGACAGAAACTTACTAAGTCATTTTAAAAATGCCTCAATTTCTACAGAGCTTAACTGGAAGAAGTTATCATAAGAATGGTTCTGAGAATAGTTCTGAGTGTCCAGAAAGTCCTTAAGATGTATCCTGACCCTTTATAGGGTTTTAAATGCTCTGTGCAATAAATAAATAAATACTAAATTCATTAGTTAAGTGCTCTGTACAAAGTGGCTGGAAAATGTGGAGAAAGCATAAACCTTGGAATTAAGCAGTCCTAGATGTAAATCTACATCTTATAGAATGGAAAATGGATTAATATGATGCTCACTGAGATGATTAAGTCATACCATATATGTAAATTCTCCAGCATACACAAAATAAAAAAATAAACATTAATTCCACTCCCTTTTAGAATTTAGTATCAGGAAAAGATTGCCTGAAGAAATTTTGGTCATATGGTAAGAATTATGTAACTTGCATTTTCCTTTATTCTTTGGCTGATAGGAGACTCAGAGCTAAGTGTAATAAGCAATCAGTATGTTCATTTGTGGATTAGTATATTTGCCTTTGTACAATAACATGGCATTCTATTTTCCATATTTTATTGCAATAGCCAAATTGTATAATGTGATTTTTATGGTAAAATATTTTAAGCTTTTTGGATATAGATAAAACATAGCTATAAAAAAGCTAGTGTATACTGTTCCTTGCCTTTTAATTTACGTGGTATTACTAAATGTTTTATATCCCTGGGGCACCTGGGTGGCTTAGTCGGTTAAGCATCTGTTTTTGGCTTAGGTCGTGATCCCAGGGTTCTGGGATGGAGCCCCGCATCAGGCTCCCTGCTCAGCAGGGAGTGTGCTTCTCCCTCTCCCTCTCCTCCTCCCCAGCCAATGCTCTCTCTCTCACTCATTCACTCTCTCAAATAGATAAAAGCTAATAAAAATAAAAATAAAAATAAATGAATGTTTTATATCCCTTAATTGAAAGTTTGCAGTTGTTTCCTTATAAAATAAATCACTTTGAATTAAAATGTAGTTATTTAAAAAAAAAAATGTAGTTATTTTAGAGTCATGAACACTTCGTCACAGAATAATCACATCTTATAACTGAAATTCATATTTTATGATTAGAGCTATCATTTTAAATCTCAAAACTGGCATTGTCCCTATATATGACCCATTTTTAAAACACTTCATATAAGATACTGATAATACGTGAAGAATATTTTTCTAACCAAATATGGTGATGTGATAAGATGCAGTTGTATAATCTTCTTTCAAATGTTATTAGCATATTCATCACAGTTAACAGTATGCCTTTCTTTGTTAAACAGTGTAGGAATTGGTTTATCGTCTAAAGACATTCACAGTAAGCACATGTTGCATTAAATGACTCTTATTTAAAATGGGTTTCGTTAGATTTTTGAAACAGTGAAGTGTCTCATGCTTCTAATGAAAGCTTTCTCTTTTTTCTTTCAGATTTTCCTTAGAAGGAGCCATTTTTAAACAGAGTGTTTTCTGATTTCAGGCCCAGGGTCTCCAGCTTGATTTATGCCAATGTGTTTTTAAAAGAGTGGTATGATTATGTTGTGAGGTCAGATGTTTAAACAGTCTTGTTTGGTTTTTAATTTTCAAGCTCACCTTTCACAAGGCAACACAACTTCCTAATTATTGAACGAGAGCTCTTTCTGAAGGCTTAGAGTTTCCCTAGTAATTCAGTTCATGACAGTGCAGCAGTATGCTGATGCACACACCTCAGTGAGTCTCATGCAAAACTTTGCTTTTTAAAATGAAGTAACCATTTAGGGGCACCTGGGTGGCTCAGTCAGTTAAGCGTCTGCCTTCAGCTCAGGTCATGATCCCAGGACCCTGGGATCGGGCCCCACGTCGGACTCCCTGCTCAGCGGGAAGCCTGCTTCTCCCTTTCCCACTCCCCCTGCTTGTGTTCCCTCTCTCGCTGTCTCTCTCTGTCAAATAAATAAATAAAATCTTTAAAAAAAATAAAAAAATAAAATAATAAAATAAAATGAATTAACCATTTAAACAGAGCAAACAAACAAAACAAAACAGAAACAGACTCAAATGTAGAGAACAAACTGGTGGTTGTGAGAGGGGAGAGAAGTGGGGGGTGGATGAAAGAGGAGCAGGGGGTTAAGATGTACAAAAGAAATAAATGAATGGATGGGTGGATGGATGGATGGATGGACAGATGAGTGGATGGATGGGTTGGCCAGCTTCAATCTGCTCAGATCTCTTTTGGACTTAAATGTGCATGTAATTTGCCACATCAAGTAAAATAGGATCAAAACCTTTCCTATGTCACCGAGAATTCTTGAAATTCAGTTAGAATCCTATGACAGCTTATTGACTTACTGAAGGAGATGTCAGGGATCTGCTTGTTTTCTTTTCATATTTTCTTACTCTTGTTTGGCTGAAAAATACAAATACTCTTCAACTTTAGGCAAAGATTGATGACTGAAGCTGGGAATTGGAAAAGCAAGATTAAAAGCTCCTCAAATTAATATCACAATTTTAAGATGGAGAACAATGCAAAAGAAGCAGGGAAGTTCACAAAATAAGGGATTTATTAAGTAAATGAACATGTGATTATTTTAAATTATTCAACAGAAGAATGGTTGAAAAATATTCACAGTTAGTAGAAAGAAGGGGATTACAGAGGACACCTGGGTGGCTCAGTTGGTGAAGCATCTGCTTTGGGCTCAGGTCATGATCTTGGGGTCCTGGGATCGAATCCCACATCGGGCTCCCTGCTCCGCAGGGGGTCTGCTTCTCCCTCTCCCTCTGCCCCTCTCCCCTGCTCATGCTCTCTCTCTCTCTCTCAAATAAATAAATAAATAAATAAAATCTTAAAAAAAAAAAAAGAAGGGGGTTACAGAACCCACACCCCAAAGCAGCCTCATCACCAGCCTGGCGGGCCTTCCAGTCACGCTGGGTTTGCAGTTCCCCGGGCCTGACATACTGCCTTCCAGAAGAGCCTTCTCACTAGCTACTCCTTCTCTCCCCTTATTTTCTTCAAGTTTCAGCTTTAACTTTACTTCCTGACCTCTGGGACTAGGTTGGGTGTTGTTCGCTTTAGGCACTATTAATTGGCTGCTAAAACAATAGTGAGAGGTACGCAGGCTAGGTAGTTATTAACCTCATTTAGAGACAAGAGAGAGGAGGACACTGAGGCCCAGAGCAATTCAATGATTTATCCGAGATCACACAACTCCTAGAGTGAGTGACGGAACTCGATGAAACATCTTCTGATGCTATTACAGCAAGTCTGAAATTAGCCAAATGGCTCTTTTCATTAACAGTACTTCCTAAATAAGATCCTTGAGACTTCTAAAAAGAAACAAATCTAAGAGGAATTTTTAAAAAGATTTTATTTATTTATTAGAGAGAAAGAGAGAGAGAGAGATCACGAGCAGGGGGGAGGGGTAGAGGGAGAAGCAGGCTCTCGCTGAGCAGGGAGCCCAATGAGGCCTCGATCCAAGGACTCCGGGATCATGACTTGAGCCGAAGGCGGATGCTTAACCGACTGAACCACCCAGGTGCCCCTAAGGGGATTATAATAGTTTGAATCACCAGTTTATATTGGGGTTAGGAGAAAATAATGATATCATAACTGTATAACTGAAATTTAAGTTTTCCAAAGAGTCGGGATAAGAGGAAGGGATTTAAGAGTGAGTGAGTGAGTGAGTGAGTAACTATTTAATTCATTAACATTGAACTCTTGGCCAACAGCACCCTAACTCGTGTCTGAACGAAACTTATCTAATACACATGTAAGGCACGTCACAGCCTTCTTGCACTAGGAACACTAGACAACACCTCCCCACTATGCTTGAGGGCCATTTGAAACAGAGAAATCACCAACAAAAAAAGCACAAAGTTAAAACAACAAAACAAAACACAGCACTAAATAGACCACAGAAAGGACACTTATTTACAATGCAAGAGCTGAAACAAGAAGGCAGAGTGTCACTTTGCTTGACCTCAGCTGGGAATGTGCATGTCAGACAACTTAATTTGTTGCTGCTCTGTGCACATCCTCGAATGACCATGAAGGCATGGTGAGTATTGATTTTGGAAATCCAAATAAATTTTAATGAGCAGGCGAATTGCAGATATGGAATCTACACATAATGAGGATTGACTTTTTATCTAGTAGAAAGGCAAATGATTTTTTTTTAAAGATTTTATTTCTTTATTTGACAGAGAGAGAGAGCACAAGCAGGGGGAGTGGCAGGCAGAGGCAGAGAGCGAAACAGGCTCCCCGCAGAGCAAGGGAAGCCCAATGTGGGACTCGATCCCAGAACCCCAGGATCATGACCTGAGCTGAAGGCAGTCGCTTAACCAACTGAGCCACCCAGGCGCCCAAGGCCAATGATTTCTATCCAGTGGAACAGAACCCCGTAGGTTATGATATGTGGTCCTGCTATAGTCAGTTTTATACTTAAGACAGAAATCAGATTGCCTATGTAATCTAGTTTCTCAATTGCTCTTCGAACTGGTTTTAATATCCTACTGGTTCCCTCACTAGTTAACAAGTTAAATAGGGGTGTCTGGGTGGCTTAGTCAGTTAAGCGACCAGCTCTTGGTTTTGGCTCAGGTCATGATCTCATGGGTCGTGAGATCCAGCCCCACGTGGGGCTCTGTGCTCAGTGGGGAGTCTCTGCTTGACTATTCTATCCCTCTGCCCCTCACCCCACTCACTCATGCTCTCTCTCTAATATAAATAAATAAATCTTAAAAAAAAACAAGTTAAATAAAATTTTTGACATGGGTTCATTTTTTAATTTATCTGAGAGTTAATGTTTTTTTTTTACAATTTGAAAATTGTACTGTCTCCATTTTCAGAAACTAAGACACAGAGAAAATATACCCATCACTACTAAATGAGGAGATTGAACTACAAGAGTTCTAAGTTCTTGCTTGCAGGTCTAAATTCTGCAATTTTAAGTCTTCGAGAAGGAACAGGTGAGGGATAATTCAGAACTATTTAAACCATATTGATTGCAATAGGTTTGTTAAATATTTTCAGTTTAGTTAACGTTTTCTAACCCTAATCTTTATGAGGACACTATCAGAAAAGAAAAAAATTCTCTTAAAGTCAAAATGGAAATAAGTCATCTAAATAATCTACAGAGAGTAGCAAAAGATAAGTCAAACCATTGTCTTGTGAAAGGCAACACTTTTTCAATCTTAATAATAGAGGTTATATTTACTAGCATGAGAAACAATTGCCTATTTGTCATAGGTTTTCTGCCATTTGTGATTTTAATAATTACTTCATCATAGTGCTCGCTTTGGCAGCATGTATACTAAAATAATTACTTCATCATATAAATCTACTATATAGTCCCCCACTGAATTAATGAAGGAAAATGAAATTACGCTAATTGTTTCTTTCTTTTAGTTTTTTTTTTTTAAAGATTTTATTTATTTATTTGACAGAGAGAGAGATAGCGAGAGCAGGAACACAAGCAGGAAGAGTGGGAGAGGGAGAAGCAGGCTTCCCAAGGAGCAGGGAACCTAATGTGGGACTCGATCCCATCAGACTTGATCCCAGGACCCTGGGATCATGACCTGAGCGGAAGGCAGACGCTTAACGGCTGAGCCACCCAGGTGCCCTCTTTCTTTTAGTTTTATTTGCCAGGCAGCTTAGAATGAAATTTGAAGCTCAACTATAACAACTGTAGTTTTTCAAGACCTGTGCCTTTGTAATCCTTTTTCTCTTCCTAATCTTATTTATAATTTATACAACTTATTTATAAATTGACTAAAATAAATGTATTTATTTGCAATGTAGTTTATATTCATTAATTACAAAGTTACTACTATATAATTTTCTCAGTCCCAACTTTTTACCTCCTACTTCAATTTTACTCTTCATTTTACATGTCTTTTGTTGTCAGCCATACAATTCTGGAATTAGAAGGGAAAACATATTCTTTTCTTTTTTTTTTAAGATTTTATTTATTTGACAGAGAAAGAGAGAGAGAGAGAGAGCACAAGCAGGGGGAGTGGCTGGCAGAGGGAGAAGCAGGCTCCCCGCTGAGCAGGGAGCCTGATGTGGAACTCGATCCCAGGAGGATCATGACCTGAGCTGAAGGCAGTCGCTTAACCAACTGGGCCACCCAGGCGCCCATATTCTTCTTTTTTGTGAAAGGAGGCAGAATGTACATAGGAAAACAGCAAATAAAGGAAATAAATGAAGGAAATTGTTAGATTGTCTTTTGGAGACAAAGAGAATGAGCCGTTGTTTTCCTTCAGGCAGAACTACGTCTATGGCTTCTTCTGTATGTGGGCATCATGGTTTTATTATCACAAACCAGGGGTGGCCTTAAAAGATAACTGGCTCATGGGGCGCCTGGGTGGCACAGTTGGCTAAGCATCAACTCTTCATTTCTGCTCAGGTCATGATCTCAGGGTCGTGAGACCCAGCCCCTCATCAGGCTCCACATTCAGCACGGAATGTTGCTTACAATTCTCCCTCTCCCTCTGCTCCTCCTTCCTGCCCCCACTCATACACTCTCTCTCTCTCTGAAAAAAAAATTTAAAAAATAGGTAACTGGCTCACTAGCTGATTATCTCTAGAAAAAGAGCTTCAGACCAACAACTTCTTATACTTGACATGATAAAGAATAGAAATCAAAAAGGCTCACCATTTTTTAGGGGCAGGAAGGTAAGATGCCTTATTTCTCCGGACTAACTTCACACACTGAGGCCAGAAAAGTCAAATCCCAGATTATACTTTCTTTTTTTATTTTATTTTTTTAAGATTTTATTTATTTGTCAGAGAGAAAGAGAGAGAGCACAAGCAAGGGGAGTGGCAGAAAGAGAGAAAGAGAGCACAAGCAAGGGGAGTGGCAAGCAGAGGGAGAAGCAGGTTCCCCACTGAGCAAGGAGCCTGACGTGGGACTCCATCCCAGGACCTTGGGATCATGACCTGAGCCGAAGGCAGCTGCTTAACCGACTGAGCCACCCAGGCATCCCAAAGCTTGACCTTTTAAAGAAGGAACTAATGAAAGTAAGCTCATTTTATCTTATGTTGAACAAAATTTAGGTTGTGATCGAAACTATGCGTGAAGTCTAAGAATGAATTGAGTCTTGACTTTGTTTTGGGGCATTGATGGAACAAAATATACTCAATACTTGCAGCATGATTAAAAAGATGGTTCATCATTTTATTAATTAAAGCATTCTTTTTTCTTTTAATTTTTTTAGAAGATTTTATTTATGTATTTGACAGAGAGAGACACAGCGAGACAGGGAACACAAGAAGGGGGGAGTGGGAGAGGGAGAAGCAGGATTTTCGCTGAGCAGGGAGCCCGACGCGGGGCTCGATCCCAGGATCCCATTCTTTTAAAAATGCCTATTGTGGGGTGCCTGGGTGGCTCAGTCGTTAAGTGTCTGCCTTCGGCTCGGGTCAAGATCCCAGGCGCCTGGGATTGAGTCTCCTGTTGGGCTCCCTGATCAGCGGGGAGCCTGCTTCTCACTCTGCCCACTGTTCCCCCTGTTTGTGCTCTTGCTCTCTCTGACAAATAAACAAATAAATCTTTAAAAATAAATAAATAAAAATGCCTGTTATGATTTTCATCTCATTTCTTTAACAAGTTTAATCTTCTTAAACTTTGTCAGATCCTCATTATCAATAACATTAGCTGTCTTTGAAAACTTGGAGGAAAGTAATCATCTTTATTTCTCAGGACTAGTTTTACAAAAACAGACCTCATGGAATTCTGGCATCTTTTACTGGGACTTACAACTTCAGTTTTCAGTTTGCATTGTATTCCCATTATTTCAGCAGACGGTTCCCATATCTAAAGATCAGGCAGAGATGACTGACCAAGTTGTAGATGCCATGGGCAAGGAAAGGCCGTAGTGTTAACTATGTGGGTGTTTGAGCAGTCATTTCATTAGTGAATATTTTCATGGAATAATAACTTTTGCTTCTTCACAGAGTATCTTCTCTGTGTGGACAATAAAGAAACCCTTTTTTTTTTTTTTTAATTTTTTTTTTTAAAGATTTTTTATTTATTTATTTAACAGAGATAGAGAGAGAGCGTAAGTAGGCAGAGCGGCAGACAGAGGGAGAGGGAGAAGCAGACTCCCCGCTGACCAGGGAGCCCGATGCGGGGCTCGATCCCGGGACCCTGGGATCATGACCTGAGCCGAAGGCAGACTCTTAACGACTGAGCCACCCAGGTGCCCCTAAAGAAACCCTTTTGTAGTTGACAGTATCAAGTAGTGGGCGGGGGGCGCAGGCTGTGAGATAAGAGTGATGCAGGAGACAAATCGTTTCCCAGGCTCCTCCTAGAGGAAGCAGAGACCTTGGGAATGACTGCTTTACAATGGAGAGAAGGAAAAATAAAGACAATGAGAGTGAAAGAGAGATAGCATATGAAAAGGTGCTCAGAGCTGTGGACCTGAAAATCGTTGTTGCTGTTATGACAGGATAACAGTCAGAATATCTGAGTTCAGCCACCAGATGTATTCAATACCTTTAAGCCAGTCATTTCCATTGGGGACAGTTACTGTTCTTTTCTGAAATGAAGGGTTGGGCTGCATGATCCTTAGGATTTCTTATGGTTCTAAATTCTATAATTCTATGACCTGAGAATATGCAGTATTTCTAAGGGATGCTGGAGCACATCAGAACATTTGAAAATTGTAATAATCCTGATATTTTCTATTTAAGAAGACATTATAGCCGAGGGTTTTTTTTTTTCTAATATGTATTCATACATTTGGCACTTAACTGTTTCTTCTACTTTTAATTGAGCTAATTAATTAACCCACAGGATGCCTTTATGTAGATTAGGAAATGCTCCACCAGTAGCTTGGCAGAAAGGACAGGAATTATTTTTGCAACATAGGCACTCCTTCCATTGGCTAGCTAAAGCCAAATTATCCCTCTCCTGGGCTCTTGACCTGGAAAGCTATGGCCCGATGGTCAATAATCTCATTTGATTTTCTCCCAGATAACTTCTCAACATCTACGTGAAGTGAACGTGAAAATATTAAGATGCCTGAATAGTTATGGGAGACAAACACAAGTACTAGACAGGAAATTGGGTCAGCTGGGCACTTGGACATGTGTGTTGAGAGAATTCCAACCATTTAAAAACAAGTGGACACCAGAAATTGTATAGAATCATTTGCTAGAGTCTAAAATTAAAGTGTATCTTGGTATCTTGTAAATTGACAGTATCATTGTACATATACAACTTTATAATCGTTTTAAAGATTTCTCGATTCCTAGAAACATACAAACTACCATTTGGCACTTAACAGATCGATTACTAGTAAGCAGATTGAATCAATAATCCAAAACCTCCCAACAAACAAAAGTCCAGGACCAGGTGGCTTCACTGGTAATTTCACCAAACATTTAAAGAATCAATACAGTCCTTCTCAAACTCTTCAAAAACAAAACAAAACAAAACAAAACAAAACAAAACAAAACAAACAAACAAAAATAGTTTCCTGAATTATGTAAGTAAGGTGGTTAGGAATCTCAAAGTATGTGACTTGTTTATAATTTCTACAACAGAAACAATAGCTAATACTTCTTTAGTGCCTATTATGGACCAGGCGGATAAATTGAGGAAGAGAAAATCGCCCAGGGCCACACAGCCACGATTTAAATCCGGGCAGTGTGACTCCGGAGTGTCACCTCTGTGCTGGAGTGCTTTTACCATCAGCAATTTGGCAAGAGAAACAGTCAGGTTTTGTCTTTTTGGTTCGTTTTAATCTCATAATCAAACAGATGTCATTTAAGAGTATTCTTTTTTTCAGTCCTCAGTGTTTTAAGTTTATGGTGAAACCTCAGCACAGTAAAAACGACAGAGAAGTTTATGTCAGTCAAGAGGCTCTTTTCTGCCCTCTTTCTCCTCACCCTTGTATGAGCTAAACTGAGCAGAGGAATGCCAGAACCTGGCCATTCTGTACAACGGCAGAGGCCCAGCACAAATGCACTCTTGAACTGAAACTGCAACTAAGTGGTTACATTTACAAATCCATAGGGTAGAAGAAAGTATACGGTATAACAGGCTGAGATTTCTTTTCAAGCATCTGACTCAAAGGTCAACCATGGGTAATTAGGAAAAAAATTATTACCCTGTTTTCAAAATAGAGAAAACAAAGGGACTGGATTTGCCTTTACAACTTACAACACGGCTGCTCAGCATGACTCTCATACTGTTAGAATAAAGAAATTAAATCCAAGAAATAGTTCACGTTTAGAAGTTGCTTTGAGAAGAAATTAGGTGAAGGGCACAACGGATCTCTCTGTATTATCTTTGCAACTTCCTGTAAATCTATAATTATTCCAAAATAAATTTTTTTTTAAAGTTCCTTCAGTATGGGAAATGGACTTTTAACCTTGGAAAGAATTACTGTTACATTCTTGAATTTAGCAGAAGAATAGGGAAAGGGATGTCTGCAGTCAGACCTTTGTCATTTTCAACAAGTATATTTGTATCTGTCCCTGGAGGGTCCCTTCTTCCAAATTGGAGTCAGCAAGCAGAAAAAATTGATAGAATGTTTGATAAAAAAATACATTCCTTCCTTTTCCAGCTCAAGACTTGAAATCAGAAGCAGTATTCAAGGAGCACAAACTATATATTTTGCTTTTATTTAAATTTTTTCCCTAATGATAGAAATAATACACATTCAGGGGCGCTTGGGTGGCTCAGTCAGTTAAGCGTCTGCCGTTGGCTCAGGTCATGATCCTGGGCCCTGGGATGGAGCCCCGCATTGGGCTCCCTGCTCAGCAGGGAGCCTGCTTCTCCCTCTCCCTCTGCCTGCCCCTCCCCCCAGCTTGTGCTTGCTCTCTTTCAAATAAATAAATAAATAATCTTAAAAAAAAAAGAAAGAATACATGTTCACTACAAAAATATGACAGATTGAAAGTCATAAATAAATTAATTAAGATGTCCCACAATTTAAAAATGAAAAATGCTATTGATATTTTGGTATATGTCTTTTCATTTTTTTCTATGTGTAAATAGTTTTGAATACAATTTGGGTCATACTCCATTTTTATTTGGTGAGTTGACCTTTACATATGGCATATTATGAACTTCTCCCCAATCAAAGCTAAGATTTTCTTGGCTGCATATTATTCTATTATGTGGCTACATCATAATCTAGTTCATCATTTCATTATTACGTTGACTATTTAAGTTATTTTTAATTTTTCACTAATATAAATAATGGCACATAAATTTTTTCACTCATCAGTCTTTCTGTGCATCTTTGTGTATTTTACATAAATTCTTAGAATTGGTATCATTGGGTCAAAGCATTCTAGTGTTTTCAATCATATTGCCAAATTCTCCTGCAGAAAGGCTATACTAGCAAATACCCACCTGAAGCTGAAATTCTGCTAGCAATGGCCTCTCCCTTTGATTTCCTCAAAGTCTATTTTACCTGTCCAACCCACAGCTTTTTCATATGAGACTAATACTAATTCACCCTAAAGGTCAGCTATAGTGACTAGGAAAGAACTTCTAATTATAGGCTGCCATTCCTCAGCCTTGTACAGTGCAAGTTGAAAAGATGCCATCACTTCCAGAACCTTCTTGCAACCATATTACATTAGTATGTTTTTGCATTTTTCAAACCCATGTTAGTCCAAATTATTACTGGACAGTAAAGAATCTCAAATGACTAAAACTGAGGCGAAAAGAGAGAGGAAAAAATGATTTCCTAATGTTAAGCATCTTAGAATCCTCATGGAAAGGACTTTATTCATCAGTGCTTCACAAACTTTAATGTACTTATGAAATATCTTTCTTTTTAACTGAGGTGTAGTTGATATACATTACATTAGTTCCTGGTGTACAACATAATGATTCAATGTTTGTACATATTGTGAAATGACCACCCCAGTAAGTTTTGTTATCATCCGTCACCATAGGTAGAGAATTTTTTCTTGTGATGAGAACTTTTAAGATCTACTCTCCTAACAACTTTCAAATATGCAACATAGTATTATGACTATAGTTACCAGGCTGTACATTATATCTGCATGATTTACTTATTTTATAACTGGAAGTTTGTATCTTTTCACCCATTTCGCCAACTCCCTCCCCCCATCTCTGCCAATTTGCTCTATCTATGAGCTTGGTTTGTTTGTCTGTCTCTAAAGATTCTACATATGAATGAGATTATAAAGTATTTGTCTTTCTTTGACTTATTTCACTTAGCATAAGGCCCTCAGGTTCCATTCATGTTGTTGCAAATGGCAAGATCTCACGCTTTTTTTATGGCTGAATAATATTCCTTTGTGTATATATACCACACCTTTATCCATTCATCTACTGATGGATACTTAGGTTGTTTCCATATCTTGGTTATTATAAATAATCCTTCAATAAACATGGAGGTGCAAATATCTTTTTGAGTTAGTGTTTTTATTTTCTTCCAATAAATACCCAGAAGTAGAATTGCTTACAGTTCTATTTTTAATTTTTTTAGGAACCTCCATACTGTTTTACATTGTGGCTGCACCAATTTACATTCCCACTGACAGCACACAAGTGTTTCCTTTTCTCCACATCCTCGCCAACACTTATTATTTCTTGTCTTTTTGATAGTAGTCATTCTAACAGATGTGAGGTAATTTCTTATTGTGGTTTTGATTTGCATTTCCCTGATGATTAGTGATGTTGAACACATTTTCATGTATCTGTTGGCCATTTGTACATCTTCTGTGGAAAAATGCGCAGTCAGATCTGCAGCCCATTTTCCAATCAGATAGTTTGGAGTTTTTTTGCTATTGAGTTGTATGATTTCTTTATGTATTTTGTATATTAACCCCTTATCAGATATATGATTTGCAAATATCTTCTACTATTCAGTAAGTTGCCTTTTCATTCTGTTGATGATTTCCTAGGTATCTTTTCTTAAATTTTTATATTTGCAATCTTTTCTTTTATTTTTTTAAGATTTTATTTTTTTAAGTAATCTCTACACTCAATGTGGGGTTTGAACTCATGACCCCGAGATCAAGAGTCGTATGCTCTTCTGACTGAGCCAGCCAGGCACCCCTTCTAGGTATCTTTTTAAAATATTTTAAAAACAGATTCTATTTTGTAGGTTGAGGGGCAAGGACTACAATTCTGAATGTGTAACAAACTCCATGGACCACACTGAGTAGCAGTTATTTGACTACTAAGAAAAATTTGGGGCACCTGGGTGGCTCAGTTGGTTAAGCGATTGACTCTTGGTTTCAGCTCAGGTCATGATCTCAGGGTCCTGGGATTGAGCCTCATGTTGGGCTTGGCACTCAGCGTGGCGTCTGCTTGAGATTCTTTTCCTTTCCCTCTCCTTCCCCGCTGCTACTCCTCTCCATTCACTCTCTCTCTCTTAAATAAATACAATCTTAAGAAAAAAAAAAGAAAGAAAGATAACACGTTTGGGTATCAATTATTTAGGCTTATAAT
Organism: Halichoerus grypus; assembly: GCF_964656455.1. NCBI lineage: Eukaryota > Metazoa > Chordata > Mammalia > Carnivora > Phocidae > Halichoerus > Halichoerus grypus. The sequence goes on from NC_135712.1 coordinate 85,397,736, forward strand.
AAACACATGACAAATGGCTAAGGTTGTTATTTTCACTGATATTATTCATGTGTGCATTAATTCTTTTCCTCTCCTGCAGAAGCAATGGCAAATTTATTTCAGGAAATTGTCTTTTACAGGTATGCCTGGGTGGCTTAGTTGGTTAAGCAACTGCCTTCGGCTCAGGTCATGATCCCAGTGTCCTGGGATCGAGTCCCCCATCAGGCTCCTTGCTCAGTGGGGAATCTTCTTCTCCCTCTGCCTGCCACTCCCCCTGCTTGTGCTCTCTCTCTGACAAATAAATAAATAAAATATTTATTTATTTATTTTTAATATTTTATTTATTTATTTGACAGAGAGAGACACAGCGAGAGAGGGAACACAATCAGGGGGGTGGCAGAGGGAGAAGCAGGCTTCCCGCCGAGCAGGGATCCCAATGTGGGGCTCGATGTGGGGCTTGATGTGGGGCTTGATGTGGGGCTCGATGTGGGGCTCGATGTGGGGCTTGATCCCAGGACTCTGGGATCATGACCTGAGCCAAAGGCAGATGCTTAACAACTGAGCCACCCAGGCGCCCCTGAATAACACTGTTTCTTTTCAATGTCTTATCTCTGAAAGACAGTACAGGATGAACAGATTCAGAGAGAAGTGAGTTTGACTTCTAATTGATTTCCAGGGGCTTTGTTGCTTTAAATGATTACAATGAATGTACTATCCACTAATAAAACTCTTAAAGAAATTGAAAATAAAGGCTCCTGGGTGGCTCAGTCGGTTAAGCGTCTGCCTTTGGCTCAGGTCATGATCTCAGGGTCCTGGGATCGAGCCCCACATCGGGCTCCCTGCTCAGTGAGGAGTCAGCTTCTCCCTCTCCCTCTGCTGCATCCCCTGCTTGTGTTCTCTCGCTTGCGCGCTTGCTCTCTCAAATAAATGAATAAAATCTTAAAAAAAAAAGAAATAAAAAAATCCCTATTCTTCTGCTCTTTTCTCAGTTAATCACTTTTAACTCATCATTTTCCTGCAAACTTTAGACTTTCATAAAAAGCTCTCTATCTCTTTTCATTCATTGGCTCTCTTTATTCCATTCCATCTTGATCACTTTTTTCGGTATATACAAGTGGGATTGGGTTAGGTAGAAGGAATCTTCTTTTTACTTACAATAACTCAATGCAGAAGAGAGGGGAAATGAATCAATTACTTTTACATAGATTTAAAAAAAAAGCTCAGAAAGATAGATTACTTGTCCAAAGTCACACAGCTCATAAGTGAGAGGCACTATCCGAACTTTGAGTTTTCTAGCCTCATGCATAGCTCGTGTTCTTTCAAGCATGCCATGCTTACTCTCAAATCAGAGAGATAAGGGAAGCTCACAGATTATTATAATTTAAGCCAAAGTGAGTAGTAGTGATGTAAGTACACAAGAGTGGTATAAACCAGGTGCTAAAAAGATCAGAAACAAGGAAAGATTTTTTTTCGATTGGTAGGATCAAGCGTGGCTCTGTGGATGGGTCTCTGTGTGAGGTGAGGCACTCCAGTTGATGAGAAAGCACGAGAAAAATGGGAAATCCCAGAACCTCTTCTCAGAAGTGGGAAGAGGAGAGTTTCAATGGAAAATACCACGGAGATAAAGCTTGAAAGGACAGGTTTGGGCCAGATAATGGAAGGTTACACATACCAGGTGAGGCCGGAGTGTATAATTCAGTAAACAACCTGAAATTGTTGTAGATTCTTATCCAAGAAGTTACTTAAGCAGAGCTGAGCTTTAGGAAAATAAATTTAGTAGTATATTGGATGAATTGGATATATTGGGATGGATTGGAGTCAGAAAGCTCTGTTTGGTGCCATGAAGGATGCAAAGATGGTTCAGACTTGGTTTATATCTTTAAGACTCTTCTTACACAATCACTTTTTACACAGTTACACAAATAGCTTCAATAAGAGGCAGAATTTAATAACTGTCATTGAAATGTACAAAGTGCCATGGTAGTTGTAGGTTGAGGAAGAAGATCTGGAAAGCTATTACGTTTTTAGTTGGTCTAGGATAGATTTTTTTGACAATCATTGTCAATGAGGTTAAAAAAAACAACAACCCAAAAAACGAGATCTGATTTCATGGAAAACATTTCAACTGGGGGCATTTAAACTTCCTTGACATTTATATTTCAGCTCACATGTGGACCCAAACAATTAGCACACGATCCCCAAACCAAGCAATTTCTTCCAAATACTAATACTCAAAAGTCATTTTTAAAAATTATGTATTATTTAGGTATGCAAAAAGGCAAAGTTAAGAGTTTGGTTTTTAATATAAAAGAAAAAAGAAAAAATCTACAGTAAGTTTTATTTTTAGAGCTACTGCTTTATCAACTAAACCAAGATGAAACAGTTACTCATTAGATGACAAAGTTCTTTTTTTCTCCTTAAATTCATTTCTGAGCTAATATAAATCTGACTCATTGTCACCAAAGAAGAGGAACCTTCTTGCAGAGACGTGTGCAGCTGCCCCACAGTCAGTCTCTACCAAAAATATACTTACCTTCGAGCAAAGCTAATAATGTAAAGTCTAGTTAATTGAATTCTGGGTTTGATTGTAACTAAGTCAGATTTTTTGAAAAATTAATAAGTTGGACTAGAATTTTCTTTGAAAAAATGAGACTTAAAAAATGAGGCAATCAATCACGTTACTTGAGAAGATGCAAGTTCCAAAACATGGACTCATTTGCAACGAGAAAGTCCATGAAATTCTCAGAAAGCAAGATGGAGCAGTATAAATACTATATCCATAATGAGCAATAATGCCACTTTGCAGAAAAGGTAGGATTAATGTCGTTCTTATTCAAAGCTTTTAAGCTAGGAAATCTATCTGACAGAAGGGATAAGAGCTCAAGTTTATTTCAGTTAAAGCAAAACAGGAAGAGCAGTAAGGAGCTAATCCTGATAAGGGAGGGCCAAAAAGGAGTAGCGAAGAAGTTGATGTTCCCAAATCAAAAGAATTTGTGAAGTCTCTGGGGTTTGGGTAAGTGTTGGGCCAAGTTGGATGAGGGTGGAATGGTTAAATTCTCCACCTGCCAGGTTTTTATTTATGTGCTACAACTGAAGAGAGAGAAAAACTTCTGAGGCATTCATTAGCAGGAGGTTTTGCCCTGATTTATTTAGAAGGAAATAGAATATTCAAAATGAAACCTAAGTGAAAGCAGTTGTGTTACTGCTTGGAGGGTAGGCTCCTAAAAGCAGGGACAGGAACATACCCAAGTATTAAGCCAGAAAGTCCTGGCTCCATATGTCAGCCCTGCCATTTACTGGATGTTTGGATATAGGAGGGTCTCAGGGGCTAGGATATTGCAGAAGGAGGGGCATGGTTAGAAGCTTCATTTGCATAACATCTGCATAAACCGTTTGTTTTAGATTGCACAGTTTCTGGGGTAGCTTTAAGGGCTGTTGGAGATGGGGTTGAAGGAGGGATAAGAAGTCTGCCCAACCCCTCAGGACCTTCGGCAAGATTCTACTCTCTCTGAGCCTCCTTTGCACAATGAGAATAACAATACTTCCTCATAAATCAGTCGTCCATGGTCAATGAAGTAAATAATGTGAAATGCAGGCTCCGGAATACTCAATAAATGTATATAAACCTAAAAGATATCAAAGGGGGAATACTGTATTATGATATCTGTTCCAAAGACAATTGTTTCTATTAGGAAAAGTCTTCACCCTGCCTTGTTCCTAAAGCATTTTAGACATTTATTTTCAATACTTTGTTCCAGTTGTTGATTTTTTTCCCCCTGAAAGTTACTTTAAAGAGGAGAAAAGCAGTTTCGCTTAAACCATCAATACCCTGCTAATATTCTGGCTCAAATCAAAGGGCTGGGCTTTCCCACAGAGCACTTAAAAACAGGTGATGATATCACACCCATTACTGCACTCAGCACAGGCTATGAGAACAGAAGCTGGCTCCTGCCCAGTAGTTTTCTCCCATGCTTGGTCCCTGAGGAGGGTGAATTGCTCCAGAAGCCCTTATTATCCGCTGCCATTTGGATGGCAAAGTGTTAGAGCAGCCCTCTTGCCCCTCCCCACATCACCTGACGAACCAAAATGACAGCAAAGAGACATGTAAGCTGCGAGGGTAGCTTAGTGCTCATATGTGACCTCAGAGTGAAGGAAAAGTGGAAGAAGTGTTCTAAGCCCTAGAACTTGGGCCTTACTTCCACCCCAGCTTGACCACCTCACTGGTCAGGAGAAGACTCCAGCTCCTAGAAGGATTCATGTCCAATCAAGCATTTGGTTAGCCTGATTCTATCCATTCCTAAATAGCTATGAAGATATCTTTTATTTTTTCTTAATTTATTTTTATTTAAATAAAATTCAATTAATTAACATATAGGGTATTCTTAATTTCAGAGGTAGAGGTCAGTGATTCATCAGTTGCATTTAACACCCAGTGCTCATTACATCATGTGCCCTCCTCAATGCCCATCCCCAGATTACCCCTTCCCCCCTCCCCACCTCCCCTCCAGCAACCCTCAGTTTGTTTCTTATGGTTAAGAGTCTCTTATGGTTTGTCTCCCTCTCTGATTTCGTCTTGTTTTATTTTTCCTCCCTTCCCCTATGGTCCTCTGTTTTGTTTCCTAAATTCCACATATGAGTGAGATCATATGATAATTGTCTTTCTCTGATTGACTTATTTTGCTTAGCATAATTCCTTCTAGTTCCATCCACATCATTACAAATGGCAAGATTTCACTATTTTTTTTAAATGATTAGGAAGTGATGAGTTTTTGTTTTTTTTTTTTTAGTTTTTTGGTTTTTTAAGATTTTATTTATTTATTTGAGAGACAGAGAATGAGAGACAGAGAGCATGACAGGGAGGAGTGTCAGAGGGAGAAGCAGACTCCCAGCTGAGCAGGGAGCCCAATGTGGGACTCGATCCTGGGACTCCAGGATCATGACCTGAGCCTAAGGCAGTCGCGTAACCAACTGAGCCACCCAGGCCCCCAAGATTTCATTATTTTTGAAGGCTGAGTAATATTCCATTGTAGATATAAATACCACATCTTCTTTATCCATTTATCTGTCGATGGACATCTGGGCTCTTTCCATAGTTTGGCTATTGTGGACATTGCTGCTATAAACATTGGGGTGCACGTACCCCTTCGGATCACTACATTTGTATCTTTGGGGTAAATACCCCGTAGTGCAATTGCTGGGTTGTAGGATAGCTCTATTTTCAACTTTTTTGAGGAACCTCCATCCTGTTTTCCAGAGTGGCTGCACCAGCTTGCATTCCCACCAACAGTGTAGAAAGGTTCCCCTTTCTCCACCAACATCTCCTTGCCAACATCTGTTGTTTCCTGACTTGTTAATTTTAGCCATTCTGACTGGTGTGAGGTGGTATCTCAATGAGGTTTTGATTTGTATTTCCCTGATGCCGAGCTATGTTGAGCACTTTTTCATGTGTCTGTTGGCCATTTGGATGTCTTCTTTGCAAAAATGTCTATTCATGTCTTCTGCCCATTTCTTGATTGGATTATTTGTTCTTTGGGTGTTGAGTTGGTAAGTTCTTTATAGATTTTGGATACTAGCCCTTTATCTGATATGTCATTTGCAAATATCTTCTCCCATTCTGTTGGTTATCTTTTGGTTTTGTTGATTGTTTCCTTTGCTGGAAATGCAATTGATTTCTGTGCATTGATTTTATATCCTTCCACTTTGCTGAATTCCTATATGAGTTCTAGCAATTTTGGGGTGGAGTCTTTTGGGTTTTTCACATAGAGTATCATGTCATCTCCAAACAGTGAGAGTTTGAATTCTTTTTTGCCAATTCAGATGCCTTTTATTTCTTTTTGTTTGTTTTTAAAGATATTTATTTATTTATTTAATTGACAGAGAGAGAGAGAGAGAGAGTGTGAGAGGGAACACAAGCAGGGCGAGTGGGAGAGGGAGAAGCAGGCTTCCCGCCGAGCAGGGAGCCCGATGCAGGGCTCAATCCCAGGACCCCAGGATCATGACCTGAGCCAAAGGCAGTCGCCCAACCAACTGAGCCACCCAGGCACCCTTTTATTTCTTTTTGTTGTCTAATTGCTGAGGGTAGGACTTCTAGTACTATGTTGAATAGCAGTGGTAATAGTGGACATCCCCGCTGAAGATAGCTTTTCATCTGAAAACTCATTAAATACTTACAAATGAATGAATGATGCTCCCAGTGACTTCGTCTCTCATTCATTCATTCATTCATTGATCAAACATTAATGGGTCCCCTCTATGTGCGGGTGCTGTGCTAACATTATGGATATAGTGATAAGATAGGAGTCCTCCAGGAATGAGATTTTGGCATAAAATAGTCATGCAATTGCAAACTTCTAGATCATACAAAAGAATATATTATGCTCTAGATGCTGTAATTATGAGCATAATAATTGTACAAGGAGGAAGGTATGTAAATGTAACTCGAATACATCATACACTTGACCTGAACTGAATTTGCTATCATTAACAATTTCACTTGATTTCTTTAGAATTTATATGGGCTCGTGGAAACATGATTTGAATATTCTGGTCTACTTAGAGAAGATGGCTAAGGAAGTTGGAACTCATAACTCCATTTTAAGCAGAGCAAGTTCAAAGTCATTCCCTTAATCTTAGAGGTTTGTTCTAAAGAACAGGTTCATTAATGTTTGTCATTAGTGATGTTTCTACCACCAAATAAAAATGTTTAGAGCAGTAATTGATTTACATAGCTCCTTTTTTTTTTTTACCTCCTAAGCAAAGTCTGAAGTCCAGACAAAATGACTTGGTATTAGACAAAAGCAACTGTTTCCAACAGAAAATTATTAATGTTATTAAATTATTCTTTCTCAGCTTCCAGTGCTAAAGGGAAATGACATATTGTTGACAGCTATCAGAACTCTTCATGCTTTATTGGAAAGTTCCTTGAAAAATTACCATATCATTAGACTCAAATCTCAAAAATGTTTCAAAAATCTGAGAACTTCTAAGACAGACATAATATCAGGGCGCCTGGGTGGCTCAGTCGTTAAGCGTCTGCCTTTGGCTCAGGTCATGATCCCAGGGTCCTGGGATCGAGCCCCGCATCAGGCTCCCTGCTTGGCGAGAAGTCTGCTTCTCCCTCTCCCACTCCCCCTGCTTGTGTTCCCTCTCTCGCTGTGTCTCTCTCTGTCAAATAAATAAATAAAATCTTTAAAAAAAAAATAAGACAGACATAATATCATTACTATATATTCACTCTTTGCCTTCTAGTGTTCAGACATCGGTTAAAGGGGGAATGAGTTTGGGGAAGGAAATGTCCTAAGGCGAATGCAGCGTCAGGAAGAGAGATTAACCCCCTATCTCAGTTTCTCTCCCCTCTCCAAGGGAGGGGTGTCTAATAGAACCGCTTGGAAAGTTGTTGGTCTCTACAAGCAAAGGAGAACCATTCCCCAGTTGGATACCTGCTCAGTCCTAGATTTGCTGGCCTGTCCAGGAGGGTCCTCCAAGAGCCTGGGAGAGTGTCTGAGAGAGATTGCATAGCATTGCATAGTGGTATTCCAGGCACAAAAGGGCCAGGACAGTCCCTTTATAATTCTTGGTCTTGAAATATACAGAAGGAAGAATGGAAGAGCCAGTTTTGGGAACAGCATTGAGAAAGATAAAAAAGCAAAGAACCAGTCTCTGAAGAGCAAAAGGACTGAGTGGAGTGAAAAATAGAGCAAAGTAGTAAAAGATGGGCCTGGAGAGGTAGGTTGAAGCCAGATTAAGTAAAGCCTTGCATGCCAGGGCAAGGAAGATATATTCAATTCAGTAAATAATTGGAAACCACTGTACGTTCTTTGAGCCAAAAAGGGATCCAATCAGTGCTGTGTTTCAGGAAAATTAACTTGACAGAAATGCATGGAATGGATCTGGGCAGGAAAAGGCAGGAGATAACATGCAGGTGCAATGCTGAAGAAGACTCCAAAAGAAAGCACTGTTATGAGATACCACTACGCACTTACTTGAGTGGCAAAATTTTTAAAAATACAAAACTGACAATATCAAGTGCTAGCAAGGACTCAAGAGCATCTGGAACTCCCATACATTGCTGGTGAGATTGAAAAATGAACCATCCATTCGGGAAAATGATGTTGCAATTTCTCATAAGGTTACTTACCATATAACCCAACAATCCCACTCATGGTTATCTACCCTAGAGAAATGAAAACATATGTTAATATAAAAGCCTGTACATGAGTGTTTATAGAAACTATTCGTAATTATGAATTATGAATCCCCAGACTGGAAAGCATCCCAAATATCCTTGAGTAGGTGAATGAATAAACAAACCATCAATTTTCATACCATGGAATGCTACTCAGCAACAAAGAGGAACAAGACATTATGATGAATGAAAGAAGTCAGTGTCAAAAGTTTTCACATGGTATGATTCCACTTACATAATATTCTTGAAAAAACAAAACTATAGACATGGAGGACAGATCAGTGATTGTTAGGGGAGTTAGGGGAGGGAGGTGAGCTAGTAACAACAACAACAACAACAATAACAACAACAATAATGGGATAGCATGAGGAAGTTCTTTGGGGGTGATGAAACTATTTTGTATACTCATTGTAGAGGTGGTTACATGAATCTGTACTAGTGTTTAAGATCATAGAACCATAAAAAAAATCATAGAACCATATACGAAGAGAAAGGTCAAATTTACAGTATGTTAATTTTAAAAATTAAAATTAAAAAAAGCGGGGTGCCTGGGTGGCTCAGTCGTTAAGCGTCTGCCTTCGGCTCAGGTCATGATCCCAGAGTCCTGGGATTGAGCCCCACATTGGGCTCCCCGCTCCGCAGAAAGCCTGCTTCTCCCTCTCCCACTCCCCCTGCTGTGTTCCTCTCTCGCTGTCTCGCTCTCTGTCAAAAAATAAATAAAAAAAAAATTTAAAAAAATTAAATTAAATTAAATTAAAAAAAGAAAGCAAAGCCAAACAAACAAATTAGCAAGGAAAGCAAGATATTTTCCCTTGTTTGAAATATCTATTGGGTAGAGCACATTAGCATAAATAAGCAAAGTCAATGCCAAATGGGAGGAAGGAATGGAAAAACAGATTCTTAGATTGTGTTAATCTATGAGAGATTAACCCAGGGTTAGCGAATACTCTTGTTTGTGGCAGCCTGTATTTCTAAAAATGGCTGCAACATTATGTGTCAGCCTATCTTGCTACTCCTCCATCAAGAGGTCTGTGTCCGTACCACTTGAATTTGAGATTGCATACACCAAGAGAGTATGGGGAAAGCGGCAGTACGTGCTTCCTGAGGCTGTCATAAAAATGCTATGTGCTTCCTCCTTGTTCCCTTAGAACACTTGCTCTCAGAACCTAGTTAGTGTATCGTGAGGACTTCCATACAGTAGCCCATGGAAAGGTTTATGTGAAGAGGAACGGAGGTCTTTGTCCACACAGCCCTGGCTCATCTTCCAACCAACAGCCAGCACCAACTTGCCAACCACATAAAAGCCACCTTGAAAGGAAACTCAAACTAGGTGAACTGCCTAGAGCAAAGAGTTTGTCAGCCAGGTCCTGGCTAAGTTGGCTACTCATGAGCAAAGTAAATGATTGTTGTTGTTCTAATCTACTAAGTTTTGGGGTGGGTTTTTGCACAGCAATAGGTAGCTAATAGAATGTTTTAACTCCTTAGCACCAACAGATGAGACCTTCCTGGCATTCCTGGGATGGGATGAGTTTAGAGCAAAAGAACACATGACTGAGCAGTGAGGTGATACATTGGGCAGAGGACTAAGTGCTAGCATCAGTGCTAGTCGCCTGTCCTGTCGGATCCAGCACTCTTATTTTATATTTGAATAAGAGACAGGGTGCAGTTGTGATCTGCTCAAGATCACACAGATATTTTGTATCAGAGCCAAAACTCCGAATCAAGTCTTCTGACGTGAAGTTTAGTGTTCTTTTCACCCTGCCTGTCCCTTTCCAGTAACAGATTCCAGAGACCTGAACCACAGGATCTGGGGCAATAAATATATGCCGGGTGCTTCTTACCCCTCTCATGCCTGTGACAGACATCATTAGTTAAGTACAGCGTTTTCCTAAGGTCACTGATGAGCATGGAGATTGTAGACCCAAATTGCCACTAGAGAACCTGAGAAGAAAGATGCAAGAGCTATAACTGATTTATATCAGGAGTGTCAGAAGAACACAGCAAAGGCAATCTCAAAACATAAGCTGTAAAATGATCTAATATGGAAGTGCATCGTGCATGAGAAAAAGGAAAGTATTTAGACATAACCACTTGGGATCAAGGATGTCTGAAATGACACATAAGCTTCTTACAGAATTGACTTAAGGAATCACTTTCCACATCCTTGAGGAAATATGTTGTAGATGCTATTAGACAATTTCCATTTCATATTTTAAAACTTATTTTGTGGGGTGTCTGGGTGGCTCAGTCAGTTGAGCATCCAACTCTTGATTTCGGCTCAGGTCATCATCTCAGGGTTGTGGGATCCAGCCCCACGACAGACTCCATGCTCAGCAGGGAGTCGGCTTGGGATTCTCTCTCTTCCTTCTTCCCTGCCCCCAACTCTAAAATAAATAAATAATCTTTTAAAAAGAACTTATTTTGTTGTTGGAAGAAAACCTGTTACTTTAGTTCTACAGAGTATATTGTATACATATAAAATTTGGCCTCATCCTGAATACAATAGAATTGGAATGCATACAACACATTCAACAGAGCAGTACTGGTGTCTTGTATACTTTGAGGGTTCTGTTCTTCATAATGCACTTGTCATTGAGAGCAAAGCAGGCTCAGAAAAAAATATATGATTTCTAGGGTATAATTTAAAAGCGGAGGTTATAAAGCCAGGGCACTGTGAATTTTAGTGTAGCTCCCTGAGATCCAGATTCTCAGATTCACTCAACATAGGACCAAGAGCAGAGCTTCTCCCAACTTGATCGTAGGAGTACAAAACACCCTGCAGAAGCAACCACAAGCAAACTCCCAGAAAAATAATGATCACTCTCTCCCTTTCTATGATTCTGAGTAGGGCATGGGGGTAGGGTTAGCTATGAAAGTTATCTGAGTAAACCAAAGTGGCCAAGTTCCTTCATTAATCCATTTGTTCACTGAGTACCTACTATGTGCAAGGTCTTCTGTTAAACACTACTTGGAACACAAGGATGAAACAGGAGTTTTATCTTCAAAGGTTCTTTAGCCCAGACCCCATCCTCCTCTTTTAAAAGAGTAAGATTTGAGAACAAGAGCCTAATGAGTTAGAAATCTGAGTATCAGCCGATGGCACCCAAACACAAGAACACCGGGTTTAAGCATTAGAAGCAGGATACATCACTACAATTGTCTACACAAATCAGCAGGCTTCAAAAATATTAACACAACACTTTCTCTCTTTTTCTCTTTCTTTCTTTCCCTCTCTCTCGTTTTCTTCTGACATGGATTACATTATCATTTGCAATACTACTAATTGCTGGATCACTTAGATGCATTACTGTGCTCTTAGGAAATTATTCCTGGTAATGAAATTCTTTTCATCAGTTCCACTTTCAGATTTGCAATACAGGCTTGTCCTTTAACAAGTTAAGTGTTCTTTTCAGAAAAATATGCAGCAGATGTGGCAAAACAGAAACATAATATTCTTGGAAGTGGGCTAGTTTGGATAACAATTAAACTTTCGTATTTGGACTTTATTCTTCTAGTAATTTCTCTGTCCGCATCCAGATTTTCACAAAGGTCGAAGTCATCATTTTGTGTAATTTATTCTCAAATCCTCAAACAAAGGTCAGTAAAATTCTTGTTATATCTTCTCAGATTTTTGTAGTAAGGAGCTGTTGATTTATATTTCCCCCATTCTTTTCTGGAATAGAATATTTCAGTAATTTCCACCAGGTTTTCCTAAATACCAGCAACTTGTTTTTCAATGAATAAACTTAACCAGATTACCTCTCAAAGGCCTATAATATCTGTTAAGTTCCAGGGCACAAGAACAAGACAGAAAATATCTTTCTTATCTGTAAAATGGGGATAAAGTACACATTGTAAGGTCAGTATGAGAACTAAGCACAGTACAAGAAAGCAGAGAGCCAGGTGTATAATAGGAATTCTCTAAATAATAATTTCCCTTTGCTTCCTTTTTAAAATGACAGTACTAAAGCTCAGGATTTAATCATTAAAGCAAACAGTGACAGATGCAAACCATTCAAGTCTCAATCAACTTTTCGACACTTTGGTATGTAGAATATTTGACATTTCTCCTTCCTTCTTCATGGAAAAAGCACCCCACATCAGGGAAAATTAAAAATTTTGGGGAAAAACACCTATAATTTCATCATCCTAGCACTACAACAGTTTCCATTTTTATCATGGTCTGGCTTTTATACAAAACGGCCACATTTTCTGCACAGTCGCAATGAGACTGTGCTTCGCATGGCATCATCTCCTTTAAGGTACTAAGAGATTTATTCCAGGTGATAGTGGGAAGCTGCCGACGAGGAAGGAATGCAAAGCTGCGGAGGTGTTAAAGTTCTCTCACATTGTTCAAACCTTTCTCCAGCACAGAAACTCCACAAAGAACTCCTCGGCAGTATTCGTTACCCAGGGCGGTTTCTTTAAATTGTTTGACGTCAGAGAAGGAATGCTATAGCAACAGACTGTCAAACTGGAATTAACTCAGAAGAAGGATGGGGGTGGGGAGAGGAAAACTGCTCCCGGGCGGTACTGACTTCAGAGGAAGCAAATTGGGTAGTTGCATTCATTTTATGACATTTTAAACATAAAACACCCGGAGAAATGTGAAAGAAAAAGTCGGTTGAGATGCATATGATGTTTAACTCATGCAGAGATGAGCGACTTGCCAGGGTTATCGGAAAGGCCTCGTTTCATCAGTAACAATAACTTCCAAGGATTGGTCATGTATTTAGAGGCAGGCTCTGTGCAAACCGTATCTCATTTAATATTTTAGCACCTTTATGAGGCAGGTTATCATCCCTATTTTGCCCATGACCGAGCTGAGTCCCTGAGACGTACACGGTCACCCGACCAGCGATGGTAGAGCCGGGATTCCAACGCAATTTAGTGTGACTCTGGGCTCCAGTTTACTTTCTTAAACATAAATTCCAGACTGTTAAACCTAAACGGGACCTTGGGGTCCTCTACGTCAGCCCCCCATCCTGCCCACGAGCAAACTGAGGCTTCTGCGGTGCCAGGAAGGAAATCGGCCACACCACTTGGGCGCAACTCAGAAGTGTGCTCCGGCGTCCAGGCGCCACAAGGACAAGAAAACGAAACTGCCTGGGAATTAATGTTTTTCTTCTTTTTCTAGCAGGAAACGAGAGAGAAAATAGGAAGCAGAAGCTGCGCGGTGCGCCCGCTGCCTTCGCCCCCCGGCCCCCGCCCCGGCGACGCGCGCTCCAGGGTGCGCGCGTGCCCGCGGCGCGTCCCCAGCGGGCCCGCGCGCCTCGTGCCTCGCGCCTCGCGCCTCGAGCCACGTCCCCGCCCCGGGCCTGGCGCGCCGCGGAGTTGGCTGCTGGGCGGCGCGGGCCTGGGTGTGGCCGGCGGATCTCCGCGGCGCTAGTCTCGGCGGTGCGCTGTGCTCTGCACGCCGGCTCCGCGCTCGAGGGGCTGCTGAGCTCCCCGCGGACTCAGGCAGCGGCTGGTCGACGCGGATCCGAGCTCCCTCCAGGTAGGCGGCGATCGCACGCGCCGCGGCTCGTCGGAGCGCCCCGCTGGGGGATCCCGGGCTTCCCGCAGGGGGCGTGGGGCGCCTCGGGGCCGCCCCGGCGGAACCCCGCCCGGTGGTGGCGTGGGGCTAGCCGGGTCGGGCGCCCTGGGCGGCGGAGCCTGCCCGGCAGGGACGGGACGGGCGCGCCTTGGTCGCGCTGTGCTCCCGCGCGGGGGCCAGCCCCTTGGCCGCCGCCTCGGGCACTTCCTGGGCGGCTCGGACTGCTCGCTCTGGGAGGCGAGGGGGCGGCCTGGAGTCCCTCGGCCTCCAGACCCCCAGGTCGGTCCCCTACGCCCCGAGGCCTCGCCGGGCGGCTCAGAGCGCGAGCTCGTGGCTGCCCTGAAAATAGCGGTTATTCGGGACTGCCCAGAAGGGTTATTGGGTAGCTCATAAAAGTTTTACGCTGAGTGCTAAAAATGAGACTAGTGGTTGCGTGTTAAATTTGTTTTGGAAATGATATGTCCAGTATTGGGGCGCGGGGTAATGGATTATGAATTCTTGTGAATTCTGCACATGATAAAATGTTTTCCTTTTCTCTCCACATTCTTTTTCTGCTTCAGAACACAAATGATTGCCTTCTACTTTGATATTTATTGCTATACGGTAAGGGAAGACTGAATTTCCAAAAGTTTAAGAACAGACTTTCATTTGTTTATAGAAGCGATGCTTTGTTATTTTGCATCTCGCTCTCTCTGTCTCTCTCTCTCTCTCTCTCTCGGTGTCTCTCTTCCCTTTTCTCCCATTCCTTCCCTTTCTCTTTTGGTAGAGGATGTGGATACATCTTTTTCTCTTTCGGCCACTGGCAGAATAGCTCGGCGTGTAGATTAGCACCCTGCTGGGAAGTTTTCTTAAGACATTTGAGATTTAATTGTTGATCACAACGCTTTATTATCATTCCTTCTTCGTGTTGCAAACTGAGATTGTGACCTTTGAGTACATCTTCTAGAACACAGAGCACACACTGCTTATTTAAGATGAAAGGGAAGTCTTTTCTAGTCGTGGAGGAAAAGGACGGTTTGGATACATAAAATTGTATGCTTTGAGTCTCTTTGCCATTGTACATTTTAAGACTCTAGTGTGGAGTTTTTGGGTTATTACCGACCCGCGGCTCTGAAAGTTTATTGTATATTTCAGTATTTGGCTAAAGATCATTTTAAGATTTTCCGTGTTGCATTTTGGTTTGTAGATGAATTTGAAACTGAAACAGAAGCTTTTAAAATACTGTTTTATTGAACGCGGTTAACTATCTTGTGTATACACATTTATTAAATTATAAAATTGGTTACCGTGGCTTGCAATACATTCAGATTCATCTCTGTGAGCCATAAGCATTGTTTAGGGGGTTATTCTGAGTCATTGGTCTTTGTTAACCTGTAGAATTGCTTCTTTTATTATTTTTTCCAGCTTTATTGAGATACAATTGACATACAACATGGTATAAGTTTAAAGTAAACAACGTGATGACTTTATATTCATATATATTGCAAAATGATGACCATAGTACGATTGGTTAACATATTCATCACTTGTGTGTGCCTCTGGCTGTGTTTAGCAACTTTCAAGTACAGAATACAGTGTTAACAGTAGTATCGGTGCTGTACCTTATATTCCCAGAGCGTACTCGCTTATAACTGGAAGTTTGTACCATTTGATCAACATCTCCCCAGAATTGTTTCTTTTAAGTCATTGGCGCTTTAGTATGGCGGCACATATTTTTACACTTTAAAAATAGATTCTGGGACATTTTGAAAATTGAGAATTGGAACAAAGTATCGGACATTTTTCTGCCCTTACCAAGTACTGCCTGAGATGGTGTGATTTCTCGAGTTTTTCAGGCATGTTACTAAAGTACACTTTGTTACTAGTTTCTTTACCTTGCTGGCTGGTTTAACCTGGGTTTGTTGTAGGGACTAATTATTAGACATTTGTTCTGGGCCAGGGGTGATGCTATACATTATTCTATTTACATCTCACATGAACTTGGCAAAAGAGGCATTCTCCAGTTCTACAGGTAAGGAACCTATGCCCCTGAAATCTAACATAACTTGCCTGTGGTCATGTAGCTGTTTAGTCACTCAACTGGGATTCAAGGCCAGACCTCTCTGAATCTGAAGTCCACGTTCTTTCCTCTGTGCCACATTGACTTCGTGCCAGGACATGAGGAATGACCCTCAGTTACTCGTTAGCATATTTGTAAATTTTCCAAGACATGCCAGAGATGTGGATTTGTTTTTCCAGCATGGTTGTTACTATCCGTCTGTGTTATTGTGCAGATCCTCATGTCAGCCATTCTCTCACCTCTCTGTTCCTGGTTCAATGTCTGGCTCACTCAAAGTTCGAGACCTCCCTCTTGCGAGGGCAGATTTTCTCCTGTTGACGTTAATAGGTAATGAAAACTTGATTATCCTTCCAAAATAATAACCCCATTTTAATGTGGGTTTTCTAGAGCCATAGATACAACTATTTTGGAAGGTTATAAACAGTATGACGGTGTCTTTTGAAATACGGGAACCCTCTGATATTCCTCAAATTAAACCAGAAGATATTTCTTTTAAAGATTTTATTTATTTATTTGTCAGGGAGAGAGAGCGCACAAGCAGGGGGAATGGCAGGTAGAGGGAGAGGGGGAAGCAGACTCCCTGCTGAGCAGGGAGGACAATTCGGGCTCGATCCCAGGACCCTGACCTGAGCCGAAGGCAAATGATTGAGCCACCCAGGCGCTCCTGTGTCTCCCATCTTAAAATTCTTTTCTTGACCTATTATTCTGCCCCATGTCTCTGGCTCCACATTGAGAAAGCTTTTTTTTTTTTTTAGAAAATGTAATTTTTTGAGAGAATAAAAATAAATACAGGAGAGGATAACCAGAAACTAATTAGTTACCTACAGGGGGTGGGTAGGAACTGAGTAGAAGGCATAATGGAGGGAACAGCACTGCTGTGATTTTATCTTTTTGTATAGTTTTGGAAACTTGTTTATGTTTTATATGTTCAAAAATAAAATTAACAAGTTTGAAAGAAAAATCCTGCAAAATTTAATACAAACAGGAACAAAGGAACCAACTATATTTCAACGGATAACATGAATTCTCTGAAGAGAAGAAAAATCCAAGTAAGTTTTTAATACACCACTTTGACTATCTACCTTTAATCTAGAGAGAGAAAGGACTGCAAAAAAAAAAAAAAATCTTGAGTCCTTTGTAGTAAACTGGTTTTTTATAGTGGTAGAGATATAGCAAGTCTTGGACTATTTTCTATGTATCATAGAAATGAGCAAATGAGTAAATTCGTAGATTTTTAAAAAAGATTTTATTTATTTTACAGAGAGAGCACAAGCAGGGCGAGCGGCAGGCAGAGGGAGAGGGAGAAGCAGGCTCCCCGCCGAGCAAGGAGCCCGATGGGGGGCTCGATCACAGGACCCTGAGATCATGACCCAAGCTGAAGCCAGACACTTAACCGACTGAGCCACCCAGGTGCCCCAAATTCATTGATATTTTTTGAGGTAGGGTTTTCACTGTGGGAGAAGGGAAATAAAGATACGAAATGGAAGAAGGCAGTGAAGCACTCTTTGGTGTTGGATTGGATTTAGAGTTACATATTTCCTAGCTCTGTGTCATGGAAAGGTCTAGAAGCAATGACACCCTAGTAGCAGTGAGCACAAGTAGTGCCCAGATCTAAATGGCTGATTCCAGGGCTGGGGCAGGGAAAGTAGAAGAGCCTAGAACACAAGGTTAGGAAGTATTCCCCCAAATGGTGGTAGCACATCAAAAGGACATAGGAACTAGCTTGAACAGCCAAATCTGGGAAAATTTGAGCCTGAAAATGAATAATGATAGTAACGGATTATAACCCATTGAATAAAATAAGAATCCACAAGTTTATAATAAATAAAGGAAAAGGAGAAAGCATTTTCAGTTGACTGCCAGTAAAAATGTAGAAAGTGCAATAGAATTAGAAGGGTGACTGGTTTACAACCATCATGGTCATGTTGATTCATGCGAGCATCACTAATAGAGAAAATTGGATGGGGGAAAGGGTACTAATACGGTTTCCAGTGGCCTCTCCAGAGATTAATGACCGAGGGGAAAAGGAATACTTCACAGTGCAGAAATCAGGCAGACACCATCTCAACCAAGTGATGAAAGTTAACATCACCAGTAGCAGGATAAACAGGTTCCTCTTGGGGCGCCTGGGTGACTCAGTTGGTTAAGTGTCTGCCTTCAGCTCAGGTTGTGATCCCAGGGTCCTGGGATCCAGCCCCGCATCAGGCAGGGATCCCTGCTCAGCCGGGAGCCTGCTTCTCCCTCTGCCTCTGTTGCTCCCCCTGCTTGTGCGCACGCTCTCTCTCTCTCTCTGACAAATAAATAAAATCTTAAAAACAACAACAAAACAGGTTCCTCTTGATGTGCTTGAACTGGGGACATCATTACTTTTCTGTGGTTTTTCTAAAATGCATGACCAAAATCTACATAGAAGAAACAATTGAGGGACCTTAATTGAGGGTCGTTCTACAGACTTTTCCAATATGCTAATGTCATGAAAGACAAAGGCAAAGGAAATGTTCTAGATTAAAGGAAGTTTGGGGCATTTGGGTGGCTCAGTCGGTTTAGCATCTGCCTTCAGCTCAGGTCATGATCCCAGGGTCCTGGGATTGAGTCCGGCCGGGTTCCCTGCTCAGCAGGGAATCTGCTTCTCCCTCTCCTCTACCCCTCCCCCCTGCTTGTACACATGCGCGCTCTCTCTCTCTTTTTCTCTCTCTTTCTCTCTAGTGTGTGCACTCTTTTGCTCAAATAAAATCTTTAAAAAAAAAAGGAAAGAATGCTAAAAAAAAAAATAAAGAAAGATAGTTTAAGAGACCTGACAAAGTGCAATGCATAATCCTAGATTGGATCTTGGATTGGAAAATCTAACTGACATCAGGACATTGGCAGAATTTGAATAAGTACTGAATATTAAATAATAGTATTGCAGGGCGCCTAGGTGGCTCAGTCGTTAAGCATCTGCCTTCGGCTCAGGTCGTGGTCCAAGGGTCCTGGGATCGAGCCTCGCATCGGGCTCCCTGCTCAAGGGGAGCTTGCTTCTCCCTCTCCCACTCCCCCTGCTTGTGTTCCTTCTCTCGCTGTGTCTCTCTCTGTCAAATAAATAAAATCTTTAAAAAAAATAGTATTGCGTCAATATTAAGTTCCCTGAATTTGGTTATTGTACTGTGGTTATATAAGACAATGCCCTTGTTCTTAGAAGATACACAGTGAGTTATTAGGAGTAAATGGTCAAAATATCTTCAGTTTACTCTCACAATGGACAAGCAATAATAATTATTACATATGAAGAGAGAATGATAAAGCAAACGTGGCAAATATTAATAATTAGTGAACCTAAGTGAAAGGTCTAAGAGTATTTATTCACCATACTACTTTTTTCAGCTTTGTTTGAAATTTTAAAAAATATTAAAAATAAAACTTCAAAAAATAATAAAGCTACTTTGTGTCCAAAAACAACAACAAAAAATCTTTGAAGGATTCCATGTAGGCTTTATCTACTCCTCAACTCCCCGTCTCCCCTCTTCTAAACCCACTCCAGAGTGGCTTTATCCTTCTTGTGCTGTGAAAAAAACCATTCTTCTCGAAGGTCACCAGTGACATCAGTCTTGCCACGTTAGATCTCTTGGCCACCTTTCACACGGGTAATGGAGAACTCCTTCTGGCTGAAGCAATTTTCCCTTGGCTTCTGGGACATGGACTCTGATTTTCATCCTGCTCCACTGGCGATAGCTTCTTACTCTCCTCAGAAAATGGTGTTATCATCCACCCAGTTGCTTAGGCTAACAATTCTAAGAATAATCTTTAATTCTCCTGTTTCACTCATCCTACATCTGTTCCCCCATTGGCAACTCTAATGGGTTCTAACTTATTATTATTTCTAATTTGGCTATTTTTTATTGTTTCTACTGCCACCACCCTTGTGTCAAACCACCATCTTCCTGGGCCTGGACTACAGCAGTAGCTCCTAACTGGTCTTTCAGCTTCCAATCTCAGGCAGCAGAACCCATTACTATGAGATAAAATCTGAAGTTTTTACTGTGGTCAGGAGGCCCACATGATTACATGGTTGGTCTCCTGCTCACCCCCTCTAATCTTTTCTGCTTTGCTCCTTCCCCTCCAGCCTCGCTATCGTCTCTGTTGTTGATTTAGCATGCCAGGTTAGTCTCTGCCTCAGGACCTTTGCATTTACTGTTTATTTTTCCTGGAATGCTCTTCTCCCATTTAAGGCATGACTCATTCTATCATTTCATTCAGGCTTTACAGATTAATTTATTTAAAAATAGCCTTCCTTGTTGCTGACTTGTTGCAGGTTTTTTTCTCCTGCATAGTACTTATCTCTACTTGAAATTGTTGTTTATTTATGTGCTTTATTATCTGTCTCCTAGACAGATATAGAATAAAGCTCCATGACAACAGAGCCTTTTGTTTGTTTTGTTTACTGCTGAATCCCTAGAGCCTGGAATGTGTCTGGCATGTGGTTGGAACTCAGATATTTGTTGAATGAATAAATGCATGAATTAATATATTCCAGCTTTTTTGCTGTGTTTTACCTAATACCGTTTCAAATGGAGAAGATTGTCTCAGAGAATCCTATAATGTAAAGTTTCTTGGTGATAACTGCTAAAGCTTCTCTGGAAGCTAACAAGTTGTTAATTTTGTTTCCCAGCTTCATCTTTCTTTTGTCTGCCCTCTGGTGGATGTAATCCTTATAAGCAGCCAGACGAGTACAGTAGGTCACTAGGAAGAAACAAAAAGGGAAAAATCTTGACCACAAACTGGATAATTAACTTTTAAATTACAAAGATTAAAAAATTTTAATTTTGGGGGCGCCTGGGTGGCTCAGTCGTTAAGCGTCTGCCTTCGGCTCAGGTCATGATCCCAGGGTCCTGGGATTGAGCCCCGCGTCGGGCTCTCCGCTCAGCGGAAAGCCTGCTTCTCCCTCTCCCACTCCCCCTGCTTGTGTTCCCTCTCTCGCTGTGTCTCTCTCTGTCAAATAAAAAAAAAAAAAAAAAAAAAATTTAATTTTTGGTAAGCGTCTAAATTAACCATATTAATATTGGAAAGAATGACAAGAAAAAGGACACTATTTAAAGAGCGATCTGGTTTAGGATGTAAAAAAAAACAACAACAAAAAACTAGCTCCAAAATGTTTTGACTATTTAAATAATTCCTGCTTAAGTATATTTCTTTCTTTTAAAATATTTTTTAAAGGGCGCCTGGGTGGCTCAGTTGGTTAAGTGACTGCCTTCGGTTCAGGTCATGATCCTGGAGTCCCAGGATCGAGTCCCGCATCGGGCTCCCTGCTCGGCGGGGAGTCTGCTTCTCCCTCTGACCCTCCCCCCTCTCATGCTCTCTCTCTCTCATTCTCTCTCTCAAATAAATAAATAAAGGGGCGCCTGGGTGGCTCAGTTGGTTAAGCGACTGCCTTCGGCTCAGGTCATGATCCTGGAGTCCCAGGATCGAGTCCCGCATCGGGCTACCTGCTCGGCAGGGAGTCTGCTTCTCCCTCTGACCCTCCTCCCTCTCATGCTCTCTGTCTCTCATTCTCTCTCTCTCTCAAATAAATAAATAAATAAATAATAAAAAATAAATAAAATCTTTAAAAAAATAAATAAAAAATAAAATATTTTTTAAAGATTTTATTTATTTATTTGAGAGAGAGAGAGACAGAACACAAGCAGGGGGAGGGGCAGAGGGAGAGGGAGAAGCCGACTCCCCACTGAGCAGGGAGCCCGATGCGGGGTTTGATCCCAGCACCCTGGGATCATGACCTGAGCCGAAGGCAGATGCTTAATGACTGAGCCACCCAGGCACCCCCTCTTAAAATATTTTTAGTATTTTTCCATTTTTAGTTCACAGACACCTTTTTCTCAACTACTATTAATTTCAGTTAGTCTTTTGACTTTTCCATATGTCAGTTAACATATGCCAGTGGAGAAGCCCGTACAAACCCCAACAGTTGGGTAGTCCAGGCAACACTCTTAATTACTGTGCTACCCGACAGCCTTCCTATTGTCCTAGGGACGGCGCAGGTACCAAAGAATTTCCTTTGGTGCAATAGTGATGAATAAAAAATGCTTGGTAAGTTTACAATATATGTTCCTCAATACCATTTTTCCAGTATGCATTATGGAGAGCCTTCTGGAATTGTTCAAAGTTATATCTTATTTAATTTGTTTTGCGGTAGCAATCACATTAAATGATTTTAACACTCGTGTACTACTGACTTGCTAAAATAACATAAATGTAAAGTTTCTCTTAATGTCCATCTTTAATATTTAAGGCAGTACATGGGGCGCCTGGGTGGCTCAGTCGTTAAGCGTCTGCCTTCGGCTCAGGTCATGATCCCAGGGTCCTGGGATCGAGCCCCCCGTGGAGCTCCCTGCTCCACGGGAAGCCTGCTTCTCCCTCTCCCTCTCCCTCTGCTTGTGATCCTTCTCTCGCTGTCTCTCTCTGTCAAATAAAGAAATATTAAAAAAAATATATATTTAAGGCAGTACATAGCTTAAATATCCCCTCTTCTCCTACCCAGTTTTGGCTTTAGCAGGGTTGTTTCCTGCGCTGTTTGGTTATTACCAAGGACGCTTAGTATATACCTTGCTGGGTAAGGGCGTCCTCCCACCAAAATGCTTACCTTACGGTTGAAACCCCAAAAGAGAGCATTTGCTCAGGGGCTGTCAGTGCTGGGCATCTTTGCAAGTATTTAGGGCTCTGAGGTTCTCTTCACAGCTACGTAATATTTCATTGTATGGATTTACCATATTTGCTCTCCTGTTGATTTATGTTTGTAACTTTTTTGTTAAAAACAACTGAAGAGTGACGGTCCTTAAACGTTCATTCTTACTTATGCAAAAATACTATGTTTTTAGAAGTTTTACTGTTTCTTCTTCATCTTCTAACTTGTAATACATTTTTAGCGATGGAGAAATTGGTAGAATCTGTACCGTAGAGAGAGAACACTGCTTTGGAATAGACAAAGGTGAGGACGGTGGTCCCTGGGCTTGTGTGGAGGGATTTTGGCATTTTTGTTACGGTAACATGTAGCAATGGCTGACTCATTTTTCTTTTCCCCTTCAGTTTTTATGAGTTCCCCACCTACACACCCTTACCCGGGAATTGTTTAAAGAGTGAAATTTGGGCTTTAACTATTTAGTAATGTAAAATCAAAAACCCAGTAATAACACCTTAAGCTGAATGAGACTTCGTTGTCTAACTGGCATGCAACATAGATTATACATTGTATTTAGGATAGTTAACAAGGCTTATAGTGACCATGTTTTTATAAGGAAATAATTTAAACATTTTTTTATTTTCTAGACTTCTGTAAATTAAATTATGTACTTAATAGAAAAATGGAGGACAGCTAATTATTTAAGGAAATTGAAGTTTATCAACAAGGGATCTTCATTATGTGCGTTACTTACGAAATGGGTCTCTGGGGAAGCTGTTGTGGGAGTAGGAATAAACTTTTTGAAAAAATGTGGTTTTAGGGCATCTGGTTGGCTCAATCGGAAGAACATGAGACTCTTGATCTTGGGGTCGTGAGTTTGAGCCCCACGTTGGGTGTAGAGATTACTTAAATAAATAAACATTTAAGAAAAAAAGAAAAATGTGGTCTTGTCACATGATATAAAAAGCAAAAGCAGTTGGTATTTAAAAATTTTTTAAACTTAGGGGGCGCCTGCGTGGCTCAGTCGGTTAAGCGTCTGCCTTCGGCTCAGGTCATGATCCCAGGGTCCTGGGATGGAGCCCCGTATCAGGCTCCCTGCTTGGCGGGAAGCCTGCTTCTCCCTCTCCCACTCCCCCTGCTTGTGTTCCCTCTCTCACTGTGTCTTTCTCTGTCAAATAAATAAATAAAATCTTAAAAAAAAAATTAAGCAGTAGCCTACTTATTAAAAAAAATTTTTTTTTAAACTTAGATATTAGTTTTCATGGTTGTATGTTAACGTTTATGGGAATTAAAACTTATCAAGGGATTTCATTATTTCATTATTTATGTGCCGCTAGGGAAGCTTTTGGGGGGAAAATACTTAAAAACACACACAGAAATACTCCTCTGTGACTTAGGGTATAAAGAAGGAGAGAAATGTTGCTATGTAAATTTCACCCATGGTTATGTGCTAATTTTCAGTGAGGAAACATCTTTGCAAAGTTTTTAGAGATGATGGTGAGACACATCATGAAGGGCTAGTGAAGCATCAGGAGTAATGTATGTTTCTTCAGTGATGCTGAAGAGCAATATTGGTGTATGTGAGGGTGAGTGCTGCTAAAACACAGTTCAAGCCACCTGGGAGAAAGAAGACCCCTTGGATTGATGGCTTTTGAGAACGTTAGTGGTGGGGGAGGGAGTTGAGCATGGAGTGGAATCACAGATAGCTAGTGTGGGTTATTAGTTGTTAGTCTAAACCCAAGAAAGCAATCGTATGATATTTTGATAAAGTGTGATCCTGGAGTAGCATTGATGGATATCTGTTCATCTCATACCAATACCACATGGGTGCATTTGCTTTTTAATTAGTAAAACCTCCAAAGTTTTACCTTCTGTCTCAGTATTAATGGCTTTATGTTAGAAAAAAAGATCTGTACTGGGTGGGAGAAAGACACCGAGTGATGTACTCTATTTCTAGTTACTATTGGTAACTTTAAGATAATTTTACTTTTTTAAAAAAAGGTATTTTACTTTTATTAAAGCTGTGAACACATGGAGTTGTAGCTAGCTGCCTTTCCATGAATATGTTAATTGCATGTCACATTTTGTCCCGTGAAGCCAAATTAGCAAATAAGCTAGATCATGATGCCTTATAAACATTTATAAACGTATAAATATTTATTGGATGGGCACTTAGAAACATTGGATGAAATTCTGATAGCCACTGTTGTCATTTTCATCCTTTAGTGGTGGGATTCATTTAAATATTTTTTAGATATAATCAAGAGTAATATGTAACCAATTCTGGTAAATTTAAGGGATTGTTTTTGGTTAAAAAAAAACAAATTATGTGACTTTAAAGTGATCTAAGACTGTGTGACTTAGTGATACAGAGATGAACCATACATGGTCCTATCAAAAAAATCCAAGAGGTAATAATACTTGAGTGAAGTCATCTGAGAAAAGACAGTCTGAGAAGGTTGCGATTTGTAATTTACATACTCATAATTTATTTTCCTAATGTCTGAGTCACAGAGTCTTAGAAATACTAAAATTAGAGGCTTCTCAACTTAGAGAAGGTAGTTTTAGGACTAAGTAAAAGGAAATTCCCTGCCATTTTATATAGCTGCCAGTGAATTCATAGAACGTGTTGCTTTAAGAGGTAGTGCAGCTAAAAATATAAGCATACTAGAAACAGTTTCAGTTTAAGGGAAATCCTTAGTATGGTAAGTTCAGTCATATTCCCATGAAACATTTGGTTTTGGTGACATAGCATTTTAAATATGTGCTCTATTGCAGCCCTTCCATCCTGATATAATTATTATTCGTTTCTCGTGAGAAGATGAACTTTTCTGATCGGGGTGGGTCGGTGTGTGGGGGTGCCTAGTGCAGGGTGGGCGTTCAACACATTTGTTGAATGGAAGAATGAATCACATGACAATTTGGATTGACAGTAGGTCGGGATAGTGTTCATTTCTTCTGTAGGCAGGATACAGTAAAAGAATGGAGACACGTGCACTCTACATTTATTTTATTTTTTTTAAAGATTTATTTGAGAGAGAGAGAGAGAGAGAGCACATGAGGGGGGGAGGGTCAGAGGGAGAAGCAGACTCCCTGCTGAGCAGGGAGCCCGATGTGGGACTCGATCCCAGGACTCCAGGATCATGACCTGAGCTGAAGGCAGTCGCTCAACCAACTGAGCCACCCAGGCGCCCGCACTCTGCATTTAAAAGATAAACTGTGCATCAGGTTTTTATGTAGTACCTGATATTACTATAATTTTAGGTTTTGTTACTACCTTTGCCTCAAAGAGGTCTTCCCTTCTTTTCCTTGATTTAAAGGATACTTTTATAATTTGTAATTTAAAAATTAAACCTAAAGAATTTATGATGAAACGCTCAGCTTTTATAAATGGCAAATAGTTTAAAACACTACAGTTGTCACACGTGTTCTATTTATAACACAAATGTAAAAATGTAAAAATGTGTAGGAATGAAACAACAAAATCCATTTGCTTTTAATTCCATGAATACCTGTCCATTTTTTTTACTTTTATGCATGACATTTTATTGGGCCGTGGAATTTACCACCTCAGTTTAGATTTCTGCCAAGATGACAAATCCTGTTCAGTGAGAGACCCCCTAATTCTTTTTTTTTTTTTTTAAGATTTTTATTTATTTGACAGACACAGAGAGAGAGGGAACATAAGCAGGGGGAGTGGGAGAGGGAGAAGCAGGCTTCCCGCCGAGCAGAGAGCCCGATGTGGGGCTCGATCCCAGGACCCTGGGACCATGACCTGAGCCAAAGGCAGACGCTTAATGACTGAGCCACCCAGGCGCCCCGAGACCCCCTAATTCTTATCCAAAGCGTTCACCCCCAATGGATCTGTTTATGATACCTGGATAAAGAGCTTGTTTTCTTGTTGGTTGATTTCTGACTGTGTGGACTGATCATGTTGTGACTTGTTAAGAAAACTAAATCACAAGATTTTTTTTTAAGAAAAAAATGTATTAAGAGCTACTTTTGGCAGTTGAGAATCTAAAGTCCCTTTCTTAATTCCAGAGATACATGAAACACTATTGGCAGCTATTTCCTCACACACTTCACTACTTTAGCAAAGATTAATGCATTTAAGCTTTAATTAAAAACCTTAAGTATCTCTCTTTTCAGGTGTCTTGGGTATTTCCTGATAGAAGATAGCTGGTTCCTAAGCTATCCTTTCAACTCTTGAGTTTATTTCATTCTTCTATTCTTAAAGAGTAAAAGCAAAACCAAATACAGATTATTTTAAAGAAGGTGATGGCTGCCAAAAAAATTCAGGTTTTTGCCAGATGCATTGTTCCCTTGAGGAAAGAGAAGATACCACCTGAAATATGTCAAGAAATTGTTAATGATTTCTTTGTAAAAATATTTTTAAGTTGTGTTTGAGAAATAGGAAATTTATATGGGGAGCGTCTCTTTTTCTCTTCCCATTCTGAAGGCATTTCTCAAGAAAAAAAAATTCAAAAAATTTTCACAATTCAGATGTGGGAAATAATTCTGCCCTATTTAAAAACTGATAAAAATGGGAATGATTTTTTTCTACAATCATGTATTCCAGCTACTATCCTTCTTTTTTTAAAGTATTTAAATGTTTTGTTTGACCAGGAAGATAATATAAATGCCATTTAGGTTTTTTTAGGAACTTTTTTTAAGATTTTATTTATTTGAGAGAGTGTGAGAGGGAACCCAAGCAGGGGGAGTGGGAGAGGGAGAAGCAGGCTTCCCACTGAGCAAGGAGCCCGATGTGGGGCCCGATCCCAGGACACGGGGATCATGACCTGAGCCCAGGGCAGATGCTCAACCAGCTGAACCACCAAGCGCCCCAGAATTATTTACTTAAGATTCATTTATTTATTTTAGAGAGAAAGAGGGGGGGAGGGGCAGAGGCAGAGGGAGAGAACCTCAAGCAGACTCCATGCTGAGCGCAGAGCCCCGATCCCACAACCCCAAGATCATGACCTGAGCCAAAATCAAGAGTTGGATGCTTAACCGACTGAGCCCTCCAGGCGCCCCTAAATGAACACACATTCTTGAACCTTCCCTCAATCAAATGGTTTTAGATTTGTTTCCTATGTAAACGAGTTTAGATCTGTGTTTCTCAGACTGTAGGAGGCACCAGAACCAGAGTGTTTGTTAAGCACTGATCGCTGGGCTCCACCCTCCGAGTTTGTTGTTTAGACCTGGGAAAGGGCCTAAAAGTGTGCGTTTCTAGCAAGTTCCTCAGTGATGTTGCTGCTGCTGGTGGTGGTCCCCACACGTTGAGAACCACTGATGAGGTTATTTAGTTGAATCGGTGGTTATCAACCATGCTTCTTCCCTTACACACCTTCCCTTAATTACTGTATAACAGTAATTAACAGTGCTTCAATCTAGGAGTCAAGGCATTGGAGTGGGGGTGGGCCAGGTACTGCTGTCTTCATGAGGTGGGTGTGGTTTGAGAAAGGTCTTCACATAATTGGGTGTTTTCTCCTACCCTCTTTCCCCTTTTGAATCTCTCTCCTCTCCTCCCCACTCATTAGAGAGTCCTGGTCTATATAGTAGGGCATAAGAATAGAGTCCTCTCCCTGCAAACAGAAGTCTTCAGAGTTCCTAAGGAGGGATCTTCAGTGCTTCTCAAGGAATTACGGAGAGAACAAAGGGGTTACAGGGCATCATAACTGGGATGCTGAGGCCATGAAAAAATTTCTTTCTGGTAATAGCTGTATTTTTCTTTTTTGTTTAAAGTATTTTGCATTATATCTACTGATCCATATATAGATAATGGCCTGAGTAGTGTTTCTGGTTGTAGTGTCTTTGTATATTTCCCTTGCTGGGCCAAATTAGCCCTCGCTTAAAGTTCCAAGGACATTTTGTGAATGTGTATATTTAATTCTCCAGCCAATCCCATGGGGTATCTCCACTCTACTGATGAGGGAATTGAGACTCAGAGCAGGTGAGCAATTTCTGGGATCACGCAGTAAGGATACTTCCAGTGAGCCAGCAAGCTATTAGGTTATATGAACTCAGGTAAGCACGGTAACCTCCATAACTTGTAGTTTCATCGTCTGTGGGATGGGGATGATATTAGCCCGCCCCTTTTTAAAGATTTTATTTATTTATTTGAGAGAGAGAATGAGCGTGAGAACAAGAGGAGGGAGGGTCAGAGGGAGAAGCAGACTCCCTGCTGAGCAGGGAGCCCAATGTGGGACTTGATCCTGGGACTCCAGGATCATGACCTGAGCCAAAGGCACTCAGTCGCTTAACCAACTGAGCCACCCAGGCGCCCCAGCCCCTCCCTTCTGAGGTTGATTTGAGGCCATTAAATGAGTTACTGTGGGGAGTTTTGAATAGTGCATGGCACAAAAGTGCTCAATGAATGCTGTCTCCTGGTTGGCTAACTCCTACTAATGCCTCAGTCCGGGCTTGTCCTGACTTTGTGCCACGTTATCTTCCTCTTAGGCATTGAAGGTCAGTAATCTCTTATCCACAAATTGGAGATCCAAAATGCTATAAAAATGGCAGGTTTTTTTCATATATCACTTAGTGGCAAAACCTTATGTGATTTGGACTCATTTCATGCCACAACCTGGCCTGATCTAACATGAAACCTGCTAGTTTGTTTTTCCCCACCTAGTTGTGAATGTGCTTATGTTTTGCTACAGAAATACTCCTTGATTATGTGGGGTGATGCCCCAGGGTCCACACCTTTATAAAATCTGAAAACTTCTCAAATCTGAACCACACCTGGTGCTAGGGATTTAGATAATGGGATTATGGACCTATGTGAGTATGCACTTAAATGTCTGTTTTCCTACTGAACTGTGAACTCCTGGGGAGCTGGGCCTGTCCTATTCATGTGTAGCCTCGGGTCTTAGCACATGATAGGCATTTGGTAAATGGTGAAAGAATGAACCATTTCTTTCAACCCTCATCAGGGTGCCTGGGTGGCTCAGTCGTTAAGTGACTGCCTTCGGCTCGGGTTATGATCCCAGGGTCCTGGGATCGAGCCCCGCATCAGGCTCCCTGCTCAGCGGGAAGCCTGCTACTCCCTCTCCCACTCCCCCTGCTGTGTTCCCTTTCTCGCTGTGTCTCTGTCAAATAAATAAATAAAATCTAAAAAAAAAGTAATGAACCATGCCACAACATACCAGATGAGTGAAGGGAAACAGACTGAAGAATAGCACCTTATTTATTTTCTGGAACACAGACAACACAGACTGCCTGCAGTTCACAAGAGGCAGAATTTTTTACTCTGGGGACATTTAAGTGTTCAATGGGATGAGAAATAAAAAAAAAAAAAAACCTGAATGCCGATGCTACAGTTTCAGCAGCTCTAATGTTTTTCTGTCTTATCCATCACCCCCTACAGCCCTAGATTTTTAGCTAACGTCTTGTGAAAGCCCCATGGGAATATCTGTATCTGGAATACTTGGGGTGGATAGGCAAGCGTGCTTTTAAATTCCATGCTAAGAATGATCATAAGAGCTTTAAATACCTAATTCATTATGGGTTTGCAGTTTTTTTTTTTTAATTTTACAAAGTATAGGAATTAACAGATTGCAAAGAGAAACGTAGAACATTAGGGATTATAATAACAAACTTGAATTTTTCTGATGAATAGACTTAGTAAGCAAAAGTAGTTTTATGCCTAAATTTATAACTTAAAATATTCTTTCACGCTTTGCGAGCTTTCATAATCAGTATGAAAATTATTAGCTACAAAATATATTTCCTTGTCACATATAGATGAAAATGGCTGTTCATTAACAGTAGTATAATTGTACAGGCTACATAATGCCTTGCTTTGGAGAGAGAGGGCTGAATTATGCAACTGTATTATTTTTTTAATTGGTGTGGATACAGTGGCTCATTGGTTTTTTTAATATGTGTAACTGGCACAGCTGAACTTTTAAAAAAACTAATATGCTGCTTTCTTCTCAACTTACAATGCTTTCATTATATAAGAGTAATTTCAATTGTGTTAAATGAATTATTCATGTTGAAAAAGAACTTAGTCAAGAAGTTATGGTAACTGAAAGACACTGTGCTGATATTAAACTAATTTCTATTAAATTATTAGTTTAAAATTGCTTTCATCTATAATTTCGGTACCACTTCAGAGATTGTGATGAATAGCTCCAGTTTGACCTAGAGTAAAACATCACCATTGGTGAAATTTCTTGACAATTACACTGTACCCTTCTGATGTTTTTTGTCTGTGTGTTTTGTTCTTAGTTGTGTTTTTTGTATAATTAAAATTTTTTAAGATTTTATTTTTAAGCTGTCTATACAGCCAACGTGGGGCTTGAACTGATGACCCTAAGATCAAGAGTCGCACAGTCCACCAACTTGTGAGCCGGCCAGACACCCCTGTGGTGGTTGTGGGGTTTTTTTGGTTTTGTTTTTGTTTTTGTAATGGAATGTAGAGATGGCTCATGTATATGTCCTATTCCTTTATCTTTTCCTCCTCCCAGGAGGAAAATTTCTTAACTAGCTGGCTGAAGATAGATCCTGGGAAACCTAAGTATTTAAGAAGTGAATGGGGGTGGGGGGAGACAGCAAAAACTACAAACAAACCCAGAAACAATAGTGAAGTACAAGGAGGATCTAGGAAGTTGGAGTCATGAAAGCCATAGTAGTGTAGTAAAGGGAATACAGAGGGAATATCATTAGTCAGTTTCAGCCAAGAAGTCTAATGAGCTGCCTTTTGAAAAGAGGCAGTGTGGCAGGGTGGAGAGATGCTGGGTTCCAGAGTCACACACACACTTGGATTCAGTTCCCAACTGTGCTACTAATCTCAGGCAAGTCATTGAACCTGTCTGAGCCTCAGTTTCTTTTTGTCTTTATTTTTATCTCATTCTACTTATTTTATGGTTCCCAGTGGACTTCAGGTATGTTAAGAGATAAACTGAGGCATAGTAAACATTTTAAGTTGTTTTATAGCAAAAATCAATTTGGATTGGGCATACGTAGGGGCAAGATTTTCATAGAGAAGGAAGCAAAGCAAGGAAATTACTTGATTAGCTGTGGCTATGTGCTTGCCTTATCAAAGCCTAGTTGGCTGTGATTGGTTGTCCTTGGGTTTCACAGGCTTAGGTTTGGGTTTGCTTACATAGTTTGCTAAGATATTAGAAGCACCTCAGCCTAATGGTCTCCTTGTTTAATTTAGTGCAAGAGTTAGATTAACTATAAATATATTTGTTGTGGATCCACATATCACTCACTTTTATATATTTATATTTGCTTATTGGTAACCTAAACATCTGTAAAGCAAATACCCAACTCAGGAATTCGAAAATTAACAATTACTTGCAACTATTGTACTTGTGTGCTTCTTCCTTGTACTGTTTTGTCATTCTCTTCAAAAACCTTTTGTTACGTATGTGTGCATTCCTGAATAGTCTTAGTTGTTTTTGAATTTTATAAAAAGAGTATTATGCTGGTATGTGTCTTCACCACCCCCAGTATTGTTCAGATTAATCTATGTTGTCTATACCTGTAGTTCATTTGTTTTCATTGCGATATAATAATTCAACATGAAAACACTACAATTATCCATTCTCCTGTTGGTGGGCAATTAGTGTTTTTAGTTTATTGCTCTTACAAGTAGTACTAGATGAACCCCACTCGAGCACATGAGTACTTGAGTTTCCTTTAGGGCTTATATACCCAGAAATGGAATTAAATTTTTTTACATAAACTTTTAAAAAAAATTTTAAGTAATCTATACACCCCAAGTGGAACTTGAACTCACGACTCCGAGATCAAGAGTGGTGTGTCCTACCAACTGAGCCAGCCAGATGCCCCCAGAAATGGAATTGTCCTATTGAAAGATAGAGGTATCATCACCTTCGTTAGATATTGGCCAAGTTGCTTTCCAAGAGCTTTCCTACCAGAATGAGTTACCATTTTCCTTAACCTTGCCAATTCTTTTTTTTTTTTCTTTTTAAATTTAAGTAATCGCTACACCCATTGTGGGGGTTGAACTCATGACCTCGAGATCGAGTCACACATTTTACCCCAACTGAGCCAACCAGGTACCCCAACCTTGTTAATTCTTGGTTGAGATACAATTTGATCAATCTGATAGGTATGAAATTGTTGATTTGCATTGCCCTGATTACTGAGGTTGGATATCTTTACATTTGTATATTGGCTTCCACAGTTTTTCCTGCTGTGGTTTGCTGACTCATATCTTTGCACATTTTCCAGTTAGATTATTGGTCTTTTTTATTAGTTTGGAGGAATTGGTTTTAAACTCTAGATACTTTATCTTAATTTTAGCTTGTAACTAATCCTTTATCTTAATTTTAGCTTGTAACGATCTTTTCCCAATCTGTGGCTTGGTTCCCCCTCCCCCCCCATAGAAGAGAAACTCTTCTCATTCCTACACTGTCGTTGCACACCTGAAGGTGCTAGCTAGCCCTTCTAGCTGACCTTTCTCTTCTTAGCCTTCTTGTATAGAGGGATAATTGTAAGAATCATTGTCAACAGTTGTGTTGGGGGGAGTGCAGCAGACCATTGGGCTATTTAGTACACCTTGAGGTTGATTCTGCTCCCATATGTTGGAAGATCTTAAAAAAAAATAGCATGATTGGTACCTCTTTGCCTTCAGCTTTGGGGCTGTTCACTATGTCTGAGTCCTCAGAAGTCCTACTCCGTTTTCTGTTAGGCCTATGACCAGTGTAGATGGAAACCTTAATTTCTGCCTATCATTGCTTCCTTTTTTGGTCATTAATTCAGGTAAAGTCTGATCAGTGAGAGAGTATGTTTTGGTTTACTCTCTTCTCAGGTTGAGTTCTTGATTATCTTAAACTTTAAGGAAGATTTGGAGTTAATTTATGCAGCAGTTCACCTGGCTATACCCAGTGGAGAATTTTTAGTGGTGGGTGCCTCTTACTGGTTTTCTTTCTCCTGCCATTACTTTTCATATGTTTCCCACACACACACGCACACACACATATTGAATTCACGAAGTTTTTTGAACTAATTTACCATTTCCCCTGTTTTTGTTCTTTATTAACTGCGGATGTAAAGGACCTGCAGGAGGGCAAGTCGTTGGATGACTTTGTCGCTCTAGTCAAATACGTGCCCCAGAGGACCTCACTTCTCTGAATTGGAGCATGCTTTAGATCTATGGTTTGAGGGAGCGACTTACTAAACTGTACCTCATGCAGCAGTATCATTCTCAAGAATTCAGAGCTTTCATAGCCATATTACATCCATAGCCCATGTCAGTCCATAGACTAGCCACTTCGTTAGATCCTCCTTTAGACCGTCAAAACACAATTTATTAGGATTTATCTTACTAGGTTTCACTTGGGGCTATCTTGTGGCCTCGTTTTACCCTAGTCAACCTCTAGGCTAGTCATTTATAACTTAGTCTATGCTAGATGTGCTCCTTGTTGCAATCCAGCAATTGTCAGGTGGGAAGAAAAGATCAACAGAAAGTGTGTAATCAAAATATTCTTTCTCCTTAGTGACAGAACCAATAAGTTTTCCTTAAAGAGTCAAAAACTAGTTCCTCCTTTTAGCAGTAGATAATGGAAGGTGGGGGAAGGCAGCTTTAACATTTCTTTTCAGGCACCCAGAGAAAGTTTGTGGTTGTCTCTCTAGGGGAGGAAAGGTGATTTTTCCCTTTCCTCTTCTGAGTTCTTGGCGGAGACCCCCTGCAATAAAAGATAAATGAGAGAAACAAATTTATGAATATGTATGTATTCCTTGGGTATATGTGAGAGATTTCCAGGGGGAAAAATGTGTAACCCCTGAGGTAGTCCAAGGCACCAGCTTAAAAAACAGTCTTCAGCTAAAGAAAGAAGATCTGGGAGCAGGGGTGGGCTGGGTAGGGGACCAGTCGTGGGAGGTTATCAGGAAAGGCAAGGGTAAACAAAGGTAAGGTTTGTTGTGCAGATTTAAATCAGTACATTCTCCATTGGTTAAGATTCTCTGGTGATTTACAGTCCTTTCCTTCCTAGAATGGATTTTCTTTTTAAGTGTAAATTTCCATCTCAGGTGTAACTTCTCTTGTTTTCAGTCTCTCCTGTTTCTCTGAGTAATCCTATGCCACATCCTTAAACTATATTTGGGGTGGCCTATTCTACCTTTGGTACAAGCATCACAAGGGCTCTGGTTTTACTGCTAGAAACCTTTCTCAGAGCCATGCCTTCTGACAGCCCTTCCTTTTTCATGGTGTCTGCTTCAGCTTAGCTGAGGGGGTGACTGGACAGGAGTGAGGCTTGGGGATTCAGAATTCCATGGGAAGAAATGGGGTCATGTATAGGCAGCTCTGTTTGAGAGGTCATAATGAAGGATAGAAAAAGGAGGGTCCATGATAGTGAAATGTGGAATCAAGGCAGTGTGTGTGTGTGTGTGTCTCTCTCTCTCTCTCTTCAAGGGAGAGACTTGGGCATGTTCAACCCTGATAGAATCCAGCTGAAAGTGAAAGGTTACCCACAGGTGGTGGTTTGCTAGATGAAAATGAGGAATTACAACTTTACAATAGACTGAACCGTTAACACCTGAATACCCTGACCAACCTTAGCTTTACAAATAGCGCATAAACAGAGATTAAGTTTGTTCTGATTTATTACACTAAGGCTGCCGTGTTACCTAGAAGTATTCCTGCTACACACATTGAACTTGAATATCATCTGACCTGTAGATCTAACTTACAGTTTATCGGCAATGTAGAGGATAAACAAGTTAAACGGTACCATAAGGAAGTAAACACAATGTGGGACAAGTGGCTCATTCTATCCAGTCAGTCAGTATTCTAGGGGTAATAAAGCAGGCTGTGGATACTTCTAGATGGAGAGACTTAGGAGACATAGCCAAGTGTATTATGTAGTCTGTAATTGGATCCTAATTTGAATAAATCAGATGTAAAAAGACATTGGTAGACTAATTGGGGAAATTTGAAAATGGACTAGGTGTATTAGCTCTTGAATAATTACTGTTAATTTTGGTAGATCTACTAATGGTATTATGGTTTAAACGATAAGTGTCTTAATACTTTTGGAGATGTATGCTGACATATTTCATAGTGGAATGTCTTGATGTCTGTGATTGACTTTAAAATACTTAACGGGGCGCCTGGGTGGCTCAGTCGTTAAGCGTCTGCCTTCAGCTCAGGTCATGGTCCCAGGCTCCTGGGATCGAGGCCCACATCGGGGTCCCTGCTCTGCGGGAAGCCTGCTTCTCCTTCTCCCACTCCCCCTGCTTATGTTCCCTCTTTCTCTGTGTCTCTCTCTGTCAAATAAATAAAATCTTAAAAAAAATAAAATACTTCAGCAAATGGGGGCTCCTGGATGGCTCAGCCGGTTAAGCCTCTGCCTTCAGTTCAGGTCTGGATCTCAGGGTCCTGGGATCGAGCCCTGGATTGTTGGGCTCCCTGCTTCTCCCTCTCCCCTCCACCCCTTCCCCCCCCCACCCCGCTCGTGCTCTCTCAAATAAATAAAATCTTAAAAAAAAAAAAAAAGAAATACTTGAGCAAAAACAAGAAGCAAATACAACAATAACAATTTGTAAATCACATGGTGGGTATTATGGGTATCTGTTATACTGATTTCTCTACCTTTCTCTGTTTGAAATTTTTCCTAAAAGACTAAAACAACGGAGGAAAAATGAGAGCTTGAATGTTCTAGAACGGATAATTAGAAGTGTAAGATTACTGAAAAGACGGTAGATGGGATTTAAATTGTAAGTGGAGGAATTGGACCAAATGACAGAAAAGTCAGTTCCTCTTCTGAATAGAGGGAAAGGAGAATGTGATGAGTCGGTTATGTTTGTATAGTTTTATATATGTAGTGGTAGAAAATTGAAAGAGTTCCTGTCTGATGGCTTCTGCTTTCTCTGTGATATAGAAAGCAGGGTCGTCTGTAATAGGGGCTGTGAAAGGTCAGAAGCTTAAAGAGTTCAAAGGAACTGACATAGTTCATAGTAAGAGCGGAAGTGATGAGTAGAAAGCTGTCTAGGGTTGCCGGGTGGTTTTGAGGGCCCAGTTGAGACGGGTGAAATGAATTTGTAGTATAACTAATATGCCCTGTTTGACTTTTTTGATCAGTGTTTTGTCACTTGAGTACTTGGCCAAAAGGTAGGTAGTTGGATTCATACAAGGTTGTGGCTTTTGTCTGTTGAGTGTGACAACATAAAAGGGTTGGGAAACTAGGGTGCTGGCAAAATTGTGGGTGAAGTGCTGGACCTGGAATCTAACCTGTTTAAGAAGGGAGTGCAGCTTGCAGGTGGAGGATGAATGAGTTCTGGAGGTCTGCTGCACCTCGTAGTGATTATAGTCAGCCACATGGTACTATATGCCTCAGAGTCGCTAAAAGATGAGATCTTAAATGTTCTCTCTACCAAGAAGAGATGGTAATTGTGCGATGGGATAGTTAACTCTTTGGTAATCATATTGCAATATATAAATTTCAAATCACATCCTATAACTAAAACTTATACAATAACTTACACAATGTTATAGGTCATTATATCCATAAAAAGAGGAGAGGTACCACAAACTCATGATATTTCATATTGAACTCCTCATCTCTCTTATGAACCTTCTCCTTCAAGGACTTCAAAGTGTGTGGGATTTTAATTACTTACTAGCTAGTAAATTAGCCTGTTACTGTTTCATGGACGCTAGCAGATGACGTGAGACTCCTTGGTCAGCCCAGCAAGTAGCCTGTCCTGGTGTTGGTTTGTGCTCATTCCCCCATGTTCCTCAGTTCCTATGGGGTTAACACAGGTGGGCCTAGATAGATGCCACACATACATTGGATTTGTGTCACAGCCCAGAAACACTGAGCTTGGGGAATGTACCACTTTTATAGTAAGTGGAAGCAAGCTTTGCTCTGTCTTGGCGGGGAGACATTGTCTCATCTCTCAAGGTTGCTTGCTCCAAATACAACCCTGAGAAACGGCCCAGGTGAGCGTGATGAGGGCCTTATATTTTGGCAGGCCCAGGAAAAATGTATAGGGGTATTCAGGACCCATGGCCTCTCCCAAAAGTAACCCATCCAGTAGTGGTGGTGAGGGAATGGCTTTCTGTGTGCTGTTTCTGTTCATGGTACTCCATCCGTTTCAGCACCCATGCTGGAAAATCTCCATTTGGTACAGATCCTAGTATATCCTGAGTAGCTCTTGCTAGCCGTGTTACCTGAAACTGGATTTGCCTCTTGGTGGGAGTTGAGCCAAAAGACACAACCAAGCCAAAGAAAAGGAAAAGGAAGGGTTTTACTTGCAGTAAGTAAAGGAGAACCGTGGGATTCCCCCCCCCCCCTGCAAAAGCAGTGTCTCCCCGAAGGGCAAAATCGGGGACCTTTGAAGCTCAGGATGCATATGTACTCATGAAGGGGCCTGGGCGGTGGGGCAGAAGTCGTCCTAAGGTGACGGAGTCCAGGTCAAAGTCCCGGGGAGCTGCAAAAGCAGAGGCCAGATCATCAGTTCTGTGGCTCGGGTGGGACTGGTATCTGAGTGCTCAGAGGGATTTAGATCCAGCAGAGGTAACTCAAGAGTGTGGGTCAGGTCAGTCTCCTGGCCTGATAGTGGCTGTTTGTTCTCACATTCTTTCCCAAGATGTCTGGGGGCCCGAAATGACTTCTCAAGAAAGCTAGGTCTACTGGCCTTTCTTCGAGGACCCCTACCCTTTCTGCTTACAGTTGCAGAGAAGCTCCGCTTTAGAGAGTCAGTTGTATGCAGGTGGCTATTGGGGTGGGAAGGCAGTAGTGGGTGGGTAAGTGGTGGTTTTGAACACCCTGAAACTAATGAGACCTGTGATGGCCCCTTGATACTCCTTTTTTAGGTACATTAGCAACTCAGTAAGAGCTTTACATCAGTTTTGCATGCCCAGGATTTTTTTGGAACTCAGAAAATAAAGCAGCATCAGAACCAGAGTTTTTAGGATTTGGGGGCCAGTGGTATCCTCGGTATGGTCCAACAAGGATAATTAAGGTTGTGAATTTAAAGAACCTAGAATGCTATTTATCTTCAGTTAGGCAGAATGATCTTCCAGATTGGCAGTAATCTAACCAGCCTGGTACTCCCTGAGGAACATACTAAATTGTTGGACAGAACTTCATCAAAAAATGGTTAAGCCTTATAATGATCAAAATTTGCTGGAAATTTAGATAAACGGAGAGCTATATTATAGTAGTAAATTGGACATGGAATATTAGAATGATGTCAGTTCTTACTTACGGTTCAATGCCTTTCCAAGCAATCCTAATAGATTAATTTGTTAATTTGACAAAATATAGTTAACCCTAATAAACAGATACTTGTACTACAGGTTGAAGTGAATGCAGGATGACACCAGAAACAGATTTTCTTTTTTTTCCCTAAAGATTTTATTTATTTTTTGACAAAGAGACAACGAGAGAGGGAACCCGAGCAGGGGGAGTGGGAGAGGGAGAAGCCGACTTCCTGCAGAGCAGGGAGCCGGATGCTGGGCTCGATCCCAGGACCCTGGGATCATGACCCGAGCCGAAGGCAGATGTTTAACGACTGAGCCACCCAGGCACTCCCAGATTTTCCCTTATGGGAATCAGAGTCTCTCTTACGGGAATTTGGAGATAGGGTGGTCATTTGGGTCTCTAATTTTGACCTGAGGAAATACAAACTGGGTCTTGTGCTCGGAGAAGCAGAAAAAGTTATTTTGTAGAAAGAAGAAAAACAAATAGGAAGAGAAAAACGGGACAGGTAGAGAAAGAATACTATCATAAGTTTTCAGCTTCAGTTTCTTCCTGAGGTTGTAATATTCCTGCCTTTGGGTTCTGTGATTCATCCTAAATCCTTTAAAATTTTTTTTCCTTTATTTATTAAGCTATTTCAGGTTAATTTACTGGGTAAGTGTCTTAGGCGCTGGGGATGTAGCAAAAAAACAAAGCAAAGTCCCAGCCTCAAGGAGCTTACATTCTTTTTTTTTTTTTTTTTAAGATTTTATTTATTTATTTGAGAGAGAAAGAATGAGACACAGAGCATGAGAGGGGGAGGGTCAGAAGGAGAAGCAGACTCCCTGCTGAGCAGGGAGCCCGATGTGGGACTCGATCCCGGGACTCCAGGATCATGACCTGAGCTGAAGGCAGTCGCTTAACCAACTGAGCAACCCAGGCGCCCAGGAGCTTACATTCTACCAGGAGGAAACAAACAACAAATAAGCAAATACATGTTAGATGGTGTTGAGTCCTCAAGTGGCTATGGGCTATCAGCAAAGGTCCCTCTGAGGAGGTAGCATTTGAGGAAAAGTCAGCAAGCAATGAAAATATCAGGGGTAAGAGGGAATTTCAGGCAGAGGGAAGAGCAAGTATAAAGACATTGAGACTAGATCCTACTTAGTGTGTTCAAAGGACATCAAGAAGTCTTTGGAGTGGGTGGAGCAGAGTGAGATGGACAGTGTGATTGAGAAGGTCAGAGGGGTGTGTGTAAGAGGTTGGGTAGGGCTCTGTAGGTCAAGGTAGAGTTAGGTTTTCCTCTGAATGGGAGTGGAAAACCTTGTAGGATTTAAAGGAGAAGAAAGACTGGTGTTTTAACAAAGGATGACTCAGTTGCCGTATTTAGGATAGACTGGGGTGTGGTGGAGGGCAGTAGAAAGGAGACCAGGTGAAAGATGGTGGTGGCTTAGACCAAGGTAGGCAGGGTGGGAGTTACCGGGGTTGGTCAGATCCTAGATATTTTTCTGAAGGAAGAACTGGCAGGCTTTGCTGATGGATTATATGTAGGGTGTGAAAGAAATAAGGATGACTCCCAGGTGTTCGGCTTAAAGGGTTGACAGGACTGAATTTCCATTTACTGAGACAGGGAAGACCCTGGGGGTGGAGTGGGGTTCAGCTTTGACGTATGAACTCTGTGGTGCCTATTAGACATCTAAATGGGGATAAATAGATATGGGTGCTCTCTGCAGTATTATCAAGTATTTCCTACTGGGCTGTATTCTAGTACTAACGGTCTGTAATTTAGTCTTGAATATTACAACTCAGGATTTCTCTTCCATCCTCCGATCACCTTCTCCATCAGACCCTGTTAGTGATCTAGATCTATATTTACTAAGTCGGTTGTTACTGGAACTTGGAATTGCTAGCTCACTTGAGTTTCAGAAGGATGAAAAAGAAGTTATATGTCAATAGTTTAGAAAGTAGATTAATATTTAAATGGAGAACTGAATTCAGCTCGCTCTGGTTTTTTATTTTTTGGTTTTTTTTTTTTTTTGACAGTTGCTTTCACTTGCTAATTTCTGAGGCAAACAAGTGAAAGGATGAGTGAACTGGAGCAGTTGAGGCAGGAAGCGGAACAGCTTCGGAATCAGATCCAGGTAAGAGCAAAGTTTCTCATTTTGGAATTTTAACATTTTTATTTAGTACCAGCGATGAATAAGATGTGTTCGTCATTGGATCAGTCTACATATATTAAATGTATCAGTCTTGAAGTGGTCAATTTGTTTTTATTGTACCTCTAAAGTACTCTCTCAAAATCATTCCTAACAAATATCTGTGTGGACTTATGACCTCTGTGTCCCTAAGAAGTTAATATTCTATATGTAATTCCTGCTGAAAGACAAACCTAATTCTCTTAGTCACACACCTGGAATCGTAGTTTGGTTTTTGGTGCAATATGATGAGGCAGAATTTATCGCATTGTAATACACTAGAAAAATCTGAATCTCTAAAATATTAGATTGCAGAAAAACATTAGAAATTATTAGTGGCATAATAACGTCTGTCATCTTTTACTGTTGGAAATCAACTCAAAACAGCAAAGAACTTAAACAAATACAAGTTCCATCTAACAACAAAATTAAAAGACACTTAGAACTTCACTCCAAGAATCGAACAGTGATGCATCAGGGTGTGGGAAGGCTCAGAGGGAGGGTTTCTGCAAAGTGGGTAGTACTCCCTCAGCAAAAACAGCAGTAATCCTCTGGAACAGTGGGAACAGATGTTTCCCTGGACGGAGGAATATCAAGGAACATAGAGCTAAAAGATGGCATGTCTATATCCCTTCATGTTTAGGAAGCCTCTTGGTGAGCAGGGTAGAGGAAAGAGACTGAATTGTAGCCTGCCTCTGCCTACTGACTGCAGAGAAAGCAAGGGCTGACACAGTAAGGGATACACATGAAGAACTTCAGCACAAAGCCAGAAGAATCCCTAATGGCTCGGAACACTGCTGGCCCCCCAACCCC
This sequence comes from Halichoerus grypus, assembly GCF_964656455.1. NCBI lineage: Eukaryota > Metazoa > Chordata > Mammalia > Carnivora > Phocidae > Halichoerus > Halichoerus grypus. The sequence goes on from NC_135712.1 coordinate 85,439,315, forward strand.
CCAACCGTGAACTTTCTGCAAGAGCTGTTTCAGAAGAACTCCTCTGATTTGATGAGTGAAGAATGAGAAGAAAGGATTGAGCACAGGATCTATACAAGGATATTACAAGAAAAGAGAGGAAAGGGATGGAAAGAACAAAGGATGGCTGAAGAACACTCACCAAGAAAATGTTGATTCCGATTGGCTTGAAATCCTAAACCAAATCTCACTGCCAGGAATTCAAGGAAGTGGATGATTTAGATGTAAGAACTCTTGAGTTTGGTAGTTTAGGTGTCTGACAAAGCTGTCAAAACAAAGGAGGGATTTATTTTGCCTGGAATGATGAGAGAAGGCTTCACAGAATAATCCCTGAAGTAGATGTTGCCAACACCAGAATGGATTGTCTGCCACCTCAGCTTTGTGTCACTTGCCCCAGAAGCTGAACAGGACGGACTGACTGGCTAAGCACGTGGTCACATGACCGTGTCATTTTTAAAAAGTGTTCTCTGTATAGATGAGCTTGGATATTTATTTTTTTTGGATTGCATATAAATGAGATCCTATGGTGTTTGACTTTTTTCACTTAATGCTCACAGGATCCACCCATGTTGTTGGAAATGGCAAGATCTCATTTTCTTTTTATGGCTGAATAATATTCCTGTGCATGTATAGGTACCACCTGTGTTTTCTTCTAGGAGTTTTATGGTTTCAGGTATTAAATTCAAGTGTTTAGTCCATCTTGAGTTTATTTTTGTGTATGGTATAAGACAGTGGTAAAGTTTCATTCTTCTGCTTGTGGCTGTCCAGTTCTCCCAACACCATTTATTAAAGAGAGTCTTTCCCCTATTGTCATAAGTTAATTGACCATACATGCATAGGTGTATTTCTGGGCTCTCTCTTCCATTGATGCATATGTCCATTTTTATGCTAATACCATACTGTTTGATTACTGTGACTGTTTTTTTTTTTTTTTTTTAAAGATTTATTTATTTGAGAGAGAGAGAGAGAATGAGAGACAGAGAGCATGAGAGGGAGGAGGGTCAGAGGGAGAAGCAGACTCCCTGCCGAGCAGGGAGCCCGATGCGGGACTCGATCCCGGGACTCCAGGATCATGACCTGAGCCGAAGGCAGTCACTTAACCAACTGAGCCACCCAGGCGCCCTGATTACTGTGACTTTGTAATGCAGTTTGAGATCCGAGAGTGTGATGCCTCCCGTTCAGTTCTTCTGTCTCAAAATTTCTTTGGCTACTCAGGATCTTTTGCAGTTTCATACAGATTTTAGGATGTAAAATTGTATTTTTGTGAAAAATGCCATTTGAATTTTGATAGGGATTGCATTGCATCTGTAGCTTGCTTTGGGTAGTATGGACATTTTAACAGTATTCTTCCAGTCCATGAGCATAGAATAGCTTTGCGTTGATTTGTGTCTTCAGTTTTTTTCATCTGTGTCTTAATAGTTTTCGGTATACAGGTCTTTCACCTCCTTGGTTAAATTTATCCCTAGGTGTTTTATTCTTTTTGATGCAGTTGTAGATGGGATTGTTTTCTTGATTTCTTTCTGATAGTTTTTAGTGTATAGAAATGATAGATTTTTGTGTATCTTGTATGTATTTTGTATATCTTGCAGCTTTACTGAATTTATTTCTAATGGTTTTCTTTGTGGAGTCTTTAGGGTTTCCTATATATAATAACATGTCACCTGCTAATAGTGACAGTTTTATTTCTTCCTTTCCAATTTGGATGCCTTTATTCTTTCTCTTGCCTAATTGCTCTGGTGAGGACTTCCAGTAACATGTTGAATTAAAGTGGGGAGAGTGGGTATCCTTGTCTTGTTCCTGATGTTAGAGGATAAGGTTTCAGCTTTTCATTGTTGAGTGTGATGTTAGCTGGGGGCTTGTCATATAGGACCTTTATTATGTTGAGGCACACTTCCTCTATACCCACTTTTTTGAGAGTTTTTCTCATCAGTGGATGTTGAATTTTGTCAAATGCCTTTCTGCATGTTTTGAGATGAGCATACAGTTTTTATTTTTCATTTTGTTAATGTCCTGTATCATTGATTTGTGATGTTGAGCCATCCTTGCATCCCTGAAATAAGTCTCACTTGATTATGGTGTGATTGTTTTAATGTATTGTTGACTTTGTTTACTGCCAATTTGTTGAGGATTTTTACATCTGTGTTCATCAGGGATATTGGTCTGTAATTTCCTTGTGGTGTCCTTGCCTGGAATGATTGGCCAAACACAGGGTCCCATGCTAATCTCATTAATCCTCTTAGCAACCCTGTGAGGTAGATGGTGTTGCTTTGTTTCAAAGATGAGGAAACTGATCCTCAGTGAGATGAAATAACTTGCCAAGGTAACATAACTACAAAGTGGTAGCTCCAGGATTCAGGCCAGGTGTATATATATTTTTAAAGATTTTATTTTATTTATTTATTTGAGAGAGCATGTGTGTGCAGACAAGCTATGGGGAGGGGCAGAGGGAGAGGGAGAAGCAGACTCACCAAGCAGGGAGCTGGACACAGGGCTCAATCCCAGGACCCTGAGATCATGACCTGAGCCAAAGGCGGATGCTCACCTGACTGAGCCACCCAGGAGCCCCTCAGGCCAAGTATATTTTGACACCATATCCCATGCCCTCCCAGCCCTTCAGCCTGTGTTGTAGTCTGGTGGCTGTTCTCTGATCGTGCGTTGCTCTTTCCCCCTTCATCGCCGTTTTACAAATGGTTTCCTTTGCCTAGGGTTATACTACCTTGGCTCCACTTTTTCTCCCGCGACTCCTCTTCGTTGAGTCCCAGTCCTCTGAAAAGCCTCACCAGAGTCCTGTACTTGGATTTATTCTCCTTTTATTGGAAGGCAGGCAGCATGGCATGGTGGAAAGTGCATGGGCTTCAGCTTTTCATTATTCTGTGGCCATGAGCAAGTTTAACTTCTGTGATTCTTGATATCTTTCCTGTAAAGTGAGAATACCAGTGCCCACTGTGTAGGTTTGTGGAGAAGATCACGTGAAATGACGTGCATAGGACTTACCAGTAAATGGTAGCTCCTTACTCATACAGCACTTTGGATTTGTGTTACAGGGTTGATCACAGCTGGCCTTGTGTTGTGGTTCCTTGTGCGCGTTTGCCTCTGCTACTTGTACTTGGATGGAAAATTCTGTGTCCTAATCATTCTTCGTAGCTCACCAGCATCCCAAACACAATTGCATGGGTGCAGGTGCTCACATTCCTCTCCCATGATTTCAAGTAACCACATGTATGTAAGGTGCCATGTACTTTATTTCTCAGTTTAATCATGTCATGCTATATTTAAAGACCCTCCCTCTCTTTCTCCCTCACTTCTAAAATATAATCTAACTGTATACTTCACTGTGGTGTAAACACCTGACATCATAGAAATGTATGGAATCTTATGCAGTATTTTAAAATATTATTTTAAATTAAACAAGTAGAGGAAACAGACTTTTCTTTCATAATTGTTATTTTTCTCTTTTCACTTTTCTCTTGCACAAAGATGTCTTAGATTATGGTGGACAATATGGACTTCAGCCTTTAATTGGGAATAATTTTATATTCAGTTTTATAATGGATAAGTGTCATAAGAGTAAATTCTTCTGCATGTGAATAGAATCTTTTCATGATTTGCACGTAACTGCTATTTGTAGAATGCTTATATTCCAGCGTTTTAATTTTTACCGATTTGCACTAGTCAATAGTTTTCACTTACAGTTTAATTGTCCCGTTAATATTACAAGCCCTCTGAGGGCTGGCCTGTCTGGTTTGCTGCTGTAACTGTTATGCCCAGAATAGAACCTGACATAGATTGTGGTGTTTTTTTTAATTGAATAACTGAATTAAGAAAGATGACCTAAACAATGATAGTTCATTTTCACAAAGCTTAAAATCAGAAAACCCTGTTTTTAGAATGTGGCTCAGGCCATCACTGTCGTTTCTGGAAATTCCTTTCATTGTAGGAAACTGGACCCAATTATTCCTTGCCAAATGAGGTTTGACTAAGAATGAGAGAATCAGATCATATGTTTGTGTAACTACTTATGAATAGCCTTACATAGAAATATTGTAAGTGTTATAAATAGGTTGAAGGGCAGCTAAAAAAGTTCGTGTATTCCATGTAGTCTTTGCCGCAAGCGGAGGTAGGCATTTTTCCCTCGGCTGACAGGACAAGTTGTCCATTTGGGGCATTTATTCAACAACTGTGTGCTTCCTCTTGGCGGCAGGAGTATGCTAAGCGCAGTAGGGAAGAAGAGTTGAAGAGGATACTACCCTGACTTTTGAGAGGGGGAAAAATTGTTTCAAGTCTAGTAGGAAGAATTGTGCTTTTGATTTTCCCATGTTATATGCATCCTCTCAATTTATTGAGAACCCCGGTTTAAAACCTCTTGTTGCTTATTAAATGTTATTTTGTTCTATCGATTTCTGTTCACTATTATCTTCTTTCTGATAATTCCCTTCAGCTCGTGGAAAAATTTAAGGTCTCTTTGAAAGGCTGTCCGGTAATGCTTAAACATAAACACCTGCTTACATGTAAGGACCTTGCTATTAATGTATAGATGTGACTCAGTAAGAGCTGTTACCTATTACATAAATTGTTTTCCTGATGTAGCCTATCTTTTCCTCATTGGATCTAAAATATTGTATTTCTGATTGCAAGTACACTGTATACAGATACTAAGCATTTTAAAGAAGTGTTTATATATTTATAAAAATATTTCTGAAATGACCTGGGTATGCTATAAATATCCTTCCTATCACCTCAACTTCTAGATGCCAGAACAAACCAAAAGGGAACTCTGAAGCTTTTTGCTGAAGCTTAGTAACAAATATAACTCTGAATACTATGGGCTTATTAAATCAACCTAGTTCATTTTTACTCATGGGGATGAAATTTAAAATCTTTTAATCATAAACCAGAAGTATATTTGCACAATGGAATAGAATTGAGAGTCCCTAAATGAACCCATGTATCTAGGACCGATTGATTTTTTTTTTTTTTTTTTTCCCAACGAGGATAACAAGACCATTTGAGAGGGAGAAAACAGTCTTTTCAACAGATGGTGCTTGGACAACTGGATATCTACACGCAAAAGAATGAATTTGGACTCCTACCTCATACCATTTATAAAAATTAACTGAAAATAGTACCTAAATATAAACGCTAAAAGTGTAAAAATTTAGGGGCGCCTGGGTGGCACAGTCGGTTAAGCGTCCAACTCCTGGTTTTGGCTTGGGTCATGATCTCAGGGTTCTGGGATGGAGCCCCACATCAGGCTCCTTGCTCAGGTGGAGTCTGCGGAGTCTGCTTGAGATTCTCTCTCTCTCTCTCTGCCCCTCCCACTCGTGCTGTCTCTTTCTCAAATAAATAAAATCTTAAAAAAATAAAAATAAAAATTTTAGAACTAAACATAAGCTGTTAATCTTTGTGACCTTGGATTCAGCAGCAGTTTAATATGACACTGAAAGCCCAAGCAACAGAAGAAGTAAAAACTTCTGTAAGGACACTAGTCAAGAAAATGAAAAGACAGCCTACAGAATGGGAGAAAATATTTGCAAATCATACATCTGATAAGGATCTAGTGTCCAGAATATATAAAGAGCTCCTACAGTTCAACAATAATGCAATTTAAAAATGGGCAAAGGATTTGAATAAACATTTCTCCAAAGAAGATTTACAGATGGCCAGTAAGCACATGTACAGATAGATGAAAAAGATGCTCACCATCACTAATCATTAGGAAAATGCAAATCAAAACTACAGTGAGATACCACTTCACAACCATGAAAATGGCTAATAATAATAATAATACAAAGGACAACTGTGGGTGAGGATGTGAAGAAATTGGAAAGCTCATAATACATTCCTGGTGGGAGTGTAAAATGGTGCAGCTGCTGTGAAGAAAACAATTTGACACTTGATTAAAGAGTTAATCGTAGAGTTATCACATCCTCCACCACTCCTAGGTATATACACAGGAGAACTGAAAACATGTATACACAACTTGTACATGAATGTTCACAGCCTCATTATTCACAAAAGCCAAAAAGTGGAAAGAACTTAGTCCATCAGTTAATGGATAAACAGTGTGATCCATCCATACAGCGGACTATTACTCAGCCATAAAAAGAAATGGAGTACTGACATTTGCTACAACATGGATGGACCCTGAAAACCTACATTAAGTGAAAGAAGCCAGACACAAAAGGTCATATTATAGGATTCCATTTGTAGGAAATGTCCAGAATGGGCAAATCTATAGAGATAGAAAGTAAACTAGTGATTACCAGGGAATGAGTGAATTGGGAGGTATAGGGATTTTGTTTGTTTGTTTGTTTATGGTAAATGTTCTGGAATTAGTGGTGGTTGCACAAAGTTGTGAAGATACTAACCACTGAATTTTAAATAAAGAATATGTGGTACAGTGAAAGGTGTATTTGTCAGTCTACATTTTCAATGAAAATAGTATTTTAAGTCCTATCTAGAGATTTCCATGTTTAAATGTATTATAATCCTCTTTCTTTAGGATGCTAGGAAAGCATGTAATGATGCAACGCTTATTCAGGTAAAGTTGTTTTGTTTTGTTTTTTCTCCATTCGTTTTAGTAATTCACATGAAAGAGCTTGATAACGGATGCAAATGACATTCAGGTGGTTTTTATTGTATTTAATTGAAAAGAGATCTGTATTTAAAAACTAATCTGTAATTTGTCAAATGATGTACATGTGCTTTTTAAAGCATACTTGTTAAAATAGAAGCCTGTGGAAAAACAAATACTCTAAAAAATACATAGATTCATATGTATTTTTTTAGGTAATTTCTGATTCTTTTTGATATGCGCTATTATACTTTTTTTTCTTACATCAACTCTTAGGAAGGTTTCATTAGTTTAATATTGATAATTTTTATTAAGGAAATACTTTATGTGCTGTACTAAAGCTTGCTTTCTTATGGACAGTTAAAATTATACGTGTTTTACTGTTTGATCATCTATTTGCTTTTTATTTGTGGCTCTTTTTTTTTTTTTCTAAAGTTGGGAGATATATATTCTTAAAAGTTAATAGTCTATAATAGATATTCTCACTGGAAGGTGTGCAAATAGGATCATTTTAAGTCATGCTTTTTCTTCAACTTACTGATCCTATAATGGCTCTGGGATTATTGCTATAAATTTGTCTTCTTCTTATGCCTATTATATCTACTTTATTGTCTGAGCTATGTCTAAGATGTAAAAAATAACATTCTTGGTGTTTTCTAAAGATCACATCAAATATGGATTCTGTGGGCCGAATACAAATGCGAACGAGACGTACGTTGAGGGGTCACCTAGCTAAGATCTATGCTATGCATTGGGGATATGATTCAAGGTTTGTACCTGCCCTTTTTTTTTTTTAAAGAGGTGGGGGGAGAGAGGGGCAGGAGAAAGGAGGAGAGAAGAGAGAGAATCTCAAGCCGACTCTGCACTGAGCACGGAGCCCAAGGCAGGGCTCGATCCCAGGACCCTGGGAACATGACCTGAGCTGAAGGCAGACGCTTAACCGACTGAGCCACCCAGGCGCCCCAAAATGTTTAAATTTTGCTAAAATCTATGTCCTATTGAAAATTTTGGCATGCAAAATAAATTTTATTTTTTTAAGTTGGTAAGATATTTTCTGGTATCAAGTTTTTAATAGAAAAATATTTTTTTCTGAACTGCCCTACAGTAATGCAATGCATGACTAATTTAAACTACTTTTTCCTCTGTGTCAGATTATTTTTGTGTTTGTTCCTCTAGGCTACTAGTCAGTGCTTCCCAAGATGGAAAATTAATTATTTGGGATAGCTATACAACAAATAAGGTAGGATTTCTTAGTCATTTTCTTTAACCTTTTATTTGGTCTGGTGTCCAACAGTTCTTTCCTTTATTCAATTACTTCAAACCAGTTTCCTTCAAAGATAAATTTATTCCATTTATTTTAATCTAGATCCTCTCTTCGGGCTTAGTGTTTGCTTTTAATATTAAGCCCTTTTATGTTCCCAAGGACAGTGGTAGGACTATCATTCAGTGTATTTTACTTGAGTCTCCTACTTTGTATTTTAATATTAGAAAAGGATGTGCATCAGTTTTACATATGGATGATTTATTTATTTTTTTAAGTTTTATTTATTTAATCTCTAGATTCAACATGGGGCTCAAACTCACAACCTTGAGATCAGGAGTCACAACGCTCTTCTGACTGAGCCAGCCAGGTGCCCCTTTAAATGATTTTTTTTTTTTTAACTTACCCATTTCCTAATGGGCAGAGACCCTGAGATTTTTATTTCTAGTTGTGGGTAAGCCAGAATGCTAGTGTGAGGCTTTCCTTCGGTCCACTCTAGCCACTGATTGGTGTTTCTGGATTGCTCAGAAGATGCAGTAGCTTGGAGGCAAATTACAACTTTTCCCTGTCTCTTGGCAGAACCCAGTGGGTCCTCCTAATGTGTCCACCAGAAGGAATCCTTGGTGTAAAGGGGTTGAGTGGTAGCAGAAAAGCTTCAAGAAAACTTACACACATGAAATACCTTTTAGATTCTGTGTATACTTCTATCACTATTTTTATTGAAGATTTAAAAGTACTGTTTTGTGAAGTAAATAATAACTTCAGCCTGGTTGAGATTTTTTTTTTTTTTTTAAAGATTTTATTTATTTATTTGAGAGAGAGAGTGAGAGAGAGAAAGAGCACAAGAGGGGGGAGCGGGAGAGGGAGAAGCAGACTCCCTGCTGGAGCAGGGAGCCCGATGCGGGACTCGATCCCGGGACTCCAGGATCATGACCTGAGCCGAAGGCAGACGCTTAACCAACTGAGACACCCAGGCGCCCCCACGGAGCTATCTCTTCATGGGAGAACCATTTTATTTTTTTATTTTTTATGGAAGAACCATTTTAATTGGCTCTGATAATTGCATTGTTCAGTGTTATATTGGAGGAAATTCCTCTTTTGACTGTTATTGCAAAAACAAAGAATTTTATTCAATTCTTTAACATTTTGCACTTAATATTTTGAATGGGTATATTAGCATTGAAACATTCTGCGTCCTCTTAAAATAATTTCTGAAAAAGAACACTTAAATCCGAATGAATTGGTGATAAATGCTAACATGCCTATTACTTTTTCTGTATTAGTATTTTATTTTTCATTGTTCTCTTAAACCATTGCGTTTTTAATTTGGCTTATTTTTAGTTAGATGCATTTAATTTTTAGTAATATTTGCTTCACTGTAAATCGTTTTCAAAAATGGACTGTTTTTGTAATCTTAGTAATAGTGTTTGTGTTATATTTGTTGTACAGATGCATGCTATTCCTTTGAGGTCTTCCTGGGTGATGACCTGTGCCTACGCTCCCTCCGGTAATTATGTCGCGTGTGGAGGGCTGGACAACATCTGCTCTATATATAACTTAAAAACCAGAGAGGGAAACGTGAGAGTGAGCCGAGAGTTACCAGGTCACACAGGTGAGCTCCACTAAATATTGTCCTTTCTTACCAAGTATGAGGACTCCTAAGGGAGCCGATCAACGAGAACGAGTGACAAATCATGGTCAGCTGCTGAAGATTGAGTGTTAATCAAGTGAGAGGAGAAAGGAATATGAATCGGCAACGGACCAACTTTATAGTTCTACAAATAATGACTGTAACTTTATTTCTCTTTCAAAAATAGTCAATTTTATAAAAATGACAGATTGATTGTAAAATATTCAAACAATAAAAGAAAAGAAAAAGCAAATACAGGGGCACTTGGGTGGTCAGTCAGTTAAGTGACTCTTGATTTCGGCTCAGGTCATGATCTCAGGGATGTGAGTTCAAGCCCTGTGTTGGGCTCCATGCTGGGCATGGAGCCTACTTTAAAAAAAAGGGGGGGGGAGCAAATAGAATTTTCTGTTTTCTCTACAACCATATAACAGTTATGGGATTTTGGCATCTGTACTTAGTTATGTAATTAAAAGTGTGTATTAGATACACAGTGGAAAATACTTCACGAATGTGGTAGTGCATTGCTTGATTTGCCAGTATGCACACCATAGAGTGTACACCGTACTGTAGCATTTGGTTTGCAGTATTAATAAGGAATTTATGGCCACTCATCAGGCTTCTGCCTCTCCAAGAATACTTTTAAATCTCCGAATTCTTGGTAGTACTATTTGATGATGCTTTTTACAAAAATCTCTAATAGCATTTTCTTGCCATTTCCATATTTGGAAACACTGGTGAATTCTCATTCAGGTGACCCTTTTCCATGAAGCCTTCACTGAGGTTGTCGTAATTTCTCACAGTATTATTAAAGGATTTCCCAGTGTACCTAACCTAGTCTTCCATAGATGATAGAGATTTGTGTAAAGGAATCTCTCTGTCTTTGGTAATCATAGTAGGCAGAAGGGACTGTGTCCTAAGTTTGTCATTTTCAGAGTGTCTAACAGGGCGCCCCATCAACATAGTAAATACCTGAGAGTTTGTTGATAAAATTGAGTTGCAGACAGCATGGAACTTGAGGTAACTAAAAGTAGAACTATAGATTATACTAACAAACATTTGTTGCCCACGTATTGGGTTTTAAAAAAATGTGTTACTATTTCACATGGTAATTGAGTCACCCTGTCAGTGATAACCTGAAATGTGTTGCTCTCTGTGCCGTAGGCTACTTGTCCTGCTGTCGATTTTTAGATGACAGCCAAATTGTTACAAGTTCAGGAGACACAACTTGGTAAGTGTGGCCCACAAGAACAGTGATTTGGGGGTTGAGGGTGGTAGCAGGAACTAACATTAGGAAAGATC